>NW_012267220.1:28420122-28470023 GCF_000151885.1 Dipodomys ordii | reverse complement strand
AAAATTAAATTAAATTAAAAAAAATATTGTCATGCAGGAATTTAAATCAGGTTCTATTTGGAGGTAGATGCTAGTGGGGACAGTAAATGCAGAGAGTAGCATGAATATGGTCAATGTACTTTATATACATGTATGAAAATGAAACAATGAAATCTGTGATAATTGATTTGGTAAAGGAGGGTGGAGGATGGTGGAAGTAGAGGGGCTGAGTACATCGTATTCCTGTATGGAAATAGCACAGTGAAAATCCCTTTTAAATGTTGTAGCTGGGAAAGTGGTGGAGATCTGCAATCCCAGTATTTAAGAAAGCTGACATTCAAGGCACATCTAGGTCCTGTAGTAAGACTCTATCTCAAAAAAAAAAAAAAAAGCAAATGTTGTCAACAATATCTGTATTTCAATGATACGACATAAAAGCAAATGAATCTTTTGGCTCTGTAGGTATTACCAGGCTACTTGGCAAGAATAAGAATCTTACCAAAACAGAGGAAAGAAGTCTACCAAAGATAGGGAAAAGGCAGTTAGTTGATCCATTTTCTAAGATGATATAGCATGACATGATATAGCAGCAGCCTATGTGTTCAGTGTAACAAATACTGGGAAAACACTGTTCACCAAGACTCAAGAAACAAGAATTACATCTAATTGTCTCAGGGTTCTATGCTTCAAATAAGTCTTGCATTTAGAAAATTGAAGTTAACTACTGAGAATGCTCAGGGCAAAACCTCTGATTTCCATGGAACAGATCATACCCATAACAAAATGTATCCCCCAGTCAAAAAAAAAAAAAAGGCAAAGCCAGGCACCAGTGGTTCATGCCTATAATCCTAGCTATGTGGCAGGTTGAGAACTGGAGGATCATAGTTCCAAGCTAGTCCTGACAGGAAAGCTACAAAGAGCCCTCCAAAACCCATTGCTAGGCACGGTGGCATGTGCCTGTCATCCAATGCTACATGAGAAGCTGAAAATAAAAGGACTGCAGTTCCAGGCCAGTCTGGGCAGTAAAGTTTGCAGAATTCACTGCCTGTGCTGGCCTAGACATGATGGTGTGTGCCTGTGATACCAGTAATAACAGCAATCCTAAAGTAGTAGTAGGATGGAGACTCAGGTAGACACCGATAGAAAGCAAAACCCTCTACAATTAAATACCCTATGCTGATATCGAGATTATCAATGGTTAATTGCTTTCTGTCCTGTTTTGGTTTTCCTTTAAAAATACAAAAATCAGAGTTAGTCTTGGTGACTCACATCTGGACTCCCAGATACTTGGGGACAGAGGTAGGAGGATCAAGAAATTGAGGCCAACAGGGCAAAGGTAGTACAAGACTCTGCCTCGCAAACAAAAATAAAAACAAAGAGGGTGGGGCTGGAAATATTGTAGCTTAAGTAGTAGAAGGCTTGCTTACCATGACAAAATCCTGGGTTCAATCTACAGTAATAATAATAAATAAATCCTGTAACTACTATATGACCCCACCACTTAAGACTTCACAATGAGATTTGGATTTCAAGATCAGTTTATAAAGGGACATTGGAAATATAGCCTAGCATTAGCAGGACTATGTCTTTCCATATTGTTTTGTCTTGTCTTTTTTTAGACAGAACCTCAGTAGGTAATCCAAGCTGGGTTCAAATTTGCAGTCTTCCTGTGTTGATCTTTGCTCAGCACTAATATATATATATATATATATATATATATATATATATATATATAATACATATATACTCAGCACTAATTTATTTACTTATATACTAATTTGTTTATGGGTAGTGCTAGGAGTTGAACCCAGGTCCTTGGGCATTTAAGGCAAAAGCTCTCCCACTGAGTTATACCCTCAGGCCTGAAGATAGGTATCTTACATACACTGTACCACAGGTTAATCTATATTGCCCATCCTTGCACAAACATTCTCTAATACTGGCTTCTTCCTTGATGGAGATGCTGTCTCATGTATAGAGGGACCTACTTACGCTTGTCATCATCTCCAAGTATTGCAGTTGCTGTTACTTCTCCACCAATTCAGAGCACTCCCAGCTGGTGCTCAGAGCTCCCCCAAGTAGATTAACCTGGGAAGTTCCCTGGTCTTCCTGAGAGTAGAATTTCAAGCTAAAAGAAGTGTGGACTAGGGGCTCTCACACATGAAGGACATCAGAAGCATCCTTGTAACTGTTTAAAATACACAGCCCCTCTCTTCTCAGCCTCTTGACTAAGACCTACGACATCCTCTGAGTTTGCCAGAAGCCACATGTTTCCAGATGATACTGCAAATCCAGTCGGAGTGATTCTGAGCATCCTGACCTGGAAACTTTTAATTTGCTTATTTCTACCTCAGCGCTTTGTCATTGTCACTGGATTCCAGCTGTTCTCTCCATTGGCACCCTTTATAAGTGGTTTTCTACCCTTCACCTCAAAGCTGCTATGCATAGGCAACACCTTATGAAGAAAACATGGTTTAAGCTTAGTGAAAAGAGGAGGAAAAACATCCAGTCATCCCAGAGTCTGCTTTTCACCAAGCATAATCTGGGGTGATCATGGGCTCTTTGTTGATTGCAGAAAGAAAATTAACACCAGGTCCCAGGAAGCTTTAAAGCAGTCATACATTTAAAATTTGAGGATTTTCAGCCTATCCCTAAAGGTATTTAATTGTCTCCCCTCCAAAGTCTGTTTTAGTATAACAATCACACAGGCTAAAGGACAAATAAAGACTAACCAACTACTTGTCCTAGTGTCATCTTTTGAACAAATATTTCTATTATTGTGATATATACATATATATATATATTTCCAAGTGAAATGGAGAAATCTTTATAGTTCATATTTATATTGTGCCATGAAAAAATAAATGATAACCTACGATAAAATTACAGAAATAATTCTTGCAAGCTGGCACTAATCCTTACACCTCTCTTATTTGGTTACCACAGGCTTTTTTAAGTGTTAATACCTTTTTTAAAGTCCAAGTAAAAATCTGGATGACTTGCATCTCCTTAAAATGTCAGGAGACTTGGGTTCCTTGGACAACATTGCTGATGGCCTCAGTCATCTGAGAAAAATAGAATCTCTCTGTTGGGTGTGGGACAAATGCTCCCCAGTCTGAGGCATATTGCCCTCCTACAAAGGCCTTGGATAGTGCTTGTTAACTTCTTAGTCCCTAAGGTATCTAAGGTAATCTATAATTTTAGCTATTCAAAAGGTGGTTAAATTTAAAAAAAAACAGAAAGATCAAGTTCAAAGCCAAACATGATAAAGTTAGTTTAAGACCCATTCTCAAAATAAATAAGGAGGAGAGGGTGTGGTTCAAATGATAGAGTACTGGCCTAGCAAGTATAAGATCCTGAGTTCAATCCTCACAAGGGGAAAATAAAATGAAAATAAAGGATCTAGATGTAATTCCAGCTCTGCTACTCAGCTACAAAGGGACTTCAGCTATGTTATGGAGGGTCTTTGTGCTTCCAAGTCCTGACCTATGACCAGAAGAAGCAAAGTGATGTCTACCTTGCTGCTCTAAGACAAAGAGCAGTGGACTCATAGTTTGCAGGTAGAATCTAACCAATTGCCTTTTTTTTTTTTGCACTCCTCAGTAAAAATAATTTTCCCATTTTAAAATATTTAAGAAAAAAGTCAAATGAAAAAGCAATATTTATTAGTGTAGGAAAGGTATAGGAAACCCTCATTCCAGCAGTCATAAATAAAGTTTTGCTGCTGGACACCAGTGGCTCACGCCTGTAATCCTAGCTACTGAGATCTGAGGATCACAATTCAAAGCCAGCCCAAGCAGGAAAGTCCGTGAAACTCTTATCTCCAATAAACCACTAGAAAACCAGAAGTGGTGCTGTGGCTCAAGTGCCTTGAGCTGAAGAGCTGATATCCAGCCCCCAGTCCCAGAGTTTGAGACCCATAACCGACAAAATAAAAAAATTAATAAAGTTTTGCTGACACACAACCAAACATTTTGCCTGTGATATTCTGTTTCATAGCTGCAGAGTTAAGATGTTAAAACAGCAAATGACTGGCTCACAAAGCCTAAAAGATTTGCTATCTGGCTCTTTACAGGAGATGTTTGCTGAGCCCCAATCTAAAATATCATCCTAAACTCCTTCGTATAACTCAGCCAGATAATTCCTTATTTGTATTGATACAAAGCATTCCTTCTGGAAGAAGTGAAGGTTCTGGGTGATTAATTCAGGAGCAAAGTATTTAAATATGCACAAGCACTTATGTAGGTCTTTTCCCATGGAAACAATAAAAAGAGTAGGCATGATTTATTACACATATTATGTTCCAGGCACTTCACATGTATTGGCTCATGAAAATTCTCTGCAACTCTTAGAGGTAGATTTTAGCATCACCCTTATTTTTCAGGTCAATAAACCAAATCTTAGGAAATCAGAATAACATTCTCAGAGTCAAACATTCTCAGAGTCTAAATGGCCATGTGCAAATTCAAAGTTAGGTCTGTCTCATTCAAACACTCAGTTCACAAATGCCTCTGCTAATTCATCTAATTCCATTCCCAGGAAGACTTGACCCCAAGGCAAATTGAAACTAATACCGTACTCTAATTCTAAAAACCTTACAAATAAAAGGTATCCCTGATTTATTTTCTACTCTAAGCTCATCTTTCTCCAACAGAAATATTGGCATGGGAGCAAAGGATACCCAATGTTCCTTCACTTCATGTTGGGGTATTAAGTCTTCATAAAATAAAAACCCTGTCAGCCATTGTTCAAATAATGGTAGGTTTAATTTGGTCTTTAAAATCATCCCTTTCCTTCATATTTGCTATTCTTCTGATGGCTGCTCATTTTCATCTTTAATATTCCCACTTCCATCTTGGCAGTATATTTTCACTTGTTTAGTTAAAACAAATATTTTGGAAGGAGAGAAATTCACAAAACAGAGCATGTGTGCAATAGATAAAACACAAATAAAAGGGGAAATGGGGGGAAAATGGGACACAGTGATGGTGAAGAAAAGCTTACAGCAGGAGAGAGAAAGGGAGAGAGAGGGACAGAGAGAGAGAGAAAGAGAGAAATAGAGAGAGAGGAAAAGATAGAGATCAAAATAGAGAGGAGAATGGATAACAGGTGGAAGTATATAAAGGTATGAAAAATAGGAGGACAGAAAATGGAAGAGGCAAAGGGAAAGAAATAGAAGAGAACAAAGACAGAAGAGATGGAGGAGGGATGGTCATTTGGCCAGGAGGAAAAGAAAACATCCAAACATCTCATTTCCCTAATTCTTTTTCCTTCTGGACCCACCTGTAAGAGTTCCAATTTGAATCCAAATAATGTCTGAGATTTGGGATTCACTAGTAAACTAGCTTGGACTCCTTAATCCCAGCACCGGATGGTTTGGGGTGTTGGGATTTGGAGTTAATTAATTCAACCACCTGTAACTCTTACTTCAGATGTTGCTACCTCTGCATCTCAGTACAAAGTTATTTGCAGATGTTGAGCAATTGCTCTTCCCTACTCTTCTGCAGAGCTATGTTTTATTCTTCCTGAGCAAACACTTAAGCTTCATTTTCCTTTATCTCCCAGTGCAAATCTTTAACTCTATACAAGAATTCTTTTTTAAAAAATAGAGTTTTCTCTATCACTTTCTCTACTCCTTAAACTTGCTTATTTGCAATCTCTTTGTTTTACTGGCTATAGAAAAAGTGACAGTAGGTAAGGAAGATTTGGTTTTACTTTCTCACGTATAATTCCTCCTTAGTTTGTGAACTAAATGCAGATTTGGAATAGTTCCTTAATGGAATCCACATACAATTCTTCATTAGTTTGTGAACTAAATGCAGATTTGGAAGGCTTCCCTGATGGACTTTGGAACCAGCCTGGCAATATTCTGTTACTTCTACCCTCACAGAAGTGTCACAGCCTGCTGTTTGACAAAGTAACCTTGCTGACAGCCTCCACAGCTTCTTTTTGTCAGATCCAAGTAGAGTGTTTACAGGTACTCACCTTGCAAAATAGCAGTCAGTAGGGGAGTTAAAATGTTAAATTCTTTACCTCTCAAGAGTAGTCAAAACTTTTGAAAACTACAAATAATATAGAGTTATGTTTGAAAGACATTAAGTAGTCTCAGGGCTTATAATATTTCTTAACACCTACTACAACCTGACTAGGCTAACACAAGAGGGGCTTTGTAACTTAGCTATAACCCCAAGGGTTCTAGCATTTGATTACATTTGGGGTCTCTCTGAATCCTTGATGGCATATGGCCTCTACCTATCTCGTTGCTAAGAGAATGGAGACCAAAATGAAGTCACTTGGTAGAAGAACGGAATTGGAACCCATGTTCAAGTCCATTGCTTCCCCACCCCCATATTACATACTTTCCGTCTTTAGAAATAAAATTATTTCTTCCAAGAATATGGATACCTTCTAGCTGGTAAAGGAAGTGTTTTTCTGACAGTTTAAGAATCGCAATAGACCGCCTCTCATCTTTGAAAAGAAGGGCTGTAATGTAAACAGTCATATCAAATGTAGAATGTGTAGCACACCTTTAGAAGTTGAAGGATATTAAAAATGGTAGCTCCTAATAAGCATGCTGGGATTGTTATCTGCATTTCAAAGGATCTCTTGGGAGAAGGAACGAGGTTGATCAAGCACAATTATCATGTACAGCAGTTAAATTTTGTAACTACTCCAATATGTTGATGCTGAGATTTAATCTCAGTGTAAGGATACCTTTATCAACCATGGGGATTTATCGTGCACACAAAGCAATTTAGACACGCATAGCTCCTGCCTTTAAGGATTTTTCTAAAATGGAATTCCTCTCCACGATATTCATTTGTATTAGTGGAATTTCTTGCTAAGAAAACAAAGTGTCTTTCAAAGTCCCAGGTTGTTACTAACTTGTCATATTGGAAGGATAATACAATTTCATCAGAATATTCCCTCTCCAGTCAAAAGTTAATGAGATAATGAGCTCAGTTTAATTTCCTGGTGAGGGCACCATTTTCAAACCACAAAGGTCCCTGATGAACCTGGCATTTCTCATTGCCTTCATTCTTGGTGCCCTTCATTTGCAAAGAAAATATAAAAGGAGAAAGTTCTAGATTTTTGGAACAACCTTTCTCCGAGTCTGAATGGCATCATGTTAGCTACTGTCTGAGAGAAGGAGAAAAGAGGGGAGGGAGAGAGCGAGAAAGACTGGTGTGCTGAGTTTATGTACTTGAAAAACAGAGTCTGTCCTAGGTCACAGAGTTCTACTGTAAAAAACTGAATAGCCACGAAGTATTTACTCCTGCTTGAAGAAATTAGAAAAGGCTTTTTTGAGCTGAGTCTTGAAGGATGAATAAGAATACCCAAGGCAGAGGAATATGATACAAGTGTTCCCTAAATAGGATATATATCAGAAGAGTGAGGATGGGTAGGTATATTGGAGCTTGATGAGGAGTTTAATCTCCATATAAAAGCTTAGTACTTTATCTTTTGGTTCAACACATTCACCAGGAAATTTCCCAAGTACCAAAGCAACAGCTTCATATTTGTCTGGAAAGAAGCAAAGAAGCCATAGTTGTTAACATAGAATAGCAAAATGACCGAAGCCAGAGAAACTTGTCATGGGAAAGTTTGAAACAGTATTGGAGATAGGAAAGACAATGGGAGCAGAAAGGAGAGAAGGCATGAATAATCAATACAATCCTTATGCATAGTAGTACAAAGCAGATACCATGTGAGCTTTTCCATTGTTTCTCCCTGATTTCCATTTAAAGAGTGGCCCAGCCTTCATGCACACTTTGAGAGCTAAACACAAGGATCTCTGCATGCATTCATTTGCATCTCTTTACTTAAAAAAAAAATATGAAGACTGGCAGATAATAATATCTCATCAGCTCAGCCTCCAAAACGCCAGCTGGTGGCCTCTTCAGGGTGACCAGGACAAGCAACCGAGAGCGTGGATGACTGTATTTTGCTGCTGATTAAGTCTGAACTCCAGATCCTGTAGGCCACAGCAGCCAGCTGGAATGCTGTCACCTTCCAGCAGCTACTCAGTGTCCATCTTCATTTGGACTGAGAGGCAGAGGCTCACACCTTTCATCAGAATAATGAACAGAGACGCCCACACTAATGAAATCTGCAATTCTGGTGGCGATGACATTTCTTCCTAATCATTCTACCTGTACCAGTTCTACATTCTGTCTCTCCATCACCCTGGAAGGCGCTTAGTGACAAGAGTACCTTCCCTTCCTAATGATTTCTTCTGATTCAAGTTTTGCATTAATTTTCTGCATTTCATACTGCAGAGTCCTAAGAATATCTTAGGGCACATTTCCAAGTAATAATGGAATCCATACCTCAAAGTTTTTCTAAGTTACACCCTTCCCTATGGTTTCAAGGATTCATTGGGAAGTTTGGCACAGCCAGGCGTCAGTGGCTCATGGCTATAATCCTAGCTACTCAGGAGGCTGAGATCTGAGGGTTACAGTTCAAAACCAGCCCAGGCAGGAAATTCCGTAAGACTCTTTTTTTTTGTCCGGTCGTGGGGCCTGAACTCTGAGCCTGGGCGCTGTCCCTCAGCTCTTCAGCTCAAGGCTAGCGCTCTACCACTTGAGCCACAGTGCCACTTCCGGCTTTTTTCTTTTTGCTTATGTGGTGTTGAGGAATTGAACCCAGGGCCTCAGGCATGCAAGGCAAGCGCTCTACCACTGAGCCACCTTCCCAGCCCCTCTGTAAGACTCTTATCTCCAATAAACCACCAGAAAATCAGAAGTGGCGCTGTGTTTCAAGTGGTAGAGCGCTAGCTTGAGCTGAAGAGCTGAGGTAGGCAGTGCCCAGGCCCAGAGTTCAATCAAGACCCACAACTGACCCCAAAAAAAAAAATCACTGCCATACTATCCTCTTAGCTACCCAAACCCAAACCACTTATTTTCTATAGCTTTATTGATACATGATTTTTAAAAATACCATTACCAGTCACCTTTAAAAATATACAATTCTCACACCTGTCACACCTGTAATCCAAGATCTGAAGATCATGGTTCAAAGCCAGCCCAGGTAGGAAAGTCTGTGAGACTCTGACCACTAATTAACCAACAAAAAGCCAGAACTGGGGCTGGGAGAATGTTAGCCATGAGTAAAAAAGCTCAGGGGCAGCACCTAAGCCTTAAGTTCAAGCCCCAGGAACAGCACCAGAAAAAAAAAAAAAAGTTTACAATTCAATAGCTAAGTGGTGGTAACTCATGCCTGTAATCCTACCTACTCAAGAAGATGAGATCTGAGGATCATGATCCAAAGCCAACCCAGGCAGAAATGTCTGTGAGACTCTTATCTCCAAGTAACCACCAAAAAGTCAGAAGTAGAGCTATAGCTCAAGCTGTAGACCACTGGCCTTGAGCTAAATAAAGCTAAGAGACAATGCCCAGGCCCTGAATTCAAGTTCCATTACTGGCACACACAAACAAAGAGTATTCAACAGCCAGGTGCGAGTGGCTCACACCTGTGATCCTAGCTATCAGGAAGCTGAGATCTCAGGATCATAATTCGAAGCCATACCAATCAGAGAAGTCTAAGAGATTCTTATCTCTAATTAACCAGCAAAAAGCTAGAAGTGGAGGTATGGTTCAACTGACAGAGCCCCAGCCTTGAATGCAAAGCCAAGCAAGAACTTGAGGTTCTGTGTTTAAGCCACAGTACTAGGTAACAAAAGTATTGAGTTTGTCTGGGTTATAACTCGGTGATAGAGAGCAGTTTATAGCCCTGGGTTCCATCCTCAGCACACACAAAAAAAGCACAATTCAAAGATCTTTAGTATATTCACAAACTTTAGTATATTACAACTTTATGACTACCGAATTTTAGAGAATTTTATCACCCTAAAAGAAAGCCCATAACCATTAACTATTATTTTTCCTTCTCCATACCATCCAGCCCCTAATAACCATAAGATTCTGTCTTCTTGAATTTGTCTATCTAAACATTTCATAGTAAAGGAATTATATAGCACATGGTCTTTTGTGTCTGGATTCTTTTTTTTTTACTTTTACAAAAACTGTTTATTCTTTTTTTTTGTGAAACTACTTTACAGAGGGGTTACAATTACATGGGCAAGATAATGAGTACATTTCTTAAGCATTGTAGCCTCCTCCTTTGTTTCCCCTTCCCATCCCTTCCCATCCTCCCTCGGCCCCCCCAATCCTCCCCGCCCCCCCCAAAGTTGTAAAGTTCGTTTTCGACATAACGACTTGTACATCTCATTGCTACAATGGGTCCACCTGTATCCCTATTTAAACTATTTGTTTTTCCCCTTCCCCTCCACAAATTATACCGACCGACATCAAATACAGTGAAAGCAGGAGTTATACTGTGGGGGAGGAACATACAAAGCAACAAAGAGTGTGTGGCTTCTTTTAAGGTTCAACCTTGTACTTTCTATTGTTATTTCACTATTTTACTGAAAAATACTATTCCATTTTTTGACTGTGCCACATTTGATTCATCCATTCTTCACTTAGTGGTCATTTTGTTGCTCACAATTTGAGACTATTGTAAATAATGACGCTACAAATATTTGAGTACAAATTTTGTGTCTACATTTTTCTGGGAATGTACATTAGATGTACAGTTGCTAGACAATATGGTAACATTATGTTTAACACCTTAGAATTACCAAATTGTCTTCCAAAGTCTACCATTTTACATTCTCATCAGCAAGGTTATCCAGTTTCCAATTTTTGCACATCATCAGAACTTGTTATGATCTGTCATTTTTATCGGAACCATTGAAGTGGCATCTTATTTCAAGTTGATTTGCCTTTCTCAAATGATTAATGATGTTGCCCAGCTTTTCAAGTGATTTTTAGCTATTTGTATATCTTCTTTTAAGATATTCCTATTCAAATTAATGGCTTGTTTTATATTGGTTGTTTTTGTTTTTGTTGTTGTTGATGTGTTTTGTTTTGTTTTGTTGGTCATGGGGCTCAGGACCTGGGCATTGCCCCAAATATTTTGCTAAAGGCTAGAGCTCTACGACTTTGAGCCACAACACTTCCATTTTCAAGTAGTTCATTGGAGATAGAGTCCCATGGACTTTTCTGTTCGAACTATGATCCTCAGATGTCAGCTTCCTTGGTAGCTACAATTACAGGCATAAGCTACCAGCACCTGGCAAGTTTAATTGGTGTTTTTTGTTTGTTTTGTTTTGTTTTTTTACTGTTCGGTACTGAGAATTCATTACACATTTTCAATATAGGTTTCATATCAGTTATTTGTTTTACAAATGTTTTCTCTTGTTGTATGCTCTGAATTTTCATTAGTTCAATGTTATTTGCAGCACTTTTTTGTTCCCTCCCCTTTGTTTTTCTCCTAAAATCTCTTCCCTCCCCTACCTCCCCACTCCCCCCACCCAGCACTTTTTTTTTGATGATGTCCAATTTTTTTTTCTTTTGGTTCATTGGTCATCATATCTAAGAAACCACTGCCTAATACAGGAGTCACAAAGACTTCTGTTTTTTTCTAAGAGTTTTACAGTTTTCAACTTATTCTGAAGGGTCAGAACATAACTAATACATATATATTCTTCCTTTTTTCCTAACACACACACACACACACACACAGAGCCAGCATCTGCACTCTTCCTCTCTTTCTCTCCCCTCAAAGCAGCATCTCTCAATTAAAATCCCATCTCTAATTTTGGAAAGCAGAACAAGAGCAAAAAGAGAATTGTAGGTTTTATGGCAGCTGGCAAAGTTAGCAATGCCCTGTCTCAAAAGCAAAACTAAAACAAATAGCCTAGGGGTGTGGCTCAAGTGGTAGACTGTTAGAATACCATGTACACAGTCTTGGATCCAAACACCCAGTACCAAAAGAAAAAAATGTAAAGCCTGAGAAAATTATTATGCAAATCTGGACTGTTTCCTTAGCTATAATCATAGACATGCCTGTCTCACAGGATTGCCAGAGATTAAATAAAAAGACTGTCTTGGAAGTGGTGCTGTGACTCAAGTCGTAGAGTGTTAGCCTTGAGCTGAAGAGCTGAGGGACAGCACCCAGGCCCAGAGTTCAAGCCCATGACCAACAACAACAACAAAAAAAAGACTGTCTTTACTTTCCATCAAAATCCACTGTAGTTTCTTTTCTTTTTGATTTTTGCCAGTCCTGGGGCTTGAACTCAAGGCCTGGGAACTATCCCTGAATTGGTATGCTCAAGGCTAATGCTCCCACTGAAATCACAGCTTCACTTACAGATTTCTAACTTTCCTGCCCAGGCTGGCTTCAAATCATGATCCCTCCTAGGATTTCACCCTCCTAAGTAGCTAGAATTAAAGATGTGAGCCACCAACACCTGGCTTCACTCTAGTTTCTCTTTAAGAAATTGTGGAGGGACTATTTTGTTCTCAGCTATTTGCTATAGTGAAGGAGAACTGACTAATTCAATTATCAACATAACAAATGCATTTATTCTTTAACCCAGCAATCTCATGTCTCAGAATTTTTATTAAATATAATTACATATGTATTAAACATGTACACAATGTTTAACAACATTGGATATAAAAAATAATCACCATTTGAAACAACCCAGGTGTTCTTCAATGAGACACTGGCTAACTGATGGTATAGCTGTGTAATTGATTACTATGCAATGGAATACAGAATTAAGAAGCTCTTTACGCCTTATAGCAACTTCTGAAATACGTTGCTGAGCGTAAGCATCGCACGGTCAGAGAATATATATAGCATGCTACCTTGTATGCAAGGCTTAAAATCTGGGCAATGGTGGCATAAGAAAAACTGAGGCATGCCTAGTGTACTTTCTTTTATGTTTTTCTGAGTTAGCCCCAACTATACATACTACTATTAAACTCTGCTTACTTACAAAACAGGCAAGTGAAAGCAAAGATCATAAGCCATTCCAGGTAAAGGAGAAGAAGGGTAGAAAAAATATATACTTTTTTTTTCATCAGTCCTGGGGCTTGAACTCTTGGCCTGGGAGCTGTCCCTGAGCAATTCAGCTCAAGATGAGCACTCTACCACTTGAGCTACAGTGCCACTTCTGGTTTTCTGGTGGCTAACTGGAGATAAGAGTCTCAGGGGCTGTCCTGCCCAGGCTGGCTTTGAACTGTGATCCTCAGATCTCAGCCTCCTGAATAGCTAGGATTACAGGGTGAGCCATTGGTGCCCAGCTGTACTTATTTTTTAATGACATTTGCTCTTCGTAAGATTTTCTTTCTGCTTGCTATGATGTGAATATGTTGTCTAGAAATTCCTACCGTGAGTTTTAATCAAGTGTTGAATTTCCTGGTGCCTTGGTCTTGGACTTCCCAGTTTCCAGAATGGTGATGAAAACAATTCCTTCTGTTTCTCAGTTGTGCATTCTAAAATATTTTGTTATAACAGCCCAATGGATTAAGACAGCTCATATAAATTAGCGGGTGCATGGGCCCCTGAAGACAAAGCCTTAACAAAAGGTACAGATGTCTTGTCTAACTTGCTAGTTGAACAAAAGAAAACCCAAAGCCATGGGGAAGTGCCTAGACATTTGCAGAAGCTAAGAAGAATGTTTATCAGCCATTCCAAAGGCTCAGTAATGCCCCCCATGCAGGTTGATGTTGTCTATGAAAATACCTTCCAATATTTGTTCATTTTTATATATGTGTGCCAGTCCTGGGGCTTGGACTCAGTGCCTGGGCACTGTCCCTAACTTTCTTTTGTTCGAGACTACCACTCTACCACTTGAGCCACCGCTCTACTCCTGGTGTCTTTTGGAATTAATTAGAGATAAGTGTCTCACAGAAGTTTCTGCCTGGGCTGGCTTTGAACTATGATCGTTAAATCTCAGCCTCTTGAGTAGCTAGAATTACAGGTGTGAGCCACCATCACATGGCCTATATCTAATCATTATAGTAGAAAAAGCCACAAAAGAGTCAGCAATTGTTTGCACTTCCTGAGCATTGTGGATGGTATGACAAAGTAATAAGATTATCAGGAGTCCACAATTAACTGACTGTGGAGTATGCTTTAATGGCTGATTCTACTTTTGTAGAGGGGAAAATGGTAATGCCTTCACTACTTATTTTGCAGGAATGTTGTCATGATCAAAGGGACAATGTATGTGACAGTATTTTGTATCTTTTTAAAGGCTATATTAATAAGCATGGTAGACAATTTTTTAACTGCATCTGACAGGTAGACTATGTAAAAGTCATTATTTCTAAGAAAATCAAATGTCATACCATTTCTTTTGCCCTTTTCTTCCCAGTCATCAAGAAAGTATAAATTCAAGAAGAACGAGAAGGGAAAAGCATATTATTGGATTGTGTGACATTTTTCTGATAACTTTATAAATCTTTGCATCCATAGCTAGTTTTTTAGGGCTATTTGTTACAGACAGAATTGTGTACCCCAACAAGATATGTTGAAGTCATGACCCCTGTACCTCAGAATTTGGCTTATTTTGGAACAGGACCATTGTAAATGTAATTAGTTAAGATGAAGTCATTCCAGAGTGGGCTGGAACCTACATTCAGACATGACTGATGTTGCCATTTTTTTCTATTTTTGTACATATTTATTGTAAACATACTGTACAGAGGAGTTACAGTTACATGAGTAAGGTAATGAGTACATGTCTTAACGAGCAATGTTACCCATATTTTGTTTTTTTCCCTATCATCCCTTCCTGCCTTACCTCCCCAACACCTCCCTCTCCAATTTCACGCAAGCCCATTTGGACAACCTTTCTTTGATTTGTTGTGTTTCTGGGTCTTTATTAAGAAAATTTCGGCCTGTGCCAAGGAGCCCTGGAGTTTCTCCTATTCCTTCCTGTAATGTTTTCACGTTGTCTGCTTTGACTTTGAGGACTTTGTTCCATTTGGAGTCAATTCTGGTGCAGGGTGACATATAAGGATCTAGATTTAGTTTTATACAGGGATTTAATCAATTTTGCCAGCACCATTTAGTGAAAAGGCTTTTTCTTCCATTGTATTAGCTTCCTTCAAAGATTAGGTGGCTATAGGACTGTGTGTTCATTTCTGGGTCTTCAGTTCTATTCCATTGGTCCCGAGGTCTGTTCTTGTGCCAGTACCAAGCTGTTTTGATTACTATGGCTTTGTAGTAGAGTTTGAAATTTGGTATTGATATTCCTCAAGCACTGTTCTTTCTACTAAAGATTGTTTTTGTTATTCAGGGTATTTTATTGTTCCATATGAATTTTTGGATTGCTTCTTCTATTTCATTGAAGAATGAAGTTGAGATATTAATAGGTATAAGATTGAATTTTGGCTTTTGGCAGTATTGCCATTTTTATGAAATTAATCCTTCCAATCCAGGAGCATGGGAGTTTTTTCCACTTCCTTAGTATTGCTTTAATTTCCTTTTTTAGGTTTTCAAAGTTTTCATCATAGAGGTCTTTCACTTCTTTAGGTATTTTATTTTTTGTGAGGTTACTACAAAACGAGTTCCTTTCCTGATTTCAGCCATGCTTTTCTCCTTATTGGCATACAGGAAAGTCATTGATTTCTGAGGGGTAATTTTTTTTTTTTGGGTCCGGTCATGGGACCTGAACTCTGGGCCTGGGCACTGTCTCTCAGCTCTTCAGCTCAAGGCTAGCGCTCTACCACTTGAGCCACAGCGCCACTTCCGGCTTTTTTCTTTTTGCTTATGTGGTGCTGAGGAATCGAACCCAGGGCCTCTAGTATGCAAGGCATGCGCTCTACCACTGAGCCACCTTCCCAGCCAACTGAGGGCCCCAACTGAGGGGTAATTTTATACCCTGCTACTTTGCAAAAGTTTCAGATCAGCTCAAGTGACTTGGGAGTCGAGTCCATGGGATTCTTTAAATACAAGATCATGTCATCTGCAAAGAGGGAGAGTTTTACTTTATCTTTCCCTATTTTGATCCCTTTTATGTTTGCATCTTGTCTTATTGCTCTAGCTAGTTATTCTAATATTAAATTGAAGAGCAGTAGAGAGAGTGGACATCCTTGTCTTGTCCCTGAATTTAGAGGATATGGCTTTAGTTTTGAGCCATTAAGTATAATGCCGCTGTAGACTTGTCATTCACAGCCTTTATTATATTGAGGAATGTTCCATGGATTCCTTTTTCCAGAGCTTTCATCATAAAGGGATGTTAGATATTGTCAAATGCTTTTTCTGCATCTATTGAGATAATCATGTAGTTCTTATCCTTGCTCCTATTGATGAGATGAATTTGATTTGTATATGTTGAATCAGCTTTGCATCCCTGAAGTGAATCCTGTTTGATCATAGCGTATGACTTTTTTGATGAGTTTTTGAAGTTGATTGGCCAAAGTTTGTTGAGAAGTTTTGCATCAATGTTCATCAAAGAAATTGGTCTATAGCTCTCTTTCTTTGATGAGTCCCTGCCTGTTTTGGGATGAGGGTTATGATGGCTTCATAGAAAGAGTTTGGTAGTGAAATTTTACTTGCAATTTCTTTGAAGAGTTGGAGGAATATTGGTGTGATTTCTGCTTTGAAAGCCTTGTAGAATTCAGCTATAAATTCATCTGGTTCTGGGCTTTTCTTGGGTGGAAGGACTCTTATTACTGTTTCTATTTCGATGTTTGATATGGGTCTGTTAAGTTGGTTTAACTCATCTTGTTTTAGTTTGAGCATGTCAATATTTACTAAAAATTCATTTCTTCCAGATTCTCAAACATTAGCATAAAGGTATGAGAAGTATTCCATTATAATGTTCTGAATCTTGGTTGTTCTGAATCTTGGTTATTTATTTGGGTGTGTTCTCTTCTTTTTCTGATAAGATTTGCTAAGGGTCTGTCGATTTTGTTAATTTTTTTGAAGAACCAATTCTTTGTTTTGTTTATTCTTTCTATGGTTTCTTCAGACTGTAATTCATTTAATTCTGATTTAATTTTAATTATTTATTTCCGTCTACTGGATTGGGGTTTGGCTGGTTGCTCTTATTCAAAGAATTTCAAGTGCCTCATTAAATTTTTGGTTTCAGATCTCTTCAATTTGTTGGTATAGGAACTCAAAGATTAAAAGTTGCCTCTGAGTACTGCCTTTGCTCTGTCCCAGAAGAGCTGGTAATTTGTGTGTTCATTTTTGTTAAATATCATGAACACTTGAATATCCTTTCTAATCTCTTCCATGACCCACTGGTGGTTCATCAGTGTGTTGTTCAGCTTCCATGTATTACAGGATTTTCTTCAATGCCTTTTGGTGTTGAATTCTAATTTTATTCCTTTCTTGTCTGAGAGAATGCAGGGCATAATTTCAATGTTTCTGAATTTGGACAAATTGCTTTGTGACCTAAAATGTGGTCTATTTTGGAGAATGTTTCATATACTGCTAAGAAAAATATGTATTCTGATGTTTCTGGGTGAAATATTCAGTAGATGTCTGTTAAATCTAGTTGGTCTATGCAGTTGTTTAGATCCAAGGTTTCTCTGTTGAGTTTTTGCCAGGTTGATGTATCTAGCAGGGATACTGGTGTGTTAAACTCCCCAACAATTAATATCTTTAGGTCTATATGAGATTTTAGGGAAAGTATTGTTTCTTGGATGAACATGGGTACTCCATTATTTGGTGAGTAGATATTTAGAATTATAAATCCCTTAATTAGTATGTAATGACCTTCTTTATCTCTTCTTGCTAATTTTAATTTGAAGTCTATGTTATCTGATATTAGCCTTGCAACTCCTGCCTGTTTATGGGGGTCATGTGCTTAGTAGATTTTATTCCAGCCTTTTACTTTCAGAATATATTTGTTTTTGTGGGCAAGATGTGTCTCTTGAAGGCAGCAGATAGAATGATCTTGCTTTTTGATCCAGCTAGAAACTCTATGTTGCTTAATTGGAGGGTTGTCCATTAATATTGAGAGTTAGGACTGAGATGTGTTTGGTAGTTCCTTCCATGTTATCTACCTTCTTGGGGCTGTGCCATCTGGATTCTTCCTATGATTCTTGGATTCTCTGTTTGGGGACTGTTTCTTGGTCTTTATTGTGCTCTTGTTGGTTTTCTATGTGTACGACATCTTTAAATATTTTTTTGTAGGGCTGTTTGGTGGAGATATATTGTTTCAATTTTTCTTTGCTGTGGAAGGTTTTTATTTTTCCTTCTCTTGTGGACAGTTTAGCTGGGTACAGTATTCTTGGTTGACAGTTGTTTGTCTTTAGGGCATGGCATAAATCATTCCAGGCTTTTCTTGTTTTCATGGTCTCTGCTGAGAAATCTGAAGTTATTTTGATCATTTCTCTTTATAAGTGATTGATCTTTTCTCCTTCCCTTGGTTGTTATTGAGCCTATGTGGATTACAATGTGACAGTGGGATGTCCTGTCTGGTCTGGTTTATTTGGGGGTCTAAATGTTTCTTGTATCTGAATGGGTCTATTCTTTTGCATGTTTGGGAAGTTCTCTGCTAGGATCCTGTTAAATTTTTTAGACCTTTAACTTTTGTCTCTGGGCCCTCCTCTACACCCATTAGCCCTAAATTAGGCCTTCTGATGGTGTTTTCTAAATGTGGAATAGATCAATCATATTTCTTGTATTTGTCTTAAATAGTTGTCTGTTCTTTCTCTATAATGTCTAGGCTGGCTTCAATCCCAGAGATTAAATCTTCTGTGTGGTCTAACCTATTGTCAAAACTTTTTTTTTCTTTCCTTCTAATTGATCAGATTTGATGGCTTCAGATTCTTTGCTGGAGCTTTGTTTTAGATCTTGTATGGACTTCTTTGCATCCTTAAATTTGGTTTTCAGTGTTCATTCTCAATCCCTTAGTTGATTGGTTATAGTTACATTGGACTCTCTTTCCTTTTGTTGAACTTCATTCAGCATTCCCTTTGTGGACTCCATGGATTCCTCCAGCTTTCTGCTTTTAGATTCCATGAATGCCTCTCTTAATCTTTGCTTATTCTCATCCCACTCATGCAATTCCTTTATTAATCTTTGATTAGCCTCATCATGCTCATGAAATAATCTTTGTTTAGCCTCATCACACTCACACATTTCTCTATCATGCTCACACAGGCTTTCAATCTTTTCATTCAGGATGTTTATCAATAGTGTTTGTAGGCCATTTTGGGAACTCTCCTCTGGATTATTCACTAACTGCTCTGTTGCCTGATTATCATGAGCAGGAGTTGAGATACCTGGACTAGCCATTTTTTGTATGTTTCTCTGGCTTGTTCTGCCCATTTGGGTGTGAAAGCAAAACCACTTCCACACTAGAACACTATTTTAAAGCAAGCATCAACCCAGAGCCCTGTAGGTGCACAAATTGTTTGATGCAGTCAAAATGAATACTGATACAATCGAGTTCAACAACAAACAACTAGGGATCAATGGACTAAGAAAAAGAAGGAGTCAGCAGGCCAGAAATTACTAGGTTTAGGCAGAATTGTGATTAGAGAATAAAATTAGAGGAATGTGGGAAGAGAATGGGAGAGAGGGAAGATAACTAAGATCTAAATTCAGAGAGAAGAAAAGGAGAGAAGAAAAGGAGAAGAGAGCTAAAGAAAAAGGAAAAAGGAAATATACATTTAGAAATGAAAAAAGAAGTACTTAAAATCATATATGTATAAAGAAATAATACTACAATTAAAGGAGTTAAGGCTGAGGAGTTTGTGAATTAAGTAATCAATATCTGAATAAAATATGCACACAATGAAGGATAAGGTCTAATACTCAAAGATGGGTGCATATCTGGGGATGAACAGAACAGCATTAAGTAAGTAAAGGAAAAAAAAAGACATGGCCAAAAGGGAAAAAGGCAATTTAAAAAAAACCTAAAACAAAAATGAAGAAAAATAGAAAACTATTTTTAAAAAAATTTAAAAATTAGGTAGAAAAAAGAATTCTTCGATTTTTTTAGGGGGTGGGGAATTGTGTCTCCCCTGTGTCCATATCCAGTCTCTTGGCGGAATCTCTGGATTGCTTGTGGTGTCTGAATTGCTTGTGGTGTCTGGTTTTCCTGTGGCTTGATTGGTTTCTTAAATCAGTTTGTTTGAACAGGCAGAATTAAGCTCTGCCTTACCAGAGACTTTATGACCCTCCTCCCAGACTAGTTCATTGGGAGGGAGATCTGCTGTTTAAGAGGGAGATGGCTGTTTCCTCTAGCTTGGAGTTGCTGTGAGAGAGCTAGGTTGTGGGTAGTGTTGAGGTCTCTCAGCAATAAGTAGCTTTTCCCTGAGTGGCTAGCCCATGCAGGCCAGCCTGGAGCCATTCTCAGGATTTATGGGTATTGACTTTCTAATTGTTTTTGTCTCACCCTCCTGCAGCTTGAGTTGCTGCCCATGCTACAGAGGGATGGGACAGCTTCTGACTCTGTTTACCCAGTGAAGAAAGTCAGCACACCCTAGGCAGAGCTTCTGCTGCTTAGGAAGGGCAACTTTCCCCTGGGTGGAGTTGAGCCCTGCAAGTCAGGTTCCTTTGACTTGTTGAATGGCTCCTATTGTCTTCTTCCAAGGCTTGAGTTACCTGCTAGCTGCTCTGGCCCAGTCTTTGTCAGTATTAAAGTTGGAGCTCTTCTCTGGTGGTAAGGGAGGGGCTACCTTCCCACCACTGCTCTGTGAGAAGGAGTGGTGATGCATTGTGGGGTACTTACCCCTTTCCCTTGGTTTCCAAGCCATCCAAGGTCTGCAACTGTCTATGGTCAGCGGGATGAAGATTTCCACTCCTTGTCAGTTCTTGCTGGCAGTGAGTAGAATCCACTCACACACGGCTTCTGACACCTTTGTCCAGGGCTGTCTGTTGATATGGCAGCCATGGCAACAGCCACCACCACTGCAGACACCAATGAGTGCTCAAATAACCAAGCTACCTGAATTTTTCCTCTCTGGCCAAACTCTCTGTGCTATGATGGCACACTTGGTGTGACTCTCTATCCTTGGAATTTTCACTGGAATGCTAAAACTGGTTTCTATGGGAGAGCTTGTTTAGCCCCAGCTTCTCCTCCATCATCTTCTTCCAGACAGACCAATGGACAAGTGCTGGATTAGATAGATAGATAGACAGACAGATAGATATACAGACAATACAGACCTAGAGAAACAACAGTAGTAAACAAAGACAGAGCCCTGAGCTACGAATCAGGAACACCAAGGATTGGCAACCATTACCAGAAGCAAGAAAGAGGTGATGAAGGGTTCTGTGCAGGGTCTTGGAGAAATATAAAACTGCTGATTGGTACTTTTACTTCCATAACTCTGAGGGAATAAATTTGGACTATTTGAGAACCTGAGCTGGGAGCCTGTAGCTCATACCTGTAATCCTAGATACTCAGGAGGTTGAGTTCTGAAGATCATGGTTAGAAGCCCAATAGCCACAAGAAAACTGGAAGTGATGCTGTGGCTCAAAGTGGTAGAGCAGTAGTCTTGAGTGAAAGAGCTCAGGGACAGTGCCCAGACCCTGAGTTCAAGCACCATAATATATTAAAAAATAAAAATAAATCCTTGCTAAGGTTTCCCCCAGGAAGCTAATAGAGACACCCACTCATTTGAAAAAGCTCTTCATTTAATGTGGGTGGTTATCCTGAAGTGAAGTGCCTGAACCACCTATGTAGATAGCTATAGCCATTCCAGCAGAAGTCTTTCTGCTGTGACCCTCAAGTGACTATCAGGACCTTCAGCTCCAAGCATTGTCCATAGACAGATGAAAGAGAATGACAAATATTTAGCGAAATGAATTTACATTGTAACACATCAACACACCACTTATCTAGGCTTTCACTAGACCACACTGAGATTGAGGCAGATAGAATATATCAGATAGAATATATGGGATGTTTTTCCTATCGCTGCACATTTGCAATATCCAGAAGATGTCAGGAAATATTTTCCTATGATTACACATGCAAACCACTACTCAAGTGGGAAGGAGGAGTTGTAGTCTAATGAAAAACTACTGACATCAGAAAATCTACCACTATCTATGCAAGTCTTAATTCTTCCTATAGAAAAAAAAGAAAATCAAGCACGCTACTGAATGATTCTCTATGATTTTGAGTGTGCATTTTTGCATGTTTAATTAACTTAATAATGTAGGTAAAGTTCTTATACCCACTTAAATTTGGTATGTTATTTGATAGTAATGTTATTTCATATCTTAATCTCTTACATTTTCTAAATTGATTTAAAAGGTTACACTTAGTTTTTTCAAAAAAATAAATGAAACTCTTCCCCAATACATTGATTTTTAAAATTCTGTTACAAATGACATCATAGTATCATCACATTTCCATTTTTAAAGATAAATGAACATCTTAAATCATTTGCTTAGTAACACAAAATAACCTACTTGTTAAGAATTTAACAAATCTTATCCCTAAGTGGTGGAATTAAGAGAGATTTCCTTTTTGCCAAACTGCATATAAAGAAAGCATTTTGGTTATTTTGGTTTTGGTGATGCCACGGTTTTTGAACTAAGGACTTTGGGCTCTCAATTAGCATTGTTTTTTTGCTCATGCTTTGCACTCTGCCATTTGAGCCTTGCTGCCAGTCAAGTGTTTTTTGCTAGTTAATTGGAAATAGTCATGTAGACTTTTCTGCCTTCGCTGGCTTTGAACCACGATCCTCAGATCTCAGCCTCCTGAGTTGCTTAGGATTGCAGGGACAGTTGTCAGAATTTTAAAGTTCTTTAAAAATATATGGTTATAGAATGAAATGCATGCATGGGAAATGGAGACAAGAGAAGCAATGGGGAGATTTGTGCAGACTGCTAACTTCTTTATTTTCATGACAAGAAGTCACTCAATATGACTAAATATGGAAATAGAGAGCTACACCACACACAATTATTTCCATCTCGGTTTTTCCCCTAGTGTTTTCTCATACCCCTAAAACCACCCATTAGAAATGAATAACTCTTGGCATAAAGAAACACTCTTATAAGCTCAATAATTCCAAAGAATTCACTTGCTTCTTTCTCTTCTAACCTTGTGAAAAACAAAAATTAGTGTTTTGTGCTAAAAGCAATATATTGATCCAATGATGAACAACTAATCTACCATTGAAAACATCTGTGTGGTGGGAAAGTTGGAGATGAAATAATTTTTCTTCTTTTCTGTGCCTCCATAACAAAAAGCACCATAACAAAAGGTCTTCAAAAGTAAAAATGAGTACGCAAATTTAATCATTATAGTCAATGTACATTATGCAAAAAATGAACTGTGTAACTTAAAATAGATACAAAGGGAAAAATGGAGTGAACAAGGAAGGGTTGACATCGACCAAGAAGTATTGTCCTTATAACCTATGAAATTGTAACCTCTTTGCATAACTACTTAACAACAGCAATTGATAAAGTCCATCAATTTTACTCTTTTATTGAAGATTGGCTTAACTCAGATGGTTTGTTGAATACTGTTAACCAAAATAGAAGGAACACTGTGAGTAGAATCATCCTCAAAGAAGAACCTTTTGTGGGGGATACCAGTTAAGGATGCTCTAGGTATTGAATCCAGGGCACTTGCGTGCTAAACAAGTGCTCTCCCCCTGAGCTGACCTCCAGGCTGAGAATCATTTGTTTTATTGCAATGAATTTGAGCCACTGAGCCTTCTTCCCAGCATGCTGCCTGTTAGCTGATTGCTACAGGCTTATCATTCTCCTCCCAAAAATCTGTAGGAGTTTAGGAGAGGCCCCTGGTCCTGCTAAGTTCCATATTTTAAAGAGCCTTTTGGTATATTCATAGCCTAATGGAGTTCTTTGGAACTTGGCATAAAAGATGGACAATAGAGAATAAGAAAAAAAGGAGCAGTTATTTTTTAAAAAGGCAAGACACAGCCTCTTTATATTAAAGGAAATAGGACATTTGAGAATATCTAAAAGGTCAGTGTCAAACAGCCTATCACCTAAATCAGTACAATGGCAAGAAAATGTAACGTGTTACTGGAACTCAATATAACAATTATTACTTCATCCTTCTACTTACAGGAAATACAGTTCTTAAGCTAACAACAAAGATGATTTTTCTCTTTTTTAAATTCTCCAGGACATGGAATTTTCCATAAATTGCTTGACAAACTGTGCCTACATTTTCAAATTCTGACAGAAAGCATGATTTGGGCAATTATAGTCTACATCTTCAATTTCAAGGAAGCCATTTCTGTCCTTCTTTCACATACTCTGAATATTATGAAAGGACTTGTCAGAATTTTCTCCCCTCTGACAGCAATTCTTTTTAATCATTTTTGCAAAAGCTTCATTTTCCTTGTTTTCAAACATCCAACACAGCAAGGTAGCATCCACTAGTAGATGAACATTCAGCAAGCTCACTTTCTATTTGTCAACTTAATGAAAATTTGTAGGGGTCTTGCAAGAGCAAGTTTAGTGTGTGCTTGTTTTTCTCAAATCTATTCCAATGCATATCAGGTATTAGAATTCCAAGAATCCATATAGAAATATTCTTCCCAAAGCATTTAAAAAACACTTGACTAAGTCATTGGCTTAAGCGTTGCTACATAAGTTTATGAAATGTTTTGTGCTCTCATGTAAAGTCAAGAGAATTGTGCCCATTTTTGATTTCTAGGTTAGGGGATGATATTGAGAATATTTTCTTTTTTTTTTTTTAATTTTATTTTATTTTATTTGTGAACAAACTGTACAGAGGAGTTACAATTGCATGGGCAGGATAATGCGTACATTTCTTACCAAGCATTGCAGCCTCCTCCTTTGTTTATGAGAATATTTTCTGTAAATGACCTATCAGTGCTTGGTGAGTGCAGGTGAAAGCAATTGATCATAAAATACCACAGTATCACCAGGATAGAAATTGATCTAGATGGGGACTAGGAAATCACAGAACTCTGGGTTCCAATTTTCCCACAACCGGTGTCTGTGTCTCTTTTAGCCAAAGTATTTTGCCTTCCTAAGTCTAGTTTTTTACTTTTTTTCCAGTCCAGTCCTGGAGCTTGAACTCTGGGCATGAGTGCTACCCCTGAGATTCTTTTGCTCAAAGCTAGCGCCCTACCACTTGAGCCACAGCTCCACCTCTCACTTTTTATGACTAATTTGAGATAAGAGTCTCAGGCTGGCTTCAAACCCCAATCCTCAGTTTTCAACCTTCTAAGTAGCTAGGATAACAGGCAGGAAACACCAGGACCCAACCTAAGCCTGGGTTTTTATGTTTGTTAAAATCAGTCTTTATTGGGCTTTCCAATTCTAACTTAATAATTCTAGTCTAACTAAACCAGGCAAGAAGAAGAGACTGGTTGGGAGTTAGCTGTCTTAGAGGAGACATTGGTCCTCAGAGAACCTATCAGAGCTGCCACTGCCAAATGACTTAATGAGAAAAAGCCACAGGATGCTAAGTACATTTAACAACCACAGATGCCACAGCACCAGTTCACATGGAACAGGAGACATTCCAAACAATGTGGAGTGCAGACTGAGACTTTTGGTTTGCATTAGCACCCCAAACAAATACTTTCCTTTTGACCTACTAATAAAGCCGTCACCTCGGGGTTGGAAGTCTGCTCTTCATTTATTCATCTGAAGAAGCACTCTGGCTACTTCCAAATAGGTAATGGGATCCTTCTGCAGCTAGAGCTGTGCCCTCTGTGCCCTCTGTTGGTGGTAATATGAGGAAAGGCATGGGCTAAATCTGAATTTGAGCAAAATCTAGGACACCAGAAGTTTTGTTGTTGTTTTAATTTGTACTTATTTATTATAAAATGCATAGACTAATCCAGCTGGAGTATGCCTGTGACATGCATGCAAGAGACGAAGATAACAAGATCATGAGTTCAACTCCTTCACAATCATGTGTTGGACTACTTAGCAAGACCCTTTTTCAAAACAACAAACAAAAATAAAGGATGGATTTTATAAAGCAGACGTTTTACCACTCTACAGTCATCTCTGTTCACCATTCCATGTCCATTCACCAACCCAAGTACACACACACTCACAAGTACACATACTACCTTCTCAATCTTTTTGTAAGCAGGCAGAACCAAGTTATTTCAAAGAGAAAGGAAAACAGCAAGACTAACTCTCTGTAACTCTCTATGGAGGGCTTGGAGTTCAATCCTTCGCAACCTTATCTCTCTTGAACGTACACATTTTCCAAATCAAAAATGTATGCATCAGATTCCACTGCATTTCCTAGGGAAAAAAAAAGATATATTTCCCTTCCAAGATGGATGACCACTGTTCCCTCAACCACCATTGTGATCTGGTCTGCCTGGGAATAAAGAGTAGATGTGGAAATACTAGCTTAAAATGCATGTAATATTGCCAGTCAATAATTAACTTCTGTTCACCAGACTCTCCAACAAGGAAACACATGCAAATGTTTATAGCCAACGACCCAGAGAATCTACAAGTAGCAGTTCTAATGTGATTGACAACCTCAGCAATGACCCAAATGCATACCTGAAATAGGCGGTGAGTGAGCTTTCCTCAAAAAAAAAAAAAAAAACTGCAACTCTATCCCTATCTTTTAGACCCTACAGGAATCCTAGTATTCATAGTTCATAGTTGATCTGTTTTCACGACTCCTAAAATATGAGGTGTCAGGAGGGAAGTCAAGGGGAAGGAGGAAGGCAAATGAAGAGAGAAAGGGTAGGAAAATAGAGTCATCATATTCTGTGAGTATATGTGAAAATGGAACTAAGGAACTAGTGAGGTTAAGAGAGCTGGGGTAGAATGATTTTAAAAGGGGGATGACATTGACCAAGATGGCATAAGCTGACACTCATAAGCTGACGTGTTGAATTAAAACCCCTTTGTACAACTACCTAAAGATAATTTTTTAATGCTTGTAAAAAAAGGCTCCCAAGATAGAACAGCTCAGAGTCAAAATTTCAAGAGTAATCCAAGGCATGCTCCTTATTCTCTTGTTTGCTTATTACTTATCAATTCCTGTCCTTCTTTTGTAAAGAATCTGTTGCTGAGTGGCAAAAATGAAATCAACCAGACCCTCTGGTAGTTCGACATGTTCCTGAAACATCTCTGTGCTCTGGAGCTTAAAGTAACTGAACAGCACACTTGCATGCAGGTCCCTCAGCAGATTGGGGCAACACACTAAGCTTTTCCTCATTCTCCTCCCCGCCCCCGCCCTGCAACTTTGACTAGCCTCAGCTATGGTTTCTTTATTTATAATACAGATGATAACAGCTGCTCTGCCCACCTTGACTAGCCGAGGCTAAGATTTCTTTATCTATTTATAATACTGATGATAACAGCTGCTCTGCCCACATTCTGAGTTGGTTGTGTTGATCGAATATAATGAATTGATGAATGTGGATGTACCTTAAACCCTTAAGAGAAAAATGAAATAATTTCAAATTTTGGACTAATCTCAAATATTGTGGCTAATTTTTAAATTGTAACATAGTATAACAGAGAAAAAAATATTTTTTCTCCTTAGAGGAATCTATGTAGTGTGCTTTGTGTGTGAGTGTGTGTGAGTGTGTGTGTGTGTGTGTGTGTGTTCATGCATGCATGTTTTAAATAAATTCCTCAGCCTCTTGGAACCTATCTTTGGACATCTGTGGGCTTTTTCTTTTTTCTTTTTTGCAAAGGTGATGTACAGAGAACTTACAGTTACATAACTCAAGTAATAAGTACATTTCTTTCTCTCTTTTTTTGTTGGGAGGAGGGATTGGTCCTGAGACTTGAACTCAGGGCTTGAGCTCTGTGCCTGATCTTAATTGCTCAAGGCAATTTGAGCCACAGAGCTACTACAGGTTTTCTGGGGACTAGTTGGAAATAAGAGTCTCCCAACCTTTCCTGTCCAGACTGGCTTCGAATAGCAATCCTCAGATCTCAGGCTCCTGAGTAGCTAGGATTACAAAGGCACAAGCTACCAGCACCCAGCTAAGTACATTCCTTTTCTAACAGTGTCATCTATTCCCTCATTTCCAGTTTTTTCCCTCCTAACCCTCCCACCCCACAAATTGTATAGCTCATTTTCAACATATTATCTCATGAATATCACTGCTGATATTATATATACACTTATATATGTATATGTATATATATATACATATACACACATACACACACACACACACACACACACACACACACATATATATATATATATATACATTTTCCCACCATTCATCTGTGGTCTTAATCAGTCTTCTTTTGTCTGAAAGTAACAGAAGCCTTTTTTTTTTCCTGGTCGATCATGGAGCTTGAATTCAGGGCCTAGGCACTGTCCCTGAGCTCAAGGCTAGCACTCTACCATTTTGAGCCACAGCTTTACTTCTGGTTTTCTGGTGGTTAGTTGGAGATAAGAGTTTCATGGATGGCTGGAGTATGGCTCAAGTTGCAAAGCACCTGCCTAGCAAGTGCAATGCTGTGGGTTGAAACCCCACTCCTGACAAAACAAAAACTTTTTGGAGCTGGGTGCACAGCCCCATCTCCTCTTAGGCACCAGGATGTCTGCACAAAATTGTTAGGGCTCAGCCACCTTACTTTGTTTTGATGCTATGTTTAACTTCCTTCTTTGTCAGTTATGACTGCCACCTGTGAGTGCCCCCTTCCCCATGGATCTTGTTTTTAAATACCCTGAGTGATTTGACTTCCTTGATGGTCTTCACTATCTCAGTAGTAGCAGTCAGACTCCATAGCTAATAAAATGATTTCTAGCCCTAATAAAAAAAATAGTTTCATGGACTTTCCTGCCTGGGCTGGCTTTGAACCATGATCCTCAGATCTCAGCCTCCTGCATAGCTAGGATTACAGGTGTAAGCCACCGGCACCTGGCTATTGATGCCCTTTTAACTTCAAGCAGATGAGCTGTGGAACAAGAGGACACAAGACTATTTGCAGAACCCAAGGGCAGAAAATACAGTCAGAACTTGCAGAAGACCAGTAAACACAGTTCTCTGGAATCCAGGGAACACTCATCTCCTTGACATCTTACCAGTGATCACATATCTATATCTCTTCACAGGCTGAACTTCTTAATAATTCCTTGCACAGGGCATAAAGTTATCAACATCACCCAATAACCAGTTAGTATCTGGCCACTCATTAAGCCTCTGGGGGAAAAAACAGCCAGGCCAGTTGACCCAACTAGAGGCCATTACTATTTCTAGTGAAGTCAAATGACCTATGGAAACTGTCACTCTGAGCATGATTTTCAGACACAAAGGGGATGGGTTCAACCAATCTCAGACATCATTGTATTCTCACAAGCCCCAGCTGGGCTGTATTATTTGACTCTTCCAATTGGATGACTCATTTCTATTTCCATGTGTGTTTCCTATCCAGCCCTCAACTGTTAGCATCCTTTGGGAACTGTTCAAGTTCATATTCCTTCCCAGAGGCAGCATACATCCAGTGACTTGCTTAATGCTGTCTCTAAGCATCTGGATCCCTCTCCTAATGTAAGCCACCCAGCTCCAGGTCTTACCTGTGGGTTTCTGAGATTGGGGCTTCATCATAGGTCAACTGCCCCACCTAAGCAATGTTTGCTTCCTTCCCTTCCCACTCAAGCACCACCCTTCACACTCTCCTTAATAAACTTCCCACATGACACTCTGCATCTCAGGCCTCCTTCCTGGAGCTTACAATGGATGGGCAACACGTGCACACTGCACGTAAAGCACATAGGTATTATTTGGGACTGGTAATGACTGCCACATGATGCATTCAGTCCAATGGTGTCCAATGAATGCTGAGTTCTCTCCCTCTTCTCAGCTTTTCCATAGGACAACTGTTACAGCAAACCAGCCAATAACTCTTCCAGGATCAGAGCTCTTTTCTGTATGACTGTCTGATTGGAGACTAGAAATTACATGTAAGCTTGGAATCAGCTTTTCTTCATTAGATGGCAAGAGATAAGCAGCTGAACCAAAAAGAGAGCCACGCATAAGCACAGCCTTGGACCCTGGACCGTCACAACGCTGTCTATAGTGCATGCCAGGCCTCCAGAGTATAGACCTACTGGGACTATGGCATGAGGTTTTGTAGCTGATTATGCAAGAATGCACTGAGTGCCTGTTGCATATCAGCCTCACATTGCAGGTATACAGGTAAAGTTTCAGTTTATAAAACCATAATCAAGATCGTAATGTTCCCATTTTTCCCAAAGTCTTTCTATTTCCTTGCAAATAGGGTGAGGAATGGGGCAAGTCAAGATAATAATGGCTAATGGGTATTCAAAACTGGAAAAATCTTACAAGGAAGACAAGGAGACACTTCATGGAATGCCATCTGAGACTTGAATCGATGGATTAAGAAATTTAGAGCAGGGCTTTTGCTTTTTTTTATAGTACTGGAATTCGAACTCAGAACATAAAGCTTGCTAAGCAGGTATTGTACCACTGAGGCACACTCCCAGCCTATTTTGCTCTGGTTATTTTTGGAATTGGGTCTCACTTATTCCCTGGGCTGGAGTAAATAGTGATCCTTCTATGTCTATTTCCCACTGTAGCCAGGATAACAGGCATCCACCCAACTGTTGGTTGAGATGGAAAGCTCACAGCTTTTGTTTTATTGTGGGGTTGTTTTGTGGTTTTTGTTTTTTGCTCAGCTGGCCTCAAACCACAATCCTCCCAATCACTGCCTCCTGAGTGGCTAGGGTTACAGGCATAAGCTATTTAAACCTGGTTTAAAGTTTTTTTTGTGTCTGTGTATGCTGGTGGAACTCAAACCTAGGGTCTCATGCATATGCTTTACCACTGAATTGCATACACACACACACACACACACACACACACACACACACACACAATTCAGAGGGGTTTTTCCATTTTTTAATTGTAGAGGTGATGTACAGAGGAGTTACAGTTACACAAGTAACTCATTTTCTCCCACTCTCCCTCCCTGGCTGTCCCCCTCCCCCCTAGCTTCTCCCCTCCAAGTTGTAAAGTTAATTTCCAACATAGTGTTTTGTGAGTATTACTATTTCATTGGTTCACTCCTTGCCCTTTGTCTCACTATTTCTGTGATTCCCCTCCCCTTCCCCAAATCAGATAAACTTATATACAAGAGAAAGGGTACCAAAACCAAAAATAGTGACAACATGGGATAAAACAAAGGAAAAAAAGAAAAATAATTGCAAACAGCACACACACACACACACACAAAATACAACTCTTTTTTCCATATCTTGGAGTTCATTTCAATTACGATCATTTTATATGGTCAAATGTACATAGCTATTGGACTATTGTGATCCTCTGCTAGAACTATCCTAGATTTATACTAGTTATTACAAATGAGGAAAGCCATGGAACCTATATTTCTTTGGGCCTGGCTTACTTCACTTAATATTATTTTTTCCAAGTCTTTCCATTTCCTTGCAAGTAGGGCAATGTCATTCTTTCTAGTGGAAGCATTGAATTCCATTATATATATATATATATATATATATATATATATATATATACAGCACATTCATCCACTGAGGGGCATCTGGACTTATTACATATCTTAGCTATGGTAAACAATGCTGCAATGAACATGGTTGTGCTGGTAGCTCTAGGATAGCCCGGTTTGTGGTCAACTGGATACATGCCAAGGAGTGGAATTGCTGGGTCATAGGGAGCTCTATGTTTAGGCTTTTGAGGATCCTCCATACTGATTTCCAGAGTGGCAGAACACATTTACATTCCCAACAACTGTGTAGTGGCAATTCAGAGTTTTTGATAGCAAGAGAAGAAAACCAGGCCCTCTGAAGCAGGTGTTACCTGTTTGTTCAACCCCATGTGAGGACAAAACATACTTAAGGAGTAGAATATGGTATGCAATTCTTATCGTTTAATTCAGTGTTCCTAAATTCTGAGTGAAGGAGACCTTGGATACCTAACTCACACTTAGATCTCCATGGAAAACAAGGTTTTCCAAAATATGAGTTCTGCAAGCTAGAACTGTATTAGGCCAGATCATCTTCTTCAAGCATCTTAGAACTGAAAGAAAAAGAAAAACATTTTATTGCCCTCTAGGCCTGTAGAGAAAGATCTAGAGAAAACAAAGACTCATTAAGAAGATTAAGTACATGTTTTCAGCAATATAAACCACAAGGTGCTGAGCTTAGTGTTGCATATCTGAGGCAGGATGCAACTGATATTCACAACATCCTTACAAAGTAGTTGCTGGATTTTTCCTATTTGCATATGGGGAAATCAAGGCATGGGAATGGTAAGTAACTTTCTCTTGATCAGAGAGCTAATAAGTAATGCATCCAAAACTAAAGCCTATACAGTCTACCTCTAGGACCACTGCTTATAACCACTCCCTTTTACTGAGTTATTGTTCCAACTTCTAGGTGGAAGTCACATAACACAAGGCCTAAAATAAGGATATATTATATGCTGCTTTGACATTAGTTGAAATCTTCAAATAGCCTAATAGCAAGTTCTCCTCCCTACTGTGTTCCTATGAAGAAGGCTGTCTAGCCACCATTCTTGTTTATCCCGGCATAGCAAGGTTTGGCTTTCTGCCAACCCACTGAATTATTTCAACAAGCCAATCACTTCCTTCAGTAAGAAGCAGGGAGGAGGGGGCCATCTTGATACTACAAAGCCTGCCACCCGCAGCTCTTAGCTATTCACTATGTTGTTGAGAGCAATTTCTGTGTGGTCCTGCATGATACAATGTCCCCTCTCCAAGGTTGTGATTATGAGACTGGTAATCTGCCCTCAGTCTCATTTGTCCAGCATCAGGTGTCCTGTGTTTAGCTATTCCATAACCCTAGGACAGAAAGCTCCAGTCTCCTCACCAACAGAATGAATAGAAGAATATTAAAGGAGATCAGCCTAGGACGAAGAGTCAGTACCAAAGAAGGGGAAATGGCTGGTGAGGTACCATAAGACAATGTGGGAAAAGAACAAAAATGAGAACAGGGTGACCAAAATAATGGTCAGACATCAGTGTAACCAGGCACCAGTGGTTTATGCCTATAATCCTAGATATTCAGGAGTCTGAGATCTGAGAATTGTGGTTCAAAGCCAGCCCAGGCTGGAAAGTCCCTGAGACTCTTATCTCCAATAAACCACCAGAAAACCAGAAGTGGCACTGTGGCTCACATGGTAGAGTGCTCACCTTGAGCTGAAGAGTTCAGGGATAGCATCCAGGCTTAGAGTTCAAGCCCGCGACCGGGAAAAAAAAAGCCAAAAGTCTAACCATGGCCCAAATGGAAGAGTTCAGCAAAAAGCTAAGAGATAGTGCCCAGCCCCTGATTCAAGCTGCAGTATCAGCACACACACACACACACACATACACACACACACACACACACACACACACCATTTGTGCGTGTGCACGCATTAGCTCCATCAACTTTGTGAAGCTGGAATAAAGAAAAACATTCAAATGAGGCAGGAATGAGTAATTGACGATCATAACTGTGATTATAAGGCATAATTACAATTAGCTGCACAGGAGTGTTAATCACGAAAATAATTACATGTCAGCCTTCTTCCTAAAGAAGAGAGAATGTAATTAAGTGGTCCAAAGGGGGCAAAGAAAACACCTCTCTGAGTGATCCCAGTATGAGATGGAGGACTAATATTTGCATGATAGAACTTTCCAAGTGCCTTAAAGGAATAACCAATTTCTCCATGAAAATATAGGGAGGGTGGGAAGGAAATAAGAATAAACCTGATTGAGATTTTTCTTTCAAACTCAAACTTGAAATATGAGGCAGAACAATGTAGAGACAAATGTTGGACAGAATTGAATTTATTCATTTTGTTTTGCTAGTTACCATCTCCGTAACATTAGACAAGTTATTTAACCTTTCTTTTAAGCCTCAGTTTCCCCAAGAGCAAAGGGATCGTGTAAGCCTCCCTGATTTTGAAAAAATAAAGCTCCTAAGACACTTGTGTCAGGGCTTCCCACAAAGCAAGCTCTCAATAAAGGTCTCAATGCCATACATTAGGGGAAAAAAATCAAAGGGCAGATACTATTAGGAAAAATCCCATGTACCCTGCTGAATCTTTCAGCCCAGATGCCCATAAAAGTTCAGTGAGAACTAGGTTCCTAACACTTCCTGTGCAGCACTTTAGAAATGTCCTACCTTTTCCAGAAGAGGCTCTGCCTCTGATTTTCCAGAAGGCTTTCTCATTTTGAGGTATGGGATTGACTATGGGCAGTGAGTGGAAACAGGCTAGATTCACTTAGCTCCTGACACCATAGATTCCCACACCAGATCTGTCTTTCCAGATATTGTTCCTCATCCAATTAATCTACCTATTCCTTCAGTCATTTATATTCTTTTTTAAACTCTAAGATAACATGTAACTAGGAGAAAGTAGGGGAAGAATTAACATTGTCCAAAAAGAAAAGTACTAATTGCCTGACTTATGGAGATGGTAACCCCTCTGTAAATCACCTTTATAATTAAAAGCAAAAACAAAAAACAAGTAAACCCACAACATGTACATTGCAGGCCAACAATATAGCCTGCATTGTGTTAAACAGATGTATCTTTGTCATGTGTTAATATGAGAATATTCCTGTTTATGTTCAGCAAGAGCTCGAAGCTAAGACGTACCACATTCTTAAGGATTTATGGAAATTCTAAAACAAATGGGGTAGATATTTTACATCCATGAACAAGTTTTTATCCTTTCTCTATAGACAACGCCCTGCTACTCCATCTCAAGACTTTTTCACCTGACTGTGCAACTTGCTTTGGTGAATTGGGTAATAGCAAGTAGACTACAGGCATGACACAGCAGAGACCTGCATAACTTTGTAGGAAGGGTGTGTGGTACCAGGGATAGAATGAGGACCCTTTGCATGCCACACAGTCACTTCACTACTTAGCTACAGGTAATTTTGTACCCAAGAAGAACTTCTAAAGGACAAAAATGCTACAGCAATTAACATACTCCAAGATCATCTTGGATCAGGAAAGGAGATGAACACCCCCCACACCATCTGAGCAATCTCAGACTAGCAAAACCCTAGTCAATCACCTGAAGTACACAACTATAAATATATACATGTATACTGCCAAGGTTTCATGCTTCTATATTACTATAGCAATAAATGACTCTTAAATTTGATAATAATTAGATAACTCTGAAGCCTAGCACTCATGTGGAGGGAATGAAAGTAGAACAAAATAGTGGCAAATGCCTATAATCCCAGCTGATTCAGTAGGCAGAAGTAGGAGGATCATGGTTCAAAGCTAATCCTTGGCAAAAGAAAGAGCCTATCTGAAAAACAAGCTATATATACATATATATATAGTTTATATGTAATATATAGTATATATGTATATATACATATATATAAAACAATATATATATATATATATATATGTTTTGTAGTGTTTTGTTTGTACCAGTCCTGGAGCTTGAACTCAGGGCCTAAGCTTTTCTGTCTTTTTGCTCAAAGCTAGTACTCTACTACTTGAACCACAGCTCTACTTCCAGCTTTGTGGGTGGTTACTTGGAAATAAGAGTCTCACAGATTTTCCTGCCTGGGCTGGCTTTAAAGCACAATCCTCATTCTCAGCCTCTTAAGTAGCCAAAGTCACAGGCATGAGACACTGGTGGCTGGCTGACAAACACCTTTAGACCCATGTGTATCTGATCATATAAAATAATATTTATTGAAACAAACTCCAGGAAGAGGAAACAAAGGTTTTTTTCTTTGTTATTGCTTTGTTTTCTTTTCCTTTTGTCTTGTTTGTTTGTGTGTCTTTGGGAGGGGAAGGGGAAGCACAGAAATGGAGGGACAAAGATTGAACAAATGTACCAGTCGGTGATACTCATTAGACACTATGCTGAAAATGAATCATACAACTTGTGGGTGCCAACAGGAGGGAAAAACTGGGAGGGGGAGAAAGGGAGAGAAAAACTGGCAGGGAGGGAGGGAGGGAGGGAAGGGGTGACATTGTTCAAAGAGAAATGTACCCTTTATCAGACTTACATAACTGTAACCCCTCTGCACATCACCTTTATAATAACAATAAAAATGCATGAAGAAAAAAACTGAGGCATGCAGGAAAAATATCTTTTGGGGGGGGTTCATTTCACCTAACATCAACTGATCTGACTTTTTTTTAATTGTGAAAATACTGTACAGAGGGGTTACAATTACATGGGCAAGATAATTAGTACATTTCTTATCAAGCATTGTAGCCTCCTTCTTTGTTTCCCCTTCCCATCCCTTCCCATCCTCTCCCCCGCCCCCCCACCCAATCCTCTCCGCTCCCCTTCCCCCCCAAAGTTGTAAAGTTTGTTTTCCATATAATGACTTGTACATCTCATTGTTGCAATGGGTCCACCTGTATCCCTATTTAAATGATTTGTTGGGAAAAAATATCTTTAGACATCACTAGATGTCTCTGGGACACAAACTCACACTCCATTGACAACTACAGGGCTACAAAGTCAGAGAAGATATTACCAAATACCCAATGGCTATGGGAAAAGTGACCATACACAAATGTCTCTAGTGAGACCCCTCCAACAAAGAAGCAACGAAGAGTCTCCAAAGAAGCTATCAAAGCAGCCTAAGACAGACAGAGTTTATCCACAGCTTCTATCAGCATCCCTTAAATAACATTTTTTCCCTGCTCCCCTATCTCCCTTCTCATCTCCAGCCAGAAAGAGTCAAAAATAAGATCTAGTGGAGCAAGACTGACCATGCCCCTCTTTGTCCACTACAGTCCTTTCTGCTGTACCTGGCCAGGGCTACAAGTCCTAAAAGAAATCTATAGTGAATTAGAACTGGTATCTAGCTATTCTAAGTTAGCCAACATCCTGTTTTCTTAATCTGGACTATGTTTGTGATTTAATTATTAAATTTTATCGTGTATAAGAAAGGACAGAATATTCACGAGAATACCTGAGTTTTTAATCTAGTGTCAGGGAAACCAGCTGAAGTGAATAGGCTAAATCAAGTAGCAACTGGGTAACCAGTGGCCCATGCCTATAATCTTAGCCACTCGGTAGTCTGAGATTTGAGGACCAAGCCTCAAAGCCAGCACCAACAGACAAATTAAGACTTATCTCTAATTAACCAGAAAAAAAAAACTGGAAATGGAGCCATGACTCAAGGGATAAGCCATGGATCTGATCCAGATCCTCAGCCCCTGAATTCAAGCCCCAGAATTAGCACAAAAAGAAAGAAAGCAACAAAGAATAAATAAGAGTTGCCTTCTGTTTCATTTCCTTTAACCTCTCTGATTCAAAGGCAATGCATGGAATCTCGTTTAATACATGATCATGCCTTAGACCCCAGTTCTAGCATTAGACCCCAGTTCTTCCATTATGTCTACACTCCAATCCCCACCCCACCCACAGCTTCAACACAGAACAGCACCAACCAATACAGTTACCCACAGCAACAAAGGCCAAGTACAACAAGGTTAACATCAGCCCTTGATTTGGGTCTTGTCAGGAACCTCAGGACACTACAGTGATGTTGGGCTTAACTGGCAGAGATGGTTGCCTCTGTCCCCTCTGTGGTGAGCTCCAGGATTTCCAATGGGCAGTTGCTTCATCCACCTTCCCTTCCCTCTTCCTGCAACTGCAGCCTTGTAGCAAGGTCAGCCTGTGGGGCCACATGTCATCAGTCATCCAGACAAGAGGGGGGAAAAGCCCCCCTGCTCCAACTCAGGCTCTCTGAGATGGGACAAGCACTATGAATCATGGAAGTGTCCTCCTCTGGGAGCCAGAGTGACAAGGTCCTGCAATTTATCTCACACGAAATGAACTGGATTATTTGAAATGGCTGGAAGAAAGCAATTCATTAACTCCGAGATAGCTCTTGGCTCTTGCGATTTTATTCTGCACCACTTTACTGATACCCCTTCTCTCTCTCCTTTCCAGATGCGAATGTTATGTCAGGGGCTCCACTTGGAAGCTCTCTGGTGGCTTGATGCTCAAAGGAGGCACCAGAGCACCCTGTACACAGACAGAATGAAAAGACCACTGAACGTTGCAGTATTTTGTGGTTAACCCATAACACTAGTCCAAACAACCCCACCATCTTTTAAAAAAAAAATGATTTCAAGCCAAGCATAAAGATTCATTCCCATAAACCTAGCTACTACAGAATTGGAAGTCAGGAGTAGGGTCATGACCTAAAGCTAGCCTAGGGAAAAAAGCTTTGGAGACATCATTACAACCAATAAAAAGCTGGGAGAGGAAGGAAGGGAAAGGAAGGGAAGGAGGGAAGGAGGGAGGGAGGGAGGGAGAGAGGGAGAGAGGGAAGGAGGGAGGGAGGGAGGGAGAGAGGGAGGGAGGGAGGGAGAGAGGAAAAAAAGAAAGAAAGAAAAAGAAAGAAAGAAAGAAAGAGAGAAAGAAAGAAAGAGAGAAAGAAAGAAATGCTGAAGAAAAGTAGTCATGATAAGACCGACAGCTGGTGACTGATCACTCTCACATTGCTGGGAGAAGGTGTGATGGTACAGCCCCTCTGAAAGTTTAGACAGTTCTCATAAAACTAAACATGATACTATAAGTTACAGATAAATATTGTATATTTATCCCAAAGACACATGATGACTTTTGGCCTTGCACGCGCATGCGCGTGTGTGCGTGCGTGTGAGTGCACGCGTGCACACACACACACTGTACATAAGTGTTTATGGCAGCCTTAATAATAACCAGAAACTAGAAAATGTCCTTCAACACGTGAATAGTTAAATAAACTCTGGGGTATCCACACCAGGGAATATTATCAGCAGTAAAAAGAAGCAACTATTTATTGATACATACGACAGCTTGGATGCTTCTCAAGGGCACTATGCTGAGTGAAAAAGGATATCACGCTCAAAGGTTACATACTATATGATTGCATTTACATAACTGTCTTAAAATGACAATGTTACAGAGCCAAAAAACAGATGACAGGCTTTCAGGGGAAATGGGGGCAAACTTTGAGGAGAAGAGTGTGGCTATAAGAATAGCATGACGCCCCTCTGCACGGTATTTTTGCAATAAAAAAGAATAGCATAACAAATATTTATATTAATTTACATTTATTACAAAAATCTACACATGTGAGAAGACTGCATAGAATTATACACACAATTGTGTCCATGTAAAAGTAGAGAGATTTGAATATGGCCTGTAGACTGTATTTATGATTCTTTCCTGGGTTTGATACCATCATTCAATAGCTATGAAAGATGTTATCATGAGGGAAAAATGTCTTCTCTGTATGTTTTAAGTTCAGCTCTTCTTTACTATTATGTCTTATAAATCTATAATGACTTATCAAAAAGGGTTTTGTTCTTCAATTCCAAATTCTTGGGAAAGAAAAGGGAAAGAGAAAGAGAAAGAGATAGAGAGTGGAGGAGAAAAGAAGGAAGGAAGGAGGAAGGAAGGAAGGAAGGAAGGAAGGAAGGAAGGAAGGAAGGAAGGAAGGAAGGGAGGGAGGGAGGGAGGGAGGGAGAGGAGAGGAGGGAGGGAGAGAAGGAAGGAGGGAGGTTGGGGAAAAGCCTTAGTGGTAGAGTACCAACAGGCATAAGGTCCTTAGTTCAATCCCAATATCACACATACACACAGAGACAAACTTTATTTACATAGAGGAAACAAAACTTTAGAAAAATAGTTAGCAAACTAAGTGTATCTGGCCAGCTATTGTCTGTTGACCTGTGCGCTAAGTAAGTGAATTCTGGTGATTTCTACACCAGTCATCCCCTTATAGATGCTATACTTTGAAATATTTTTGTGTCTTAAACCTACAGTAGTAAGTACAAAATGAATTCGTACTCCAGTCTAATTATAAATAAATTACATACTACATGTTTACATAATAATAATCTCTGAATGCCAGATTTTATAGATAATAGCTCTGATTACATTATATATATTTATATATGATAACCTGTGATTGGCAAATATGTAAATGTATGTATGAATGTATGTATGTATGTATACACAAATGCACGCACATACAAATACAGAGCTCTGATTCGCTGGTTTTTATGAACTAACTGGTGTTAACATAAAATAGCAACATATTTCTAACCAGAATAACAAAACCTGACATTTTAATTAACCAACTTGACCTTAACATGAATAAATTAAGACATGGCTTTTATTTGGCTTCTCAAAATGCAGAAAACTACTTACCATCCCCTAACTTCAATGTACCCTAGATATCTGGGCATGCCATTCAACCAGATCCCTTATCTCATCTTTTGTAAAAATAAAAGTTGTCTGTGAGTGTTAAGTGACTTTAGAAAGTTCTCATCTAATTTCTAGGCCTTTATTTGTACACCATGGGTGATTCCTAAAGTCCTACAGTATCTACAGTATCAAGTGTGTTTGCTCTCCCAGGTAACAGAGCTCCATCAATACCATCAAAACACTGGCCTCTTTCTCAAGGACTCTGCAATGATACCTGAGATTTCTTAGGTATCACCCCTTAGGCTTCAGACTCTTACAGTGAATGGAATTTCTTTGTTCAAGCAGGTTTATATGAGTCCTTCCAATTATCCCACAAAAACCTGTCCAGCCCACTGATGCTTCAGACTCGAAATCTTTTCTGATCATACCCCTGAGTGAGCTCAAACCCAAGATCAGTAAGAAAGTGCACTGACTTTTGATGAGACTGCATTCTACCTTCAGCCTAGGGGTTCACAGAGATATGTTAACACCAACACAATAAAAAAAATGTGGCCCAATTTCCTCTGCTCTGGCATCTCCTTCCACACCCTCCCAATTAGGAAGAACCCAACCTGAAACTGTGGTCCTTGATCAGGGAAACACAAGTGGAAGGCCCAGGAATAAAAGGGAAAGGCCTGGAGCAGTCAACATCTTTGCTTGGCAAGGGATGAAGTCTGAGTATGCTGGCAGACAGCTTCCTGGCAGGAATGCAGCCTAAGTCTATAGATGAGATACATGCCACACTAGAGAAATATAACCATAATATACTGTTAGCACAACCTAAATTAGGGAGAATTAAATCATGGATCAATCCACTACTTCTCTGTACATACTACCTGTCTTATCATCTGTAAATACTGCAACTGCCCTTTTTATTTGTTAGTGGCCTTAGTCATCCTGAATTTTATTTATGTTTCTGGAAGCCTGTAATGAGAATTACAAAACTTCTTTCTGTAAAGGGTCAGAGAATCAATTTTTCAGGCTTTGTAGGAGCTTCAGTGCCATGATTTCATGATAATAGCCATCGGCTATGTGAAATGAATGGGTGTGGCTGTGTGCCAATAAAACTTTATTAACTAAAACAGGTGGTTGTTTATAGCTTGTGGATACCTGCTCTACAATAATTAAGAATTAAGAATTTTTTTTTACAAAAAAAGCCTACGAGATAGATACTTTGATTTTCTCTACTTAATATGAAGACATTGTGCTCCATAAAGTATAAAGACATTAAATATGGCACAGGTTGTACTGGTAGGAGTGCCAGGACACTCAAATATGTCAACTTCCTAAACCATATCCTTAACAGCCACCTTCTTGGATAGAATCTGAGGACGTACCTTTTTATTCTGCTATGGGAGCTCTCCAACTTATTTCAGGGAGGGGTGGCCCCCAGTGGAACAACCATTCTCTTGTTTCAGGCAGACAAGGAGGAGCCATTTATATAGTACTTTAGGTCCTTTCTAATGGAAGCATTCTCTGGCAATAAGAATAAATTGCTTTTTTTTTTCATGTCTATGACAGCTTCTTGACTCCTGTCCTCCCTTTCCATGACCTATGATGAAAAAATTCAAGAAATGATCACCTGATAGCGCTATACATACTCATTTCTGCCTGAAGAAATCTCTCTTCCATTTCCCAGTATGGATGAAATTCACTTAACAGTAATCATTTTCTCCATCATTGATGTTACTTAAAATATTTTAAACTGATATTTTATCTTGAGAGGCTCAGAAATTCGTTAATTCATCAAAGTACCATTTTCTATAATACCCCCTGCTTTCTAGCAATGATGTCCAGTGTCACAGCTTCTTCTGGATACCAGTAACCATCAGCCTCTCCCTGGACTATTGGAAGTCTCCCTCCCAGGCCATCATTTGGAGATCCCTGGTCTGGGGCTATCTTACTGGCATTTCTGTTAACCTCTAGGCCTGGTTCTTTTCAGGACATTGACTCCTGGTGTTAATCTGAAGCATTTTCAAAGGCTCCAGGGTTCCATCCATAATATCAACACCATGTTTTGTTTTGTTTTTCAATTAGCTCTGTGAAATGTTCCTTCCAAACCAAATACCAGAAGGAAACTATTATTCATGGAATAAAGTAAGTTTAGTGTCCTGATTTCCAGCCTGACCATTACCAAGAAGCCAAAAGATTATCTTGTCCTATAACCAGCCTGTGTCTACAGGTTCACTGGGAAGTTTCACTATTTCCTGCTTACTGCCTTCCTCTGGAGTATCTTAACGCCTGTCTGGAGTTAAGACACACAGAGAGTAAATTTCTTATCTGAGCCATGACTTAGTCTAGGTTAGACTTTTGGGAAGAGGTATACAACAATAGCAGCTCCAGTCATTTCATGAGGGATTTTCAAGACATGCTCAAGATTCAGCACAAACATCTCCTCTGATACAAGTGCTAAATTTATCCATATAACCCAAAGTCAGCTTAAAGCCAGAGATAGCCAGACAGTCTATGCTCTGATAGTCTTTAAGTTCTGCTTCTCCCTTCTATTCTGAATGTGGTCTCCTCTTAGCAACTGACAATAATTCAGGGGATACTTCCTGTCTTACATATCCAAACTGAAGAACGATGAAAAAAATCTCAGGCCAAGACTATTTTATGTGACTATAACTAAACACCAAATGCCTGAGATTAGGTAATTTACTTTTAAAAAAATAAGTTTTTTATTGTAAAAATACTGTACAGAGGGGTTACAATTACATGAGCAAGGTAATGAGTGCATTTCTTATCAAGCATTGTTACCCCCTCCTTTGTTTTTCCCCTACCATCCCTTCCCTCCCATCTCCATAACTACACTCTGCCGTCCCCCCACCTACCTAAATTGTAAAGTTTGTTTTTTGGCATAGGATCTTGTACATCTCATTGTTGCAATGGATCCACCTGTATCCCTATTTAAACATTTTCTTTTTTCCCTTCCCCTCCACAAACTATACCAACATCAAATACAGTGAAAACAGGGGTCATACCGCGGAGAGGGACATACAAAGCAACAAAAAAAATCACGATTTAGTAATTTATAAAGGAAATTAGTTTTGGTTCTTGGATCTGAAGGCAGGGAAGTCCAAGAGTGTTGTTGTTGTTGTTGTTGTTTCCGGTCGGTCATGGGGCTTGAACTCTGGGCTTGGGTGCTGTCCCTGCACTCTTCAGCTCAAGGCAAGTGCTCTACTGCTTGAGCCACAAGGCCACCTCTGGTTTTCTAGTGGTTTATTGGAGATAAGAGTCTCACGAAATTTCCTGCCCGGGCTGGCTTTGAACCTCGATCTTCAGATCTCAGCCTCCCCGTAGCTAGGATTACAGGCGTGAGCCACTGGCCCCCGGGTTCCAAGAGTATTATGTGTCATGATACTCCAAGTCATGGTGACAGCAAAAAGACAAGCAGAAGAGGCAAAACATGAAGGGTAGCCTCACTTTGCAACAATGTACTCTCATAGTAACCGATTCAGTTCCTCAAGAACAGGAATTCACACAAAAAAGAATTAACCCGGGCTAAGAAGGTGGCTCAGTGGTAGAGCACTTGCCTTGCAGACATGAGGCCCTGGGTTTGATTCCTCAGCACCACATTAGCAAAAAGAAAAGGCCGGAAGTGGCGCTGTGTCTCAAGTGGTAGAGTGCTAGCCTTGAGCTGAAGAGTTGAGGGACAGCGCCCAGGCCCAGAGTTCAGGCCCATGACCGGACCAAAAAAAAAAAGAATTAACCCTTCTTAACCTCCATGCCCTCCACCTCCACAATGCCACTCAAATTCAACATTCAGAGGGACAAAACACATTAAAATTATACCAGATACTAATTAAGGCATTTAAAGGCACATTTTTTTCTTTTTTATTGTCAAGGTGATGTACAGAAGGTTACAGTTACATAAGTAAGGTAATAAGTACATTCCTTGTCAAACTTATTACTCCTTCCCTCATGTTTCTCCTACTTTCCCTCCCCCCAACTCTCCTCCAATTGTACAGATCGTTTCCAACATATTGTCTTGTGTGTATTGCTATTGCATTGGCTCCCCCCTCGTCCTTTGTCTCACAGTTCTGTTGTTCTCCTTTCCTTTCCTAATTCCTAATAAATGTATATACAATACCAGGGTAGCAAAATCAAATACAGTAACAACAGAGGATATGCCATAGGGGGAAGAACATATAAAAGGAACAAAAAATCACCTAGTACATTAAAAACAACAACAACAAAGAAAAAGTTCTGTGTCCATGTCTTGGGGTTCATTTTACTTAGCAGCATCTTATATAGTCATACATACATAGCTTTTGAGTTATTCTCATCTGCTAAGATTATCCTAGATGTATACTAATTATTGCAAATAAGGGAAACCATGGGACCTATGTTTCTTTGGGCCTGGCTTACTTCACTTAATATGATTTTTTTCCAAGTCTTTCCATTCCCTTATAAATGGGGTGGTGTCATTCTTTCTGATGGAGGCATAGAATTCCATTGTGTATATATACCACATTTCCTTGATCCACTCATCTACTGAGGGGCCTCTGGGTTGGTTCCATATCTTAGCTATGGTGAATAATGCTGTGATAAACAAACATAGTTGTTCTGGTAGCTTTAGTATGACCTTATTTGTGATCGTTTGGGTAAATGCCCAGAAGTGGGACTGTTGGGTCATAGGGGAGCTCTATGTGTAGTCTTTTGAGGAACCTCCACACTGCTTTCCAGAGTGGTTGAACAAGTTTACACTCCTACCATCAGTGCAATAGTGTTCCTAAGGGAACAATTTTTATCCATATATATTAACAAGTTCCTGAGGAGTAGTGTTCTACAAGAGCAACAGCTGTATTCTTAGAGATTATTAAAAGATCAATAGACAGACAGACAGACAGATAGATGTAATAGATGACAGATTATAGATGGATAATGGTAGTGATGATGATGATAGATAGATAGTTACATAAATAGGTAGGTGAAAATAGATGACAAATGAGGTATAAATAGATAATGATAATAGACAGACAGGTAGACAAATAGATGCAAAAAGATGAAAGAAGTCTTTATGCATTTCCTGAAAGCAATGAACAATACTTTTAGCTCCCACAGAAAACATAGTACTGTCTAGTCCTCAAGAATAGTAACAGAAATCTAAGCAGCTACTTTTATGTATTTTAACGAACCATTACAAGAAATTCAGTACAAGCTGCAACAATTGAGCTCCTTCTATGTACCTGTCACCATGTTAAGAGATGGATGAGCATAGCTCTGCTTTAAAGAGTTCCCAATTATGCTGAGAAAAAAGGCCATACCAACAACTAACCATAACATAAAACAGACTGTAATAACTGCTATTATAAATGCAAAAGTGTAGGAAAATAATAGGGTTGTTTGTTTTCTTTCTTCAAGCACCACAAATTTAAATTTTTTTTTACCAAGGCATCCATTGAGGACAAGGGTTAATTGGCAATCTTCAGAGCTTAGCAACAACAGATGAAATAAAAACAAGATTTCTCATTCCCCAAAATAAACCACACTGAATTATGGCCCAGATATCCTCTCAGCACTGTAGAAATGATCTAAACATTTCTTCTGCCTTTGTGACCCGAAAGTACTTTGTAACAATAGGTTAAAATCTTAGAGAAAATGCAAAACAAAGGCTCATTGTCCTTCCCCTCCTTCTTTTCTCTCTTTCTCAACCTCTAAGTTCATTAAAACTCCATTTCTTTCTTTCTGCAAGAAAAGGCTTTCTCTTGTGGATAAACTTGAAATGACTCATTTAAGAGAATTTTCTTCTCACATCTATTCATTCTGCAAACATGTATTAACCACTACAATGTGCCTTCCACTGCTCTGTAGTCCATGATGAAGAGATAAACAGTTTAGGATCTCCATCCTGGATGAGGTCACAGTCCTGTGACCCAATTCAGGGAAGGAGCAGGGACAAATAACTCCACAAATAAAGACATTTCAAAGTCAACAATTCTCAAATAGTTTTATGTTCCTATTATTATAGAAATAAACAAATGAGCTTTTTTTCCTGGAACTTCAATTATTTCCAACACATGAAATAAAGCACAGAAGCCAGAAAACATCATATTTTAGGTAGAGTTAAGCTCTCTAGTACATGAAATTTGGTGTGTGTGTGTGTGTGTGTGTGTGTGTGTGTGTGTGTGTGTGCGCGTATGTGCCTGTGCATACACACCATCCTGGATCTTGAACTCAGAGCCTAAGCACTGCCCCTGAACTTTTTCTGTGCTCTCCACTTAAGTCACAGATTCACTTCTGGTTTTCTGGTAGGTTATTGAAAATGAGTATCACAGACTTTCCTCTCTTGGCTAGCTTTGAACCATGATCCTCAGATCTCAGTCTCCTGAATAGCTAGGATTACAGATGTGAGCAGCCACCTCCTGGTGCAATTTGGTTTCTCTTAGTCTCTTCCTTGTCAAATTCATCTTCCACTGTGCCACTAGGTTAATACTGCTAAAGGCTAATTCTACCTATGTGAATCCACTGATTAAAGATTTGCAATGCTTCTCACTTTGACTACCAAGTGAAGTATAAACCTCTTAACCTGGCAACCAAACACTCCAAAATCTAGCCTCAACTGGCTGTTCTAGCCTTGCTTATTTATTCAGTAAGTATCTATTAAGTAGCAAGCATTGTTCTAGTATTAAGAGATACCAGAACAAAACAGATAGTTAAGATTTCTAATTATTGGGATAGGAGAAGAAAGGCCAATAGAGCAAATAAGCAAAATTTTCAAATAGTGATGAATACTATTGTCACCAATCAGCTGACTAGAGTTCTTGTGCTTTACCCAGGATCTACAGGATCATGGATACGAGAGGAAAAGCTTTTTCAGGACTTGCAATTAGAATTGGGCCCTTGAGTGCCCAGAGCCTAGCAGCTGGACTGGTGGGCTCAGAGGCTTATATCTCTAGTCTCAGAGCTAGGAACCTGTTGTACTAGGCTTTAGAAGCCAAAGACTTGTAACTCTTCCCACTTGGCAGGGGGGCGTGGGGCTTCCTGTTAAGACATTAATAACCAGGGGCCCTACTACATGGAAGTTAGTGGTATTGCTCATATCAAAATAGATTTCTATTGTCTATAAATTACCTAATTTGTTGTCTGTTGTAGTAGCAAACCAAACAGACCAAGACACTCAGCCTTCCACCCCCAAACCATAAGCCCCTCTGTACCAGATTATCTTCATTTTTGTATCTCCCATTGTCTTTGACTCTGCAAATATTTGTTTAATAGTGTAGGGCTGGGGCAATTAATATTGACATCTAAGCCTTATTTAGTTCCCTGGTCCTATGCTACCTTATAATGATTCATATGGAAATTTTTTTAAAAATCATTCAAATTGCTAGGAAAAGAGACCAAGTTCAAATAAGGTTTTCCAAGTGACAGAAGAGAGTCAGGACTAGAACTCATATCCAAGAATGACTAACAGTAGTACAGAATCATGTAGATTTTATATATATAGATAGATATAGATATATATATATTTAGATATATATATATATATTTCCTCTCTCTCAACCACAATCCTTCACATTACCTCATGTCATTAAGTCTAAAACACCAATTCTAAGACCGACTATTATTTTATGGAATACTAAAAAAGAAAAAGTGAGATCAATTAAACCTTGACAAAAGCTAAAACACTCTAAAAGCACATTCTGATTTCATAGGTATTAAATCTAAGGGAAGAAAATGCTTTAAAATGGCCATAATATAAATGAGGAAACCAACCTAAACACTGACCCAACAACAAACACAAAAAGAATTAAGAAGTGAACTCAGAACCGGTGGCTGGAGGTTCATGCATGTAATCCTATCTACTTAGGAGGCTGAGATCTGAGGATCAAACTTCAAAGCTAGCCCAAGTAGAAAAGTCCATGAGACTCTGATTTCCAATTAGGTGGAAAAGAAGAAGTGAATTCAGGTTTCTTGGCTCCTCTCTGCACCTTGGATTCTTTTTTTAAGATATGGTCTGACTATGTAGTCCAGGCTGGGCTAATCCTCCAAGTCCTGGGATTACAAGTATATACCATCGTGCCTTCTCTTCCTTGGATTCTTTTAGCAAAAGCACAACTGAGCAGGGTGCCAGTGGCTCTCGCCTGTAATCCTAGCTACTCAGGCGATAGATCTGAGTATCATGGTTCAAAGCCAGCCCAGGCAGACTTATCTCCAATTAACCACCAGAAAACCGGAAGAGGCACTGTGGCTCAAGTGGTAGAGCACTAGCCTTGAGCTGAAGAGCTTAGGGACAGAGCCCAGGCCCAGAGTTCAAGTCCCACGACCAACAGAAAAAGAAAAAGAAAAAAAAAGGCAAGAAAAGAAAAGAAAAAGCACAAGTATAACAGGTCAGCATAAAGAAAGAAAAATTAAATGTGGTGCCCAAGCTGTAGCTACACTCTAAATGAATGTACTTAGAAGCCCACAGGTTACCAGTCCTTGCTGAAATTAGGCAGAAATGTAGGCTGAACTCTTTCTCTGTGGGTGGCACTGTCCCAACTTGTCAGACATAATGGCAATTTATGTTTTCTTCCACACCTGCTCTCTTCCTTACTTTAGTCAACCATAAGCACAAGTTCTCTCCAGGGAAAGCCAAGGGCGGGGCTGAGAAGAGGGGAAGGAAGCAGCTCTTGTTCACCGCAGCTTAGCTAAATTGCATTTGCCCTTTTTTGCATAGAGCAATAAAGTGTTCTAGAAAACTGCAGCATAGATTTTTAATTTTCTCCTTGTCACCGGGTGCTGTAATCACATAATTACCTAAGTGCTAGAGATAGTCATTTATAGCAAATGAATAAAACCATCACAGAGGTTAAGTCCTCTGGAGACCATCCAGGTTACATTTGCCTCTCAAAAAGGCATGTGTACAATAGGAAGGATTGAAAACCCTTCATACAACTAAGTTTTTATATGTGTACAAATCAAAAAAGGTATGTGTGGATGGTGTGGACAGATACCATCTCATACCTTGGCTGCTTGGGCCCAAAAACCTGAAGAACTCAGCATTCCAATACAGGCAGGCATCAAGTTTGTCCTCTTAGACAGTGAATCACATTGTTGCAGTGATTCAGAAGGCCCTAAAATGAACAGGATGGGGAGAGAGAGACCCCAAAGCCAGAGGTCACTATCACTGTACATGCTCCCATATTCTCCTCCCCTCCACAATTACTGCTGTCTTACCAAGTGCCTTCGGTTGTTTCCTGCCTCTTCCAGTCTTCTGGCATCCCATTGTTCCTTCCAGAATCTCTGGTAGAGGAGGAAGAATGATGAAAGGCAGAGATGACACTGGTCAAGATGCATTAAACACATAAATTGACACATTGAATTAAAACTGCTTGGTTCAACTCTTTAAAGATAAGAAAAAAATATTTTTATAAAGAACCTATGGTTGTGGAGGTGAATTTGCCCAAAAGGTACTGTATGCATGTATGGAAATATAATGAAACCCCAACATACTACAAATATATACTAATTCAAAATCTATTTTTCTATTTTTAATATGTTTTTATTGTGAAAATACTGTACAGAGGGGTTACAGTTACATGAGCAAGGTAATGAGTACATTTCTTATTAAGCATTGTTGCCTCTTCCTTTGTTTTTCCCCTACCATCCCTTCCCTCCCACCTCCACAATTACACTCCCCCCAACCCCCCGACCCCAGCCTAAATTGTAAAGTTCATTTTCAATATAGTGTCTTCTGCCTCTCATTGTTGCAATGGGTCACTTGTATCCCTACTTAAACATTTTGTTTTTTCCCTTCCCCTCCCCAAATTACACCAACATCAAATACAGTGAAAATAGGGGTTATACCACGGGGGAGGGACATACAAAGCAACAAAACAAATCACATGGTTAGCCAGGCCCAAAGAAACATAGGTCCCATGGTTTCCCTTATTTGCAATAACTAGTATATGTCTGAGTCAAGTAAAAAAGGTCAGATAAGTTGATGTTAGG
>NW_012267220.1:28408528-28419492 GCF_000151885.1 Dipodomys ordii | reverse complement strand
GTGGAGGAGATGGGGAAAAACCAGTTGTTTAAGGATACAGGTGGACCTGTTGCAACAATGAGAAGTACAAGTTGTCATGCCCAAAACGAGCTTTACAATGTCGGTGGGGGAGGGAAGGGGGGGAAGGAGAAGGATTGGGATTGGGGGGGAGGAGGGAGGCTGGGAAAGGATGTGATGGGTAAACAAAGGAGGAGGCTGCAATTCTTGGTAAGAAATGTACGCATTATCCTGCCCATGTAATTGTAACCCCTCTGTACAGTATTTCCACAATAAAAAATCACATGATACCTTATAAACACATTAGAAACAATAGCAAGAAAGAAAAAACCACTTGTGTCCCTATCTTGGGGTTCATTTCGCTTAACTTCATCTCATCTGGTCATACGCATATAGCTTTTAACTCTACTACTTGTCCCAGACATATACTAGTTATTGCAAATAAGGGAAACCATGGGACCTATGTTTCTTTGGGTCTGGCTTACTTCACTTAATCTAATTTTTTCCCAGTCTTTCCATTTCCTAACAAATGGAGTGATATCATTCTTTCTGATGGAGGCATAGAATACCATATTTTCTTGATCTTTTCATCTACTGAGGGTCATCTGGGTTGGTTCCATATCTTAGCTATGGTAAATAATGCTCCAATAAACATAATTGTGCCAGCAGCTTTAGTATGGTCTTGTTTGAAAGTTTAATATTATTATTATTATCATCATTATTATTATAATGGCCCTCCCATCTTCTGCCTAGTTTCCTTAGCTGTGGCCCACATTGCTACCACACAAAAAGCATGTACATGTGCACACACCCACATGTGCACACTTCCCCTACCACAACCAGATGCTGGTGGGTCTAAATTAATAGAACCATTTAGACACCCAGGAATGGTTTTGTTTCTCTACCTCTTCGGATAGAAAAGCTTCCTTCTTACCTATCCAACATTGTAACAATTGCAAAGTGGTACAAATACTCACTTCGGGGGATCCCAGGATGAGAACCAGAATGTCATTTGAAGAGGTGGCTTGGCTAACACCAGGAAGCTCCACTGCTCAAATCAATCTGTCCACGGAAGTCTGAAAGTTTGGCTTGAGTATTAAGTATTGCCTTCCCTATGGGATATTCTCTTTTAAAATGTAACACCCTTGGTTGCAATTTATGTTTTCTTATAAAGAAGTCTTCAGTTACAAACCTCTATGTAAATTAACAATCTTTCATCTTTCTTCTCTAAAAGGTGAAGTTCAGAGGACAGCAGAGAACACTGCTTACCTAAGAAGGAAGCAAGCTGGTAAATGCAGCAGGTATTGGACTGTGTGTTAAATAATAAGTACTTACAGGACAGATACAGCTGCCCATAAATTATTTATTCTTCTACTACAGCTTTACAATAGGTATTGTGAGTAGGAGTATTTTCATGTCAGGGATGACAAAGAAAGGTTAAGTCATTTGCCCACGTTCTAAATTGAATTTCTAAACTACAACCTTAGGCCTGTCTGCAGCCAAGTCCATGTCCTTCCTCAAAGGAATGCCAAGTATGAAGTTGTTTTCTTTCCCACTCTCCCCTCCACTGGCCTTTTTTTTTTAGCCTCATTCTCTCCATCAAAATCTGCTCAAAGAGTCTAATTATATGTCATTTACACCTCAGAGATGAGACCACAGACAGCTTAGAGAGAAAAGACAAATGCATTAGCTTAAAATCACATGAATTATGATGAGATGTTCTCGAATCCTTTCAAAAACATGAAGATACTGAAGGTAGATGGGAAGTGTAAGATCTTGTGTGTGCCTTTGGAGATGTGATGGTCCATGGGGAGTAGAAATGGAGGACACAGAAGGCTTTCAGGACAGCAAAAGTTTCCTCTGCCTCAGTAAGCAATCTGCAAACACCTCAGTGCAAATAAGATTTGGATCCTCAGACCCACAAGTAAAAATAGTCTGAGGCATTTACTCATCTTGTTTAACTTTGTTAACATTTATCAGAAGTTGCTACTCCTTCTGAAAAATATGCAATCAGTCTCACATCCCTAAACAGTAAGAACTAAGGCCTCCCTATTACATATTCCCACCAGCAATCAATGTTAGTAGAGCCTGAGCCATAGGTCTACTTTATGAGTAGAAAGCGTAGTCCACTATTAAATGTGTCTCTCCAGCCCCTCCCAGTTCTGGTTCGTCCTCTTTGCTCCCTCCTACATCTTTTTATTCTTCAATCTCCAAAGCTCTATTTGAGTCCCTGGTTTTGGAAGAATGTTCTTTCTTGGAGAACTTCATGGACTCAAAATCGGAAGCATTGTCTGGTATGTGGAGATGTGTACTGAGAACAGATGAGTGAGTACAGGTCAGGTGACCTCAGAGTGGGTAGTGCACTGGCCACTGATACAAAGCTTTTCTCCCTCAAGAATCTCCTGAGAGATTCAATTATGGACTCGCCAAAAAACTAGCCATGGTTCTTGCTCCAGTGTTCCAGAGTGAGAGAGAAACAGACAAACCGGTCAGGGAGGGAGAGAGAGAGCCCTCCAATGAAGACAATGCCCCTTCTTTTTCCAAAAGACACTGGAAGACAGAAATAGCAACTTGATAAGGACAAGGCCTTTGATGACCCTGGAGCAGACCTATGCAGGGAACAGAAGCCCTTCCTCAGTGACCCAACCAGACACCAGAACAGCTGAGATCCAACAAAGGGATATAAAAAGTGGACCCTATGAGCACTCTAATGGACTACCAATGTCCAGGTACCATTTCTTGCTTGCCTTGAAAAGCATATACTCTCTTTCTCTTGCTCCTCCTTCTCCTCCTCTTCCTCCTCCTTCTTACCCAGGTGGCAGGTGGATAGGATCTTGTATGGCATAAGGCAGCCCTCCTATCTGGGAGTCCTATTTGGAACTTATACCCATCTGCCAGTAGCTAAGTAGAGAAGAGGCCATCATCATCTTCCACGGTGCCCTACTGTCACTTTTGAATAAATTTTGCATGTGCTCACACTTTTCCTACATGGTAATCTTTCTTTGGTGGAACAAAAAGGACCCAAGACTTTTCCCACACTCCTTGGGGCCTGGGTGCTGTTCCTCAGCTCTTCAACTCAAGGCTAACACTCTACCACTTGAGCCACAACACCACTTCCAGCTTTTTCTGCTTATGTGGTGCTGAGGAACCAAATCCAGGGCCTCATGCATGCAAGGCAAGCACTCTACCACTGAGCCACCTTCCCAGCCCCCTTTCCCACACATTTATAAACACTTCACATGCTCTTAAACACTTTCTACACTCTTAAACCTGTGAAATGTTGACAACATACAAAATTCTATATGGGCCCTCATCAGTGAAGTATACTGCAAGTTGAATGATAAAGACCATGCATTATATAGCTGTGCCGTACTGATGGCAATGAAGATGATACCAATGAGATGAATGTACTGCACAGCTAAGAAGAGCATTACAGCTCTTCTGAAGACACTGCTCCATCAGGTGCTTCATCAGGTGGTGCAGTAACTTCACCCTGGGCCATAACTTCTATTTCCACTAAAGGAGTAGGTATAACTGATCTCTTCATCTCAGTGATGAACATAGTTATGGGGGAGTTATTGTTGCTGCTTTTTCTGCTTAGTTTTTATAAACTGGCCTGCCACTCTTGATTGTATTTGCAAAGTGCAATGAATGAAACATACAGGGTCCCATTCTTCAGACACTCGCGAAGTTCTTTGGCCATTCTGACCACGGTTGCAAGACAATTGAGTGTTAGGCCAACCTCCTCTTCTTCTCCAAGCCATAGTTCATCTCATCCATGTTAAAAACTTGTTCAGGCTTATAGCCCACTTCCTCCGTGATGGATTGGAACATGTCATTCACGTACTCCTTGGCTCCGGGTTTTTTTCCGCAGAATCAGCGTCTCCCTGCAAAAAAAAAAAAAAATGCTCTTGATTCCAAAGCATCTTTTAAATTTATCAAACCAGGGGCTGGGAAGGTGGCTCAGTGGTAGAGCACTTGCCTTGCATGCATGAGGCCCTGGGTTCGATTCCTCAGCACCACATAAGCAAAATGAAAAAAGCCGGAAGTGGCGCTGTGTCTCAAGTGGTAGAGTGCTAGCCTTGAGCTGAAGAGCTGAGGGACAGCGCCCAGGCCCAGAGTTCAAGCTCCATAGCTGACAAAAAAAAAAAAAAAGCATGCAATACAGTGAAGCCACAATAAGTAAACCATGATACAGTGAGAGACAACTGCATCACAAGCCAACAGTAAAAGCCACTGATGCTAACGGCACTCTTTCCATGGCCAGGCCCATTCTTGTTTCACTCACCAATTTCACAGAAAAGCTGTGCCTCCCTACCTTATTTTGTCTATTGTTCAGATAATTTGATGAAATCACGATGGCCAATTTATTGGAGTTTCCTTTTTTAATTGGCCCATTCCTTTCTTTTCCTGGAACTACATAGCTACATTGGAATTGTCAAGAAAGAAAAAGTGGGATGCCACTGTTAGGTCTGCTCATGAAAAATTGCCCCTTCTCTGCTATTCTTCCTGGGTGCACACTGGCCTTTCCCTAGAAGCCCCTCCCACCATAATTCCTGAGTAACAAATAATACAGTTACCCATCCTCTTGTAGCTTACATCTATAAATGTGACTGGCATTTTATGAAACCTTGGAGTCTCAAAGATTGCTTGAATCCTCATTTTCCCAGGTTGCCATTCAAATGCTTGCAATTTTCTCGGTTCGCAACTAGTGATATCATGCTCAGTTCATAGAATATAAGTTCCTTGTGACAGAGACTGAATTCTTTCCCACTGAAATCCCAGAAGTTAGAAAGTTGGTGTATACATAATGAATAGTTATGAAATAAATAAAGGTAACAGGAAACTGGAATGCAAATGAGTACGTTCAGAGTTAGTTACATGCATCTCTTTTCTTTATACCTCAATGGAAATAAATCAAGCCCCAGACTTCTTGTTTCCCAACCTAAGATTGGCTGACAAAACTCAGCATCAAAATAAAATAAAAGGGGCTGGGAAGGTGGCTCAGTGGTAGAGCGCTTGCCTTGCATGCATGAGGCCTTGGGTTCGATTCCTCAGCACCACATAAGAAAAAAGAAAAAAGCCGGAAATGGCGCTGTGGCTCAAGTGGTAGAGTGCTAGCCTTGAGCTGAAGAGCTGAGGGACAGCGCCCAGGCCCAGAGTTCAGGCCCCACGACCAGACCCCCAAAAATAAATAAATAAATAAATAAATAAAATAAAATAAAATACTTAGCACCACCCTCCCAGAGCTATTGGAGTAAAATCATACTTCTCCCTACTAACAAGGAGATCAGACTGAGTTGAGATGATCTCTAACGAAAGCATACTTCAGCTCATGGACTGTGGGATAATGCAAGTCTAGAAAACACTGTAAGTGATGATTCTGAAGATTATATACCTGAGAAAGTTTAAGAACAGCACACCTAGAGCAATGATTCCCAAGGGGAATCAACAGAGGAGACCATGTAGATTAATGTTAGCCTAGGCAGTGTTTAAATTCCCCCAGCTTTCAAGAGGTGAATGCAGGAGGATCACAGTTCTTAGCCCAATCAGGACAAAGCTTAAAATAGCAGAAGGACTGGGGGCATGGCTCCAGTGCTATAGAGTTTACCTAGAAGAGAATTCAATCCCCATTATTGAGGGGGTCAGGGATTCCCCTTATTGATTGCTCCCTTTCTTAAAACACACAGTAAAATGGAAAGTAGTCAATTCAAATAATTAAAAACCCACCCTGATTTCAATTCCCCAGACATGTCCTGCAGACGAGTCTCACTTCAAACAAATTCCCATTTTCCCTGAACACAGAGGGGGGAAAAAAAAGCTACTGCTTTTCTTTCTACCTACCCAACCCCCTGGCTTTGAAATTGTTTTCTTCCATCTTCGCCTGCTGGCTTTAATTAGGAGGAGTGAAGGCAGCATGCAGACTGGAGACAGCAGGTGGTCTTACAAAAATGTGTTCATGAAACAGCTTTGGATAATCAGAGGTCACCATGTCTCTGTGTCTGCCTTCTCCCTCTTTCTGGCTTCTCTTCACCATCTTGTTTAGCTTGTCATTTGCCCCTCATTAGTTAGAAGGGAGTCAGGAGCTCAGGGTTGGTGGACTCTGTGGCTGTGGGCTCAGAAAGGTGCCCATCTTAACAAGAGGATGAGGGCTGGAAAAAAAGAAAGAACAAATGAAATCATATCGCACATGCACAATCAGCTATAGTTAAATCTCTTATCTATTTATCTATCTAGGCCTCTTGTCTATCTATTATATGGATACATTAAGATGGCAGCATCCTGATGTTTGAATGTTCAAACTCTGGGCACTCCACAATAATGTTGTTGAACTCAAAAGAATCTGCTGTGCTGAAAATGGTAATCTAGTTTTGGATTTCGACTGTATGAAAAGGCAGAATTACGATGACTAAAAACATCAGCTGTTGCTCAGGGTTTGAGGTTCGAAAGGGATGGACAAGCTGAACACAAAGGCCTTGAGGACAGGAAAATTCTTGCGGGTGGTGAAGTCTGGGAGGTCTCAGAAACAAAGACTACACTGAGACTTTTGTCCTGGGTTCCCAGGTTCTTTTCACCAGCAGAGAAAGAACTCATGACACGAAGGAAAGGCGGAGAAAGTTTTACTACAGAATAAAAATACACTGGAGAGGTGATGTGACTTCTCAACAGAGTCCATTCCCTCCTCTATGGGCAAACTGTAATGGACGGAAAGAAGTTGGGATTCCTTTGGAATAGGTTTTACTTTTTTAACTCTTACATGAGACTTTCAGTTGTAGATGGTATCTGATGCATGATGGAAGCAAGCCAATTTGGCAAAGGTTGTAATGTGGAGATACCTTACAGTGAAGCAAAGAACACTTAGTGGTCAGTTCAATAATGGACAGTTAGTGGTAATCTAGGTTGACCACACTGGTCCCAGCTGGTTTGAGGTGGTTTTGTTTGTCCTGTTTGAGTGATTTTACACAACTGTGTGGTTGCTTCAGCCTCTAGCCACCAGACAAAAATTCTCCCCTATGGCTACATAATCTAACTCAAAGTTACTCAGTCTGACACTACAATAGCAGATACATGCCATTACACACTTATCAAAGCCCACCCAATAGGCAATACCAGGAGTGAACCTAGTGTTTAGGCAATAATGATATGTCAGTATATAGGTTCAATGTTAATAATCGTACCACTCAGGAGGAGGCTGTCCATAGTCAGGGGGTTGTACATGTGTAAAAACTATGGGAACTCTCAGTATATTGCACTCCATTTTTCTGTGGAGATAGATTGCTCTAAAAATGAAGTATTTGATATGGATGCTGGTGGCTCATGTCTAATTACTTAGGAGGCTGAGATTTTAGGATTACCATGTGAAGCCAGCCTGGGCAGGAAAATTTGTGCGACTCTTATCTCCGATAAACTACCAAAAAGTCAAAATGGAGCTGTGGCTCAAGTGGTAGAGTTCGATTCTTGAGCAAAAGAAGCTCAGGGACAGTGTCCAGGCCCTGAGTTCAGCACACACACACACACCAAAAAGTGTTTAATTTTATTCATTTTTTAGGAGCATTACATTTGGGCTCAAAAGATAAGAATGTGAATTCCTATTTAATCCCTATTACAGTCTTAGGCTATGCACATTATTTGGTTTCTCTAGGCCTTGTTGATACCATCTATAAAATAATAATGATAATGTCATCTGCACAGAAATGCTGCAGTAGTTAATGTGAAGTAGAAAATATGCACACACAGCCAATGTTGTCTAACTAATCATAATGAGAAAATAACATAATATATGAATATCTTTTTGATACAATAATAGAAAAAATGCTCTAACAGTAGAAAAACTGCTATTACATATGTTTAATTTTGACATATATAGTAAAATAATTTTAAAATAACAGGTTGGACTCCATGCTTTGTCTTTCCTGCTGGGATGGCAAAGTCCCTCTGGAGCAGCCTGTGTTGCACTGTGACATGCCAGTGTTGGGAAGATCCATTGGGAGAACTAGAAGGCAGAAACTGGGTTTGTGTTATTTGGGATATGGCTATAGATTTCACCTGGAAGAAGTATCAGGCCACGGATAATGTTCAGATGGCCTTCTCCAAGCATATGACTTTGGAGAACAAAAATCTGGCATTTGTGAATTGCTGCATTACCAAAACAGAGATGATCTTCAAGTTGGAGCAAGGATTTGGCCATGGATAGTATGAAAAGCACCAAACCAGGACCTCCCAGATGCAAGACAAATGGACCATTTGTGTGCGTCCCACAAGTAACTAATTCAGGAAAACCTTCTCATTTCACATGCAAAAGCTGAGCATTATACCCATAGCTACGGTGTGAAAGAATGAAAGAGGCAACACAAATTGCAGATTCAAATTAATGTGTCAAGACTAACAGGAGATATCCAGAATGCAAATGGTCAGTGAAGACCAAGGACATCAAGACAAAATCTGGAGAATCATTCGTGGCAAGTTGAAATCACCACTAGAAACACATCAACTGAAGAGATGCTGAAGTGCATCAGAAGGCAATGTGTCTTGCTTGTGTGTATACCTGTGTGTGACTGTGTGTGTCTGTGTCTGTGTGTGTTCTGGGGCTTAAACTCAGGACACTGTCTCTGAGCTTTTTTCACTCAGGGCTGGTTCTCTGTCATTTGAGCCATAGCTCCACTTTCAACTTTTTTGGTGGTTAATTGGACATAAGAGTTCATGGCCTATCCTGCCTAAGCTGGTTTTGAACTGCAATCCTCCAGAGTAGCTAGGATTACAGGCATAAACCACTGGCTCCTGGCTGATGTGTCTTTCTGACTCACATTCTCCTACCTGTCCTTCAAGAGACAGATAAGGATTTTCTGCTCTCTGCTTCAGAATCTCAGAAAGAGCACTGTTTATGTCTTTAATACTACTGGCCCTTGTGGAAAAGGGGGACCATGAGAACCAGTGTGGCTCCTGCAATATCTGCCTAGAAAAACAAATGTCACCTCCTCCATTCACAAGCCATTGATCAACCAAGGAAAATCTAAGGTTACAAGTCTGCTTATTTCCATTCCACTGCGAAGAGGGAACTTAATCTCCCATTTTAAGAAGGGCATGACTTTAAATGCCATGGACAAAATGGGCCCTTTCCCCAGGAATCAGCAAGTTAAGACCTGTGCCAGAATCCAGTAAGAAATTGGGTTTAGGTAAAGTATTGATGCTTAAGGAGGCTATAAGAGTGTACCAGACTGTAGGACTGATTTCTCAGAAAGAGAGAGGGGAGGGGATGCAGTTTCATGCCTTGCTTAGCATGTCTGATTGATCCTCAGGAAAACAACAAAAAAATAAAAGCAAGGCAGGTGTTGATGGTTCATGCCTACAATCCTAGCTGAGGTTGAGATCTTAGAATCACAGTTCAAAGCCAGCCTGGACAGAAAACACTGTGAGACTCTTATCTCCAATTAACCACCAAAAAAGCCAGAAGTAGAGCTGTGGCTCAAGTGATAGAGCACTAGCTATGAGAAAATAATAGCTCAGGGACAATATCCAGGCCCTGATTTCAAGATCCAGGACTGATACAAAAAGTAAATGGATAAGTGAAAGAGGAAGGAAGGAAGGAGGAAAGAAGGAAGGAAGGAAGGAAGGAAGGGAGGGAGGGAGGGAAGGAAGGAAGGAAGGGAGGGAGGGAAGGAAGGAGCGAGGGGGGAGAGAGCGAAAGAGAAAAGAAAGAGAGAAAGAGAGAGAGAGAAAGAAAGAAAGAAAGAAAGAAAGAAAGAAAGAAAGAAAGAAAGAAAGAAAGAAAGAAAAGAAGAGAGAGAAGACACACTGATGAGGAGTACTGAGAAGACTGTCATCTGTAAGCCAGGAAGAAACCTAATGACAGACTGAATCTCTGGCCATTGATCTTGGACTTCCCATACTGCACATCTGAGAGAAAAAAAAGTGATTTTTTTCAGTTGTTCAGTTTGTAGTGTTTGTTACTGCAACCCAAGCTGAGTAGCATAGGGAAACAAGAGATTTGGGAAAACAGAAATAACACTTATCACACACTATTTTTCCCTGTTCAATTTGCTCTAATAACTCTATGTGGTATGTGGTATGTGTGTGTGTGCACACGCATGTGTGTGTGCTGGTATTGAAGCTTGAAGTCAAGGCCTATTTACTCCCAATTCATTTTTTCATTCATAGCTAGTGTGCTACCTCTTGAGCAACACCTCCACCTTGAGCTTTTTGCTGGTTATTGAAGATAAGAGTGTCATGAACTTTCACTACTCAAAGTGACTTAAGACTGGGATCCTCAAATCTCAGCTTCCTGAATAGCTAGGATTACAAATATGAGCCATAAGCATTGAGCTTCTGATAACTTTTAAATTAGCTTTTCTACATTTCAGAGTGTAGTGAGTGTTTCCATTGAAATAATGTTAAATTAGTTTACTAACCTAGGGAAAACTGAAAACTTCATGGCATAGTTTTACTGTCAAGTAATCTCTACTTGCTCCAGGGAAGAGATAACATTGTCCAAAATCAAATGTGTTTGTTGTACTATGACCCCTCTGTGCATCACTTTTATAATAACAAAATTCAAAAAGAAAAAAATTGGGGAAAAATGATTCCTCTGGGAACTAAAAGTATTTGCAAAGAAAAATATCTCCAGGATGGATGAAGGGAATATTGGCTGGCCTCACTCTTTGTTAAAGGGGATGCTTTAAACATCTGTATCATAATGACCCAAATTTAATAAATGGAACACACTTGATCTCTCTTGACCCAATTGACAAAACGGTGAAACAACAAGAATGACTAAAGCTGAACTCAGGTGTCTCGTGCCTGTAATCCTAGCTATTCAGGACGCTGGTATCAAGAGGAATGGGGTTTGTAGCCAGCTGGGGCAGAAAAGTCCTTGAGATATTGTCTCCAAAATACCCAGCAGAAAGCTAAGCTGTAAGGCTGGGAAGTTGGCTTAGTGGTAGAGCGCTTGCCTTGCATGCCTGAGGCCCTGG
>NW_012267220.1:28384952-28396928 GCF_000151885.1 Dipodomys ordii | reverse complement strand
TTATATGACAGGCTGAGGGTGATGGATTTACTTAAATTATATTCTTGCAAAATCCTTAGGAGGTAAATAATGCCATACCCATTTGGTATGGTATTTCTAGGTTACTTTCATCACACAACTAGCAAATGATGAAACAATTATCCATAATAATGAACAGCTTTATAAATACATTATCTATTTCTTAGAAGAACTTTGTGATGGTAGAAATAAAACTGGCCAACAAATACTAAAATGAATATATTCATCTTGTGCCAATAAGGACCTTAATATAAAGTAAGAATAATATTCAAAGTAAAGATTTGAGGAAAAAAATTAGTAAAATACAGACAAAAACCTATATAAATAATCAATAAAACAAAATTTTCATAATACTTAATATATATATGTAAAAAAATGGAACTAGGAAATGTGATGGACAGGTCTGTGAGAGATAGGATCAGAGCGAATGATGGAAGTAGCCCTGACCAAGATGCAGAAAGAAATGTATTCATTATCTGATTAGGAAATGGTAAATCCTATACATTGCCTTTATGACAACAATTTAAAAAACAAAAACAGAGATGAAAAAAGTTATTAGAAAATACTAGTGAACTCCAAAGGATAGTGAGGAATAGTTTGCTAACTTATATTTGAATAACTGGAAATTTTTGAACTTTCTAGATGCAGTCCACCATCCAAAATTGAACCAAAAGATTAAAATATCTCTGTTTTTCTCTTTTTTTCTTTTCTTTCTTCCCCTCTGTCTCTGCAAGCCTCCATCTCGTATAAGCAAGCAGTTTGCTCTCCCCCCAATTAAATCTTTCCTGCCTGAAAAAAAGGAGATTAAAATAACATTTAAACAGATCTAACACAAGCCATGAATTAAGGCAAGAATAAAAAATTTCCCATCACAAAAAAAAATCCCAAGACCTGATAGATTCATTATTGAATTTCATGAGACCTTTAAATAAGAATACTTCTCCAACTTTTCCATGAAATTTTCTATTTCATGGAAAGAATGCTACCAAATTCATTCTGTGAAGCCAGAATTACATTCACACTGAACACACACACACACACACACACACACACACACACACAAGGAATTATAGATCAATCCCTTTAGTAAACATAGATGCAAACATTCTCAATAAAATTGATGTAAACTGAGTTCAACAGCACATTAAAAAGATCACCAGGGCTGGGAATGTGGCTTAGTGGTAGAGAGCTTGCCTAGCATGCATGAAGTGCCAGGTTCGATTCCTCAGCACCACATAAACAGAAAAAGCCAGAAATGGCACTGTGGCTTGAGTGGCAGAGTGCTAGCCTTGAGCAAAAAAAGTTCAGGGACAGAGCTTAGGCCCTGAGTTCAAGCCCCAGGACTAGCAAAAAGAAAAAGAAAAAAGATCACCAGCATGATCAAGCTGGCTTCATTCCACAGATGAAAAAGACCTAAGTTCAATAGACTACCATACGTAAACAGCATCTAAGACAAAAACCACATTATCTTATTTGAAAAAGTCTTTCACAAAAATCCAAAATCTTTTTATAATAAAAACTCTGAAGAGCTGGGTGCCAGTGGCTCACACCTATAATCCTAACTATTCAGGAGACTAAGATCTGAACATCACTGTTCAAAGCTAGCCTGGGCAGGAAGTCCGTGAGACTCTTATCTCTAGTAAACTACCAGAAAACTGGAAGTGACACTGTGGCTCACATGGTAGAGTGTTCACCTTCAGCTGAAGAGCTGAGGGACAGCGCCCAGGCCCAGAGTTCAAACCCCACAACTGACCAAAAAAAAAAAAAAAAAAATACTGAGGAAACTAGGAATAGAAGAAATTTACTTCAACATGATAAAGGCAAATCTAGAGCCAACATCATACTAAATGGGGGAAAAAATGAAATCCTTCAGTGTTAGAAGCATGACTCAGCCCCCAGAAATAATCTAAAAACCAGCACAGATACAATTTTCCTAACATCTTTCTAGAAACTTTGCTTTCCATGTACATATGTATGTGGAAGACATCCTGTAATGTTTTCTACAGGTGATTAACCAATTTTTCCAGCACCAACCAACATTTTTTTAAACAGCCAGAGCAAGTAATGGCCCCCTAAAACATAGCCCCCATAACCTACCTCTTCCGGCTAGACCCACCTCGTCCTTTTCTATATCCCCCAATGTCCTCATATTAGAAGCCACCGAGGGATGAGCCCATGCTTTAAGTCAGAGCCCCCTGCTCTAATGGTCCCTGGAAATCTCACAGATACCCAGCTTAGGGTATGTGAAAGCCAGGGGCTTTGCTAATCTCTTAGGCATCTCTCACTGTCAAGTTGACAGCCAAGATGAACCATCACAGAAAGCCACCAAAACTCAAAAACAAAAGAATAACAGCTTATCATTCGCTTATCAAGTAGACTACAATAACTAGCAAACCCTAAAGTTAATACGTTTATGAAAACCTTGTCTCATGTATCCAGTATTATAGAGACAACAAGTTATTAAAATCAGGGGGAGGGCTTCAAAAGTTATAAAAACATCCTGGAAGATAGCTTTTTCAAAATACATTTTTCAAGATATGTAATGTAAACATACTCTGAAAATCTCCATTTCCATAGATTAACTTAATGGGGTATTCAAACAGGAAAGGTAAGATAAAGAGACATCAATCACAATGTTGTTGGTAAAAGCTAAATATTGGAAACAACATTAGTGTCCATTTATAAGAAATGCTTAAGTAAATTATGAAAAAGCCATATGATAGAATATTACTCAGTCACCTAAAATAATGGTGTTGATCTATATTTACAGATACAAAGATATCTATGAAAAATCATCTAGTCAAAAAAGCAATTACAGAAACATACATAAAAGTACAAATATTTATCATACATACATGCAAAGCAAATTTTCTAGAATGGTGTTAGGAAAATTGTATCTGTGCTGGTTTTTAGATTATGGATTTCTGGGGGCTTTTACTTTCTTTTTGTTTTTATGCATTGTTTAATTCTCCGTGAGTAAGATATATTATGTTGACAACAATAAGATTGTTTCCAAAAGAAAAACAAATCTACATCTTCTGCTTTCTGATTTAACTTTGTGTAGGATAGCATGGCATCCAGGAACACTTTAAAATGATGAAGCAACATAATAGAGACAGCATGAGCTCTAGAGTGAGGCACATCTGAGTGCAATTTTGGCTTTTATTGGCTTTGTGACTATATTAGCTTTCTTCTGCTGCTATAACAAATCACCGCAAGCTTAGCGGGTTAAGCAACACACACTTACTATCCTGCAGCCCTGCAATTCAAACATACAGACTCCCTGGGTAAAATCAAGAAGTAGGCATGGCTATATTCCTTGCTGGAAGTTCTGGGGCATGACCTACTTTCTTTCAGAAATATTGGCACAGTATAGTTCTTCAAGGGTCCAAAAGTTCTACATCAAGTGGTGGCTGTAGTCAAGAGCCATACACAGCTTCACGAAGCTACCTCATTCCTAGACTCCTCATCCCCTTCCTCTATCTTAAAGCCAATAGCATGGGGTCCAGTCTTCCCTCATATCTGACCCAACTTTTGCTTTCCTCTTCCACTATCAAGGATTGATGTGATGAGTTTAAGAATTCAAATAACCCAGGATAATCACTTATGAAGCAGACCTTTGGCCTCCTCTGTGCCATACAGAGTAACATAATCACAGCCTCCAGAGATCTTTAAGGAACCATTTTCCTGCCTCCTCCAGTGACTTTGTCAAATAAAACATAGGTACTCTAAAAGAGTAAGAGTAACCACTCTAAAGACAACTCTAGGATGAAGTTTGGGTTTTTTTTTTTTTTTACTTTGTGTTTTGTGTTTGGTTGTATTTACTGCTTCCTATTTTAAGGTAGCCAGGTTTCCTTTATGTCATGTGAAACCACTGAAGACAGCTTTTCTTCTTGACTTTTGTTTTCAAAAGATCCTGGGGAGTGGGGGTAGGGGGTGTAGTAATATCCCTGGTGAGATGCTGTGAGATTGGGGATGTAAAAAAAGGGGTGGCGAGTGCTGGGAAGGTGGCTTAGTGATACAGTGCTTGCCTAGCATGCATGAAGCCCCAGGTTTGATTCTTCAGTACCACCTAAACAGAAAAAAACAGAAGTGGTACTGTGGCTCAAGTGGTAGAGTGCTAGCCTTGAGCAAAGGAAGCTCAGGGACATGTGCCCAGACCCTGAGTTCAAGTCCTGGGATTGGAAAACATAAATAAATAAACACGGGAGATGGCTGGACAGTATAACAGAGAGACATGACCCCAAGCACTCTTACCCCACTCCCTCTCAACAAGAATGCCTTTAAAACCCCAAGTGGCCTTGAACAATCAGCAAAATGAGCTGTGATCAGAAGAGGCAGACAGATAAGGTGATTTCTTCAAAGTTTGAACCTTTGTACTGTCCCAGGAGAAGGGTTGTTCAGCAAATCCTACTGCCACTCAGTGGGACAGGAATACATGGAGTCAGCTTGATTTGGAGAAGTTATTTGGCTCCTTTGGTGCCCCTTTCTGTGGCATAGCCACTAGAGGGGAATAAGATTAACCACAGGCAGGAATTTGGAAAGCATGAATGTAGGTAAGGCTCTTGGCACATGACAAGCTCACAAAACTTGATATGAATAGGCGACAATATGCCAATAAAGATGAGTCAAAACATGAAGACATACTCCGCTGAAGAATCCAGAATTAAATCAATAAATGATATGTGTGCTCTGCTGCTATTTTTTGAGCCACACTCAATTCTAGTCAGGTAACGAGCTCCTCAGACAACATTTTAAGTTTAAAATACTCTGAAAACATTAAGGAATAGAAGAGTCCCTCCAGGTAGAAAGCCGGAGACATCTACTTGATTCTCTTCTCCTCTTTCATCTCTTATATCAGATTAGTCATATCTCCAACTCATTCCTACCTAGAAGCACCTGTAACACCTTTTGCTGACTCTATCCCTACTGCCAGTGATGTGCATCAGGCTCTCAGGTTTTTCTTGAAGACTATCCATGAAAAGACCACAATGTCCACTTGCCACCCACTCAGCTCCCTATTATCCTCCTCTTCACTCCCTCATTTTGGAAGCATTCAGTAGCTTCCTGTCACCTCCCTCCCTGGCTTCGTACAGTCAGGTCCATCTTCCTTGGATGCACTCAGACTTTAAGAGACAACTCAGATAATAACTGAAAAACCACCCCGGCTGCCCTCCATGATGAGAGCCAATGTCCTCAGTGTTACTTACAATAGTATACACTCCCTCTCCACACTGTGACGTTGCTCTGGTTATATGCAATTCCTTAATAAGCCAAGAATTTCTCAATGCAGGCACTGTTTCCGTTCAACTTTGGATCTTTAGCACCAACCCATTATCTGTCATATAAGAGTTGTTTCAAAATACTTTCTTAAATAAAAGTCAGGGGAGATGCTGCTAAGTTATGAGTCTCTCCATAGCTCTGGTGAAATAAAAAAGGCAAATTACACCCAACACAGTTCTTCCATGCAGACTCCTCCTACAGGGGGTAGGGGCAGGGGCAGAGGAGCCCTTTCTATTCTCATCCAGAGCACAAAAATAATAAAAGGACACTTTTGACAAAGAAAAGCAGTGAATAAAGTAAAATAGGTAGACCATGAGCAGTCAGAAATCTGTCAACATTTGTGAAGTACCTATGTGTTGTTTGCTTTGTGCTTTCCAAAGATCTGTGTGTTACAGGCTCAGTCCTCAAAGTAGTGCTGTTGGAAGGTGGTGAAACTCTTGGGAGGTGGAGCCTGGTGAGAGGCCTTTAGGTCATTCGATGCATGCCACTGAAGGAGAATGTAAGACCTTAGCCTCTTCTGTTTTTCTTTCTCTTTTCTTTTCTTTTTTTTGTGCCAGTACTGGAGCTTGAACTCGGGGTTTCACATTCTCCCTTAGCTTTTTTGCTCTGTCACTTGAGCCTCCACTTGCAACTTAGTGCTCATTAGAGATTGGTCTCTCCAATTTATGTTCCCTGCCTAGCTTCAGACTGCAATCCTCAGACCTCAGCCCCCTGAAGTGGTTAGAATTATAAGCGTGATCCACTAGTGCACGGCTTGTTCCTTTTCTCTTCCTGGCTCATGAGGTTATCATTTCCTCCACCATGTATTTCTGCCATGATTTGCTGCCTCACCAGAAACCCCAGGAATGGGGCAACTTACTCATGACCTGGAACCTCCAAAAATGTGACCTAAAAAATCCTTTATTTTGGGGCTGGGAAGGTGGCTCAGTGGTAGACTCAGCACCACATAAGCAAAAAGAAAAAAGCCAGAAGTGGCGTTGTGGCTCAAGTGGTAGAGTGCTAGCCTTGAGCTGAAGAGCTGAGGGACAGCGCCCAGGCCCGGAGTTCAGACCCCACGACTGGACCCAAAAAAAAAAAAAAAAAAAGAAAGCTAAGCTGTAGTTCAAGTGGTAGAACACCAGCTGCATAAGAGAGTTCAAACTCTGGTTCAGCAAAAAGAAAAAGAATGACTAAAAATACCATGTACCAGAACAAAGGGAGCACAAATCCTGGGACAAATTTGAACTAAACCCCCAACACACTCACCATAAAATTTCTCATGTTAGAGCATTCATTGTATATACTTTTAAATGTCCCTCCACCCACGTCTGAGTTGTGTATTTCCTCTCTTTGTTTTGCTTTACTAATAAATATCAGTGGTCTCTAAACAAATTTCTGTTTTCATAGTTTTGCTGATGTATGTGTGTGTGTGTGTGTGTGTGTGTGTGTGTGTGTGTGTGCGTGCCTGTCCTGGGACTTGAACTCAGGGCCTGGGTGGTGTCCCTGAGCTTTTGTGCTCAAGACTAATGGTCTGTCACTTAAGCCATGGCTCTCTTTTCAGCTTTATGAAGGTTATTTGGAGATAAGAGCCTCATGGACTTTCCTGTCTAGGCTGGCTATGAACCATCATCCTCAGATCTTAGCCTCCTGTGTACTAGGATTACAGACATGAGCTACCAGCAATCAACCTGTTGTTTCGTTGTTTTTTTTTACTTCACTTTTGCTCCTCATATAGTTATGTATTTTTGTGTTTAAGTGTATTCCTAATTGTATTCATACTTCATTGTTTTGTGCTGTATGAATTTTTTCATGTATATGAATACATGTTTTATTATTTTTAATTATTAAATATTTTTATTGTCAATAAAGGTGATATATGGAGACATTACCATTTTATAATAAATATGTAATGTGTAGTTTCCGTAGTCTGTTAGTTTACTGACTTTTCACATTTAGAATAATGCTCAGGTAATTCTATTTGTTGTTTTTTTTTTGTTTTTTTTTTAATTGTGAAAGTACCATACAGAGGAGTTACAATTACATGGGCAAGATAATGAGTACATTTCTTATCAAACATTGTTGCCTCCTCCTTTGTTTTCCCTTCCTCTCCCTTCCCATCTCCCCCCTTCCTCCCTCCTCCCCTTCCTCTCTCCCCCTCCACCCCCCCCCAAGGATGTAAAGTTTGTTTTTCAACATAACGACTTGTACATCTCATTGTTGCAATGGGTCCACCTGTATCTCTATTTAAACGATTTTTTTTCCCTTCCCCTCCACAAATTATACCAACATCAAATACAGTGAAAGCAGGGGTTATACCATGGGGGAAGGACACAAAAAGCAACAAAGAAATCATCTCATAAATATGCTAGAAACAATTGCATAAAAGCAAAAACATTTGAATACTTATCTTGGGGTTCATTTCACCTAACATTTTTAAACATAAATTATCTCCTATGGATCCAGGCTGGCCTCATACTCAAAAATATCCTGCTCAGCTTTCTGAGAACTAGGAGTACAGGAGTGCATCATCATTCCTGGTAAGACCACAAGTCTATATTATCATTTGAAATTCAAGATCTTTCTTCTGCCAATAGGAAATATCTGCCCCACTGGAAACTTGAGGGTCAGCCAGTAGTGATTACTAGGAACACATCTGGTCCTTGGTACTCAAATATATTCTGTTATAAATACCTTGGAGGAGAAAACAGAATAATCACATCTTTGCTGAAACTAACAAGTTACATTTACATTATCTAATTAAAAGCAAAGTTAAACTGAGCACCAGTGGCTCATGTCTATAATCCTAGTTATTCAGGAGACTGAGATCTGAGGCTCACGGTTCAAAGCCAGTCTGGAGAAGAAAAGTCCATGAGACTGTTATCTCCAACTAACCACCAGAAAACTGGAAGTGGATCTGTGACTCAAAGTGGTAGAGTATTAGTCTTGAGCAAAAAAAAGTCTCTGGGATAGTGCGCAGGCCCTGAGTTCAAGCCCCAGAAGCAGAGAGATGCCAGGCGCCAATGGCTCATGCCTGTAATCTTAACTATTCAGGAGGCTGAGATCTGAAGATCACAGTTCAAAGCCAGCCTGGGCAGGAAAAGTCTGTGAGACTCATATTTCCAATAGACCATTCAGAAAACCAGAAGTGGAGCTGTGGCTCAAGTGATAGAGTGCTTGCTTTGAGCTGAAGAGTTGAGAGACAGCGCCTAGGGCCAGAGTTCAAGCCCATGACCAACCAAAAGAAAAAAGAAAAAAAACAGAGAGTATTAAAAGAAGAGAACACAGAAAAGGTGAGTTTTGTTAAAAGGATTGGTAGAAAATCTAAACACCTAAGACTCTGAGGTATTGCTCAGAAAGACAGATTCATTTTAGAAGGCCAGGATGAGCGGTGTGAGGAGATTTTTAAGGCAGGGCCACTAAGAATGAGAATCCATCAAAAAAGCTAGCAACACATACATGCTAAGCCCCAACGCTTTCCAACCAGTCTTCAAGGACTGTGGAGTGACATCAGGATCCATGACAGAAAGTACAGAACTTACAGTAAGAGAAACAAACAACGTATAAACACACTGGTTAAGTAAATTACACTAAAAGGTGTGTATGTATTCATTCCAGACACAAAAAAAAATGGAGAAAGTGTGAAAGGTTTGATTTTAAATAGGGTGATTGGAAGTGCCAACAGAAGACAATGTTGGAGTAAAGAGCTGAAGCATATAAAGAAGTTCGCGAGCATATCTTAGTGGCAAGGAATCTTCCAAAAGAAGGGTACCGCTACAACAGAGAGAACAGAGTAGAAGTGTGCCTGGGCTCTTCCAAGAACAAGGAGACCAGTATGTCTGGAGCTGGGTGAACAGTGAGGCAAATGGAGGGAATGAGGGAAGAAGGCTTAAGGGTCTAGACAGCATAAGACTTCTTAGACCATTCAAAGGACTTTGGTCTCACTTTTTAAATAGGAAGCTATTGAAGGGTTGGATGTATAGCTAGAGTGATAAAGTACCTGCCTCGTAAATCCAAGGCCCTGCGTTCAATCCCTAGTACTGTTACAAAAAGAAGTAAGAAGCTATTGCCACCATTTGTGGGCCAAAGGCATACCACTACCTGAGCTGTGTTTTAGATATATCCCCTCAGCTATTTGCTAAGAACAGACTCTAGTCTATAAGGACAAAGGTAATCCAGAGAAGAAGTGACGGTTGCAGAACACAGGTGATGGCAGGCAAGGCACGGAGAGTCTTCAGATCCTGTGTAGGGGATGAGTGCAGAACCACCAGGTTCATCTGCAGGAGTGAGGGACAGGTATAAGAAAGGTGAAGTGGCTGTCAGTGCAGGGAAGGCTGCCATGAGGATCGGGTAGGGAGATGATCAGGACTTGGGGGAACTTGGGAAAGGACCTGCAGAGAGGGATGGGATACTACATCCACAACCCTCACCTCTACTGCACCTCCTGCAGCTTGCCTGAGGATGTCATGGATGCATTATTTATCAGTGACATTGGCCTGAAGTTGTGCAGCAGGAATCATCTGCAAGCATTTTCCTCAGCCCTCAATTTCCCCATTGCTCTCAAAGGGTACAAACAAATCCACAGAAACAGAAACTAAAAAAAGCATAAGGCCAGGCACCAGTGGCTCACGCTTATAATCTTAGTTATTCAGGGGGCTGAGATCTGAGTTTCATGGTTCAAAGCCAGCCAGGGCAGGAAAGTCCAAGAGACTCTTATCTCCAGTAAACCACTCAAAAACAGGATGTGGCCCTGTGGCTCAAAGTGGTAGAGTCCTAGCCTTGAGAAAAAGAGCTCAGAGACAGTGCTAGGACCTCGAGATCAAGCCCCATGCCCCGCCCCCCCCAAAAGAAGCATAAGTGTGTGTTTGGTGCCCCTCTCCATGTTTGAGTATGCTCGCATCTCCTGCCTCCAGCCACCTCTGTCATCACTCCAAGATGACCCACAAGCTCTCAGAAGGTATTTTCAGTTAAGTTGCAAATGATCTCATCAGTCCCTCTGGAGAGAGCAATGCTAGTTATCTCTTGCACGATCTTCTTATGTCACCACCCACTCACTCACCCCCTCAAAACATGTTCACTAGAGATCTAATAAACCAGCTCCCAGCAAGGTGTAAATGAGTGGGGGTAAAAAACTGAAAATACTCCCTCTCCTTGGGGATGTTTGAGTTTAAAGTAGCCAAAACCTTAAACAAAGAGACAATGCAGTGAAATAACAAGTCAGCAGCTTAAGGGTCTTGACTCACACTATTCTGGTAGCCACAGGAGAATAGGAAAAAACAAAGCAGGAAGATCAGAGGCCCAGGGAAAACTGGTTGGTTATTTTGCCCCCATCTCTTCCCAAAATAAAGTATTAGCAAAATAATCACAGTTCATATTCACCCACACACAACCACACACAGCTCTTTGCTGGTTAATTGGGAATAAGAGTCTCGCAGATTTGTCTTCAGAGGCTGATTTTGAACCTTGGTTTGGCCTCCTAAATAGCTAAGATTATAGGCAGGAGTCACTGGTACCCAGCTAGGTTCATATTTTTGAAGTTGATTACAGAGTTGTTTTAATTATATGTCTGTTCATCTGAGAAGGTCATAGAATGAGTCCTTCCCTGTCATATTGGAGACAAGATTCCAGAAGAGATGATTAATGTACAAAAAGGCCACTTTCTAGACCATTTTAACAAAAAGAAAAGACACACACACAGAGTCCATGGATATAAGGTGCTGGGTATATATGTGTAAAGACAGCCTGCACATTACTCTCCAAAGCCTGGAAACTTTCTAACCACAAAGAGGTCTGCCAGGCAGCAGCTGTAGTGAAGAAGGGACTCCCCTCCCGCTGAGCCAGTGGGCACCCCCCCAGGGGTCTCTCCGACACCAGTCACTCACTCAGCATGAATCTGACAACCACCTCCAGCAACAATTACAGCTCCTCCACATTTTTGGAGGCTGTAATGTTAAATCAATCAATCAGGTGTGCCATTGGCAGAAGCTCAGGCTGCCAACTCACTTAAGGGGTGTGAGGGAAGCAATCACCACATAAACTCCTACTCCTTGCTGTTTTATTTGACTCCAGTCCACTTTGCGAAGCCATTACACATCAGTCTTTCAGAAAGTTTCCCTCCCTCTGTGGTTTTGCAGTACACTTGGTAAATCAGTAACTCGAAGACAAGCCACAAACATTCTGAAATGTTCCCACACAGCAACCAAAGGCCCAGGAACAGGGAATAAGCCACCTCTATCCAAGACACAGAAGATTTGCACAGCTAGCCTGGACCACTGGCATGGAAGGTAGCCTTACTGATCATTCATATGGCTCACAACCCAACACTACCCCAAACCTGTGAAATCACTATTCCAGAAGAGATGAGACCAATATCCATCCACCATAGATGAAAAGAATCATGACTGTATTAGCTTTTTTGTTGTTGTTGTTTGGATGCTGGTATTGGAACTTAAAGTCAGAGCCTGGGCAATATAATATATATATATATATATATATATATATATATGCTTTTATTGTAAAAATACTATACAGAGGGTTTACAGTTACATGAGTAAGGCAATGAGTACATTTCCTGTTGAACATTGTTACCCCCTTCTTTGTTTTTCCCCTACCATCCCTTCCCTCCCCAACTCCTCCCTCTCCCCACCCCAAGTTGTAAAGTTCATTTTCAACATAGTGTCTTGTACATCTCATTGTTAC
>NW_012267220.1:28369839-28375382 GCF_000151885.1 Dipodomys ordii | reverse complement strand
AAAAAAAAAATCCTTTATTTTTATAAGATAATTCCCCCTGGTATTGTGTGATAGTGGCAGAAAGCTGAATAGAATACCCTAACAATAAGTCCAGTAGGCAGACAGAATCATGTTTAATAGGTGTTTAAAAGATAACCTAGCCAGGGCTGGGAAGGTGGCTCTGTGGAAGAATGCTTGCATTGCATGCCTGAGGCCCTGGGTTCAATTCCTCAGCACCACATAAGCAAAAAGAAAAAAAGCTAGAAGTGGCGCTGTGGCTCAAGTGGTAGAGCGCTAGCCTTGAGCTAAAGAGCTGAGGGACAGCGCCGAGGCCCAGAGCTCAGGCCCCACGACCGGACCCAAAAAAAAAAAAAGATAACCTAGCCAGGTACTGATGGTTCATGCCTGTAAACCTAACTACCCAAGAGGTTGAGATCTGAGAATCACAATTCGAAGCCAGCTTGCGCAGGAAAGTCTGTGAGAACTTTATCTCCAACTAACCAACAAAAAAGCGGGAAGTAGAGATGTGGTGTAAGGAGCAGAGCACTAGTCCTGAGGGGAAAAAATGTCTAAGGGACAGCGCCTGAGCCCTGAGTCGAAGGCCCGCAATCAGCACACAAAAACATTCAAGCAACAAAGATGAGGCAATCTTTTATCCTACAAGAAAGGGATTCATAATGAAGAGGTCGTGAGGGGTTTTCTTGGTTGTTTGGTTATGGGTTTTTTTTTTTTTGCCAGTCCTGGGGCTTGAACTCAGAGTCTGGGCACTGTCCCTGAGCTTCTTTTTGCTCAAGGCTATTGAGCTACCATTTGAGCCACAGTGCCACTTCTGGCTTTTTCTCTTTATGTGGTACATAGGAATCAAATCCAGAGCTTCATGCTTGCTAGGCAAGCGCTATACCACTAAGCCACTTTCCCAGACATAAGTCATGAGTTTTATACTGGGCTCTGATTGGTGAGTCAGAAGTCTGATTTTAAGTCCTGGAATTGCCCTTTACTTTTATGTGGCTCTACTTGTTCATCAGAAGAAGTGACAAAGGTCTGATTATGGTGAGGATCTCGGCAGATCCTGAAAAGGCTTTCTAAGATAAGGAAAGACACAGTTATAGATTCAATAACCAGCTATATAAAATAAAACTATGGTAGGCGAGGCCCTTGTATTTACATTATATCAGTAGTCTGAAGTTGAGATGTGATGTTTCCCTCCATCCCAACCCACACAGGATAAGTTCAAGAAGGATATAAAAGCAGGTAAGAACTAAAGGAAGGTTACATAGTCAGGTTGTGAAGAATTCTGGTATGTGAATATTATCTAGCCATTAAAATTGGGAAGCAAGAAGATATGAAGAAGAAATATGGGAAGCATTTAGCATTCTGCTTCCTTCACCTAATACATTATAAATGGCAATTCTGATTTATAGCTGTGTAAATATACAGATACAAGAGCAAGGATTGAAAGTCAATATGTAAAAGTAAAAAATCACCATTGTGTAGCGATGGGTGGTTATGGGTCACATTTTTCTTCTTTTAATTTCCTTTTGTGTTGTCTTATTTTTTTTCCTGTAACAAATGAGGAAAAGGGAAAGTATTCTATTCTTTTCTTCCATGCTTATCCTATAGTTTCTTGGCTGAATCCTTACCAACACCCCTTTCCCCTGCAAGAACTCCCCTCCAAGAACTCCAAGGCCCTGTTCCTTGAGGTCCCAGGGGTCCAGAGGGCAACATTTGCTTCTGGCAATGACAGAAGCTTGCTCTGAACAACTGGAGGATGCTCCAAGGCCCCTTCAGGGTAAAGAGCTGCAGCCTTCTGTAAATGTGTGGCTCTGGGCTCCATGGGACACAAAGGGCATGAGAAAAGCCATCAAATTGTGTTTGGCCTTGGGCTCTGCTTCAAAGGCTACAGCTTCCAAGGCCCCTGTCTTCTCTTCTGAAAGGTAAGGCATGGACTCTCAATGCTTGCAACCCTCATTGTGATTTCCGTGAATTAATGCAAGGGCATTATTTCTCAAAGCAGCTCTTCCCCACCAGTTTCTCCAGACAAGGGTGGGCCATAAACTATTTTGGCTGCTAAGCTCATAACTAGATCAAGGAGTGGAACTAGGAATAGTAGATTGATTTTATGCCCTCTCTCTATCTTTCTACTCTATCAACCTATGGAGCCAACAGATATTAGCTCCCCTGACATACATCAGAAGCCACAGCCTATAAACCCAGGAAGCAGAATCAGAGAAACATCTCAATTCCACTGTGCACTTCAAAGGCCATTCTCACAGATGGAGAAAAGTTAACCCTGTGGCTGCACAAGGCTGCTTACTTCAGCCAAAACCTTTGGTTCTGCAGCATCAGCGCCGCTAGTTCCAGAAGGAAGGCCTTGTGTAGTTTGTTCAAGCAGGTGCCTGGCTGGGAGCAGCAAAGCTTACTTCCAGCACAAGGTGCCATCACTCTTGGTGTCCCTAGCACAGTTTTAGCTACCTGGAGCATGAGGTACTTTTCTCATAATCACAGGATTTCCCACAACCACCAGCCACACTGCTGTATAGCAGAGCCTACATGTGGGGCCTGTGATTGACACTTGTGACTATCAACTGAATTGGATTAAGAGACACCTTGGAGATTAGTATAGTTCTGGGTATGGCTGAAGGGTACTTCCAGAGACAATTAGATCCATGAGCACTCTATACTCCACTGGTAAATTCCAGCATACACACAAAAAAAGAGCTACTAAAAATACATTCCCGCTGAGCATCAGTAGCTCACGTCTGCAATCCTAGCTACTCAGGAGGCCGAGATCTGAGGAAAGCTGTTTAGAGCCAGCTCAGGCAAGAAAGTCTATGACTCATATCACCAATTAACTATCAAAAAAGCCAGAGGTGGAGCTGTGGGTCAAGTAGTAGAGCCCTTAAGCAAAAAATCTCAGAGGCAGAGCCAAGCCCTGAGTTCAAGTCCCAGGAGCAGCTTATATGACATTCCATTTATGGCATTTTTATGGCTGTCAGAGTAGTCTTAGAGAATAACATAAAATCATATGAATCATTTGTTGCAAAAGCAGGAATCAAATGTAGCCCTTGCCACCTGCCCTTCCCTGGAACTTTTATGTAGCCACCTCCCATAAAGTTCCAAGTTTCATAGAGAAAAACTGTTCCTGGTCCTCTTAAAAACAGCAATACCCAAGGATCAGTGATCATAAGGGCTTCCTGTGACTTGCTTGTACTGACTATTGGTGAACAGCCCCTGGGCTGTAGCTTTGTAGAAAAACAATGAGGTATTTTGTGGGAACAAGAGTTCACTGCCTGGGCTCCAATTCCTCCTCTGCCATTCCCTACTTTTGTCACTTTAGGCAAATGTCCCAGTTTCCTGATCTGTTAAGTGGGAATGATAATGCTCTAGTTCCACAGAGCTGAGGAAAAGATCAGTTGAGCTAACTTAGGAAAGAGGCCTTTTACACCTTACCTAATGCATAACTTCAAAACGGGTCCTTCTGCCAGTTCTCCCGAGACTTGTCTGCTTTAAACATAGGCTGTGTTGTGAGTCACACTGAAGTAAAAGCTCCAGATTCTGTCTGGTTTTTGTGACAGCTGATACCATCAAGAACATTCACAAATATCCCAGGAGAAAAACATGCACAGAGCACAGAGATAAAAATAAAAATTGCTAAGTCTAGATCATGTAAAAATTGCATGGCAATTCCCTCCTAATATGGGTTAATTGCATATTAATTACCATCTAGTTATAGTTCCAGAGAGCCATACATTTGATTGGGTAACCTGCAGCAGAGATTAAATACCAAAATGGACTTATGCAAACTACTGCTCTGAATGATCCCTAACCAACTCCTATTGCCAAGATTTTGGCATAAATAAATAGCCGGATGCCGGTGGCTCACGCCTGTAATCCTAGTTCCTCAGGAGGCTGAGATCTGAGGATGGCGGTTCAAAGGCAGCCTGGGCAGGAAAGTCTGTGGACTCTTATCTCCAATAAACCACCAGAAAACCAGATGTGGCGATGTGGCTCAAGCGTAGAGCGCTCGCCTTGAGCTGAAGAGTGTAGGGACAGCGCCCAGGCCCAGAGTTCAAGCCCCACGACGAACCAAAAATAAATAAGTAAGCTCATGCTTTGTTTATTTTGTTTTGTTTTGCCAGTCCTGGGGCTTGAACGTGGGGCCTGGGTCTGTCCCTGAGCCACTTTGTGCTCCAGGCTAGTTCCCTAACACATGAGCCATAACACCACTTCCGGCTTTATTTAGTACTGAGGAATTAAACCCAAGGCTTCATGCATGCTAGGCAAGCACCCCACCAGATTCCCAGCCCTCATGCTTTGTTTAAAGAGTTCATTCATTCAAAGTGTACTCTACCTAGTTTCTCCTGGTGTAAGTATAGCAGATAAGTAACATCACCTACTGCCAATGACATCTATCCTCAAATCTGATGGATCAAAGTATTTTGAAATAACAAACCTCCGTCTACTGACCTCTTCTGGGATAATGGTTTAATTGGCTCCAAGTGTCTTAAGACATTTCCAAGGTCCTTGCCTTCGCTTCCTTCTGTGGCTTTCAGAAGTTGACTTTTCCATGTTTACCTCATTAAAATACAATTCTGCAAAATAAATCATGAGAGCCAAGCTAAATTTCTTGGTGGAGGAATTATGTATCAGAAGACGGTTGGTAAGGTTATATCACTCCATGAAAGCTGTAATTTCCCTGCAATTGATTTCCTAAAGATAACTCACTGTTTACGTGCAGTGAAAGCTAATTTAACAAGAAAGATGAGTCTCTTCAGCACACCTTGATTGGCAATTGTGATAAATTCCTATAATTACTATTGACTCAAAGGAGGATTTTCATTTGTTAAGATGTTGCTGAAATGACAGTCCAGTGATGGTTTTAAACAGAGAAAATGGGAATGCCTTGTGCTGCTTCCAACTTTACAAACAGATTTAGGGCAGTGATTTGGTTACAGCTTTTTTTGAGTCTTGAAGGCCCCATCAATTCTCCAGAAATTCTCCTCTGTAGGTATACCTTGTACATCTATGCTGACTAAAATTTTTCATAGGAACAATATATTGTTCATAGGCCCAGAGAGTCTTACCTTGTCTTCCTTTATTAAGAAGTAAAACTGAGTCCAAATCACTGGAGACAGAAAACAAATCTTAGCATTTATGTCAACAATAATTGAATAATATTAACAGTCTAACATTAAGTACTTGGCTAAGTCAGTGTACTAAATCCAAAGAACAGAATATTCTTCAGGCAGTAATATGATTTTATAGAAAGTTGGATATAAGGAATGCCTATAATAGTCTTAAGTACAAAATGTAGGATGCAAAACTACATGTATAATATTGGATTAGCTGGGTACCGGTGGCTCATGCCTGTAATCCTAGCTACCCAGGAGGCTGAGATCTAAGGATCACAGTTCAAAGCCAGCCCAGGCAGAAAAGTCCCTGTGAATGAGACTCTTTTATTTTTTTTGGGTCCAGTCGTGGGGCCTGAACTCTGGGCCTGGGCACTGTCCCTCAGCTCTTCAGCTCAAGGCTAGCGCTCTACCACTTGAGCCACAGCGCCACTT
>NW_012267220.1:28362690-28367879 GCF_000151885.1 Dipodomys ordii | reverse complement strand
TAATTTTTTGAGTTCCAAGTATATTTTAGATATGAGACCCTTGTCTGTTGTATGGCTAGTGAAGATCTTCTCCCAATCCATGGGCTTTCTATTGATCTTGCTAGCTATGTCCTTTGCCATGAAGAAGCTCTGCAATTTCATGCAATCCCATTTGTCCAACCTTTCTTTGATTTGTTGTGTTTCTGGGTCTCCATGAAGAAAATTTCGGCCTGTACTAAAGACACCTAGGGTTTCTCCTATTCCATCCTGTAATGTTTTCAGAGTGTCCGCTTTGACTCCGAGGTCTTTGATCCATTTGGAGTTGATTCTGGTACAGGGTAGTATAGGACTTTTTTCTACTGTACCATATTTATGGTAGAATTTTTCAAACTAGTATAGCTTAACAAATTAGTATATCTTGCCTGTATTTGTATTTTTCATTGCATATAAAAACTGCTTATCAGGGTAAACAAATGCAGCAGTGGAACTCACTGGACACTATGTTGAAAATGAGCTGTACAGTTTGTGGGTAGGGATGAGAGGGGAAAACCAGGAAAGAAACAAAGGAAGGGGTGACACTGTCCAAAAAGAAATGTACTCATTACCTGACTTATGAAACTGTAAGCCCTCTATACATCACCTTTATAATACTTTTTAAAAACTGCTTATCAGCCAGGTGTCGTGGTACACATCTGAAATCTCAACATGTCTCAAATCCCTACTAAGGCAGAAGGATCATAAGATCAAACCTAGCTTGAACAGCTAGATCCTCTCTCATAGAACCAAAAGCAGCAGGTGGCTCACACCTATACTCTTAGATACTCAGGGTCTGTGATCTGAGAATTGCAGTTTGAAGCCAACCTGGGCAGAAAAGTCTGGGAGGCTTGTTTTCCAAAAATAACTAGTAAAAAGCAGGGTTGGAGGTGTGGTTCAAGTGTAGACTACCAGCCGAGCAAGCAAACCAAGCCAAGTGTGTAGCTTTGAGTTCAAAACACAGTATCTGAAAAAAAAACTTTCAAAAAATCCAACTCATTAGTCTCTAACATTTAAAATGAATGTGTAAAATAACTGGATAATAGGTAGACAGATAACAGACAGACAGACAGATAGATAGACTAATAGATTGATTGATGGTATTAATCGTTAGAAACATGATAAAATATAAGGAAACATGCTACTTTGCTTGCTGGTTCAATAAATATGATTCAATATGCTAAGAATCTCAAATGTTTAATTCACTACAAACTGACTGCTTTTGTGACAAAATATTATGTTTTTCCCCTCTAGGACAAATTTCTTTGTTGTTGTTGTTATTTTTTTGGTTTTGGCCAGTTCTGGAGCTTGAACTCAGAGCCTAGCTTCTCTGTCTCAAGGCTAGCACTCTACCCCTTGAGCCACAGCACCACTTCTGAGTTTTTCTGTTTATGTGTTACTGAGGAATCATACCCAGGGCTTCATGCATGCTAGGCAAGCACTCTACCGCTAAGTCGCATTCCCAGCCCCGTTGTTATTTTTGCTCGTGTCTTAATATCAAACAACTGGAAACTAGATTTCAGTTAGATGACAAGCTCTTCAGAATAGAGATGCGGTGTCAAAAGACTAGAGAACTTAATGGAGGCCAGAGTTCAGAGGCTTCCTTTTTGTCAAATTTCTTAAGAGGAGCTAATGAAGAGAATGATCAGACTTGTAACTCCCAAAGGGCATTCCGGCATCATTTTGGGACATCAATTTGGGTTTGTAAACCCTCTTGAAGTGACTGAGACAGGCTTGTCAGAGCAGCACAAAGAAGCAGAGTCTGTCAGTCTTTTGGGAGCTAAGCAGGTGGATGGGTGGCAGAGACAAAAGGGGACAGTATGTTCAGCTTGGGACCTGGGTGAGGCAAGGACCGACCCCCTTTAGCATGCAGTGGTGGCAGGAGTAGGGTAAGCAAACGCTGAGTCTGAGAACAGGCTGAGAGCAGACCCTTTCATGGGGAGAGGGACTGATCACGATAATGGTCAGCAGGTGGCTCAGGAAGCCAAGGGTTGCTCTACAAGGGTTGCTCTACAAGGTCATGTGGAGCACAGAGAAAAGGTCCAGAGACCTCCTCTGGGCCCAGGGACAGATGAAAGGGCAGGGAAAGCTGTGGCAGTACCCTAATTTGGGACTCCCTGTATGTATTCTTCCACATGCATGAGCAGACATCCCCTGAGGAGCTGGCACAGTGAGATTTGTGGCGGACTGTGGCTGGTGGCTGCCCAGCTGAGCACGCCAGGCCAAGTCAGGACCCAGCTATCCAAACCTTCCTTCTCTGCAACAACTTAGTGAGCACTGCTTCCCAGGTGCTCCAGGAGGGGGCAGGAGGACAGACATGAAGTAGGGCTTCCAGAGCTTGAGGGCCATTGGTAGAATGCTTCAGCAGCTGTACAGGATTGCAAGTGAGGACACCATGATGTCCTGCAATGCACAGTTCATGGGTGTGGCCCTCCACCATGCAGGCCACACAGCACAGCAGCAGCTAGCCCTAGCCACAGCCAGTGGCCCAAGCCTTGGACTGAAGCTTGCAGAATTGCCTTCAACTCCAAGTGAGTCATCCAGGGTCTCTAGGATCTTTGCATCAGGGCCACATGCTATCTCACTGCCTGGGCCCTTTATATTTTGATATAAACATAGAGATAATAGTTATATAGTAAATAGTAACCGTAATAGTAAAAATAGTAATATAAATGTGCTATCTTAACCATGTTTCAGCATGTAGATGGCAGTGTTAACTACAATGGATTTCTAGAACCTGTTCATCAAGCAAAATGGAGGCTCTCACCTATAAACAACCTTCCATCTCCTTCTCCCTCCAAGCCTTAGCAGCTGCCACTCTCCTCTCCATCAACTCCACTACTTTAGCTAAGTCATATAAGTGGAATCCTATAGTATTTGCAGAATAAGAAAAATATTTTCACCAAACACTTGTTTCACCTGTAAGTAGTTGTCCAAACAGTTTTGATATGCCTGCTTATGACTACAGTGCCTCTTGAACAGTGTCACACCTTCCATTGTTCTCCCCCACATCTGTTCCAAGCCTGCCTGTCTCTTCAAGTTTCCTAGTTCGATTTTCACATGCTTGTCTTCTTTTTCACAGTGAGCATTCTTGACTTGCTTATGACTCATTGGTCCAGAACGTTTGTTTGTTTTTTTTTTAATAAGATGAGACCTTTGTATCTATAATAAACCTGATCCCTATTATTTGAGGTTAAGAATTAGAACTTAAAGCTGGGTGCTGGTGGCTCACACCTGTAATCCTAGCTACTCAGGAGGCTGAGATCTGAGGATTGTGGATTGCGATTCAAAGCCAGCCCAGGCAGGAAAGTCTGTGAGATTCTTATATCCAATGAACTACTCAAAAAACCAGAAGTGACACTGTGGCTCAAGTGGTAGAGCACTAGCCTTGAGCTGAAGAGCTGAGGGACAGTGCCCAGGCCCAGTGTTCAAGCCTCATAACTGACTAAAAAAAAAATTAGAAGGTAAGCCGGGTGCTAGTAGCTCACATCTGTCATCTGAGCTATTCAAGAGTCTGAAATCTGAGGATGGAAGTTCAAAGTTAGCCTGGACAGGAACATCTGTGAGATTCTTATCCCCAATTAGCCATCCAAAAAGCCAAAAGCTCAAGTATTAGAGAACTAGTTGCCTTGGACACAAAAGCTCAGAGACAATGCCTGGGCCCTGAATTTAAACCCCAGGACCAGCACAAAGAAAATAAAAAAAGAAGTTGCTGTTCTAAATCTAACAGGCTAACAGTTAAAATAATACTGACTGTTTAGTAAAAAATTTCAGCCTTTTTTTCATACAAGGAAAGCTTGCTCAGAAGCCAAACAAATAAGACTGTAGTCTTTCTGGCTGAAATACACAGGGAGAGTAGGGACTACTAGGGAAAACCAGGTGGAAAAAGGCAAAGGCTCAAAGGAATGGACAAGGCATCCGATCCACTCTCCAGTGAAGGCACAGAGGACTTTCCAGCCATCCCAGAGCCCACTTAACACTTAAAAAGCTATTGACTGGATCTACCCTGTATTAGTTGTTTGGCAAAAGAAAATCTCCACTTCTCTCTGTGTCTCTCTGTCTCTCTGTCTCTCTGTCTGTCTGTCTCTGTCTGTCTCTGTCTCTCTCTGTGTCTGTCTGTCTGTCTCTCTGTCTCTCTTTCTCTCTCTCCTCTCTCTCTCTCTGTCATGAGGCTTTAACTCAGGACCTAGGCACTGTCCCTGAGCTTTTTTGATCAAGATTAGTATTCTACCACTTTGAGCCACAGCTCCATTTCTGGTTTTTAACTGTAGATAAGAGCCTTATAGATTTTTCCTGCCAGGGCTGGTTTTCAACCTTCATTCTCCAGAGTAGCTAGGATTATAGATGTAAGCCACCAGCACCTGGCTTGGCTTCTCTTTTTTGCCAATTCAGTACTATAAATTGAGTTCTATATTTTTCAGAATGTCTCATAAATGTTGAAAAACGAATTGAGCAACTGAATGAATAGACGAATTAATACTTGTAAACAAGGAACAAAATTTTGTAGCTATTATCTTGGTTACTGAGTTGAATGAGTTTTTAAAATTTAGATATAAATGGACTTTGAGAAATTCACTGCTAAAACCTATTAACTAAGATTGAATGTCATCAATTGAATTGTGTTTTAAAGTTACTTTAGAAAGGAAAATTTTATACACATAGAACTCTTTTTCCTGTTTATAATAATAAAAAGCCTCAAGGGATGGACACACAAACACACATACACACAAACCTAAACCTATACTTCCATCTCTTGTCAAGTTAGGCTCTCCCTACCCTCTTTTATAAACAAGAATATCTCCCCTTTCATATGATATCTATGCACCAAAGCATTCCTCTCACAGCTTCTTTATCCACCTTACACTGACGACGGTATAGGCATATTGCATTAGATAGAGGAATCCGATTATCTGGCTCTGAATGGAAACTAACCACTTACACCTATAATTTTAGCTACTCAGGTAAGGTCTAGAGGATTAAGCTTTGAGGCCAGCTGGGGCAAAGAAGTTAACTAGATTCAATTTAAACACATACACACACACACACACACACACACACACACACACAACCTAGGAGTTTTTTGATAAGGCTAGAGTTTTTCCCCCAAGTGATTGTGGCAATTTACATAGATGTCTGTAGTGTCTAAGAGTGTGGGGGGGAGAGGGGGGGTATTAGGG
>NW_012267220.1:28356423-28362430 GCF_000151885.1 Dipodomys ordii | reverse complement strand
ACACACACACACACACACACACACACACACACACAACCTAGGAGTTTTTTGATAAGGCTAGAGTTTTAATTCAACTGGTGATCACCAGCCTACCAACCAAAAGGCCCTGGGTTCAAATCCTATTATCACCACCAGAAGTGAATTTATTTGACAAGAATTTAACATTCCAGCTTCTACTTTCCAGCTAGCCAGCCAGGTACTTTTAACCCAGTTCCAGTGTTTGCCAGCTCTATGGACAGACAGAAAATATAAAATATTGTAATGCCAATAACAGTGGCCTTTCTCTTCTTAATGAACTTCTAAAAGGCTACAGTTTACTGTAATGCAAGCAAGCACTTCTGCCTGGGTTCATTCATCACACAAACTTAGCCAACCATGGCTTAGCAGGGCTTGCAGCCAGCAATGCTGCCACCTGCTGCCAGGAAGTAGAATCGCTTTCTTCTGAAGGAGGGCCTTGACAAATGAGAGCTGCCCCATTTAGCTAAATATATCTTTTATCCTAGAAGCTCAGTTGAGCTTCTACCTAGATATCTTTCTACCATCTTCCTAAATCCAGGGTTTTTTCAGTAAACTGCACCTTTATTAACATGGTTCACTCCCTGGTCCTGTTATACAAAGTGGCTTTCTATTTTCCTTCATTTTATTTACTCAACATGTTGAGTTAATGTTGAAATATCGTGTGCTGTGTCAGATTTGATAATGATGAACCCCAAGGCTGCTTATCTCAAGATATCTTGGATACAAGGACATGGATAAAAACATATCATAAGCCTCTTTTCTACTGGAAGCATAAATGAGATCTTGTCATGCATTTCCTCTCAAGTTTCATAGATAGATAGATGAGAGGATTACTATATATAGTAATATAGGTATTATATGTCCATATATAGTATATTATATATGTTCTTAGTATATATTACTATATAGCAATAATACATAGTAATATATAATGAGATATATAAATTATATATTATTTAATAAATATATAGTAATATAATATATATGCACATATAACTATCTGTATTTTTAGATATAGATATAAAGAGAGAGAAAGGAAGAAATATAAGTGAAGGCATGATAAGATTACTTTGTGAAAACAGATAGCAGGGGTCTGGTGATTCATACATAGTATCTCTGGAGACTGATATCTGAGTATCAGTTCAAAACTTTTCTATGCAGGAAAGTTTGTGAGATTCTTATCTCCAATTAACTACCAAAAAGCCCGAAGTGGAACTGTGGCTTATGTGGTAGAGCACAAAAGCTCAGGGACAGCACCTAGGCCCTGAGTTCAGAGCCCAGGATGAGCACAAAATTTATATAGAAAGAGATAGATATAGATACAAAAACACTCATTTAAATCCATGCACATCCAGACTTTCTTGCCCCCAGAAGGTACCCACACTGATCTAAGCTCAATTAAGAAAAAAAAAAAGATCCAGGTTTCAAGGAATCCATTATATAAGCCGTTTTATCTTCAGCATACTACTCACCATTTAGGGATATATTTCCTGTTTCTTCCTTGTTTCCATGTGCAGACATTTTCATGAACCTTTACTAGGCAGACTGCCTTTGGGGCACATTTGCTGACCCTCCTTGTGAAGCTGGGACCACCCCACCTCACCATCTCTCCTTGACTACCACCCACCACCAGCAGTTTTCTGCCTTCAATTGTGTCTAGCAAATCATATAAACTTAGGGCCAAGATATAAGGCCAATTATTTAACATAGTAACTACTCTCAAATATTTGCATGTTGACAGATGCCTCTGTTAACCATAACCTAATTAAAAGCAGGAATTACTAGCAGTATTTTCAGCACCCTAAATAGTGAGAGAGCCAGTAAGGTGACTCTTTAGGTGTTTAGATAAGGGAAAACCTTCACAGCCAGTCTATGTATTACATAGATGGTAGTCAGCTGCTTTGCCTATGTCTTATAAGCTCTCTCTCTCTCTCTCTCTCTCTCACACACACACACACACACACACACACAAAACCTCCCTCAGGGCTAGAAACTGTCCCCCTTTCTATAATCACAAATCCTAAGTGCCTCTGGACACCTCACACACACAACAGAAGAAGGGAACCAGTGCTAGACATGTTTCTTTTCCACGACTCTAGAACCCCCTTACACTTTACACATGGTGACTCAGGTAGCCAACAGACTGATATTGTTTAGAATTTTCTCTTACTGGTTCCCTACTGGCAAGTTGCAGTTATCCTCATATGTTAAAGTGGCCTCATTTAACAGATTATCTTGCCAGTTCTATATTCTTTACCTTATATATGGTGTATTCACTTGCATATCGGTGGGAGGGTGGGGAGCACAGAATCCTAGGAAAAAGCGTGAGAGGGTGCAGCAGTAGAGTGCATTGATGAAATAGAACTGTACAATTCATGGGTAGAAATGGGAGGAAGGGTAATGGGAGAGAATGAGGAAACAGATGGTATTGTACGAAAGGAAATGTACTTATTACCCGACATATGTAAATGGAAGCCCTCTGTATATCACCTCTAAAATAACAATATTTTTTTTAATTTTTTTATTGTGAAAATACCATACAGAGGGGTTACAATTACATGGGTAAGGTAATGAGTACATTTCTTATCAAGCATTGTCGCCCCCTCCTTTTTTGTTTAACAATAAACTTTTTAAAAGATTATTCTTGCCGGGCACTGGTGGTTTATGCCTGTAATCCTAGCTACTCAGGAGGCTGAGATTTGAGGATCATGGTTTGAAGCTACTGCAGGCAGGAAAGTCTGTAACTCTTGCCTCCAATAAACTACTAAAAAAAAAAAAAAAAAGCCAGAGGTGGAGCTGTGGCTCAAGCAATAGAGCATTAACCTTGAGGAAAACACACACCACACACACACACACACACACACACACACACACACACTACTGAGGCCCTGAGTTCAAGCTGTAATACCCGCAAAAAATAAAAATAAAAATTATCCAGTTGAAGCAACCCCTGTAAGAAAAGAAGTCAAAATTTTAGAAGGAACTTGACATAGAGGACCTTTACCAGATAATGTTTCCTTGCAGCTCTAAGAGAGGTCAATAAAATAACATCTCAATCAAAACTAAATGATGTCAGGTAATTTCAGGATGTTCTCTCCTAAATACAGAGACTGATAATACTAGCTTCCTGAGTGAATTCCCAGTTGCTCCACAACTTAGAACAGATAAAGATGGGACTCACAAAGAGTTGTTTATTTGGAGAAAATAAGATCACATGTTCTGAGCTGGGACCATGGAAGGCAGAAGTATCACTCTATATACAGAAAGACTCAAGACCACAACAATATGAACAAGAAACAAGATGTAAATTTATCAGTCATTTCTGGCATTGTTTACTTACTCCTATGTTTTCTTTGGTATGGCTGTTCAGTCCAATGAGAACAAGAAGATCAATTTCAGGACATACCTGACATTTTCATGTGGAGAAGGAAAAGAAAAAGGAAGGAAATCCTTGACCTTAAAGTGTTAGCCTGGGTGTGGTAACCTCCTTCCCTGGCCATTCTTCATTTGGATGTAAAATTCCAAGGTCACACTTGTGGTAAGTGGCTGAATCATAGGTCACAAAGAGAAAGCAAAGCTCAGTGACAACACTGCTCTCTTTCTGGGGTGTCCTATGAATTTAAATTCAACCTTGCCTATAAAGTTTAACTGAAGCCCAAGAACACAAAACCCAGTAAGGATTTTTCTTTTGTCCAAGATCAAGACTCAAACTCAGTTTGGGATGTTTTTGCTCATTGGTTAACGCTCTACCTCCTGAGCCATGCCTCCAACTCCATCAAGGGTTGTTGTTTATTTTTCAAATGAGGATCCTTAGAGGAAAAAAAAGATTATTGACTGAAAGCTTTGAGAAAACTAAATATTCAACTAGACATTCCATCTTATTCAAGTAAAGCAAAAGCTAAGTAAAAATTTACATACCACTTATTCCAACAGTGAAGAATAATATTCACCTAGTCTGTATGTTGTCAGTGCAAAACTGAGTTTCTGTCTGTTGATCAAGAATGGCAAAAAACTTTCCTGCAATGCTGAAAGGTTTGTTATACTAGTCCCAAAAACTGCACCTACCTTTTGACAAATATATATACAATGGAGCCAGATAGTCTCTCCAACAAAAGAAAAGTAGAGAAGATAATGGAATGTTCATATGCAAAAGAATGTAGACCCTTATCTTAAACCATATACAAAAATCAACTCAAAATGGGTTCAAGCCATGTACCAGTGGCTCACTCCTTAGGAGATTGATGATTTGTGAGGATTACAGCTCAGATCCAGCTCAAGCAAAGAAGTCTGTGAGACTTTTTTTTAAATCTCAATTAACCACCAAAAAGCTGAAAATAGAGCTGTGGCTCAAGTGGTAGAGCACTTAGGCCCTGAGTTCAATCCCTGCTACTATCATATGTTAAAATGAAACTCCCTGTATAACTAATTGATACTAATTTCAAAAAGTACACCAATAAATCAAAAGTGTTTGCTGAGCAAAATTGGGGCCCAGGATTTGATCGCCACCACATACAGCAAAAATAAATAAATAAATAAACTGTAATTATTCATCTTCCCAATTGATTCTCCTTAAGGAGGTAAGAATCAGGCCTTCCTAACATGGATTCTGACCTATTCTATAACCAAACCCCACCTCAGTGCAGCAGAGTTCCCATATACTTGGTTATGGAAAGATCTAAGCCTGCTGGAGAGAATAACCACTCACTTTCAAGTTTGCCTTGATTTTTAAACTACTCTCCCTCCTCTCTCTCCTCTCCCTTGTTTGAAAATGCAGAGAGGGGAAAGAACCACTGCCAAGAGGGGCATGAAATAAAAGGAAACAGAAAAAGGCAAAGAGAGGGAAATCAAAGAAAGAAATTTAGTGTAACCCGCAAAGGCTTCATTAGACTCACAACAAAGACAAGCTCAATTTCTTTCTTACTGACATTAACGAGTTTGATGTGAGTCCAACATAAAAGCCAGGCAAATCTGCTTGCTCTTCCTGGGGTCTCAGGATCTCTGCAGCTGCTACGAATTGCTTTGTTCCACTAAAGGTCATCTTTCTTGATTGGTTTTCATTCCTTTCTGTGTCCAACCAATCGAGTGCTGGCCGTGCAGATGGCTCCGAGCTGGTCCAGACCATCCAGGTCAGCAGCTGCAGTCTTGCTCCGGAACTTGCCAGCCCTCCCTATCGCAGAAATCTTTCTTCTAGCAGGATCTTGAACTAGAAACCACAGTGGCCTACAGCTCTTTCCTGAATGAATGGGCCCTGTGCCTAACATAAAGTGAGGGACTGATTATAAGCCAAAAAGATATCTCTTAAAGAATGAAATGGCAACTGCTCAGACTTCGTGTGTGTGTGCAAGTACTGGATCTTGAACTCAAGCTTGCACTCTCACTCGGCTTTTTCATCTCACCACCGGCACTTACCACTTGAACACAACTTCGACTTCTAGCTTCATGCTGTTTAATTGGAGAAGAGTCTCAGGGTCTCTCAGATCTCAGTCACCTCTGTAGCTACTGTGACAGATGTGCCAGCACCAGGCACTTTATTTTTAATAACAGTAGGCTGGGCATGGTAGCACATACCTGTGGTGCAAGCTAGTCACTGGAGAGGCAGAGGTAGGATTTGGGTTCAAGGTGATCTGAGAAAAAAAAAGCATACCACTCTATTTGAAAACATAAACTAAAAGCAAGCCAGGCACTGGTGACTCACACCTGTAATCCTAGCTATTCAGGAGGCTAAGATCGGAAGATTGTGGTTCGAAGCCAGCCTGGGCAGGAAAGTCCCTAAGACTCGTATCGCCAATAAACTACTCAGAAAAGTCTGTAAGTGGTGCTGTGGTTCAAGTAGTAGTGCTCTAACCTTGAGCCAAGGAAGCACAGGAACAGTGCCCAGGCCCTGAGTTCAAGCCCTGGCACAAGAAGAAAGAAAGAAAGAAAGAAAGAAAGAAAGAAAGAAAGAAAGAAAGAAAGAAAGAAAGAAAGAAAGAAAGAAAGAAAGAAAGAA
>NW_012267220.1:28348341-28355488 GCF_000151885.1 Dipodomys ordii | reverse complement strand
GCTTAAATCGTATAGCTCTAGACTTGAGCAAAATAAGCTCAGGGACAGTACTCAGGTCCTAAGGTCAAGCCTCAGGACTGGCATGAGAAAAGAAAGGAAGAGAGAAAGAAAGGAAGGAAGGAAGGAAGGAAGGAAGGAAGGAAGGAAGGAAGGAAGGAAGGAAGGAAGGAAGGAAAGAAGGAAGGAAGGACCTGAACTAGGTTTAGATGTGAACATTACAATTCAGATCTAGCCCAAACAGACAAATCTTACCTCCATTCAGACTCTTACCTCCATTCAACCACCAAAAAGCTTGAAGCAGACCTGTGGCTCAAGTGGTAGAGCCTTGAGTTCAAGTGCTAATAACAGGGCTCATGTGTACACACACAGATGACCTCGTACTCTTTTCCTCCACTTATTAAAAGTTTTAGAAATTTGATGTAAACGTGATTTAACCATAGGGCAATCAATATTTATTTATGATTTACTTTATTCTGGACATGCATCTATTAGTTCACAAAGCATTTGCATGGCCAAGTACACTGTCAGGTCCTAGATTATGCAAAGACAATTAAGACATGTCATCCTCAAGGAGCTACAGACTGACGTGAACACAGAGATTACAAATAAGTGTGCTTGCTGACATTTAGTGTAGAAATCTGTACAGGTTGCCAAGGTAGCTCAGAGCAAGTGAAGGGGAAGTCAAGAAGTATTTCTTGGAAGAAGTAACTATGAACTGAGTTCCAATGAAGTGGGCGGGGAACAGAGAGAGTATTCCAGGCAGAAAATAGAAAGAGCTTATAGCTAGAGAAAACATTGTGCATGCCAGCACTGTGGTACAATATCAATAGAGTTTGTTTACAGGGAGCTCTAGGCCTGGGTTTATGTAACTGCTGGGATGCAGAAAAATCAGTGGTGTTTAGGGCTTGTTTTGCATTTAAGAAAGACCATTTTATGCAGATGGGCTGAAGGCAGCCATACCGAAAGGTGAGCATGGGTTAAGGATTGAATTTGCTGACATCCCCATGTGCATACCAATTTAGGACCTTTCCACTGTAGCTTTCTATAAAAGGGTGCTATGAGGTAGTATCTACAGGGTAGAGAGATCTAGGATCCATCTGAGCTCTGCCTTGGGGCTCTGAGCAACTTCCCTAGCCACCTAAGGCTCAATTAGATAATCAGCCCTATTGATATAAGAAAGCTCCTGGCATACTGGTACATGATTAAAAAGTCCAATATTGTCATTATTGTTAGATAATCATGTTATCACAGTTTAAAATTTTGGTGAGCCTAAAGTAAAGGAAAAGAGAACAGAGAAAAGGGAAGACATTAGGTGATATGACAAAACTAACAGGACTTAAGAAACAAAGAACTCCCACTCATCTGGTTGAACCACTACTAAATATCCCCATGCTGCTGATCACATATATGGTATATAACATGTGAGCACCGTTATATATTACAGACTGTGATAGACAATTTGCTCCAGGAAAGTTAGAATGAACTTGTGACTTTAAATGAGCATCATTATTCCACAATAATGTGAATTTCCAGAAATTATGTAATCACTTAATCACAATCAAAAAAAAAAAAAGAACCTTGGGGAAAGGAGGGAGGGAGGGGATGGTAGAGGGAAAACAATGGAGGGGGTAACAATGTTCAAGAGGAAGTGTACTCATTACTTCACTCATGTAACTGTAACCCTCTGTATAGTATCTTTACAATAAAAAAAAGGGAAGACAGTCATCATGGTTGGTAGAAACAGGGAGCCAGTGCTGGTGGCTCACACCTGCCATCCTAGCTAGGCAGGAGGCTGAGATCTGAGGATCAGATTTCAAAGCCAGGTCAGGCAGGAAAGTCCTTGAGACTCTTATTTTCAATTAATTGGCAAAAAGCTGGAGATGGAGTAATGCATGCTCAAGTAGTTGAGCACCTGCCTTGAGCAAAGTAAGTTAAAGGACAGTGCCCAGGGCATGAGTTCAAGCCCTTATACTGGCACAAAAAGGAGAAGAGAGGAGAAGATGAGGGAGGTGGGGAGAGGAGAGGAGGAGAGGACAGGAGAGGAGAGGAGAACACCATCATGCTTAGCTTTGGCAATTGAGGTTCAAGAGGAATAGGGATGAACAGGTTGCCAAATAGATTGACATCATTCACTCCTCAATTCTCACTTGGTAATAAAACTGTAACATTATCTAGGATGAAAATATATGCCAGCTCCTATATCCCAATCTCCCACTCAGTCCTAGCCAGCCTCCAAGTCCTCCTTCTGCTACTTGGAACCCCACAGAATAGCAGGATCTCTGGCATCTATCTTAGAGCATGAGGTGATTCCCAAGAGCAGTCACCATGTTCTAATGTTGGAGCACAAGAATAGAAGAAGTTTGGGTATTTAAAAGCTAAGAAGCCCACAGAAATGGTGGACAAAGAGTGAACAAATGCAGCAGTGCTACCCACCAGACACTATGATGAAAATGAACTATACAACTTGTCGGTGGAGATGGGAGGGAAAAACAAAGAGAGCAAGGGAAGGAACACCGTTGTCCAAAAAGAAATGTATTCATTACTCAGTTTATGTAACTGTAACCCCTCTGTACATCACCTTTATCATAACAATTTAAAAAATTAAAACTAAGAAGTCATCATACCAGGCTTGGTTCTTCGCTCTGAATTTCTTTTATGTAAAACATTAGCATCTACTTAACCTTCTGTTTTTAACTCAACATCTGTTTCAACCCATGGTCCTTCAATATTTTCTGCTATTCAATCCTCATCTATTACAGGGTAGATAGTGGTATGGGGGAAAAAATGAATTCATCCAGAGACAGTAGTACACACCCTTGGTCCTAGATACTCCTGGTTGTTTCAGCAAGAGGAGAATGACTTGAGTCCAGGAACTCAAGGTTAGCCTGGGTGACATCATGAGACTCTGCCTGAATCAATCAATCAATTGATAAATCAATGAGTGACTTTGGTTTGAAAGAAGTTTGTCTTAAAGTATCTAGGATACGCACCCCCCTCTTTGTCCTCCAGCTAAATAAGCTGGAGGCAGTGATGGTGCTAGGGAGCCATGGCTATATGCACATCCAATACCACAGGACCCAAATTCCACCCCTGGATACAAATATGGAGTAAGAGGTCCAGGCTTTTGACAAAAACCAGAGGAACATAAACCAATTGCAATCAATGCATGTTTTTCTCTCATCTGTGGAAGCTAGATCTAATTTATAAATATATATTCACATATGCACACACAGAGATATAGACACATGGACACAAAAAGGTATTAACCAAAGTCTAGCATATGCAGGAGAGAATTCGATGGTGTAGTTCCTTAGAAAAACTAACACACAGTCCAATAAGGAATACCAAGAAGTTGGTACTTGAGATGAGGGGGGATTGTCAAGGGTGAGGAAATAGATGGAAGAAGGAAGAGGGGATGGGAATGAAACCATAATATTCAATGTGTATCTCCTATGAAGCTGGAAACGTTTGGGGTTGAGAGGGGATTAATTGTATTTACAAACTGGTTTGTTGAAGGGTAACTGCTTTGTACAACTACTTAAAGATCATTCTTTAAAATTTAATAAAAAATGAACTCCAGGAAATGAAAATAAGAGGGTTTTTTTCTTTTTTTGCAGTTTTTGTTTTCTTCCCTTTTCATTCTGCTTGTTTGTTTATACATCTTTGGGAGTGTAAGGAGAGGTGCAGAAATGGAGGGACAAAAGGTAAACAAATACAGCAATGGCACTTGCTCAACACTGTGTTGAAAGTGAACTGCACAACTTATAGGTGGGAATGGGAGGGGAAAACTGGGAGAAAGCAAGGTTAGGGGTGACATTGCCCCCCAAAAATGACTTATATAACCATAACCCCTCTGTACATCACCTTTATAATAACAATTTAAATATTTTTAAATAATAAAAAATTACAAACCAAGCACTGATGGCTCATATCTGTAATCCTACCTACTCAAAAGGATGAAATCTGAAGATCATGAATCAGAATCCGTGTAAGCAGAAAAGTCCATGAGATTCCTATTTGCAATTAACCACCAAAAAGTCAGAAGTTGACCTGTAGTTCAAGTGGCATAGAGCCAGCCTTGAGCAAAAGTGCTAAGAAACTATACCTAGGCCCTGAATTTGAGTCTTAGTACCAGCACATAATAATAATAACAACAATAACAATATAAACCAATTGCAGTGGAGACTCTGACTATATACAGAACAACAGAAATGACTAAAAGCAGGAGGGGAAAGAACTTCCTCAGCTCTGTCACTGTTAGTCACCAGAGTATGAACATTTACTTAATTTCTGTAAGCCCAGAGATTACAAAGTATCCAAGGTGTGAAGGCCCCTCCCATAGTAAATATAACATAAAAACTCCTAGCATATAATTGAATACAACAAATATAAGCTATTATATTGCAGTGATAAATGCAACCTCTATCATTGGCATCTTACCTGTGTTTCCTTGCTCAATTCTGCTAGTCTAGGCTGGGCTCCACTGGTCTTTTCATTTCACAAACCAGTCAATGGAGGTACTCAGACTGAGGCATCAAATGCTCAAGCAGAGATCAAGAGGGCAATAAGATGATCACCATTAAAGCAATGGTATTGAAGTTTCCATTGGGCCAATATACCACACACCTCCAGCCATCTCAAGTCAAACCCAGAGCTAGTGAACAAAGCATTTAATCAAAAATGCATTCTAGCCTGGCTCTTTCACTTTATGAATCTGATAGAAGTGCTGAAGGATCCTGCTTAGGCTTATGACTTCTTCATTCTCTGTCTACCTGGTAAAAATATGTTCTTTGAATAAAAGATCACAAGATTATATGATATATGATAATGAATGAATAGTCTCAAATGGACTATACTGTGCCATTCAGGATAGAAATTTAAGTAAAAGCAAAAATTAGGGAACACTCTAAAGAAGACCTGGCCATGACCAGTGTTTTTCAGACTCTGAAATGCCCATATGTCCATTGTAATCTCCATATGTTTGTTATCTCTATTTATTCAAAATGGTCAGTTTTCACATGTCAGGATATTGTGATAAACAGGGCTGCTTCAAGACCAGAAGTATACTGACTCTCAGAAGTTCAAGATCAAGCAACCAGTCAATGAGTTCCATTTATTCAGAGGCCTCTGAGGGAAGGAGCAACTCTAGGCATCACTTCTTGCCTTGGGGATGTTTCCTCTGTGTGTTCAAATAGCATACTGCTTTACCTGTGTCCTAATTTTCACTACATATAAGAACTCCAGTTATATCATATGAGAGCCTATCCTATCCCTATAGAACTGTGTCTCAACTAATTACTTCTTCAATGACTCTTTTTCCAAACAAGGTCATATCCTTAGATATCAAGAGTGAGAACTTGAACCTATGTATTGAGAAAAGGGGGAGATGAAATGGTGTTAGTCAGATTTCTGTCACTATAACAACTACTGAGAAAGTTGTATTAGTCAACTTCCATTGCTGTGAAAAATATCTGACTTAACCCAGTGTGGTGATTCATGCTTGTTATCCCAGCACTGAGGAAAGCCTGGGTTACATAATGACTTCCAGGCAGGTCTACATAGACTTTTAGCTAGCTAGAGACAGACAGACAGACAGAGACAGAAAGAGACAGAGAGAGTCAGAGAGAGAGAGACATAGAGAGACAGAGACAGAGCCGCTGGGCATCAGTATCTCACACCTATAATCCTAGCTACTCAGGAGGCTGAGATCTGGGGATAGTGGTTCAAAGGCAGCCCAGGCAGGAAAGTCTGTGAGACTCTTATCTCCAATAAACCGCTCAGAAAACTGGAAGTGGAGCTGTGGCTCAAGTGGTAGAGTTAGCCTTGAGCTGAAGAGCTGAGGAACAACACCAGGCCCAGAGTTCAAGCCCCAAGACCGACCAAAAAAAAAAAAAGAGGGGGGAGGGAGATAGACAGACAGACAGACAGACAGACAGATAGACAGACAGACAGATAGATAGATAGACAGACAGACAGACAGATAGACAGACAGACAGACAGACAGACAGACAGATGCCTGAGGTAAACTAAAGGAGGAAAGATTTATTTGGGCTCACAGTTTCAGGAGTTTCAGTCCATGCTTGCCTAACTCTCTTGCTTCAGACCTAACTTGAGGCATGTTGGTGGGATTATATGATGGAAGAGGCTATTCACCTCATGGTGGACAGGAAGCAAAAAAGAAGAGGCTGGAATCAAAATATATCCTTCTAGAACATGCTTCCAAATACCTCCTTCCTCCAACTTCACATCTTAGGCTTCATATTTTATAATATACTATCTGCCAAGAATGCCATCAAATTATAAACTCTGCTGTTCTGTTGAGGACCAAACCTTCATTCTATGATCATTTAGGGGGACAGTCTAGATCCAAACTGTAATCATAATCAAATTGTGAAAAGCAAATGTTTATTATATTGGGGATTTTTTTTGTTTTGTTTTGTTTTTTGTCAGTCATGGGACGTGATCTCAGAGCCTGGGTGATGTCTCTGGGCTTGTTTGCTCAATGTTACCACTTTAAGCCACAGCTTTCTGGTTGGTAATTGGAGATACAAGTCTCACAGACTTTCATGCCCAGGCTGACTTTGAACTGCCATCCTCAGAGCTCAGCCTTCTAAGCAGCTATAATTACAGGTGTGAACCACAGGCACCCAACACAAATGTTTATTTTGGCTCATGATTTTAGAGATTTCAGTCCATAATTAGTTGGTCTCATTGCTTTGGGGCCTATGGAGAGGCAGAATGTCAAAGTGGAAAATGTGTGGTCCATACACGGAAAAAAAAGAGAGAATAGCAGAGGATGGAAGATGGAGCAGGGTACTCCTATCCTCTTTTTTTTCAGGGTTGGGAGGGAGCGGAGTGGTGGGATTTTGTTTGTTTGTTTTTCTTTTGTCAGTTATGGGACTTGAACTCAGAGCCTGAGTACTATCCCTGAGCTCTTTTTGCTCAAGGCTAGTGATCTACTACTTTGAGCCACAGCGCCACCTCCGGGTTTCTGGTGGTTAACTGGAGATGAGAATATCATGAAATTTCCAGCAGGAGCTGGCTTTTTTTTTTTTTAAATAAGTTTTTTATTGTGAGAATACTGTACAGAGGAGGGGTTACAGTTACATGAGCAAGGTAATGAGTACATTTCTTATCAAGCATTGTT
>NW_012267220.1:28343279-28346619 GCF_000151885.1 Dipodomys ordii | reverse complement strand
TTTTTTGTCAGTCGTGGGGCTTGACCTCTGGGTTTGGGAGTTGTCCCTGCGCTCTTCAGCTCAATGCAAGCGCTCTACTGCATGAGCCACAGCGCCACTTCCGGTTTTCTAGTGGTTTACTGGAGATAAGAGTCTCCTGGACTTTCCTGCCCAGGCTGGCTTTGAACTGTGATCCTCAGATCTCAGCCTCCTGAGTAGCTAGGATTACAGGCGTGAGCCTGACTCTGTATTCTTTACCTCATATATGGTATATATACATGTACATCTGAGGGAAGGTGGGGACAGGGCACAGAATCAGTGGGAAATGGGTGGGAAAGTGCAGCAGTGGAGCCCACTGGCTGCACTAGACATTGATGCAAGTGAGCTATGCAACTCATGGATGGAGATGGGAGGGAGAGAATGGGAGAAAATGAGGGAACAGATGATATTATATAAAAGGAAATGCACTTATTACCTGACATATGTAAAGGTAACCCTGCTGTATATCACCTCCAAAGCAACAATAAAGTAAACTATAAAAAAAGGGAAAAACTTGAAATCATCTCTCATCTCTCATTCAGATCTCCCTACATCACAGCTCTGAATCTACTGGTCTTTATTCTACTATTCCTCCTCCTACATCCTGTGTTCCTTAGTTTCCATCTGACCCTGCTTGTCCTTTTGATCTGTTTTCCTTTCCTGCTTGGATGGCCAGAAACCCTCAAAGACCAACTACTATTTGTTTTGGAGAAATTTTTTGTGCCAGTCCTGGGGCTTGAACTCTAGGCCTGAGTACTGTCCCTGAACTTTTGTACTCTACCACTTAAGCCACAGCTCCACTTCTGGCTTTTTGGTGGTTGACTAGAGACAGATAAGGGTCTCACAGACTTTTCTGACTAGGCTGGCTTCAAACTATAATCCTCAATTCTCAGCCTCCTCAGTAGCTAGAATTACAGGCATGAGCCACTGGTACCCAGCTAAAGCCAATTATTTTTAAATTTCTTCTTGACCAAAGGAGAGTCCTTTGTCTTTTGCCTCACTTTTAGCTATTGAATAAAAAAGAAAAACCTAGAAGTCTAGGCAGGATAGAAAAAGATTTGCAGAAAAAAATAACTTTATCCTGGAAAACTCCAGCCTATCTTTCTAGTGTGAGGGGCACTTGTTTTTACTGATACTGGTATTAAATAAAGGAATTTTCTCATGGCCTGCCAGGCTCAGGTACTTCATGGTCCTTGTCAGCCCTCCAATATTCAGAAAATAGAGAAAGAAAAATGGGACTCTAAAATCCAAAGTTCTTTGAGACTCTCAAAGTCCCATGACCCAAGTTATTGGTTTTTAAAAATCAGGAGCTCAAATTGCTTCTGTGGATTGCCTACATTTTGCCACAACTTAGTGACTAGCTGGCACACAAATCTAGAAATGTCAACCTCCAAATCTAGACTTTATCCTCTAAGAAACAAAAAATGGCCAATATTTCAAGGCATTCATGCCACAGATTAGTCTAGTCATGAACAGGTTGTAGTTTTTGGTTTTTTCCAACATCATTTTAAACAATCATGAATCATTTGAACTCTGGAAACTTGATGTTTGGGAATATTCATCACAGAAAGATAACTCTTGAACCACAATGAAAATGACAAAATCAGGCCTGGGTAAAGCTAGCATTGCTCATCTTGAATTTGAGTTTGTACCACCCCTCCAAGATAGCCACATCCTAATTCCAGAAATCTGTGAATATGTTATTTTGCATGGTAAAGGACAGCTTTGAAGATACCATTATGCTATGGAGCTTGAGATTGATTATCATGTGTTTTCCAGGAAGATCCAGTAAATTCATAAGCATCTATATAAGAAGGAGACAGCAGGCTCAGAGACAAAATAGCAATGTGCTGACAGAAACACAGGGAAAGATTTGAAATGCTGCATTGCTGACTTTAAATGAAGGAATGGATCCATAAGCCAAGAAATACAGGTGCCTTCCAAAAACTAGAAAAGGCAAGCAGACTTTTCCTAGAGCCTACAGAATTTAGTCAAAGGCTGTAGGTATGCCTCAAGTGAAAGAGTTCCTGTCTATCAAATATAAAGCCCTGAGTGCAAACTTCAATGTTAATAATATAATAATGATAATAATAGTAATGATAACAGATAATTACACGGGGACATGACTAAATAAACAGTAATCTAAATATTCACACAGTGAGAACAAAGAAGAATATTCTTAGGAGATAATCTCAAGGGCTCAATAACTATGTGCATGTGACCAAACAAAATGATGCTTTTTGCCAGGCACAGGTGGCTCATACCTCTAATCTTAGCTACTCAGGAGTCTGAGATCTGAGGATCTCAGAAGCTAACTCAGGCAGAAAAGTCCCCATGAGACTCTTATCTCCACTTAACCACTCAAAACCTGGAAGTGTAGCTGTGGCTCAAACTGATAGAACATTAGCCCTGAGCAAGAGTGCAGGGATAGTGCCCAGCCCCTGAGTTCAAGCTCCAAGACTAGGAAAGAAAGTAAGAAAGTAAGAAAGTAAGAAAGAAAGAAAGAAAGAAAGAAAGAAAGAAAGAAAGAAAGAAAGAAAGAAAGAAAGAAAGAAAGAAAGAAAGAAAGAAAGAAAGTCATACGAGGTTTTTTTATTGTATCATGTACAGTTTTTTTTCTTTTCTTCTTTCTCTTTTTCCATGGCTTATTCCCTTCTGTGCTGCTTTTGATTTCTGTACTCTTTGTCTGGTGTGTAAATTTATCTAATTTGGGGAGGGGAAGGGGAAGCACAGAAACTGGGACAAAGGGTGAACCAATTCATCAGTGACACTAGACACTATGCTGGAAATGAACTATTTGACTTTGGGGAGAGGGAAGTTGGGAGGGAAAAAATGGAGAGAATGAGGGAAAGGGTGACATTGTTCAAAAGGAAATGAACTCATTACCTGATTTATGTAACTATAACCCCTCTGTACATCACCTTTACAATAAAAGTAAAAAAAATAATACTCAGCAGTCGCCGCCTCAGCCCATAATCATGTTTTGGACTTCTAACATCCAGAAATGAAAAAAAAAACAACATTTGTATTTTATTTTGTTTTGCTTTGAGTGCCAATCCTGGAGCTTGAACTCAAAGGCTGGGTGCTGTCCGCGACGTTTTGGTTTTTATTTTTGCTTCTTTGCTCAGTGTTAGTACTCTATCACTTTAGTCACAGATCTACTTCTAGCTTTTTGCTGGCTAATTAGAGATCAGAGTTTCACAATGGAATGCTTCTTCTTCTTCTTCTTTCTTCTTCTTCTTCTTCTTCTTCTTCTTCTTCTTCTTCTTCTTCTTCTTCTTCTTCTTCTTCTTCTTCTTCTTCTTCTTCTTCTTCTTTTTCT
>NW_012267220.1:28337029-28343229 GCF_000151885.1 Dipodomys ordii | reverse complement strand
GCTCTACCACTGAGCCACATTCCCAGCCCCACTTACTATCATCTTATCTGACCTTTGCTGCTTGTCTTAGACATATACTAGTTATTGCAAATAAGGGAAACCATGGGACCTATGTTTCTTTGTGCCTGGCTTACTTCACTTAATACATTTTTTTCCAAGTCTTTCCATTTCCTAACAAATGGGGCGATATCATTCTTTCAGATGGAGGCATAGAATTCCAATGTGTATATATACCACATTTTCTTGATCCATTCATCTACTGAGGGGCATCTACCAACCCTGGGCCTGGCTTTGACCTGCAATCCTCAATCTCAGCCTCCTCAGTAGCTAGGGTTATAGGAATGAGCTACCAATGCCAGGCTACCCCTTTCCTCTTACAAGGCCTTTCCCCCATCCCCGTGACCCAATGACTTAGCCCTACCTCAAAAACTCCATCTCCCAATAACACCACAGGCTGGGGATTACGCCTTTTACCTAAGGTCTTTGAGGCACATTTAAGATCCAAACCATAGCAAGGAGACCTAATTCAACCTATCAGACTTGAAAATAAAATCCTTAAAAGATTTGTTTTCTGGAAAAAAAAATCAAGGAATCATAGAGTAACCTCGTTACTCACCCTACATGCAGCCTTTCTCAAGAGAAGAACTGAAAGAAGGATTGTATTTTAGCAGCTAACAGAGGAGCACCATGAATACCCTCTACAAGAAAATGACATCCTAGCCCACAATGACAGCCATGCACAGAGATCCATTCAAATAAACTAATTCTATAGAGACACAAACATCCTTACAAATGGTTGATCATGTTGAACTCACTGACAAAGTAGAATGCTTATAATTCACTCAAGCTCCTTCACCCAGAAGTCAGTGCTGCATATTTCAACTAAACATGCAAGAAATGTGGCTGGTGATACCTTGCTAGGAGGCTGGGGCAGCTCAAGGCAGCTCAGAGATGCACCGAAGGCACAGGCAGCCAATGGGGAATGATTGCACCAGAGCTGCCCGCCTGTGACACCTGTCTCCCTTTGACCTTTCCTAGTTTAATAAAAGCCACATTCTCTCTGGCACTGCGGAGAGCAGTGCTACCTTTTTCCTCTCTTCCCTATGTGAATCCCTTGCTCCCAAGAAAGGTTACTCCTTTCATAGTTAGACAATGTTAGCTATCAGCTGACACCTCCTGCCCTTTCCTAAAGTAAATTATCATCGTTCACTTACATATGATTTACCTTTCCTGGCACTCATTCTCTGCCTCCCTTCTGTCTTCATGATTTTCTTTGTTTGCTTTAAACTCCTGCCCTCCTACCCTGTGCCATTTCTGCCCCCTGCCCTCCTTCTCTCTTTCTCTCCCTCTCTCTCCCTCTCTTTGCCTGTCTCTGTCCATTTCTCTCTGTGTCTCACACTCTCCCTCTTTCTCTCTCTCTCTCCTTTTGTTTTCTATCTTCTCTTTCTCACACACACACACACACACACACACACACACACACACACATCTTTTATCTACAACAGTGTGACTTGACAGTAAAGGAGGGAGATACTGTATTTCTGCTTTAGCTCCATTAAAACTAGTCAGCTTGCTGGGTACTGGTGGCTCACACCTGTAATCCTAACTATTCAGGAGGCTGAAATCTGAAGATTACAGTTCAAAACCAGCCTGGGCAGGAAAGCCCATGTGAGTCATCTCTAATTAACTAGAAACAAGTTAGAAGTGGGGCTGTAGTTCAATTAATTGCATGCCAGTCTTGAGCAAAAACTCAAACAAGATCTTCAGGCCCTGAGTTAAAACCCCAGTACCTGATATAAGTAAATAAATAATCAGCTAATGTGTATATGTGACTATAAGACTCCAAGACAAGGTCTCAAAGCAGAAGCCAAGTGCAAGCATTTTCTCCCATCAAACCTTTCTTCAGCTACCCAAAACTGCCATAGTCACAGCTACAGCCACAGGCGAAATCTCAGCCCCAGTCTGCCTGGAGGGGTCAACTAGGGGAATGACAAGAACTATCAACTTCCTCAAGGCACAGCAGCGCTCCTGGCCGGCCCCATGACAGTCATGAGTAGTTCATGACTATGATAATACCAAGAAAGCACCTTGGGAAATCAACCATTGTTTGAAAACAAAACGTTTTCATGAACATTAAATTCAACCATCTTAAAAGGACTCAGGACATGGTTCAAGTGGTAACCTGAGGTCCTGTGCCTCACAAGTTCCAGTATTGCCAGAAGGAGGAAAAAGAGGAGGAGGTAGAGAAAGAAGAAGAGGTGGAAAAGGTAGAGGAGGAGAATAGAGGAGAAGGAGGAAGAGGGGGGAAGAAGAAAACACTGAGATCCAGACATAGCAGTGCAATCCCGTAACCACAGCATTTAGAAGGCTGAAAATCATGAGTTTGACACCAGTCTGTGGTACATAGTGAGATCCTGTCTCAGAAAGAGAAGAAAAAGCATCGTAAATATAACCTCCTCAGTTTATGCCTGGTTGTAGAGACCGCAAGTGGCTGGCCTACCTTATAAATATCATATGTCAAGTCCAGGTGGGAGGTGAGACTAGGTCAGTCCCCTCCACACTTGAGACTCCACTTAAGAACCCTGAGTTAGGGGCTGGGAAGGTGGCTCTGTGGTAGAGCGCTTGCCTTGCATGCATGAGGCCTTAGGTTCAATTCCTCAGCACCACATAAACAAAAAAGAAAAAAGCCGAAAGTGGTGCTGTGGCTCAAGTGGTAGAGCTGAAGAGCTGAGGGACAGCGCCCAGGCCCAGAGTTCAGGCCCCATGACCGGACCCAAAACAAAACAAAAGAACCCTGAGTTAAGGCTATTCCTTGAGAAAAAAAATTGGAGCAAGGTAACAATTGTCCTTGGTACTTCTTCCATAACCTTTGCTCAAAATTAACTGGGAATAGTATTTGTTTACTTAAGCCTCCTGTCAACTCACAAGCACGTGTGAGTATAAGACACAAAAACACCATGAAACACCATGAAACCAGTTTCTATCCACACACTGCACATGCCGGAGTCCTCACCATGACACCCCTCAGATCACCTACTAAGCACGTCCACATGGATCCCTTCTCCACCCCCACTGTCCTTCCATCCCCTCCTAGTTGCTCTTTTAGAGTGCAGTAATAAGGGGCTAATAAAGGATTAGGAGACCAGAGGGTAGGTGTGTGAACCAGAGAGATCTGTGCTCAAATCTGAATCTTTCTGTCAGCTTGCTGGACAATGTTGAACAAGGCAATCAATTTGTTACTTTCATGTTCCTCACATTTTATAATACTACCTTCAAAAGATGGTGGGAGGGTTTAATAGAAAATCTGTGTAAGGAGACAGTTGTGGAGCTCCTTGTCTTCTGCATTCAGTTCCAATGTCCTCTAGAAACTATTCAGTGAACCCAGAATATAAGGGCCTGGCCCTGTATGATCATCTGGGACCCCAAGATTAGGAGTATACGTCAAGGACAGAGTGCATGAGGTTCAGTGTCACTCCCTACCAAAAAAAAATAGAATCCTATACACTTCTTAAGATTTATTTAAATTATTTCCCTGTTTTACCTAATCTACAGCTAGAAAATATCATTTTAGAGCAATCTATCTGGAAAGACTATATTGTAATAAAATATATTTTATTTTATTTTATTTTTTTAGCCAGTCCTGGAGCTTGAACTCTGGGCCTGAGCACTGTCTCTGAGCTTCTTTGGCTCAAGGCTAGCACTCTACCATTTAACCCACAGCACCACTTCTGGCTTTTTCTGTATATGTGGTCCTGAGGAATCAAACCCAGGGCTTCATACATGCGAGGCAAGCACTCTACCACTAAGCCACATTCCCAGCCCTAAAATATATTTTAATACAATCTTAATATGTATTCATTTATTTAACATGTGGATTGAGGCCATAAAATGTGGTGCGTACAGTGCTAATTCCTGATGATCTCAATTGATCTTTATTTAATAAGTAGTATTTTGTTTAATGTATCTTAAAACAAATGCAGCAGTGGTATACATTAGATACTATGTTGAAAATTAACTATACAACTTGTGAATGATAATAAGAGGGAAAAACTGGGAGAGTGAGGGCCAAAAAAATGTACTCATTGCCTGACTTATAAAACTAACCCCTCAGTAATCACCTTTATAATCACAATAAAAAAAATACTTTTTAAAGATCAGATGGAATTCTATACCCAGCACCTCCTGACTCCACTAGATATTATTAGAGCAGAGTAAGTTCTGATTCCCTGCTGACCTGAACTAAATAAAAGAAACCTGGGAACAGAGCTGGAGAAAGTAGCACTTCAGACTAGAGATTGTTCAGGCATTCCAGCTAACAGAGAGAAAGGAAAGTGAGTAGCCAGGAAGGTAAGTCATGAGTAACACCCAGTGAGACCAAAGGAGGATACTTTCAGGGGAAGCACACAAAGGCCCAATGCCTCTGTGCCTCTCATCATATAAAATAAAATTTTACTGAAATGAACTTCAGGAAATGGAAACAAGAGGGATTTTTAAATTTTTTCTTTTCTTTTTTTGTCTTGTTTGTTCATTTCTCTGCCTTTGGGGGAGGGTAAAGAGGGGCACAAAAATGGAGGGACATAGAATGAACAAATGTGGCTGTGGTACTCAGTAGAAACTATATTGTAAATGAACCATGCAACTTGTGGGTGGGGACAGTAAGGAAAAACAGTGAGAGAACCTATATTTTAAGCCAGAGACTTTCAGTGTACCTCTAAAACATTTGACCAGCAGAGGGTAACTTACACTTATGATAAAGACCTAGCAGGAGACAATGTGCAGAACTGTTTTCAACTTACCCTCCTGGGTTATATTTTAACATCTGAGCTCCTTATGATTCTTTTCTCCAGCCAATGGCATGCGATATAGGAACATACTAGATAATCGTGGAGAGTGAAACCATGGTAGTTAATGATGTTCAGCTGTGCTCAATTCCACTACTGAGGAATTGTAAGGCACTCATTTAAAACACTCAGACCTCATGTTGTTCCCTTTCAATGGATACAAAATATTCAGATACTATTAGGTATAGTTTTCAATATACATTGTAATATGCTACCGCTCTAATGATATGGTACCCAGAACACCTTGGTGAAGATGTTTTGGGAGCAGTAGATCACACTGCTTCAAACAATGCCTGGAGTATACCCTACTGTCTAAAAGATAGTGCACTCCAACCATTCTTACATGTAAATGTGATATTATCCTTCCCACTTCAGACTTTTCATTAGTTCCCCAGAGATTCGAGGATGAATTCTAAATCCCTTTCCAAGCCATACATAGCCCCCCACACACAGCCTGCTGCAGCCATCCTATGTTTACATAGACAGCATCCTCTCATACCTCTTTGCTTTTGCTGGGGCATTCTCTATGCTAGGAGATCTCCTCTCTTTTCCTCCTAGCCAACACCTTCATCTCCCTGTGTTCTCATACCAGGAACCTCCTTGACAAAAGTGCCTGCCCTTCCTCTTCCAATGCTTCCCTCTAGCCCCGCACACGCTTCATTTCCTAACAACTCAACACCACTACAAATGTTACCTTCACACTTAAGGGATGGCTCCTTTAGCACCTTCTCTTCACATCCACTTAGTAATAGACTGAAGTGAGAACAAACAATCCCAGGACCTCAAAGGCTGAGCTCCACAGAGACAGCTCTCTCTACAGTTCATAGAGAGCCAGCCATGGCTCTGCAGCTTGTCTTCTGGTGAGTGGATAGAAGAAATAGTCCCTATGGCGGCTGTGATTCCCAAGTAGAGGAAAGAAACAAGTACACTGGTTATAGGGGGCTGCTGCTGCTGGAAGCTGACACCTTGCCCTTTCAAATCTCATAGATAATTCACTACATACAGCGAAGCCTGCTTCTGTGGGGGAGAGGAGTGTACTCCTCCTGAAATAAGCATCGGAAGTCTTACGACAGTCTTAAGACAGAGAAAATAACTGGGCACAATAATGCAATCTGCTAGAGGCCAAGAGCTTTCCTCTTCCATTGTTACAGGAGTTAAACCTATCAAGTTCTGGAGCTCCCATTTTCCTGTGCTAGGCCCCAGGAAATTACATCCTCTTTTCAATCCCTCTTCCAAACTGTGATCACAATTTTCTTTCATTGGACTGAATTCCTACTTTCCTCCAAGACTTCTTGTGTAAAAGAACTCATTGTTCTCACCCAGCTTCTTCCTTCCAATTTCTTTTTTTTTTTTTTTTTT
>NW_012267220.1:28327304-28333174 GCF_000151885.1 Dipodomys ordii | reverse complement strand
CTTGCATGCATGAGGCCCTGGGTTCGATTCCTCAGCACCACATAAGCAAAAAGAAAAAAAAGCCGGAAGTGGTGCTGTGGCTCAAGTGGCAGAGTGCTAGCCTTGAGCTGCAGAGCTGAGGGACAGCGCCCAGGCCCAGAGTTTAAGCTCCACGACCAGACCCCCCCCCAAAAAAAACACACACACACAAAAAAAAGAAGTGTAATGCAGACCAGTCCCGAGTTCAAGTTTCAGTTCTGGCACAGAACATGCACACAGACACACACAACCAATGGGAAAAAAGGTCTAGAGATATAGCTCAAGATGTAGAGCAAGCATGAGGTCTTGAGTTCTATCCCTAGTCTGTCAAAAATGAATAAATAAAATGGTTTGAATTTCAATGAAGAATTAGTCCTGAAGACATCCTAAGTGGAAAAAAAATAGGTTACCCAATACTGTGGATGATTATTTTAATTTTCATAAAAATATGTGTGTATTTATGCATGGAGAAAAATAGACAAAGAACAAAATATCATTTTGTTAACTGAGTACTAGGATTTGGGAATGATTTCTGTATTTCCTTTTTTGTGTTTCTACATTTCTGCTAAGTTCTTAATAATAAATATTTAATATGCTAGAGTTTAAAAATTAATACTATTTCCAAGTACTTTGTCTTATAAATAATACCTCCAGTGTTAAATCATAAAATTGGAAATAAGACTCAGCAAATCAGCAGAAGCTCTTTGGATTGTGAGAATAAGACTACTATATTTCCTTTGCCATCTTTTACATTTTTCTCACACTAAAAATGTGTATAATTAGAAACAGGTTTTTGGATGGAAACAGATTCATTTCCTTCCTTGGCCCCCATCAAGGTTCACTTTCTAGAAAGGGCCTGATGGTAGTCATTTGCACCTCAGTGTGAATTTGACACCTCTTCCCCAGGGCACTTACCTTCTCATTATGCTCTCTAATTAGGAAGAAAACTAAGTTCTAGAAAGTTCAGATGTCATGTGGCTTAGCCCACCTACTGCCCCACCAGACTGCCATAAATAACAGTTTTGTCCTCAAAGGAGATGGCCTACCCACAATCTGTGATTCGTCCCTCTCCGACTTCAGAGATACAGGGCTTCCTCTCTGCAGTGTCCCTCTTTGATGAACGTGTTTTCCTCCTGTGCAGGCTCTTCTCAGTTCAGTGTGAGATTCCTTGGCTGGTAAAGCAAGTTCACTGAGTAGAGCCACTTATAAGAAAAACCAGAGCAGCCTCCAGTGGCTGTAGAAGTGAATTCCTCCTTTTGCTTTCTCCCAACTCCAAGTCCCTACTCTTCACTATTTTCTCCCTAATTATTTACCCCTAGATTTTCCGAGGATTTCATTGTCAAATGGTATATCTATCCTGTTATCCTCTTTCATATACTTTGGCTTTTCTCTGTTCAAGCATTCTGATTCTTGGTTCAGAAAAACATGGCTGTTATAGATGACCTCCTCAAATGTCCTTGTTATCTTTTTTTTTTTTTTTTTTGACCAAGGGCCTTGAACTCTGGGCCTGGGTGCTGTCCCTGAGCTCTTCAGCTCAAGGCTAGCACTCTACCCCTTCCTCTTTTTGAGTCATTAATTGGAGCTAAGAGTCTCACGGGGACTTTCCCACCTGGGCTGGCTTGGAACGGCAATCCTCAGATCTCAGCCTCCTAAGTAGTTAGGATTACAGGTGTGAGCCACCTGTGCCCAGACCTGTTAATTTCTTTACATACTTTTGTGCCAGGCTGAATGAAAGAAGAAAAGTCAAGACATCATACACAGGGCTGAGGGTGTGGCTCAAGGACAGGAAATTACCTTACCATGCACAAGAATCTGGGTTCAATCTCACAGCATCAAAAAATAATCTGGGCACTGGTGGATCATATCTAATAATCAGGAGGCTGAGATCTGAGGATTGCAATTCAAAGCCAGCCTGGGCAGGAAAGTCTGTGAGATTCCTATCTCCAATTAATTGCCACAAGTACGAAGCTGTGGCTCAAGTGGTAGAACACTGGCCCTAAGCAAAAATGCTCAGGGACAGTGCTTAGGCCCTGAGTTTAAACTCCAGTACTGAAAACAAAGAAAAAAGGAATGAGGACATCATAGACACACTCCAAATGCAGGTGTATATGTATACATGATCACATACACATACACAGTCACCTTATTTGCACACATGAGAAAAATAATGAACAAAAGTGTTCTTCATGGATGAGTTAATGATTTATACATAGTCCAATATTATCAATAGACATTTTCTGAATTCTTATTGTGAACCAAGATTTAAATCTCAACCCATTTATCCCTATCAATAAATCAGATTATAGTATAGTTGAGCAAATTAAGACTTAGAGACCAATATAGTATCACATTCTTGTAATCTCAGGAGATAGAGGCAGGAGGATTTAAGTTTGAAGCCAGTCTAGTCTACATGGAGAGAACAACTTAGACAACATAGTGAGACCCTGAGATTAGGAGGAGAAGGAGGAGAAAGAGGAGGAGGAGAAAGAAAAGGAGGAGAAAGAGGAGGAGAAGGCGCTCAAGAAAAGCACCAGGCCAGCACCGGTGGCTCACACCTGTAATCCTAGCTGCTCAGGAGGCTGAGATCTGAGGATCACAGTTCAAAGCCAGCTTAGCTCCAATTAACCACCAGAAAACCAGAAGTGGTGCTGTGGCTCAAGTGGTAGAGCACTAACCTTTAGCTGAAGAGCTAAGGGACAGAGCCCAGACCCATAACCTAAAAAAAAAAAAAAAAAAAAAAAGTACCAGGATTTATACCTAGGTATCTGATTCCAATAACCATGCTTGTAGCAACTATACTGTACTTACCTTGTGTTATAATTTGGAAGAGTCTGGGAAAAGTTCCCTGAACCCTACCACTCAGCTTCAAAATAACCCTTCAATTTGCACAGTACTTTATAGAATTATGAATGTATATCTGACTCTCATAACCCTCCTTTGAGATCAACAGGACCTGATAAACTAAATTCTCCTTTTACAAGGAAGAGAATAAAGCTCAATAAGGAATCTGCCATAGGTAGCTAGGGAACCTAGAGCCAGTACTCCGTGTTCCTGCATTTATTTCTCCCTCCCCGAGCTTGGAAATCCCTTTAACAAAGACAAATCCTTTCTTTCACCCATCATTAGAAAGACGCTCTAGATGCTAGCTGAACTCCAAGGTAATGAAGGACTCATTGTGGATGGTTGAGTATTTCCCCACCCTCTCACCTCCTCCTACTTCCTTATCCTTTATCCTCTCCTATCTGCCCCCACTGTTTTAAGCCATTTAGAATGGTCTTACATGTGATTGCTTTGTAATGTGAGCCACAGCCTTCACATGACCATTCTCCAGCTGTGCTATGACAAGTTCTTGAGCAGAAGAAACTCCATTAGCATGAGCAGCTCAAATCAAGGTAAGTGGAGACCCAAGGCAGCTGGACCAGCATTTCTCATGGATACATGGGAGATCCTCAGACTCCATCACCTCCTTCAGTTCATCAAGCATCCAATGTGCTAAAGTTTCTTGTCTTCCCAGAAGTCAAAGTGCTAAATATACCCTCTGTGTGACAACTCAAGAATATATAATGATAAACTTAATATCTAATATTTACATAGTACTAAACCATGTACATGACAATATTCTAATTGCTTTATACATATAACCAATTAATCAGTATTGACTCAATTATTTTGTGTCACTGTGAAACATTAATGTCCTAATAGCTATTGAAATATTTAGAATATTTTTCTCTATATTTTTAGAGTTCAGATTTTTTCCCTTTTTCTGTATTTTCCACTGCTATTAGATAACTAAATATAAACTCTTCAGATTTCTGATTCACTTCTTTTAATCTCCTACAGATTCAATAAGATAAGCCAATGATATTGACATTATATCTAGGAAAAGTTGAATATGCCCCGATATTATTAATAATAATGTATGTGTGATACTGACTGAAATAAAAATATACTTTATATACTTCATTCACATTGGGCACCAAAGCCTTCATTTTAAACTTTTTATGTTGAAATGTTTCAGGTTTACAGAAAACTTGAAAGAATGTTTAAAGAAATTTCCATATACCCTTCAACAATATTTCACTAACACTAGCTGGAAGTATCCAATGGGTTCATATTTATCAATGGAAAAGTTCTATGTATGTGTATATATTATAGTTCTGAGGAACAAATTCAGGGTCCTGTATATGCTAAGCAAGCAAATGCTCTAGTGTATTGGATCTAGGATATATTACCTCCAGACCCAAGAAGTTAATTTTTACAAATCATTCCACTTACTGGGAAGAACAAAATAAATAAAGGGATTCCAATAGAAGCTATGCTTCCCTAAATATTTGGGTTTTGAAAATAAGTTCACAAATTCTTCTGTACTTCTTCCTCCATGAGATAGATAAGCAGACACATACATACATATATACATACATGATAGATAAGTAGATAAACTGATTGATAGAGTCAGAAATCATTGGAAGTCTCCTTTATAATATGAGATTATAAAAGACAGGGGTTTTTTTTGCCTTCTCCTCCTCTTCCTCTTCTTTTTTGAAAACCTGAACCATCTTTTAAACTGTCTACATTGCATGACTGTAACTTTTGTTCTTTTTAGTGTAATTTTGCCATTCCAGGAGAATCTTGTCCAAGAAGATAGAAGTTGCTATTAATTTTATTGTTTATCCTAGGTACTTACCAAAAGGCTCATCAACTCTAAAAGAAAATCAATGTATAGTTTATATCCCAAGCACTTTTAGCTTCTTGCCTCAAAATCCTCATTGTGTGCTGTATGCCAGTGGCTTGCGTCTATAAAACTAGTTACTCAGAGGGCTGAGATCTGAAGATTGATGTTCAAAGCCAGCCCAGGCAGGAAACTACATAATAAACTACTCAAAAAAGTGGCTCTCTGGCTCAAAGTGGTGGAGCACTTACCTTGAGCAAAAAGAAGCTCAGGGCCAGAGCCCAGGCCCAGAGTTCAAGCCTCAGGATTGGCTAAATATATAAATAAATAAACTCTCTTCACCATGCAATGCCACTCAGCCAGTTCTAACCAAGAATACACACTGGAAGTCAGGTGCTGGTGGATCATGCCTATAACTCTAACTACTCAGGAAGATGAGATCTGAGGATCAAGGTTCAAAACCAACCTGGGAAACTCTTATCTCCAATTAGCTACCAACAAGCCAGAAGTAAACATGTGGTTCAAGTGGTCAAGCACCAGCCTTGAGCAGAAAAAGCTAAGTGCTAGCACCCAGGTCTGGAAGACACACTTTATAACAGGTTCAAATCCCAATAAATTCGACCTCTCATTTTCCTTGGAAAGTTTATCAGTCTCTGCTGTGATGGGAATCTATTTGTTGCTTCAAACTTATGTAAGAATTAAGACCCCAAAGTTTTATATAAATTGCTTTTAAAAGATAAGGAAATTGGACCCCACTAAGGTGGCTGGAAGTTTGATCTTTGGGAGCTGATTAGGTTAGATCAAATTACATAGGGTGATTAGGATGGAGAGCTCAAGCTTGAGTCCTGGTAGCTTTATAAAGAGGAGAGATGAAAAGATACAGACACTCCTGCCATGATGTGATGCAAGCAAAAGGCACTCTCACTAGACTTTGTGATCTGTTTTTTGAACCATACATTTCCAGAATCACAAACCAAAATAAACCTCTTTTGTTTATAAAGCAGTGGAAGTAAAGCTATGGCTCAAGTGGTAGAGGCTTTGAGCAAAAGAAGTTCATGGACAGAGTCCAGGCTAAGTTCAAGCCAGGGACTACTCCAAGGAAAGAAAGAGAAAGAAGAAAGAAAGAAAGAAAGAAAGAAAGAAAGAAAGAAAGAAAGAAAGAAAGAAAGAAAGAAAGAAAGAA
>NW_012267220.1:28276859-28315054 GCF_000151885.1 Dipodomys ordii | reverse complement strand
AAAGAAAAAAGCCGGAAGTGGCGCTGTGGCTCAAGTGGTAGAGCACTAGCCTTGAGCTGAAGAGCTGAGGGACAGCACCCAGGCCCAGAGCTCAGGCCCCATAACCGGACCCAAAAAATTAAAAAAAAAAAAGTAAGTGCTTAAGTTCCAAAATCACGAGGGGATGTTTTTGTTATAGCTATATTTTTTTTGGTCAGTCGTGAGGCTTGAACTCGGGGCTTGGGCACTATCCCTCAGCTCTTCAGCTCAAGGCTAGCACTTTACTACTTGAGCCACAGCGCCACTTCCAGTTTTCTAGTGGTTTATTGGAGATAAGAGTCTCACGGATTTTTCCTTGCCCGGCCTGACTTTGAACCATGATCATCAGATCTCAGCCTCCTGAGTAGCAAGGATTACAGGCGTGAGCCACCGGTGCCCAGCAGCTATATTTTTTTTATAACAAAACTTCCACTGAAATAGAATTTGGAAAAGAATGAGAAAAATGGTGTATATCCTATGTCATTTAGCAAAGCAGATACTTTCTGAGAAAGGCATTATTAATAAGTGAATTCTCATTGTGGACTTGTCATATGACATGATATATAGTAGACTTCAACAAAGATGGTATGATTATGATGGCACCGAGCTATAATTGTTTTGTTGCTGTTGTTGATTTAAACAAGGTTTTGTTTTGTCCCTCAAGCTGACCATACTCTCACGGTCCCACTGCCTCATTTTTCTGAGTGCTGGGATTATTGGCATATACTGCTACTCCTGCCTAAAACTATGCCATAGCCTTATGGGATATCCATTGTGTGGTTTTGTCATTGACTGAAATACCATATCCATATTTCACAGAAAGACATGTTATTTTTGCTTTACTCCTATGGCATTCATCCAAGGATATTTTGCTCCCAGGTGATTTGACAATGAGACATTAAACTGGGAAGATGTGGATGGGACTACTAATGGAATCTTATAGGTAACTAATTTTGCTAAATGTGCCACAAAGATATAAGAGAACGCACAACTGAAGTACTGAAACACTACTATGACACTAAACGGGGCACCAGCGGATTACACCAGTAATCCCAGCAATACAGGAGGCTGAAATCTGAGGATCATAGTTCAAAGTGGGCAAGAAAGTCACAGACAGTTTTTGAGAGTTCAAAAGATTCTTATCTCCAATTAACCAGTTTAAAAAAAAAAAAAACAGAAGTGGAGATGTGGCTCAAACACTAAAGCAGTAGCCATGAGCAGAAAAAAAAAAAAAAGTAAAAGCAGGAGGCCCTGAGTTCAAGCCCCAGTGACAGTGCACACAAAAAAAGTGGCAAGGGTGGGGATTTAACTCAGTGGAAGAGTACTTGCCTGGCACCTGTAAGGCCCTGAGTTCAGTCCTCTGGAAAAGAAAAAGTGAAGGTGGAGAAGCAACCAAGTGCCAGGTGCCAAGTTACCAGTGACTCACACCTGTAATCCTAGCTACTCAGGAGGCAGAGACCTGAGGATCATAGTTCAAAGCCAGCCCACACAGGAGAGTCCATAAGACTCTTACCTCCAATTAACTACCCAAAAGGCTGCAAGTGGAGTTGTAGCTCAAGTGGTAGAGTAAAAAAGTTTGGATAGACCCAAGTCCTGAGTTCAAGCCCCAGAACCAGCACCAGCATACACACACACACACACACACACACACACACACACACGCACACACACAAGAAAGGAAAAGAAAAGAGAGGGGAAAAAACGAAAAGCTAATGCTTATGGAAGTTAAAACAAAACACCCTCTGAAACTTGGAGATGGAGAAGCCATTTCCAGGAACCTGAATCATGCCTGCAATAGCTGTGATAACAGGAATGCTGGCGTGGACCACACCCCATCTATTAACGCTTAAAAATTCCCCAGTAACTAGTAATAGATCCTCACAAGAAAAGGAAAACAACAGAGCCAAGCCTGTCTACCTCTGTGCAGCTCCATGCAGCTTGCTGTCTGTATTACTTGACTGCCCTACTCCATTGTTTTCATTAGCCTAAGTTTGCTACCCCCAAGAGACTGGCCTAAGAAAGTAATAATGGTGATAGCTTCATTATTTATTCTAGGAAGTTATTAAAAGGCCCAGCAACTCCAGAAAGCATCGAATTATAATTGACATCCCAGGACTCCTTGAACTTCTCATCTCAAAATCCTCACTTCGCTATTTTCACAAATCCTAATCTATGTATCATAATTACTCAACTCTAATCAAGTCCCTGAATTGAAAGATCTACCTGAAATAAAATTTCAATATTTCAATAAGTCTGACATGGCGGTGGGGGAGTGCCCATATTGGGGCTTGAACTCAGGGCACTATCCCTTAGCTTTTTTACTCAAGACTACCACACTTTCACTTCAGCCACACCTCCACTTCTGACTTTTTGATATTCAATTGGAGATAAAAATCTGATGGACTTTCCTACCTGGGCTGGCTTCAAACCTCAGTCCTCAGATCTCAGCCTCCTGGGTAGCTAGGTAACAGATGTGAGCTACAGGCACCTGGCAATAAGTCAGATTTTGTAGTCTTTCTCAGAGACACTCTTTGACAAGTTAGCATTCTTCCATATGAGCAAAAAACTCATGATATGATATTTGTAGAATTCAACCAGGACTATGAGAAGTGTTTAAAGGCAGCAAGGAAAGCAAGCAAACTTCCATAACAAAACGGAAAAGAAATATTTTAAAAAGAAGAGTGAAAAATCTTCTCATCAGCAAAACTAAATATTGAAGACAAGGAGATCTCTTTCATGTACTGAAAAAAATCATAATTAGAAGCCTAAATGTCTAAACACTGGCAAAATATCATTTATAAGTCAAGTAAAAATAGAAATATTTAACATTTAAATACTTAGAAATTTGCTACCAATAATTCCTATAAAAATAACTGCTAAATAAGAAAAAATGAGCCAGGAAGAATGAACAGGCAAAGAAGCAACAGTATGCAAAAGAATTGTTTTAAAATGCTAGTAAGTCTAAGTATTGAATGCAAAAAAAAAATTAGAATGGCAATCATTTTCTGTGAGTGTTCAAAAACCAGCTGGCATTCCTTGTTAAAGATGGCATATTAAAAATAAGCATTTAATTCTGCTTCTTCCTGAAATGCTACAAAAATTACAACCAATTTTTTTAAGTAAAAAGGAAAACCTAAGATCTACTAGAAAGAAAGGAATAGGAAACATTTTAACAGCAATGAAATACTGGATGCTGAAACACAGGAGACAAGCCCATTGGGAAAGTTGACAATCAGTGTGAGTTACTAAGCAGACCACCAAAAGGCCAGGGAACTAGCTCTGCAAGGTACCCTGAAGGAAGTGTGAAGATGAACTAAATTCATTGTTGTAACTGGAAGACTGTGAAACCTAAATCCTCAGTGTTCCCATCCCTGCACAATCACTCCTACCCAGCAACAGCCTAAGACTGGAAGCTGGTTCCCAAGAAGCAAAACAGACTGGGGGCAAAGGGCTTACTATGCAGGAGGCTGAGATCCGAGGATCTGGTTCAAAGCCAACCCAAGGAAGACAAGTTTGAGACTCTATTCTGCAACTAATTAATAAAAAACCCCTGTGAACTTCCAGGCATATTTGAGCATGGTGGTATATTCTAGAAAGAGTACATTTATCATTCTGTTACTATGCCTCACAAGTTTCAGAGATTTTAACCCATGACCACTTGGTTCCATTGTCTTCTGGACTTGTGGAGAGAAAGAAAATTATGGTAGAAGCATATAGAAGGACAAAATGGTTCTTGTGGTGTATGTAAAGCAGATTAAGACAGACAGGAAAGGGCCTTCAAGGACACACCCCCAGGACTTATTTCTCAGTCCTTCTCTCCTAAATCTCCAATAAAATGCCATCATATTGAGAATACCATGAGGGATACACCTGCTGATTAAGTCAGAGCCTTCAGAATGTAATTACTTTCCCAAGTCTCATCAGCTAGCCACAAATCCCCAATATGCTTGCTTTCCTGAGGGAGCAAGAATGGCAGATATTATATATTCAAACCCTAACTCAGAGAATGTTCAAGAAAATTAATTAATATGATAAATAATTAATAAGGTGAAACAAAACCCGGGAGATAGTACATTCAGAGGCAAAAAAGAATGTCCAACCTGAGAGTCAAGGAGAAAGCAGACTGATAACTCTAGTTATTCCAGATCAGAAGGGCTGGGAATGTGACTTAGTGGTACAGTGCTTGCCTAGCATGCGAGAAGCCCTGGGTTTGATTTCTCAATAGCTCATACACAGAAAAAGCCAGAATTGATGCTGTGGCTCAAGTAGTAGAGTGCTAGAGTGCTAGCCTTGAGCAAAAGAAGCTCAGGGACAATGCCTTGAGTTCAAGCCCCAGGGCTAGCAAAATATTATTATGATGATGATGAATATAACTATGTTCACCAAGTGGAGAAAAATCAAAATCAAGAAAATCAAACCAAATTCATTCAAGAAAGATACATATAACGATATTTCATGAAGAGATATGCAAGAAAAATAACTATGTTTTATGGTTCTACTTTAAATAATTTCTACTTTAATATAATAAGCATTTAATATTTATTTAATAAAATTATGATATAGCTCTATAAGAAAAGAGAAAGTAGCTGGGCATGGGTGGCTTACACCTGTAATCCTAGCTACTCAAGAGGCTGAGATCTGAGATTGTAGTTTGAAGCCAGCCCAGGTAGAAAAGTTCATGAGCCGCTTATCTCCAATTAACCACCAAAAAGCCAGAAGTGGAGCTGCACCTCAAATGGCAGAGTGCTAGCCTTGAGCACAAAAGCTCAGGGACAGTGCCCAGGTCCTGAATTCAAGCTCCAGGACTGGCATACACACACATACACACACACACACACACACACACACACACACACACACATACAAAACACACAAAGAGGGAGGGGAGGAGAGAAAGAGCCAGGCATGGTAGCACATGCCTATAATCCCAACACCGAGGAGGCTACAGCAGAAGATCCAAAGTTTGAAGCTAGCCTATGCTATATACTGAGATTCTCATAAATATTTCAAGAAAAAAAGAAAGAAAAAAAAGGAAGGAAGGAAGGAAGGAAGGAAGGAGGGAAGGAGGGAGGGAGGGAGGGAAGGAGGAGAAAGAAAGAAAGTAAAGAAAAGCATACATCTTAGGGGAAGGAGGACAAAATAAAAAGGAATCCTCACCTATTGTAGTGATAAATTAATAATGGTGAAAGCTGAAAAATCAAGAAATAGCAATGGGAGCTAGACACTCGAGACTCATGTAATCCTAGCTACGCAGGAGGCTGAGATCTAAGATTAGCAGTTTGAAGGTAGCTTGGGTAGGAAAGTCCATGAGATTATTATCCAAAAAGCTGAAGGTGTGAGTGTTGCTCAAATGATGCAGTGTTAGCCTTGAGTGGATAAAGCTGAGGGACAGCTCCCAGTCCCTGAGTTCAAGCTCCAGTACAAGAACAAACAAGCAAACAAAAATTAAGGCCCATCATGGTGGAGGGCACCACACTTGTAATTCTAGTACTTAAGAGGCCAAGGCAGGAGAGTAGAGAGTTTGAAGTCCGGCCTAGGCTACATAGTGAGATCCTGTCTAAATTATCACATATTATTACTTTTATTATTTCTCTTGATTGTTTAAATTCTGATTGAAGCAAATTTGGGAAATGAAGACCAAATTTGAGGATTGCGGGGGAGGGGTGAGAGAAAGAAGAAGGAGGAGGAGGAGGGGAGGGGTGCGAGGGGGAGGGGAGGAGAGGGGAGGAGGAGGATGACAACAATGATGTTGAGGAAGAGGAGGACAAGGACTAGGAGAGGAGGAGGAGGAGAAGATAAAGCTGGTTTAATGATGCACACTTGAAATCCCAGAATTGGGAAGGTTGAGGCAGTAGAGTCCTGAGTTTGGATTACTCATCTCAAAATACAAAAACTAAAAAGACGAAAGTTACTTGCAGGCTTCTGGTGATTGCTGTGAGTTTTCCATGCAGTGACACAGTAAACTGGTTAGGACTTAAAGCAGCTGGACAGTACCTTGGTCTAACAAGTTAAAGCTAGAAGCAAAAGAGACAAGAAAGAAAGAAAGAAAGAAAGAAAGAAAGAAAGAAAGAAAGAAAGAAAGAAAGAAAGAAAGAAAGAAAGAAAGAAAGAAAGAAAGAAAGAAAGAAAGAAAGAAAGAAAGAAAGAAAGAAAGGAAAGAAAGGAAAGAAGGAAGGAAGGAAGGAAGGAAGGAAGGAAGGAAGGAAGGAAGGGAGAGAGAGAGAGGAAGGAAGGAAGGAAGAGAAAAGAACTTCTAGGGCTGAGAATGTGGCTCAGTAGTAGAGTGCTTGCCTAGCATGCATGAAGTTCAATTCCTCAGTACTGCATACACAGAAAAAGCTGTGGCTCAAGTGATAGAGTGCTAGCCTTGAGCAAAATAAGCTTAGGGACAGTAACCACACCCTGAGTTCAAGCCCCAGGACTGGCAAGAAAAAAAAAATCTAGTGTCTGTCCCTCCCTAGCCTCTTCTAGCTTGGATAACTTTCCCATGATTGTGGAACAAGGGTTTGCAGAAGAGACCTGTTTAGAAAGTAATAACCAATCCAAAGGTGGTAGAATAGGACCAAAAGGTTTCCCCTTCCAAAATACCTAATAATAATAGGATAGGGATAACCAATCAGAGCATAGCCCAGAATGTAAGGCCGTTGGACGCTGAGCCACAGTGGGAGAGAGGATGGACTACAGAACCAAGCAAGATACTTTTGAATAAAAGTTTTCATACTCATCCTCTGCCGCCTAGTTGCGGCAGCCTGCAATAGAGCTTCAACACTGATAGGCATTCTCTGCCACTGGGCTGCAACTAGCAGGCTTGCCTACTATAGGAACATGTCCCTAGTAGACCCTGCGGCAAGATTGCTATCTCCCTCTCTCCCTCCTTCCTTCCCTCCCTCCCTCTCCCCCACTCTCTCTCTGGGCTTTTAACTCAGTTGTCAGGCAGTCTCTATACCATTTGTGCCATACTCCCAGCCCTTCTCCTCAGCCACTTTTTTCCGCTTTTTTAGATAGTACTGGGGTTTGCACACAGGATCTTGTTTGTGTTTACTAGTCAGGCGCTCTACCACTGAGCTACACATCCCACTTTTTCTTCTTTCATTTTTATGGCCTGAAATGGGGCTTGAACTCAGGACCTCATTGTTCTCCTGTGGCTTTGTCACTCATGGTTGTCACTTACCTCCTGAGCCATGACTTTAGCCTTCCTTCAGTACCCTGAATCTACATAGAACACTAAAAATGCAATTCAATTACAGAAAAGTTGAAGGCAAATAAGGCACCAAGTGATACACCCAGAGCCCTAACAGGACAGCCATGAAGCAGACTCAGAAGGTTTTTCGTTTGTCTTGGTTTTTTGTTTTGTTTTTTGTGTTTTTGTTTGATTGGGGTTCCCCCCTCCTCCCCCAGTCCTGGGGCTTAGGCCTGGGCACTATCCCTGAGCTTATTTTGCTCAAGACTAGCACTCTACGCCTTGAGCCACAGCATCACTTCTGGCGTTTTCCTGTTTATGTGGTACTGAGAAATCGAACCCAGGGCTTCAGGTATGCTAGGCAATCACTCTTACCACAAGCCACATTCCCAGCCTGCAGAACCAACTGTTCACATAAGGAATTTGCAGAGTTCCAGTGAGGATTCACAAGTTCCAGAAAGGGCTGGGATGTAGCTCAGTGGCAAAGCGCTTGCCTAGCAAGTGCAACGTCCTGGGTTCGATCCCCAGTGCCAAAAAAAGAAAAGACAAAAGAAATACAGTTAAAACAAAAACCAAACAAGTTCCAGAAAGCTGGGCTTGTCTCTCAGCCAGACAGCTTTGGGGCTCTGGAGATGGCTTCAAGATACTCCTTCAGGCCACTCTATATCAGGGTCTTACTGATACTGAGGGGTGAAGCCTCATCCCAACACTCACAGTCACCTCATAGCTTTGAAAATGATAGAATCAAGCACTCATAGTACAAATACATCCAGGGGAACAAAGTGAAAGAATACGAGAGTCCAAGACTCCAAGATAGGAATCTAGAGTTGAGAAGGTAGCTCAGTGGTAGAATGCTTGTCTTGCATGCATGGGGCCCTAGATTCGATTCCTCAGCACCACATAAGCTAAGTAGAAAAAGCCAGAAGTGGAGCTGTGGCTCAAGTGGTAGAGCACTAGCCTTGAGCTGAAGAGCTGAGGGACAGCACCCAGGCCCAGAGTTCAGGCACACGACCAACAAAAAAAAATTATATATATACATACATATGTATATATATAGATATAGATATATGTATATATATGTGATTGGAGTCCAAGGTGCCTGCCACCAAAGACTTGGGTCACCAGAGTGAGCTACTGAAAACACCCCACCAATGCTTGTGAGGGCACAGAACTGACCATGGTGGATTGCAGATTGAGGACAAACTGGAAGAGTTCAAGGCAGGGGAGAAATCCAGATGGCCAGAACGTTGGCAGCAAAGTAGTACAGAGGGGCCAGGAGTTCTTTGATAGCAATGGGAACTTGCTACAGATTTTGAGATAGGACCTGGCTTTATGAAATATACCTGGCAAATGTATTTCTCCCTTTTCTTTCTTCTTTCCTTCCTTTTTTCCTTCCTTCCTTCCTTCCTTCCTTCTTTCTTCCTTCCTTCCTTTGTTCCTTCCTTCCTTCCTTCCTTCATTCTTTCCTTCCTCCCTCCCTTTTCTTCCTCCATCCCCCCCTCCCCACCCTCCCTCTGCTCTCTCTCTCTCTCTCTCTCTCTCTCTCTTTCTTTCTTTCTTCCTTCCTTCCTTTCTTTTTCTTTCTTTCTTTCTTTCTTCTTTCTTGCCTGTCCTGGGGTTTCAGCTCAGAGTTTGTCCCTGAGCTTTTTGGCTCAAGGCTAGAACTTTACAACTTGAGTCACAGCTCCACTTCTGGCTTTTGGTAGTTAATTGGAGATAAGAGTCTCAATGACTTTCCTGCCTGGCTGCTTCAAACTAGGATCTTAGATCTCAATCTTCTAAGTAGCTAGGATTTCAGACATGAGCCACCAGTGCCTGGCTGAACTGCCAGGATGTCTGCCTATGAATTAGCCATTTCAGCATCTGAGGAAGAGATGCACCTGTGATGTGGGCAGAAAGAGCTACTTGAATAGATTGAAGTTTCCTTGGTGCATAGCTTTCAGTCTGACTCCAGTGAATTAGCAATACTTTATAAACACCCCTGGTGCAGGGATACTATATGTTAAAAACTGTTGTTTGTGTAGTTACTATTTCTGCATTATTTGTGATACTATGTTAGAGAAAAGAAAGTTTTCTTCCTTCTTGATCGCTGAACACTGACAGTTCTGAATTGTGTTCTGGACTACTCAGATTAATTGGTTGTAATGCTTATAAATAATTAAGATAAAATGTAGCAAAAATTTTTACCTGCAAGCTGGGTGCTAGTGGCTCACGCCTGTGATCCTAGCTACTCAGGAGACTGAGATCTGAGGATCGTGGGTCAAAGTCAGCCCAGGTAGGAAAGTCCATGAGACTCTTATCTCCAATAAACCAGTAATAAAACTGCAAGTGGCTCTGTGGTCAAGTGGTAGAGCACTAGCCTTGAGCTGAAGAACTGAGGGACAGTGCCCAGGTCCAGAATTCAAGCCCAACGACCAACAACAACAACAAAAATTACCTGCATTTCCACTCAGGATAGAGTTCACCTGTTTTAATAGTTGGTATATTTCCTTTCAGTCTTTTCTATAATTTACATTATATATATATATATATATATGTTTTACTTTATTTTTTCTTTTTCCATCATTCTTCTTTTTTCTTTCTTTCTTTCTTTCTTTTTTGTCAGTTGTGGGGCTTGAACTCTGTCCCTCAGCTTTTCAGCTCAAGGCAAGCATTCTACCACTTGAGCCATGGCACCACTTCTGGTTTTCTGGTCGTTTATTGAAGATAAGAGTCTCACTGACTTTCCTACCCAGGCTGGCTTTGAACCTCAATCCTCAGATCTCAGCCTCCTGAGTAGCTAGGATTACAGGCATGAGCCATCAGCGCCCAGCTATTTCTTTATTTTTAAAGCTTTTATGTTTTAAAACTGAGGTTTACTACAGATCTGTTTTTTATTTTTTTGACCAGTTCTGGAGCTTGTGAACTCAAGTCCTTGACACTTTCCCTGGGTTTCTTTTGCTCAAGGCTAGCACTCTACCACTTCAGCCACAGCGCCACTTTCAGCTTTTTCTGCTTATGTGGTACTGAGGAATTGAACTCAGGGCTTCATGCATGCTAGGCATGTTAGCCACATTTCCAGCCCCTGTATATTCTTTTGTGTCCTATTTTACTTATAAATAATAATTCTGGTGTATTTCTACTAGAGACACACTCTAATAGTGTGGGGATGAAAGTCAGTTGTGGGGTTTGAACTGGGGGTGTGGGTGCCGTCCTTGAACTCTTTTGCTAGTTCTCTACCACTTTGAGCCACAGTGCCACTTCTGGTTTCCTGGTGGTTAATGGAGATAAGAGTCTCGCAGATTTTCCTTCCCAGGCTGGCTTTGAACTGCAATCCTCAGATCTCAACCTCCTGAATAGCTAGGATTACAGGCATGAGTCACCAGCACCCTACTTGAGACCACACTCTTATAAAGTCATACGAATGGATGGGGAAAGCTACTCTAGAAAATTAATGATCTCTAGAAAATTAATGCTCAATATAACTAAAAGGCAGCAGATTCAAGAGTATTTGGAGGGGAGAGGGGAGGCTGGGAAGGGATGTGAAGGGTAAACAAAGGAGGAGGCTGCAATGCTTGGTAAGAAATGTACGCATTATCCTGCCCATGTAATTGTAACCCCTCTGTACAGTATGTTCACAAATAAAATAAAATTAAATTTAAAAAAAAGAGTATTTGGAGATTCATTTCCTCTGACCTCTGAGTAGTTGAGTCCACTATAAGCTAAACTACTAAATTAATCCCGTTGCAACAATGAGAAGTACAAGTTGTCATTTCAAAAACGAACTTTACAACTTTGGAGGGTGGGGGGAGGATGGGAAGGGATGGGAAGGGTAAATAAAGGGCTACAATGCTTGATAAGAAATGTACTCATTATCTTGCCCATGTAATTGTAACCCCTCTGTACAGTATTTTCACAATAAAAAAAATTAAAAAAATGAAAAGTAAACGTTTTCCTGGATGAAATCTGGGGTACATTCTCCATCTTGAGGATGAAAGGCGAGTTAGATAGTAGGTGAGGCCATGCATGCATTTTGGAGCCAGACTGCCATTGTAGGAAACTAAGCTTCACCCATACCTCTAGCTGGGTGATCTGGGCCAATTCTTAGCCTATCTGTGTTCACATGGACTCCTCCCTAAAGTGAAGACAGCCCTTGTGCCTCATAGACTTTTGGCCTAGGACAGATGCTAGTCAGGGTAACAGAGTCACTATCCCTGCGCTTTAAGGATGCTCAGCTAGATGGGTGTAGTTCACTGTTCCACCCTCTCTGGGAGGAGTGTGTGCGGGCCTGCCTGGGGGGAGGGGGGACGTGGGAATCTTTGGGCACGATGCTTTGCAATTGGCTGGCTCTGACAACACAGGGGCGAGCCTTCCAGGCGGTGCTGCTGTGACTACGTGGGTCTGTCTGGTCTGGAAACAGGGGCGGGCTGGGAGGGGTGCGGTGCGCCCACGCTGCGTGGCGGCTCCCACCACCCAGTGTGAGACGGCGTCCCTGTAAGTCAGCGACGCACGCCGCGCTGTGAACCCTGCTTCCATGCCTGTGTCAGGGCTTAAAAATAGATGCTAATCCGTCAGAGGGCTCCGGTGGCGAAGGCGGCGGCGCCAGCAGCAGCAGCAGCAACCCCGGGTGGTGGTGGTGGTGGTGGAGGTGGTGGCGACGTTGCGGGAGAGTCATGGCCTTGGGGTGGCCTGCGCCTGCCATCCTCCGCGGGAACTAAACGCAGCGCACCGAGGCGCGCAAACAGGTTAGAGGGGCCCGCGTGCCTTCCCTGCGGCCTCGCCTGGGCTGGGGAGGGGCGCGCGATCGATTGATCGGGGTGATGGACATCGTAGTCCGCCGCAGCAGCGGAACAGGGCGCCCACCGCAGCGGGCTCCCCCCGCTGCGCCGGGCTGTCTGGATAGGCAAAGCGCTTGGGCAACAGCAGCCATGAACCTGTTAGGAGCAGGACGGCGGCGGGGAAGGGAGCCAGAGGAGATTGGACGATGCCCAGGGGTGTGTATTCCGAGGACAGAGAGAGGGCCCCTCCACCGCCATCCCCAGCAGAGACAGAGGTTCATCTGGTCTCCTTCCCGCCTCCCCCCCCCCCTGCGTTCCACCAGCGTGGAGATGGCAGAATGCATGAGGAGGAAAGGTTGCTTAAGAAAAGAAAAAAAAAGGGGAGGAGGGGATGGGATCTCCAGACTTGGAGGAAAGAGATAGTGAGAGGTGGGAGGGGGAGCTAATGGTGGAAAGGAGTGCTGATGGAGGTCATAGAGCTGTATTTCTGTGTTTATTATATCCCAGACATAGAAAATAATAGCAATAATAATAATAATATATCCCCAAATACCTGAATATGGAATCTTCTGTCACTTAGTCGTGATTCCCCCAAACCTCTACTTCTGAGGTCCTGTGCGTGCTGGTGCTTGGTCTCTCCTGGCCTGGAGGAAAGGAGACCCGGGCCTGGCTGACAGTGTAGCATGGGGACCCTGTGGTCATGGACAAAAATGGCCTCTCACTGGTGGACATTGGATGTGCTGGCTGCAGAAGGCAGGGAGGGAAGTGGGAGGGTGCTGCGGCTGAGCCCATCCTCTCCAACACGCAGCGCCCTGGGCGCATGGGGAAGAGGGCTGTGGGTTTGCCATCTTGTGCAAGGCATACACACGCTTCAGGGGCTGACCTGTGGCGACGGCTTAGCACAGCAGCGCTCCACTTGGAGAAGGACTGGTGGTCCCCAAGTACCGGGATTCCTAACAGCTGGCAATCCTGACCTCTAAGCCCTGGGCCTGCAGGACCCCTCACTTCCCTTTCCTTCTCCCTCCCCAGGCCTCTGGCCTCTGCTCCTCCCAGGGCCCACTCGGCTTCAGTCACTCTCAAACTCACAACCCCACATCAGAGATGAGGCTCCATGAAAGCAGAGTTCTTTCTACCTGTTGTACACATCCATGGGTGCTCATAGCTTCCACTAATTCCCAGACTTTCTTTTCCCTGTCCATCCCCAAACCTTTATACCCACTTCCCACACTGGCTTATCTTTGAGGCTTTTAGGACAGGAATGGGTTAAGATACTTCACTGCTCTGGCACCTAGTTAGAAGGACTGGCATGTGTCATGGCCCCAGCTGCCCCAGCTGCCATTGTCTTTTGATAATTCCTTCTGGATGGGTCCAAAGCCCCTCCCACCCAGCACCAGCTCCCTAAACTCTTCATCTGTAGCCCCTCCTGGGTAGATGAGACCCAGATTCTGACTGGCAAAAGCCCAGCCCTGTGTACAGGCACCCAAATGTCGTGTGTGTGTGTGTGTGTGTGTGTGTGTGTGTGTGTTGGCAGTACGGGTGGGGCAGTGGAGCAGAAACTCAGCAGCTGGGCAGCTCCCTCTTTCTGTAAACAAGGACATGTGACCCTTCCACCTCCTTGCCTGGCAGAGCCAAAGAGCTCAGAAGAAGGAGCTGCCACAGCTGAAGAAGGTAATTCTAGAAGCCCCCACCCCGGAGCGGGAGGAGGGGTGGGGAGGAAGTGGGGGGGAGAGTTGGGGGGGATCAACCCCACCTAGCCTTACCTCTCCTGAGGATCTTCTCCCCAGGGCCAGGCCCAGCTGGCAAAATGGGAAACACCTGCTCTGGGAGTCACTCAAGTGTGTCTCACACCCCCTCTCCTTCCAGCAACAGCTACCTGGTGATCAACCCCATCCTCACCACCGCACCCAGACAGCAACTGAGCCTCTAAGATGTGTCCTGGTAACTGGCTCTGGGCTTCCATGACTTTTATGGCCCGCTTCTCCCGGAGTAGCTCCAGGTCTCCTGTTCGTACCAGAGGGAGCCTGGAGGAGATGCCCACCGTTCAACATCCCTTCCTCAACGTCTTCGAGTTGGAGAGGCTCCTCTACACCGGCAAGACTGCCTGTAACCATGCTGATGAGGTCTGGCCAGGCCTTTACCTTGGAGACCAGTACGTATCAGGGAGATGGAGGCTTGGCCAAGGGCATGTGGGAAGGAGGGAGAGAGACAGAGACAGAGACAGACAGACAGACAGAGGCTGACTTGCACTGTTCATTTCAGCTTAAGGACTGAAGAGAGAGACCCTTAGGCAGAGAATAGAGGCTGGAGGACTTGGGTGAGTTTAGGCAGGATTATTGAATTATACAACTCTGGTCAGGAAAAATTCTGTCCTTTTGGTATTCTTTTAGCAAATGTCTGGTATTGAATGCCAGTGCTATGTACCAGGCTAATTGCTCTCATAGCTCTGGAAAAGGTGCTCTCTGGGACAGGAGTGGGAGGTGGGAAGCTGGAGGGGTTTCAAGCTGGGTCATCTAGAGACCAGGTAAATCCCAGTGTGCAGAGCTTCAAGGTGAGCCTTTGAGAAATGAGCAGCATAAGAGGAGAGGCCTCTGCTTGTCCTGCTCATGGCTTTCATGTAGGTAGATAGTTCCGTGTGAATTTTCATTCTTAACCTTCATAACGGCCTCACAAGCAAGGTAGGAGTTCTTCTACCTCACACTTCCCAGGTTACACCCGAGGAAACTGACATTCAGGGAAGTTGTGACTGGCCCAAGTTCCTATGTGTCATAGATAGCAGAGTCAGGACCTGGAGGGTCAAGTTCAATATTCATCTCACTTAAGGAGTTTGTACTGCATGGACGAATTGTGCTGATATCTGACTCTTGGACCTACCCAAAAGCTGAGAGGGTATGGTCTAGATCAACATTTGAAGGTGACGTTGTAAAATAGGGTAAATATGAGCCATTAAATGACTAGCCAAACCAAGGAGGATTCCAGGTGTCAATGAGATTATAAAGTAACGGGGAGTTAGGTGTGGAAACAAATGTCAGAACCATATAACCTCAAGATTCACAGGAAGCCAGGTAGGGGGATCATGCCTGTAATCCCAGTAACACGGGAGGCTAAAATAGGAAGTTCTACAATTCCAGGCCAGCTTAGGCTACCTAAGGAGACTCTTCTGAAATAAACAGCAACAATGCAAAGATGAAGAATATTAGCAGGGATACTACAAAAATGTATTTGTAATTATTTTTTGGTGCTGGGGACTGAACCCGGGGCATTGCACATCCTAAGTATACACTACACTTTAAACTGCACCACTGACCCTACCAGAGAACTTAAAGATGTAGGTGTGGTCCTCATATACTCAGCCATACCCAGGCCTGCACCATGATCCCTCTCTCTGCTTTAACACCTGATGACAGGAAAATCACTGTCCCAAGGCGTGTCAGCTCTCTTCCAGCAGATCCACTGTTAGTATAAATTTAGTTGTGTCAAACAGGAATCTGGTTCCTTGCAACTTCCATCCTTTGGGTCCCCCTGCAGTTGAAAGCCATGCAGATTGAATTTTGCTTTCTCTAGGCACTGGAGATATTGTTCGATGACTATTGTCACCCCATCCCATTTTTGTTTATTTTGTACCAGTCCTGGGGCTTTAACTTAGCTCTTTACCTCTTGACCCCTAGCTCTACTTCCAGTGTTGCGGTAGTTGCATGCAAATGAGAGTCTCACAGACTTTCCTGCTCTGGCTGGCTTTGAACCACCATCCTCAGATCTCAGCTTTCTGAGTAGCTAGAATTACAGGCATGAGCCACCTGTACTGGACTTAAGTCCTAATACTGCTCATAGGGTGAGAGACCCTATCCTCCTTTCTCTCTTCTGAGGAATCAAAAGTCAATACAGTAGGAAATGGAAGCCAATGATGGAAACTAAGCCAAAAACTTGCCTGACCCCTGTTCTTTCCCCCCTCCCCTGACCTCTGCCCAATAGGGACATGGCCAACAACCGCCGTGAGCTTCGTCGCCTGGGAATCACCCACGTTCTCAATGCCTCCCACAACAGGTGGCGAGGCACACCGGAGGCCTATGAGGGGCTGGGCATCCGCTACCTGGGGGTGGAGGCACACGACTCGCCAGCCTTTGATATGAGCATCCACTTCCAGGCAGCCGCTGACTTCATCCACCGAGCCCTGAGCCAGCCAGGAGGTAAGGAGGGAAAGCAGGAAGGGGAGAAGAGCTGAGGGGACCTGGAGTTCCGGAGAAGCCCCAGGTTCAAGCATGGGGAGAGATGTCAGCAAGAGGACCAAAATATTCCCAATAGAATGTTAAGGGAAGTACATGGTTCTTGTGACCGTGGTGTATCTAGGCAATACAAGGAAAAGACAAGGAGGAATCAAGCAGCGGTGGCTCACGCCTGTAATCCTAGCTACTTAGGAGGCTGAGATCTGAGGATCGCAGTTTAAAGCCAGCCCGGGCAGGAAAGTCTGTGAGACTCTTATCTCTAACCACCCAAAAGGTGGAAGTGAAAGTGATTCAAGTGGTAGAGCTCCTCCAGCCTTAAGCAAAGAAGCCAAGCAAGAATGTGAAGCCCTGAGTTCAGGCCCAGTACCAGCACTCAAAAAAAAAAAAAAAAATATATATATATATATATATATATATATATGTATTCTGCATCTGTACAGTGTAACAGTTGGTAGCATAGCATTTGCTTTGTATTAATTATACATCATCTAGAAATGATTTAAAGTATATGGGAAGATGTATACAGGTTATATGTTCATATTGTTGCCTTTTTATATACAGGGAGGGACTTGAGGTATCCACTAATTTTTGCTATCTGCTGGAGATCCTAGAACCAATCTTCCCAAATACCAAGGAATGATTGTTTATGTAAATAATAAATGAACCATTTTCCAGTGACTTATGCCTATAATCCTAGCTACTCAGGAAAAAGCTGAAATCCAGAGGATCACAGTTCAAAGCCAGCCCCAGCAAAAATGTCCTGTAAGACTCTACCTCCAAAGTAGGCAGCAAAAAGCTGGAGGTGTGGTTCAAGTGGTAGTGTCAGTTGAACAGGCAAACTCAAGGCCCAAGGTCAAACCCAAATACCAGCAAATATACATATTATATATACATATAACATATTAAAGTTTCTATGTATTACACATACATTAAATGTATATATTATATGTATGTATGATGTAAAATAAAGCATATATTATGTTTTTATTCTTATCCACTGTATGTATATAATGGTTTTATGGATATATGAAATGGTTGAGAGAAACTTCAGGATAGGAGTGTGGGAGGGGCAGGAGTGGTAGTTTAGCTACTTGGGAGTCTGAAGTTGACGGATTTACTGAACACAGGAGTGTTGGGTCAGACTTGGCAACATAGAAAAACTTATTCTCAAAACACAAAGAACACCACGTTTGTTGGTTATACATATTTGGAATGTTTTTTTAAAAAGATAAAAGAAGGGATAAGATAGGCTGGGAATGTAGCTTAGTGGTAGAGTGCTTGCCTAGCATGAATGAAGCCCTGGGTTCAATTCCTTAGTACTACATACACAGTAAAAGCCAGAAGTAGGGCTGGGAAGGTGGCTCAGTGGTAGAGTGCTTGCCTTGCATGCTCGAGGCCCTGGGTTTGATTCCTCAGCACCACATAAGCAAAAAGAAAAAAGCCAGAAGTGGCGCCGTGGCTCCGGTGGTAGAGCGCTAGCCTTGAGCTGAAGAGCTGAGGGACAGTGCCCAGGCCCAGAGTTCAGGCCCCACAACTGGACCCAAAAAAAAGAAAGAAAGAAAGAAAGAAAAGAAAAAGAAGAAGTGATGCTTTGGCTCTAGTGGTAGGGTACTAGCTGTGAGCAAAAGACGCTCAGAGATAGTGCTCAGGCCCTGAGTTCAAGCCTCAGGACTGGCAAAAAAAAAAAAGTACAGGAAAGACTGAAGATAGGCCAGGTTCAACTCAAGAGTGTTTCCTATTGACAGACTCAGAAACTATCAACTGAAACTTTAGGCCAAGCCTGGTCTTGCATCACGGTGGGTCTCTATGGACACTGAGCTGTGTGTCTCCTCTGCCCTGTTCTCAGAGGCCTCATCCCTTTACAGGGCTCTGCATTCCTGTCTTGCTGTTGTTAGTATTATTGCTGTGAAATTAAGCCAAGGCCTTGCCCATACCAGGCCTAGGCTCTACCACAGTCCAGTATCTGCGGATACTAAGAAATATAATTCATTTGCAGCCATTTCTGTCTTCATGAACCTCTGCTTACCTAACTTTCTTTCCTTTCCTTTCCTTTTCTTTTACTTTCTTTTTTCCTATCCTGGGGCTTAAACTCAGGGTCTGGGTGCTGTCCCTGAGCCTCTTTGTGCTCAAGGCTAGTACTTTACCAACTTGAGCTACACTGCCACTTCCGGCTTTTTTTGAGTAGTTTATTGGAGGTAAGAGTTTCACAGGGAATTTCCTGCGCAATCTGGCTTGGAATTGGGATCTTCAGATCTCAGCCTCCTGAGCCGCTAGGAGGACAGGTGGCAAGCAGCTTGCTGTGTTTCTATTCACCTGTCCAGGTCTCCCTCCCCATCACCCCATCTCAGCTATCTCTTTGTCTCCCCACAGGGAAGATTCTGGTGCACTGCGCTGTGGGTGTGAGCCGGTCGGCCACCCTGGTGCTGGCCTACCTCATGCTGTACCACCACTTCACCCTGGTGGAGGCCATCAAGAAAGTAAAAGACCACCGAGGCATCATCCCCAACCGGGGCTTCCTGAGGCAGCTCCTGGCCCTGGACCGCAGGCTGCGGCAGGGTCTGGAGGCATGAAGGGAGAGGAAGGGAGGTCAGGCCAGGCCTGTGGGTAGGAGAGAGGAGAAGAGAGGAGGCCCAGGTGGGCAGATAGCAGAGAGCCACATAACCTGTACTTCCCTGGTGGCTGGAGAATGGAGGGCCCCAGCCACTGTCACTTCTTGTGGGAGCATTGTGGTGACTGGGCACTCCATGGGGGTACTGACCAGGAGAGGAAGCAGCTAGACTATTGGTGAAAGATGGTCCTGGGATTGGGGCACTGCTGAATTCCAGCTAAAATATGCCAAGTGACTTTTAGTCCCTTCCTTTCTTTGTGTTCACTTGTTCCCTTCTCTCGCTTAATAAAACAGAAGGGTCATCTCTGTCCTGTGCCTGGGCAGGGAGTCAGGGATGGGCAAGCACCAAGGTAGGTGTGTGTAGTTGTATGGAGAGCATAGCTTAAAGATAGATGAAGACATGATTCTGGGAAAAGCCTCAATGTCAGAGAGTCTTGTTACTCCAAGTACAGGAAGAAGAGCTAAGGGACAGTTGTCCTGATACCCACTGGCACTTATCTGCTCGTGGCCAAAAGAATGAGTGAGGTGTTTGACGGGGGGGGGGGGCGGATGGGGCTTGTTAGACAGTCATTGTTTATTGGGTGCAGATGTCTGGAGAGAAAATAAAGATTGTGGAAAAGAAGACAGTTTCTTGATGTCATTGGCAGTTTAAGAGACTTCTGTACCTATCTTCTGGGAATCCCAGCCATATATGGTGTAACTCTGGTTTGTGAACCCCTCATTTCCATGATAAATTCCTTCCCCACTTTTTAAGGAACCCTATGAAATCGTGAGCTGTTATTTCCAACTAGTCCACAGTGAGGCAGCAGAGGACCAATAAAAAAATAAAAACTCGTCTGCAGCCACTGCATAGAATGGATCCTTCACTTCCCAAGCTAACAATAGATCTTTGGCCCCAAGTCCTCATTCTGAAGAGAAAACAGACTATTAATTCTTAAATTCACTCAGCCCCAAATCTCTTATATTTAGGTGGGTTTTTTCCCCTGGTAACAATGTATTTAATGTTTTAATGTTCAGGAACAAGATAATGCAATTGGGTAATCCTCATAGTTTACTCAGAGGAATGTAACTCCATCTCCTTAGTAAACTTACACAAAAACTGGACCTAATGACTGTTATTATCCCAACTGCCTAACTGCCACACATCCCTCCTTTAAAAGAGAATTCGGGGTGGGGGAGGGAGGAGATGGGCAGGGATGGTAAGGAGAAACAAAGGAGGAGGCAACAATGCTTGATAAGAAATGTACTCATGGGGCTGGGAAGGTGGCTCAGTGGTAGAGCGCTTGCCTTGCATGCTCGAGGCCCTGGGTTCGATTCCTCAGCACCACATAAGCAAAAAGAAAAAAACCAGAAGTGGTGCTGTGGCTCAAGTGGTAGAGCGCTATCCTTGAGCTGAAGAGCTGAGGGACAGCACCCAGGCCCAGAGTTCAGGCCCCATGACCGGACCCCCCCCCCAAAAAAAGAAAGAAATGTACTTATTACCTTGCTCATGTAATTGTAACCCCTCTGTACAGTATTTTCACAATAAAAAAAAATAAAAGAGAATTCCTTAAGACTAGCAAAAATAAATAATAAATAAATAAAAGAGAATTCCCATCCATATGGGAAAGAGGTAGAATGGAAGTGAAAAGTAAGAGTAAATTTGTTTAGGTATAAATGATTTATCTAGAGTATGAACCACCCCAAAGGATAGAATTCCAAACTAGGAAGGCACCTTCACAAATCATCCATTTCGGCTGGGAAGGTGGCTCAGTGGTAGAGCACTTGCCTTGCATGCCTAAGGCCCTGGGTTCGGTTCCTCAGTACCACATAAGCAAAAAGAAAAAAGCCGGAAGTGGCGCTGTGGCTCAAGTGGTAGAGCGCTAGCCTTGAGCTGAAGAGCTGAGGGACAGTGCCCAGGCCCAGAGTTCAGGCCCCACAACCGGACCCAAAAAAAAAAATCATCCATTTCCACTCTCCAGTGAAGCACTAACACATGACATCACTATGCATTTAACTGAACAACTCTAATGACAGGGAGCTACCACATTAGTCCCATGCCACTTTGCCATCTCTGCCTTACACCTGTATAATGCACTCATTTTGCAGTTGTGGTGCAACACATCTGAATAGTCTGAGCTCCTAGGCGCCTGACCTGCCCAAAGTTCACACCCACTACAGCTGTGCAAATCACCAATCTACTTATGGCCAATCTATTTACTGGCAGTAGTTATTTCTATATGATACTATCATCTAATTAGATGAAGGGTTTATGCTGTAATATATGAAAGACCCAGGTTCAATCTCCAGGGGAGAGAGAGGGAGAGAGAGAAAAACAGTTGATATTTGATAAGCATTCATTCACTTGCTCTGTCCTCCTCCTGGTTGGAAGCCAAGTCTCCTGGTTCTCTTCTGCCCTACTTTCAGCCTAACAGCTCTGTTTGTTCCAAACAGTCTATATTTGTCATATTTCTGGTTTTCTCACTAGCCCTGCCAAGCCTGGCATCTCTTCCTACTTATGGTACCTAGAACTCCAGATCTCTCAGAATTTGCAACTCTCCATGCTCCAGGCTAGATTTGTAAGAGAGAAAGCCAGAAGTCTTATTGACTATGGATAATAAGGTAATCACTGTTGAAGGATGAATTTACTAGAGACAGACTGAAGCCTTGAATTTCAGTGTTGATTCTAATTAAAAAAAAAAAAGTCTTTCCCTTATCAGAACCTTGAGCCATAGGACTTTAAGGATAACTAAAAAGAATTCAAGGGGCTAGGAATGTGACTTGGTGGTAGAGTGTTTGCCTAGAATGCATGAAGCCCTGGGTTCAATTCCTCAGTACCACATAAACAGAAAAACCTGGAAGTGGCTTAAGTGGTAGGGTGCTAGCCTTGAACAAAAGAAGCTCAGGGATAGTGCCCAGGCCCTTAGTTCAAGCCCCACAACTGGCCCAAAAAAATAAAAAAAAATTCAAGGGCTGAGGCTGTAGTTCAGTGGTAGAGCACTTGCCTAGCATGAGGCCCTGAAAAGAACAATAAGTCAAAAGTAACTCAGGCTCTTAGGAGAACCCATTGTAACCACCATTATACCAGTACAGCATGTGGTAGATTTGTCATCGCTTTCTTTGTCTTTGTGTAAGACATGTACTACTGCTATGATAAGTTAATAATCACACTGCAATTTGCTCAGTTGGAATGTGTCCTAGACTCTATTCATGATAAATAACTTGAGAATTTAATTCTAACTTCAAGTAGAGAAATATAGCTACTAAAATATATTTGATCCAAGAACAGACTTAAGATTATCTTCTCAGAGCAGTTTATAATTTATATATTGCATTATTCGTGTGTGTGTGTGTGTGTGTGTGTGTGTGTGTGTGTGTGTGCATGTGTGCCTGAGCGCTGTTCCTAAGCTTTAATGCTCAAGGATAGTGCTCTACCACTTTGAGCCACAGCTTCACTTTTGGCTTCTGGGGTTAATTAGAGATGAGTCTCTTGGTAGCTGGGCACTGATGGCTCATACCTGTAATCCTAGCTACTCAGGAGGCTGAGATCTGAGGATCATGGTTTGAAACCAGCCCAAGCAGGAAAGTCAATTACACTCTTATCTCCAATAAACTACTCAGAAAAAGTTGGAAGTGGCACTGTGGCTTGAGTGGTAGAATGCTAGCCTGAGCACAAAGGGGCTCAGGGACAGGGTCCATGCCCAGAGTTCAAGCCCCAGGAGCAGCAAAAACAAAATAAAACAGAGAGTCTCATGGCTTTTCCTGCCCAGACTGGCTTTGAACCTCAGTCTTTGAATCTTAGCCTCCTGGGTAGCTGGGTTTACAGATGTAAGCCACTGGTGCCCAGCTATGTCTTATTATTTACTAACATCATTTCATTGTTCTATCTAGGCATTTTCTCTTTATAGATATTCATTTAATTCTCAGAAGCCCCATGAGAAGTAGATGTGTGCACCATTGCTTAGGAACAGAGAGCTGGAGATCAACTAATTTTCTCAAGGACATTGAAATAGTAAGCTGGAATTTAAACCTGGCCCGTCCAAGTTTAACCTCATTCTACATTTTCCCTCCAACTCCATTTCCAGTTGTACGTATAGGAGTGGGTGTCTGGACTTAACCCAGACCACAAGATTGGCAGCTCTAGTTTCACTGGCTTTGCTTGTTTACATTCAGAGATATCTGTTGATTTGGAGATTTACCTCTTTCCTACATACTGCCAGTCTTCTAAAGGGACCTGTTTAACCCAAGGGGAGAAGACAGGGTCAGTAGCTGGGTCATCACACAGATAGACCCAGAATCACTCTCCAGCAAGGCTTCGCATGACACCTGGCACAAGTGAGCCTTTCTACTTTCTACTTACCAAAACTGACGTTCAACGTCTGGCTTCTATTTCAGTCATGGGTCATTGGCCATTTACATCCAAGCAAAGGATCTGAAAATCAGCCTGAAGAAAGGTGGTTATTATGTCAGCTGCTGATTTTTGCCTCCAGCTGGTGGAACCTCCACCTTCTCTCTCCTTTCTGTCCCTATTCTCCTTCCTGGGTCCCTCCAGCCTCCTCCACCTCTGCAGCATTGGCTCAAGCCCGAGAGGCAGGCAGGCAAGCCTTAGATATTTTGCTGTCTCCAGGGAGGTAGAGGGACCTGTGTATCTGGTCCTTCACCTCTGAAACCAGTCCCAGCTGGGAAATGCCAGAGGGAGCATCACTAAGAGAAAACGGCTGCTTCTAAGCCCTAGAGTAGTAGATGAAGTTAGAACAAAACAGGCCAGAATTGCACTGGGTCTAGAAAACTCTACATTGCTGCTCCCGAGAGGCTTTAAACAGATGTTTTAAAGAAAAGGAAATTTAGGACAGGAAGTATATAGCTCGGTGATAAGAGTGCTGGCCTAACATACATCAGGCCCAGGGTTCCAGCAGCAGTAGACTTATGAAAAAAAAAAAAGGAAAATAGAATACTGAAAGAATAGACCACATTACAAAGCCTGTTTGTCATAGATTTCTGAGGGGAAAGATCAGAAGATCCAACTTTTTTTTAAAGACCAACAATTTTAAAGAAGGTCCTATTATATTGCTAATCCCTGAATCAGAATATGCCACTTTAGCTGGTATATAATTGACTTTCTGTTGCTACAGCAAATCCCTGAAGCCAAATATTTTTTAAACTTTTTTTAAAATTTTTATTTATTTTTTATTGTGAAAATATTGTACAGAGGGGTTACAATTAGATGGGCAAGATAATGAGTACATTTCTTTTTTTATTTTTTGTGGACATACTGTACAGAGGGGTTACAATTACATGGCAATATAATGAGTACATTTCTTACCAAACATTGCAGCCTCCTCCTTTGTTTACCCTTCACATCCCTCCCAGCCTCCCCCCGCCCCCCCACCCAATTTTCCCCCCTTCCCCCCCTCCCCCCCACACCAAAGTTGTAAAGTTCGTTTTCGACATGACAACTTGTACTTCTCATTGTTGCAACAGGTCCACCTGTATCCTTAAATGACTTGTTTCTCCCCATCTCCTCCACAAGTTATACTGACATCAAATATAGTGAAAGCAGGGGTTATACTGTGGGGGAGGGACATACAAAGCAACAAAGAGATAATCTTATAAATGCGTTAGAAACACATGCATGAAAGAAAAAAAACATTTGAATACCTATCTTAGGATTCATTTTCCTAACATCACATTATCTGACCTTTTCTGCTTGACTCATACATATACTAGATATTGCAAATAAGGGAAACCATGGGACCTATGTTTCTTTAATTTTTTCCAAGCCTTTCCATTTCCTAACAAATGGGGCAATGTCATTCTTTGGAGGCATAGAATTCCATTGTGTATATATACCACATTTTCTTTATCCATTCATCTACTGAGGGGCAGCTGGGTTGGTTCCCTATCTTAGCTATGGTAAATAATGTGAAGCCAAATATTTTATAAAGAAAAGAAGACTCAGCTGGGTGCCAGTGGATCACACCTGTAATCCTAGCTAGTTAGGAGTCTGAGATCTGAAGATCCTGGTTCCAAGCCAGCCCTGGCAGGAAAGTCCTGTGGGACTCTTATCTCCAATTAACCAACAGAAAACTGGAGCTCTCTGGCTCAAGTAGTAAACCATTAGTCTTGAGCACCAAGAGGCGTAGGGACAGCACCCAGGCCCTAAATTCAAGCCCCAAGACCAGCAAAAAAGAAAAGTAAAGAAGTCTCTTTAGTTCAGGAGACCCAACATCCAAGATCTGATGGATCCTGTGGTTTGACCTACAGCTGGGCCCCATTGGCTGTATCATATGATGGGGTATCATATCATGGTGGATGATGTCCTGGTGGAAGCACATGAGACAGCATGAGATCCCATGGTGAGACTAGAATCCCAGGCAGTGAGTCAGGAGTCAAGCATGGTTGGGGTTTTTATTTGTTTGCTTCTGTTTTTCTGTGCCTGCCCTGGGGCTTGAACAAGGGATTGGAGATACTACTCCTGAGCTTTGATGCTCAAGGCTAGCATTCCTCCACTTGAGCCACAGCTCCACTTTTGGTTCTTTGGTGGTTAATTGAAGATAAGAGTCTCATTGACTTCCCTGCCCAGGCTGACTTCAAACTCCAATCCTCAGCTTTCTGCCTTCTGAGTAACTAGGATTACAGGCATGAGCCAATGGCACCCAGCTTAGAAATCCATCTCTTGAAGGTCTCCTCATCTCTCAATATCAGTAAGTGACAATAAACTTGGGACCCTACTTATAGAACCTTAGTGGCACTGTGGCTCAAGTGGTAGAGCACTTGCCTTGATCTGAAGAGCTGAGGGACAATGCATAGGCCTAGAATTCAAACCCCATGACCAACTGGGGTGTGGGGAACCTAAACCTTTGTTGGACAAACTATATCTAAACCATAGCATCTGGCCAAAGCATCTGAGATTGAAATTGCAACCCTGAAATGGAAACTTAACTGTGGGCACAATTGTATGAATCCTTAAACGTGTGTAAGAGATTTTCTGGGAGAAGGAAGAAGGACTGCACCCCCAGTGCTTGCTCTGTAGAAGAAAGAGACATAAACTAAGGAATTCCAGGACCACTAGACAATGGAAAAAGCAAACAGGAATCCATCCCTGCTGACTTCTTGGTATTAGCCCAGGAATATCTTTGTCAGACCCAACACTACTTTTGCTGTAAAATAACCAATGTATAATGTAAATAAATACATATGAAAAGTCATTAAGTGTAATTTGCTACAACTACAATTGGCAACTATTGGAGGCTCTTTGACTCTCTATGAAGACCTTCCCCCACAGACAGCTATCCATGGATTAAAAATGTCCAAGATTAGCCAAGTTCTGGTGGCTCACTCCTGTAGTCCTAGCTACTCAGGAGGCTGAGATCTGAGGATCATGGTTCTGAAAGTCATAAGTGGCTCTGTGACTCAAGTGGTAGAGCACTAACCTTGAGCTCAAGGACAATGCCCCGATCCTGAGTTCAAGCTCCAGGACTGGCAAAAAAAAAAAAATGTAGATTTCTTTTTGGACTATGTCACCTCTTCTCTCGTTCTAATTTTCCAACTTTTTCCTTTTTTTTTGCTAGTCTGGGGCTTGAACTCAGGGTCTGGGCACTGTCCCTGAACTTCTTTTGCTCAAGGCTAGCACTCTACCACTTGAGCCACTTCCAGCTTTTTCTGGTTATGTGGTACTGAGGAATCAAAACCAGGGCTTCATGTTAGCTAGGCAAGCACTCTACCACTAAACTACATTCCCTGCCCAAGAAATGTACTCTTCACCTGACTTACCTAACTGTAAGTGTACATCACCTTTATAATAACAATTAAATTTTGTATTTAATATTTCAATGTGGAAACAAAAAAAGGTGGAAAGTCTGATAGAGATGACAGTAAGATTAAAATTACCATGGCCATAGTTTCAACTGTCCCGGTGCTGTTGGTGGTGCTCATACTGTAAAGCAACAGTGTTTTCTACCACTAGATCAATTCCATAGTCTGAATTTTTTTGTTTGGGGGGGGGCGGAGAGGGGGGTGTCAATCCTGGGGCTTGAACTCTGGCAATATCCCTCAGCTCTTCAGCTCAAGGCTAGCGCTCTACCACTTGAACCACAGCACCACTTCCAGTTTTCTGATTGGTTTATTGAAGATAAGAGTCTCACAGACTTCCCTGCCCTGGCTGGCTTTGAACCACAATCCTCAGATCTCATCCTCCTGAGAAGCTAGAATAACAGGCATGAGCCACCAGCACCCAACCCATAGTCTTATTTTTAACTTTGTACATGAGTTCTCCAGCACTTCTGAAGACATTGAATTATTCATTATCTTTTTTTTTAATGATCCTGGGGCTTGACCTCAGGCCCTAAGCACTGTTCCTGAGCTTCTCTGTGCTCAAGGCAAGCACTCTACCACTTGAGCCACAGCACCACTTCTGGCTTTTTCTGTTTATGTGGTACTAATTGAACCTAGAGCTTAATGCATGCTAGACAAGCACTCTACAACTAAACCACATTCCCAGACCCATTTAGTATCTTTTACATAATTTCTTTCTCTTGCTTACATAAAAAACTTGCCTGCTACTCAGGAGGCTGATATCTGAGGATTGCGGTTCAAAGACAGCCCCGGCAGGAAAGTCCGTGAGACTCTGATCTCCAAATAACCACCAGAAAACTGGAAGTGACACTGTGGCTCAAGCAGTAGAGCACTTGCCTTTAGCTGAACAGCTCAGGGACAGCACCCAGGCCCAGAAGTTCAAGCCCCATGGCCGACAAAGAAAAAAAAAATTGAAAACTTGACTGAAGCCGGGGCTGGTGGCTCATGCCAATAATCCCAGCTAATAAGGATGCTGAGATCTGAGGATCACAGTTCAAAGCCAGCCCTGGCAAGAAAGTCTGTGAGACTCTTATCTCCAATAAACCACCAGAAAACCAGAAGTGGCACTGAGGCTCAAGTGGTAGAGTGCTCACCTTGAGCTGAAGAGCACAGGGACAGCACCCAAGACCAGTGTTCAAGCCCCAGGACAAAGAAAGAAAGAAAGAGAGAGGGAAAGAAGGAAGGAAGGAAGAAAGAAAGAAAGAAAGAAAGAAAGAAAGAAAGAACGAAAGAAAGAAAACTTGTCTGAGACATGTTTTCTCTTAGCATTATCTGCACCTCCAGTCTTCAGGTCCACCCAGACCTGAGCTCCTCTCTGCCGTAGAATTCCTGCCATATAGCTGACAGCTCCCTCTCTCCATCCAGACCTCTCTGTGCATGGAACTCACCACTAGCCAAAGAGCTACCCACCTGGATAGGGACAAACACCATATTGCTCCCTCTCCAGGGGGAGATAGGGCCCCTCTAATAAACCTTATAATAACCTTTCTCCTTGGCCTACTGGTCCCCTGGGATGGTGATGATGGATCCTAACATTTCCAATCTTTAGTGTAATCAAAGATGTCTAGGGCTGGAAATATGGCTTAGTGGTAGAGTGCTTGCCTAGCATTCATGAAGTCCTGAGTTCGATTCCGCTGTACACATAAACAGAAAAATCCAGAAGTGGAGCTGTGGCTCTAGTAGTAATGTTATGCTTGAGCAAAATAAGCTCAGGGACAATGCCCAGGCTCTGACTTTGAGCCCAGGACTGGTTAAAAAAATAAAATTAAAATTAATAAAATAAAGATGTCTAAAACTCAAAACAAAACAAAAAGAAAGGTTGGAAAGTGATTAAAGCCACATCAGAACCTGCCTGAGGAGAGTTGTCTCATTCAGAGGATTGAATGTTTGCTCTCCTATTTACTTCTTCCTCTCTCTTATTTCTTTCCTTCTATTCTTCTTTCTATCCTTCTTTCCTGCCTTCCTTCTTTCCTTCCTTTTCTTCAAATTTTTGGACCTGTCCCTTTCCTTAAGAAAATTCCTGTGTCTTACCAAAAAAAGAAGAGAACACATCCAAATAAACAAAATCAGAGATGAGAATGGAAACATCACCACAGAAACAACCATGATTCAGAACATTATAAGAGAATACTTTTCAAACCTTTAGGCTAGCAAATTTGAGAATTTGAAAGAAATGGAAGAATTTCTAGCAAATATTGATATGTCCAAACTAAACCAAGAAGATTTAAACCAACTAAAAAGACCCATATCAAGCATCAAAATAGAAACAGTAATAAGAGGCCTCTCATACAAGAAAAGCCCAGGACCAGATAGATTTACAGCTAAATTCTACAAGGTCTTCAAAGTCGAATTCACACAAATACTCCTCCAACTCTTCAATGAGCCATAGGAATCAAAACAGCTTGATACTGGCACAAGAACAGACCTGAGGACTAAAGGAATAGCACTGAAGACCCAGAAATGAACCCACAGACTTATAGCCACTTCCCTTATCTTCAATAAGGGAGCCAAAAAAATAGGATGGAAGAAAGACAGCCTCTTCAGTAAATGGTACTGGAAAAATTGGTTAAACATCTGCAGAAAACTAAAGCTAGAACTGTATATATCACCCTGCTCCAGAATCAACTCCAAATGGATCAAAGACCTCAAAGGAATAGCAGATACCCTGAAAACATTACAGGAAGGAATAGGAGAAACCCTAGAGCTCCTTGGTACAGGCAGAAATTTTCTTACTAAAGACCCATATTCTTTCTATGAAGCAAGCATAACCCTCATCCCAAAACCAGTTAGTGACTCATCAAAGAAAAAAAACTACAGACCCATTTCTTTAACACACATCAATGCAAAATTCAACAAAATTCTGACCAATCAACTTCAACAATTCATAAAAAAAATAAACATACTTGGCTGGGAAGGTGGCTCAGTGATAGAGTGCTTGCCTTGCATGCATGAGGCCCTGGGTTCAATTCCTCAGCACCACATAAGCAGAAAAAGCTGGAAGTGGTGATGTGGCTCGAGTGGTAAAGCACTAGCCTTGAGCTGAAGAGCTGAGGGACAGCATCTAGGCCCAGAGTTCAGGCCCCACAACTGACAAAAAGAAAAAGAAAGGAAAGAAAACCATACTTTATGATCAAACAGTATTCATTTCAGGGATGCAAAGCTGGTTCAAGTCAATTAATATAATTCCTCACATCACCAAGAGCAAGGATAAGAACCACATGATCATCTCAACAGACATAGAAAAAGCATTTGACAAGATCCAATACCCCTTATGATGAAAACTCTGGAGAAACTAGGAATCCATAGAATATTCTTCAATATAATAAAGGCTGTATATTACAAACCTACAGCTAGCATTATACTTAATGGTGAAAATGAAAGCCATTTACTCTAAATTCAGGAATGAGACAAAGATGTCCAGTCTCTCCACTCTTCATCAATATAGTATTAGAATTTCTAGCTAGACCAATAAAGCAAGATGCAAACATAAAGGAGATACAAATAGGGAAAGATGAAGTAAAACTCTCTCTTTGCAGATAACATGATCTTGTATTTAAAGAATCCCATGGAGGGGCTGGGAAGGTGGCTCAGTGGTAGAGTGCTTACCTTGCATGCATGAGGCCCTGGGTTCGATTCCTCAGCACCACATAAACAGAAAAAGCCGGAAGTGACACTGTAGCTCAAGTGGTAGATTGCTAGAACTGAGGACAGCGCCCAGGTCCAGAGTTCAAGCCCCACAACCAACAAACAAAAAAAATACTAATAATAAATAAAGCTAAAAATAAATAAATAAAACCAGCATAAGGATTATTTTTTAAAAAAACAACCCCATGGGCTCTACTTCCAAGTACAGGAGCTGATCTGAAACTTTGGCAAAGTAGTAGGGTACAAAAGTAACCCTCAAAAATCAATGGCTTTTCTGTATGCCAATAATGAGAAGAGCACAGCTGAAATCAAGAAAGCAACTCCTTTTGTAATACCCTCTCAAATTAACTTAACCAAAGACATGAAGAACCTCTGTGATGAAAACTTTAAAAACCTGAAAAGGGAAATTAAAGCAGAACTTAGGAAGTAGAAAAATCTCCCATGCTCCTGGATTGGGAGAATTAACGTTATGAAAATGACAATACTGCCAAAGGCTATCTACGAATTCAATGCAATATCCATCAATATCCCAACCTCATTCTTCAATGAAATATAAGAAGCAATCCAAAAATTCATGTGGAATAATAAAAAACCCCAAATAGCATAAACAATCCTTACCAGAAAGAACAGTGCTTGAGGAATATCAACACCAAACTTCAAACTCTATTACAAAGCCATAGGAATCAAAACAGCTTGATACTGGCACAAGAACAGACCTGAGGACTAAAGGAATAGCACTGAAGACCCAGAAATGAACCCACAGACTTATAGCCACTTCCCTTATCTTCAATAAGGGAGCAAAAAAATAGAATGGAAGAAAGACAGCCTCTTCAGTAAATGGTACTGGAAAAATTGGTTAAACATCTGCAGAAAACTAAAGCTAGATCTGTATATATCACCCTGCTCCAGAATCAACTCCAAATGGATCAAAGACCTCAAAGGAATAGCAGACACCCTGAAAATATTACAGGAAGGAATAGGAGAAACTCTAGGGCTCCTTGGCATAGGCAGTAATTTTCTTAATAAAGACCTAGAAACAAAACAAAACAAAGAAAGATTGGACAAATGGGATTGCACTAAACTGCAGAGCTTCTGCATGGCAAAGGACATAGCTAGCAAGATCAATAGAAAGCCCATGGACTGGGAGAAGATCTTCACTAGCTATACAACAGACAAGAGCCTCATATCTAAAATATACTTGGAACTCAAAAAATTAAATCCCCTAACAACAAATCTTCAAAGAAACAACTGCCCAATAAATAAGTGGGCTAAAGACTTAAAGAGAGATTTCTATGAAGAGGAAATAAGAATGGCCAATAGACACATGAGAAATGCTCAACTTTTCTGGCCATAAAAGAAATGCAAATCAAAACAACATTGAGATTCCACCTCACCCCAATTAGAATGGCTATAATCAAGAAATCTAATAACAACAGATGCTGGAGGGGATGTGGCCAAAAGGGAACCTTACTGCATGGTTAGTGGGAGTGTAAATTTGTTCAACCATTTTGGAAAGCAGTATGGAGGTTCCATAAAAGACTCCACATATGGGCTGGGAAGGTGGCTCAGTGGTAGAGTGCTTGCCTTGCATGCATGAGGCCCTGGGTTCAATTCCTCAGCACCACATAAGCAAAAAGAAAAAAAAAAAGACTCCACATAGAGCTCCTCTATGATCCAGCAATCCCACTTTTGGGCATTTACCCAAATGACCACAAAGAAAGGCCATACTAAAGCTACCAGCACAACTATGTTTATCACAGCATTTTTCACCATAGCTAAAATATTGAACCAATCCAGATACCACTCAGTAGATGAGTGAATCAAGAAAATGTGAGATATAGATATACATAGAATTCTATGCTTCCATCAGAAATAATGACACTGCCCCATTTTAAGGAAATGGAAAGACTTGGAAAAAATCATATTAAGTGAAGTAAGTCAGACCCAAAGAAACATAGATCCCATGGTTTTCCTTATTTGCAATAATTAGTGTACATCTAGGATAATCTTAGTAGATGAGCAGAATAGCTCAATAGCTTTGTACATTTGACCATATAAGATGCTGTTAAGTAAAATAAACTCCAAGACATGGATACAAGAGGTTTTTCTTTGTTGTTGTATTTAATGTACTATGTGATTTTTCTGTTTCCTTTATATGTTTTTCCCTCTATGGTATATCCCCTGTTGTCACTGTATTTGATTCTGGTACCCCAGAATTGTATATACGTTTATTTGAATTAGGGAAGGGAAGAGCAACAACAGAATGGTGAGACAAAGGAGAAGGAAAGAACCAATGCAACAGCAATATATACAAGACAATATGTTGGAAATGATCTGTACATCTTGTGAGGTGGAGTGGGGGTGGGGAAAGTAGGAGAAAATGAGGGAAGGGGTAACAAGTTTGACAAGAAATGTACTTATTACCTTACCTATTTAACTGTAACCTTCTGTACATCACTTTGGCAATAAAAAAAAAGAAAATTCCCCTGTGGCCCCTGGGGTAAATCAACCACTGTGGCCTAATATATCCAAAAATATAAAAAAAAATCCTTATCCTAATAAGTCCTGACTGACCCAGCTCCTATGATTATCTCCCAATCCCTATCTTCCTCAGTCATTTCCAGATTTTTTTGTTTGTGGGCAGTGAGTGCTGGCTTTCTGGAAGGCCTAGGAGTTTTCTCCTCTTATTTGGCAGACACTGAAATTCCCATTAAGTATCTGAAGCCAGCCCTGAGTCTTTTAGGAAGGAATCTCGGAAACTAGACTCCTAAACTCCTGTCTTTGGGAAGCAGTGTTTATCAGCCCACAAAGCAGCAGACTAAAGAAAGGAAGACTTGGGCTGGGAAAGCAGCTTAGTAGTAGAGTGCTTGCCTAGCATGCATGAAGCCCTGGGTTCCATTCCTTAATACCACATAAACAGAGAAGCCTGAAGGAAGTGGCACTGTGGCTCAAGCGGTAAAATGCTAGCCTGGAGCACAGAGAAGCCCAAGCCTTGACTTCAAGCCCCAGGATTGACCAAAAAAAAAAAAAAAGGAAGCCTTCACTGTGGCCTAAGTAATTTACCAGTGCATTGTTTGTGTTAAAGTACAGAGAGATAACATTAAGCCCAACTCCTCTGACTCCTGGAATTTAGTCACAAACTGTATTTAAGGCTGACTGAGCAAGTCTGCAGTCTCAGCCAGTACAGAACCTGAGCTCCTGATCTGAGTTGGGACCAACCATCAATATAAGCATGGGATAGGACATGGCCACAGGTCCAATACATAGTTGATTTGGGTCTGCACCGGTAGCTAATCCTAGCTACTCAAGATGCTGAGATCTAAGGAATACAGTTCAAAGCCTTACAGGACTTCAGAGTCTTTGAGAGTCTTATCTCCAATTAACTACGGAAGAGCCAGAAGTGAAGCTGTGGCTTAAGTGGTACAGGTACAATACCCATGCTCAAAGTTCAAGCTCCAGGAATGGCACATGTGCACACACGCACGCGCTCACACACACACACCACAAAAAAAGAAAATGTCCAAGAAAGTGCAGCATTCATTAAACCACACATTCATTCACAGTACTTTAGCCCTGGATTCAAGTAGAGAGTGGATCCTTATTTGAGTTGGAGAATGAAGGGTTGTCACAAGACAAGATTTATCACAGAAGGACTAAGATGCAGCCAAGTGAGACTGGACAGTCAAGGTCAGGGCCAATTCCATTTTCCTCTGTCATTATCTGCCAGGTACTGAAAGTTCCAAGCTGACAAGCCAGATGATGTTGGGATCCAGCCCAGCTTGCTCACACACATGAATGATCACAACCTCAAAACTACCACCACTGGGGCTGGGAACGTATCTCAGTAGTAGAGTGTGGCCCTAGTGTTCAACCCTAGCACCACAGATAACAAAGAAACAAAAATCGAAACAACAAAAAGCTGGCAGCCAAGAGAATGTCTGTTTTAGTTATTTTTTTCTTCTTTTCTTTTCCTTTTTCTTTTGTTTCCCTCCCACTCCCCCCTCTCTCTTCTTCCCTCCCTCCCTCCCACCCTCTCTCTCTCTCTCTCTCTCTCTCTCATTTGTGCTGGTCCTGAGGCTTGACCTCAGGGCCTTGGTGCTGTACCAGAGCTTATTCATTTGGCTCAAGGAAGGTGTTCTACCACTTAAGGTAAAGCTTTCAGTTCTCACCTTTTCTGAGTAGTTTATTAGAGATGAGAGGCTCCTAGACTTTCCTTCCCAGGCTGGCTTGGACCTGGAATCCTCAGATCTCAGCCTCCTGAGTAGCTAAAATTACAGGCATGATCCACAGGACCTGGCTTTTTTCTTTTTTTAATTGGGTGCCGGTACTAAGGCTTGAACTCAGGGCTTAGCTTCTTTTGCTCAAGGCTAGCACTATTACTGGAGCCACAGCTCACTTGTTGCTTTTTGATGGTTAATTGGAGATAAGTCTAGGAACTTTCCTGTTGTGAACTGACTTCCAAAAGATCCTTAGATCTTCGCCTCCTGAGGATTACAGGCATGAGCCATGATGCCCAGCTTCTTTTAAAATTAGCTGTTTTGAAATGTTTTCCAAAATTTGGTAAAACTGTAAACATAATACTTCCTTTTTCAACTGATAGCACACTGAGAAGATAATATAAGGCAACTAATACTGTATAACTGTAAAACTTCAGTTTTCACATGATAAGTGATCATTTAAATCTACATCAACAGGTAAGCCCATGAGATAGAAGTTTGGGCCATTGGATCAATTACAGTAACTTTTGGTTAAATTTAGCCATTCGTTTTTATATTCCTTACATACCCAGGATTCGGGGGGGGGGGAGGAGGGAGGGAATCTTTAAATATACATTCAACGAAGGCAATATCTTCTCATCTATTTATATATAGTTATAAAGTATTATTTTGAAGAGAGAAATACAAAGAAACCAGCTCAGTGATTCCCATCTCTCATGTCCCCCTTGCTGAGGATCAAACATAGGGCCTTCCTTGAACATACTAGGCACAAGCTCTACCACTGAGCTACGCCCCCAACCACGAACCCTAGATGTTCAAATAGCTATCACTGGGGCCACTGATATCAAAGAAGGCTGGTAGAGAAACCCAATTGTGATTTAAAAGAACAGCTCTATTGAGTGATAGATTAATTCAAGCAAACAACTCTATTTAAGTATTTACTATTTATTGTGCTGGTACTGGGGCTTGACCTCAAGGCCTCCTGCTCTTGCCTGGCTTTTTTAGATTGATGCTCTACCACTTGAGCCATACCTCCACTTCAGGCTTTTTGCTGATTAGTTGGAGGTAAGCATCTCTCAGATTTGTCTACACAATCTGGCTTTCAACTTCATTCATCAGATTGAAGCTTCCTGAGTAGCTAGGATTACAGGCATGGGCTGCCTGGCTTTGCTTTAAATTTTTATTCATGAAATATTTTGTTTCATGCTGCTGGGCATTCAAGTGAGTCCCTGCCATTTATTTATCTATTTGTTTGTTTGTTTGTTTGTCAGTTGTGGGGCTTGAACTCTGGGCTTGGGCACTGCCCCTTAGCTCTTCAGCTCAAGGCAAGCACTATACCACCTGAGCCACAGTGCCACTTCTTGTTTTCTGGTGGTTAACTGGAGATAAGAATCTCACAGACTTTCCTCCCAGGGCTGGCTTTGAACAGCAATCCTCAGATCTCAACCTCTTGAGTAGCTGCTCCTGGCCATTTGTTTTTAAACATTGTTGCATTGAAAAAATTATGTTATTATCTGAGATTGTGGCCTAGTGGTAGAGTGCTTGCCTAACATGCATGAGGCCCTGGATTAAATTCCTGATAAACAGAAAAAATTGGAAGAAGTGGTGCTGTAGCTCTAGTGGTAGCATGCTAGCCTTGAGCAAAAGAGGCTCAGAGACAGTGCCCAGGCCCTGAGTTCAAGCCCCAGGACTGGCCCAAAAAATATAATGATAATGATAATAATAATAATATTGATTATGTTATTGAAAAACAACAATCTGGAAGTGGCGCTGTGGCTCAAGTGGTAGAGCGCTTGCCTTGAGCTGAAGAGCTGAGGGACAGCACCCAGGCCCAGAGTTCAGGCCCCATGACCGACAAAAAAAAGAAAAAAGAAAACCAACAATCTCATCCAATCCTGCACATTATAAATGAGAAACTGAGCTATTGAGAGATATGTCATTAGAAAACACAAAAACAGCACCAAAACCAGGACTTGGATGGGGAGAGACTGGCAGATGTCCATCTCTACTCATTACCCCTTCTCTTTTATTAATAGAACTGTCCCAGCCTTAACTAGACATGTGACTATCCAGAGACAGACTACATTCCACAGCAGAGAAATTTGATTGTGACACTGAGTTCTCACCAATGGAAGAACAAAAGGAAGGACTCAGGACACAGCCAAGGGGCAAGAGCACCTGGGTCTCCAGATGGCTTTCTGAAGCAGAACCACCTCCACAACTGCTCCTTCCACTTTCTTTGGAAAATTTATGAGCCCAAAAGAAAGTATATTGCTCAGGCACTCTAGAATTTTTCTGTCTCTCCGTTATAGTAGCTGTCAATTTAGCTAATGCTAAGTAACAAATTTCTCCAAAATTCAATAACTTAGTATTAACTTGTTGTCTTGTGGTTTCTGTGGGCCAGGAATTCCAGGACAGTGTGAGTGAGTTCTCAGAATCTCATGATGTAGAAGCCAGCGTGGTGACAGGTGGCAGTCATCCAAAGGCGTAACCAGAGCTACAATATTCTTCTAAGAATTACACGTTCCTCTCATGAAAACTCTGCTTCAAGACATTAAAGGCTTGGAGCTATTTAGTCATGTATGTCGTACATACCTTAATCCCAACACTTTGGAGGCTGAAGCAGGGGAGCTTGAACTGGAGGCCAGTGTGGGCTAAATGGCAAGACCTTGTCTCAAAACAGAGCAAAGAAAAAAAAACAGAAAGAAAGTGTGGGGAAAATATTGATACAATTTATGTAACTTTAAAGCATGACATGGTTACTTAGAGTTGGTTATACTTTTTTTTTTTGCAACCAAACATAGTTAACATTTTCTTCCTTATTTTAAGGCTGGATTTGGAAGCCCATGGAAAAAGAGTCTCTAACATGTCTGCCTCATATTTCTTCTCAGAATGGCTGCTGACCCTAAACTGTTTCTCTGTTGCTTACAGACCTTAAAATGAAGGAGCTTATAGGGAATAGGGTCATGGACATAAGGAGCATCTCTTTGTAGGAGTTTAGTATCATCTTCTCTTTTCTTAGATTTGGACACATAGTTCTACTTCAGCTTTCTCAAGTGGCTTTGAATGTATGACCCATAACCTTTAATGTTTCAACTTCTTCCTCCACAGAAGGATTGTTTTCCTGACATTCAAAGATGAGTCTGGAACAACCATTTTCTGGTGCAGGAGTTATTTACTGGGGGATGAGGCAAGTAAATGAAATCAACATTATAAAAACAGTCAACTTGTCTTCTTTAAGACACTCCAATTTGGGCCTGGGAATGTGGCTTAGTGGTTAGAGTGCTTGCCTAGCATCCATTTTGATTCCTCAGTACCACGTAAACAGAAAAAGGCAGAAGTGGTGCTGTGGCTCAAGTAGTAGAGCACTAGCCTTGAGCAAAGAGAGGCTCAGGGACAAAGTCCAGGCCCTGAAGTTCATGAATTCCAACCTGGCCCAGGACTGGCAAAAGAAAAAACAAAAAAAGACTTTTCAGTTTAAGAAAGGGCTGGGCCCAGCGCTGGTGGCTCACGCCTGTAATCCTAGCTTCTCGGGAGGCTGAGATCTGAGGATCATGGTTCAAAGCCAGCCCAGGCAGGAAACTCTGTGAGTCTCTTATCTCCAATAAACCACTAGAAAACCAGAAGTGGTGCTGTAGCTCAAACAGTAGAGCACTTGCCTTGCCCTGGAGAGCACAGGGACAGCGCCCAGGCCCAGAGTTCAAACCCCACAACCGA
>NW_012267220.1:28272456-28275269 GCF_000151885.1 Dipodomys ordii | reverse complement strand
AAAAGCCAGAAGTGGCACTGTGGCTCAAGTGGTAGAGCGCTAGCCTTGAGCTGAAGAGCTGAGGGACAGCACCTAGGCCCAGAGTTCAGGCCCCATGACCAGACCCCCTCCCCCCCGCAAAAAAAAGATGTGGCAGACTTGGGCAAAAAAGCAGAGACAGCACCCAGGTCCTGCGTTCAAGCCCCAGGATCAGTGCACACACACACACACACACACACACACACACACACACACTAAGGGACAGCGCCTAGGCCCCAAATTTAAACCCTAGTACTGTTACAAAGAGAAAAGAGAAGAAAAGGAATATATGTTGTTTTGCCAATAGTTTTCCCTGTTGTGCTAAAAAGTAACTAGAAACATTTTCTCCACTTTAACTTTGTTTTCATGCCCCTTTTAAAACTTTGTTTCTTCTTTCCCTTATCTCTCCCAGACTTCCAGTGAGTCCTAATTCCATTCTATTCTTTAGTAAGATTGACTTGCTGGATTACCACAAATGACTAAAAACAGGCCATGTTTGTCATTCTGTGTTTAGCTTGTTTCACTCAACATAATCATCTCTAGTTTGTCTATGTTGCTGCAAATGAGAGAATTTCATTCTTTTTTATGGCTGAATAATAAACCATTGTGCAAATATAGCACATTTGCTTTATCCATTCATCCACTGAAGGGCATCTGAGTTGATTCCATATTTGAACTACTGTGAATAGTGTTGCAATAACCTTCTTCAGTCCAAGCTATCATTTGAGACACTGAACTGTAGCCACACTGGCTGTGAGGAGCAAAGGGATGTGGGAAGGACGCAACATTTCCAAATGATGTTTTCTAAGTGCTTCAGAAATTTATTAGACACTTAAAATGTTGCAAGAAGGTAGGTAGGTAGGTAGGTAGATAGATAGATAGATAGATAGATAGATAGATAGATAGATAGATAGATAGATAGATAGATAGATAGATAGATAGATAGATAGATAGATAGATAGATTGTGTGTATGTGTGTTCTATTCCTGGGATTTTAATTCAGGGAACTAGGCACTGTCCCTGAGCTTTTTTTTTTCCTTCAAGGCTAGCACTCTACAACTTGAGCCACAGCTCCACTTCTGGCTTTTTTTCTGGTAGTTAATGGGAGATAAGAGTCTCACAGACTTTCCTGCCTGGGCTGGTTTGGAGCCAATGCTCAGATCTCATCCTCCTGAGTAGCTAGGATTATAGGCATGAGCCACTGGCACCCAGTAAAACATAAAATGTTACAGAACATCCTGTCTGATTGCTGAGTCATGGTTCATGTACGTGTGGCCTAAGATATTAATGTCTTGAGTGATCAGCTCTATCTCCATGAACACCTGCATGGTTCTAGTAAAGTGCTTTCCCATAGAAGCTCTCTGTAACCTGAAGGAGAAGAAGGTAAAGAGGTCTTCCTCTCTTCCTGTTAGTTTTCCCTTCAAAGGATGTTCCTCTGTCACAGTTTTCTGCTATAGGTTCTAACAGGACAGTCTCAATGAAATTAGAATCCCTCTTATGTCCCATGGTACTTTTATAATTGTTATAATTATATAATTTTTATAACTTTTTTTTTTGGCCAGTTGTAGGGCCTGAACTCAGGGCCTGGGTGCTGTTCCTGAGCTCTTTTGCTCAAGGTTAGCACTCTACCACTTGGAGTCACAGTACCACTTCTGGTTTTTGAGTGGTTAATTGGAGATAAGATTCTCTTGGGGACTTTTCTGCCCCAGCTGGCTCCCAATCTCGATCCTCAAATCTCTGCCTCCAGAGTAGCTAGGATTAAAGGCTTGAGCCACTGGCACCTAGCTTTTAAGTTTATTCTGGTTTGTTTGGGTGGTTGGTTTTTTGTTTTTATTTTTGTTTTGCTAGTCCTGGGGCCAGAACTCAAGGGCTGGGCACTGTCCCTGAGCTTCTTTTGCTCAAGGCTAGCATTCTATCACTTAAGCCATAGCACCACTTCCAGCTTTTTCTGTTTATATGGTACTGAGGAATCAAACCCAGGGCTTCATGTGTGCTAGACAAACACTCTACCACTGAGCCACATTCCCAGCCATAAGCTTATTCTTTTAAGTTTTAGCAAGGCTTTCTTTTAGTATAACAGAAATGACTGAGGAGAAAGGTTTAAAAAAAATCATTTCATTGCCAGTCCTGGGGTTTGACTCAGAGCCTGGGCACTGTCCCTGAGCTTCTTTTGCTCAAGGCTAGCCACTCTACCACTTGAGCCACAATGCTACTTTTCCAGCTTTTTCTGTTTATGTGGTACTGAGGAATTGAACTCAGAGCTTCATGCATGCTAGGCAAATTACCATTAAGCCACATTCCCAGCCCAAAGTTGGGGCTTGAACTCAGGGCCTAGGTGCTGTCCCTGAGCTTTTTTTTTTTTGTTGTTCAAGACTATCATTCTATCACTTTGAGCCACAGCTCTGCTTCCTTGATTTTCTCTCAACAAAATTGAGAGGAAATTGCAGAGAATTCCCACAGACCACTTGTTCCCATGCTTACATAGCCTCCCCATTACCAACATCGCCCACTAGACTGGTACATTTCTTACAGCAGATGAACCTACATTGCCATTCCAGAATCACCCAACATTCAGAGCGTTCACTCAGTGTTCACTCTCAGTTTGTACATTTTATGGGTTTGGACAAAAGTACAATTTTAGAGATCTGCGGTTGTACTATCATACAGAGTAGTTTCACTGTATTAAAATCCTTCTCTCTTGGGCTGGGAAGGTGGCTCAGTGGTAGAGCGCTTGCCTTGCATGCTCGAGGCCCTGGGTTCGATTCCTCAGCACCACATAAGCAAAAAGAAAAAAG
>NW_012267220.1:28260689-28271591 GCF_000151885.1 Dipodomys ordii | reverse complement strand
AGCTGGAATTTGGCTTAGTGTTAGAATGCTTGCCTAGCATTTATGAAGCCATGGGTTCGATTCCTCAGTACCACATACTCAGAAAAAAAGCCAGAAGTGGCACTGTGGCTCAAGTGCTAGCCTTGATCAAAAAAAGTGCCTAGGGCCTGAGTTCAAGCCCCAGGACAGGCACAAAAAAAATAAAAAATAAAAAGGGCATTCCATACACCAAAGTCACAAGCTGGAAGTGGCGCTGTGGCTCAAGTGGTAGGGCGCTAGCCTTGAGCTGAAGAGCTAAGAGATAGTGCACAGTCCCAGAGTTCAGCCCCCACAACCGACAAAATAAAAAAAAAAGTCACAATTGAGCTTGGTGTGGTGGACTCTGTGATCCATTTTCAATTATGCTCTTTACAAATGCTCAAATATCACCCTTCTTTTTATTTTATTACATAAAAGGAGAAAAGCACTTTAAGTTATATACCATTGAAACAAAAGATTCTCTCTCCCTCCATTCCTCCCTCTCTTTTATTTACTTTTAATTTTTTGGTAACAGTACTGGAGTTTGAACTCAGGACCTGGAGCTCTTATTTGACTTTTTAGCTCAAGGCTGGAACACTAGCATTTAGCTACACTGCCACTTGTAGCTTTTTTTTTTTTTTGCCAGTCCTGGGACTTGAACTCAGGGCATGGACACTGTCACTGACCTTCTTTGCTCAAGGCTAGCACTCTACCACTTGAGCCACAGTGCCACTTCCGGCTTTTTCTGTTTATGTGGTACTGAGGTATCAAACCCAGGGTTTCATGCATGCTAGGCAAGTACTCTACCCACTAGGTCACAATCCAAGCTTTTTTCTTTTTTCTTTTGTTGCTTGTGGGGCTTGAATTCTGGGCCTGGGCACTTTGGTTGGCTTTGAACTTTAATCCTCAGATCTCAGCAGCTTGAGTAGCTAGGATTATAGGCAGGAGCCAATTCCTTTTTTGTTTTTTTTGCCAGTCTGAGGCTTGAACTCAGAGCCTGGGCACTGTCCCTGAACTTTTTGTTTGTTTGTTTTTTGTGTTTTTTTTTGGGGGGGGTCCGGTCGTGGGGCCTGAGCTCTGGGACTGGGCACTGTCTGAGGGACAGTGCCTTGAGCTCTTCAGCTCAAGGCTAGCACTCTACCACTTGAGCCACAGCGCTACTTCTGGCTTTTTTTCTTTTTTCTTATGTGGTGCTGAGGAATCGAACCCAGGGCCTTGAGCATGCAAGGCAAGCGCTCTACCACTGAGCCACCTTCCCAGCGCCCCCCCCCCGAACTTTTTTTGCTCAAGGCTAGCACTTTACCACTTGAGCCACTTCTAGTTTTTTCTGTTTATGTGGTACTGAGGAATCGAACCCAGGGCTTCATGCTTACTAGGCAAGCACTCTACCACTGAGCCACATTCCCAGCCCACCAATTCAGTACAGGGCCACAGTAAGTGGCCCTATATATCCATAAGTTATGCAAATATCCCAGGAAAAGATTATTAAAAGTACTGGATGTCTTTGGGAGGGTAAAAGGGAAGCACTCACTAGACACTATGTTGAAAATGAACTATACGCCGGGTGCCGGTGGCTCACACTTGTAATTCTAGCTACTCAGGAAACTGAGATCTGAGGATTGAGGTCCAAAGCCAGCCCAGGCAGAAAGTCCATGAAACTCTTATCTCCAATAAACCACTCAGAAAACCAGAAGTGGCGCTGTAGCTCAAGTGGAAGAGCGCTTGCCTTGAGCTGAAGACCTGAGGGACAGCACCCAGACCCAGAGTTCAAGCCCCATGACCAACAAAAAAAAGAAAAGAAAATGAACTTTACAAGTTGTGGGTGGGGATCAGAGGGGAAAACTGGGAAAGGGTGAAAAAAAGGGTGACATTGTCCAAAAAACAATGTACTCTTTACCTGACTTATGTAACTGCAACCCCTGTGTACATCACCTTTATAATAACAATTTAAAAATTGTGAAAAAAAAAGTGCTGGGGGCTGGGAAGGTGGCTCAGTGGTAGAGTGTTTGCCTTGCATGCCTGAGGCCCTGGGTTCAATTCCTCAGCACCACATAAGCAAAAAGAAAAAAGCTGGAAGTGGCACTGTGGCTCAAGTGGTAGAGTGCTAGCCTTGAGCTGAAGGGCTGAGGGACAGTGTCCAGGCCCAGAGTTCAGGCCCCATGACCAGACCAAAAAAAAAAAGTGCTGGGGAGTGTGTACATAGTTTACATATAACACCATGCCATTTTCTATAAGGAAGCCTGAATCTGAAGGTTTTGGTATCCTTGGAACTTCTGGAACTAATGAAATAGGAAGAGAAGGGTCCTTACTCTTTGAAGTTGGTGGTCAGAAGGTGTGAGCATCATTGAGCAAAGTGAGAAAGCACTCATATACAGAAATGCACAATCTCATTTAAGGGTCATGAATTCCTAGGATTTAGGTAAGTAGTCATCTTCAGTTAGCATACTGAATAAGAAGATAGAGGTGGTCTGGGGAGGTGGCTCAGTGGTAGAGAGCTTGCCTTGCATGCCTGAGGCCCTGGGTTCGATTCCTCAACAGCACATAAGAAAAAAGCCAGAAGTGGCACTGTGGCTCAAGTGGTAGAGTGCTAACCTTGAGCTGAAGAGTTGAGGGACAGTGCCCAGGCCCAGAGTTCAGGCCCCACGACCAGACCCCCCCCCAAAAAAAAGAAGAAGATAGAGGTTTCTCTGGAAAATAAAGATATTTTTCTTTATTTACTCATTTTGCTGGTGGTAAATAACTTCTTTTTCAGCTTTGTTGTTGTTGTTGCAAGAGCTGAAGGCCCAACTCATAGCCTTACAGTGAGATAAAGCCCCAATCCCAATACTTTAGTTAAAAATTAAAAATGGGCTGTAGAGTGGTAATGTGGCTTAGTGGTAGAGTGTTTGCCTAGCATGCCTGAAGCCTTGAGTTTGGTTCCTTAGTACCACATACATAGAAAAAGCTGGAAGTGGCACTGTGGTTCAAGTGGTAGAGCACTAGCCTTGCAGAAAAGAAGCTTATGGATAGTGCTCAGCCACACGACTGGAAAAAAGAAATGAATAAATGAGTGGATGAATAGCATAGAGATAGACATAAAGATAAAGAAATGACACCATAAGTCAAATAAAATTGGAGGAGAGATTTACTCTGATTTCAACCATGGCCACTCAATGCCTGAGCAATGCTGGAGGTCAAAGATCTTTGTCTGTGGCTCAAGTGGCTCTTTGTGCACAGTGCCACTTCCAATTTTAGAGTGGTTTGTTGGAGATAAGAGTCTTAGATGGAACCGGTGCCAGTGGCTCACACCTGTAATCCTAGCTATTCAGTATGCTGAGATTTGAGGAGCCGGTTCAAAGCCAGCCCTGGCAGGAAAGCCCATGAGACTCTTATCTCCAATTAATTTCCAGTTAACTAGAAAACTGGAAGTGGTGCTGTGGCTCAAGAGGTAGAGCACTTGCCTTGAGCTGAGAGCTGAGGGACAGCGCCCAGGCCAAGAGTTCAAGCCCTATGACCAACATACACACACACTCACGTCTCACAAGGGACTTTCCTGCCCTTTATGGCTTCCAACCATGATGCTCAGACCTCAGCCTCCTGAGTAGTTAAGATTACAGGCAGAAGCCACTGGCTCCCCGCTAACAAAGCAGTTTATGGATACAATGCATCGTTTTTGTTGTCGGTTGTGGGTCTTGAACTCTGGGTCTGGGCGCTGTCCCTCAGCTCTTCAGCTCTTCACCACTTGAGCCGCAACATGACTTCCAGCTTTTTCTGTATATGTGGTTCTGAGGAGTCGAACCCAGGGCTTCATGCATGCTTTACCACTAAGCCACCTTCCCAGCCCCTGTAAGGTTTTGTTTGTTTTTATCTGAAATCCAAGCGCCTGGAATTCCTTTTTTTGGGGGGGGGGCCGGTCATGGGTCCTGAACTCTAGTCCTTGGGCGCTGTCCCTCAGCTCTTCAGCTCAAGGCTAGCGCTCTACCACTTGAGCCACAGTGCCACTTCCGGCTTTTTTCTTTTTGCTTATGTAGTGCTGAGGAATCAAACCCAGGGCCTCATGCATGCAAGGCAAGCGCTCTACCACTGAGCCACCTTCCCAGCCCCTGTAAGGTTTTGTTTGTTTTTATCTGCAATCCAAGCACCTGGAATTCTGACCAGTCACAGGCCTTCAATTTCAGACCTTAATTTCCCTGTTCGTAGAATAAGGCACTGGCCAGAAGTGAGATGACAACGAACCCCCTGCACAGCTCTGTTTTGTAATTCACCGACTTCGCTCTCTTGCCTGTTTCTCCACCCTCTCTCTAGCTGCCACCCACAACCTAGTCACTGTCCAGGCAGCAGAAACAGAACTCTGGCCCGAGACAGGTTTCCCAAGGAGCTGTAGAAAATAAACTGTGTAAGAGCTGGAGGCGGAAAACAAGGGGCCCTAACCACTTTCCTCCAGACCTCCCTCGACAGCCAGTCACCACCAGGCATCTGGGCCTTTTCTTTAGACTGGAATCTCGCCCGGGGGTTGGGTTAGTGGTGGGCACCCCCCCCCCACCTTCGCCTGGGGCTAGGATGTTCCCTCTTCAAAGGCGAGGGACCAGCCTGCAGATGCCCAGGAGCGGAGGACAGCTCCCATTGGCTGGGGGCCGCGTGACGAGTGGGGCGGGGCTTCCAGGGGGCGGGGTCAGTCACTGAGAGAGGGCGTGCACCGCCCTGTGTGGGTTTTAAGGCTCGCCGTGCGCTCACGTCTGCACCGTGGGACCCGAGCCCAGCTTCGTCCGCGCGCCGAGAGCTCCGACGATCCGGGGACCCCCGTGTCGCCCCCCGTAACTCCTCCACCCAGCCCAGGCCCTTTTCCTCCGTGCCTTTCCCCTCGGGTGCTTGACCCGGGGAGACTTTCTGTTTGTTTGCTCGCCTTGCCTCTTTGTTGCTCTGAGAACTAGTGGGAGCCTCCCGGCTCCGGCGGGCGTTGAACTTCGGGAGGAAGGCAGCGCGCCGTACAGCGCCCCGGGCGCGTGCTGCGCACGGACGGTTCCCCGCCGCTGCGCCCACCCCCCGCCGGCCTTTCACCTCCCCCCCCCGCCGCCCGCTTTCGTTCCCCGGAGGAAGCCGACGGAGACTTCATTGATGCACCCATTCCAGTGGTGTAACGGTAAGTCCCGGGGCGGGAACGGCAGCGCGCATTCCGGGCTTGGTGGAGTCGCCGAGGGAACGCGGGGGTTCCTCAGCCCGCGGGGCCCGTGGTCCTTGCTTTGGTTTCCAGCCAAGTTTCTTCTTCCTTGGTGTCCTGGCGCCCACCTCTGCTCTCCGCACCGCGGGGTTGGAAATCGTCGGCTTTTCACCGGGTTGGAGTGGGGGGATCTGGAAGGGTCTCGGGGCGCGGGGCAGGCGTGGGAGCCCAGCGTTCCCCCGGCCTTTGTGCGGCCCTCGGGCTGCTGCTCTGCCCGCTGCCTTGCCTTTTTGCGCGCTCCTGCCTCTCTCTGTTCTTTGTTGTGGCGGTTGGAGGGGAATGAAATCGGCGCTCCGGCTCGGATCTCCGACTAGAGGGAGCTCAAGTTCCCGGCCTGAAACTTTGCAGGCTCTTTTCAATGTGTACACAGTGCCGCGTGCGGCGCTGCACGCGCGGGTGCCTCCTCGGCCCTTTGTTGGCTTCGCGTGGGTTTGCGGGGGGCGCTCGGGGGAAAGTGGGTGGGTGGGTGGGGGAACCACCTTTATGTGGATGGGACGACGCGGTGGGTAGATGCCTGGGCGCGCAGCTTTCCCCGCGGTGCGGGCTGGCCTGACCCGAGCTGCGCACCCTAGTTCCTAGACCACCCGCCCCCCGAGCCTGGGCAGGGATTGCAACCCCCCCCCACACACACACAGCCACACACGCACTCACACCAGTAACGTAGCTAAAGTGGCCCCCATCTGAACCTGAACGTCGGGCCGTTCCGGTGATGAGAGGGGCAGCTTGGGTCTGGATTGCTCCCCCAGACTACCTGAAAGAGAGGTTCCGATCCCCACCCCAGTGGCCTTAACGCCTTGGCCGGCCGCTTAACGTTTGGGGAGTTTGGGGGCCGAGTGGGAAGCAACCGGATTGTAGTTTGAATGTATGTCAGGCTGGCCAGTTAGGGGAGGAGAGATCCGATCTAGAGTGTAGAGGGCTTTGGTTTTTAAGGCAGAGTTTGGGCAAGTATGTGTCTGAGCGTCCCCCCTCCCTTCTTCCTTTTGCTAGTCGGGTCTAATTTCCTGAAAATGAACCAAGCTGCCTGTGGTGGGCGGGCAGTGTGGGAGAGGGGCGCGGGGATGGGGGTTGAGAAAGGACCGCGCATCCCAGCTGGGAGAGTGAGAGAGAGATTCCCGGCTGGCTGGAAGAAGGGGAAAGCAGTTCCCAGATCCTCTGGGCTTGCTTGGCCAGCCCTCCTCTGACGTCATTCCTGGCTCAGCCTGCCAGCTGAGAGGAGACCTTCTGAAGTTCAGGCTTCCAGGGGTTGGCAAGACAATGAGACAGATTTAGGGGAAGAGAGCTCAGGCAGCTGTCAGTAATCCCGGTCAGCCTTCTGGGCAGCTTTGTTTCATACAGTGTTTAGCTTTCACTTTTTCTTTCCTGTGAACCTGGGGATTGAACTATGCATCTGGTGCATGCTAAACACCTCTACCACCCCAATTCTTACTTCCACTTATTTTTGTTGTACTGGTCTTGGGGGCTTGAACTCAGTGTCTGGGTGCTGTCCCTGAGCCTGTTTGTGCTCAAGGCTAACACTCTACGGCTTGAGCCACAATGCCACTTTTGACTTTTTCTGAGTAGTTTATTGGAGATTAGGCTCACAGACTTTCCTGCCTGGGATGGCCTTTTTACTATTTATTATCTTGAAGTAGTTGTACAAAGAAGTTCCCATTCTACAAAACAGTATATGAATACAAGGTGTCTGACAACATTGTCACCCATCATTTCTTTTTTTTTTTTTTTTGTCGGTCGTGGGGCTTGAACTCTGGGCCTGGGCGCTGTCCCTCAGCTCTTCAGCTCAAGGCAAGCGCTCTACCACTTGAGCTACAGTGCCACTTCCGGTTTTCTGGTGGTTTATTGGAGATAGGAGTCTCACGGTCTCTCCTGCCCGGGCTGGCTTTGAACCGCGATCCTCAGATCTCAGCCTCCTGAGTAGCTAGGATTACAGGCGTGAGCCACCAGCGCCCGGCTCACCCATCATTTCTTACCCATCCCTTCTCTTCCTTTTTTTTTTATTGTGATAAGGTGATTACATAAATTTCACATTTCACAGTATTGTGGAATAGTGATACTTAGTCACACACACATTTTTAACCTTCACAAGGCAAATTGTCATGGTCTACAAAGTTTGTGACCTTCTGAGTAGCTAGGATTACAGGTGTGAGCCACCAGCATGGTTTTTGTTTGTCTATTGTGGGGCTTGAACTCTGGGTCTGGGCGCTGTCCCTCAGCTCAAGGATAGTGCTCTACCACTTGAGCCACAGCGCCACTTCCAGCTTTTTCTGCTTATGTGGTGCTGAGGAATCGAATCCAGGGGTTCAAGCATGTCAGGCAAGCACTCTACCATTGAGCCACCTTCCCAGCCCCATTGAACTGGCCTGGGTACTGCACCTAAGATTTTTTTCCCTACCACTTGAACTACATCACCAAGTGGGTTTTGGTGGTTATTTGGAGATGGGTCTCAAGGCTTTTCCTGTCCAGCCTGGTTTCTAACATTAATCTTCAGATCTCAGCCTCCTGAATAGCTAGGATTATAGGTGTGAGCCACCAGCCCCTCCCTACCTCCACTTCTTAAAGTGATCCATGGATCTAATAGTACTTTGGCTTCACAGAGAAAGCAACCTCTTTCACAGAGAAAGCAACCTCTTTTCCAAGACCCTATTCTCTGGGGCTGGAGTTCTCTGGCCTTAACAAAAAAAAATCATTCAGAATAAGATATTCAGCTGTAATAGAAGCAAAACGGTTGTCACTTCCTAAAGCTTTTCTTTTTTTTTTTTTTTTGTCGGTCGTGGGGCTTGAACTCTGGGCTTGGGTGCTGTCCCTTAGCTCTTCAGCTCAAGGCGAGTGCTCTACCACTTGAGCTACAGCGCCACTTCCGGTTTTTCTTTTTGCTTATGTAGTGCTGAGGAATCAAACCCAGGGCCTCATGCATGCAAGGCAAGCGCTCTACCACTGAGCCACCTTCCCAGCCCCTGTAAGGTTTTGTTTGTTTTTATCTGCAATCCAAGCACCTGGAATTCTGACCAGTCACAGGCCTTCAATTTCAGACCTTAATTTCCCTGTTCGTAGAATAAGGCACTGGCCAGAAGTGAGATGACAACGAACCCCCTGCACAGCTCTGTTTTGTAATTCACCGACTTCGCTCTCTTGCCTGTTTCTCCACCCTCTCTCTAGCTGCCACCCACAACCTAGTCACTGTCCAGGCAGCAGAAACAGAACTCTGGCCCGAGACAGGTTTCCCAAGGAGCTGTAGAAAATAAACTGTGTAAGAGCTGGAGGCGGAAAACAAGGGGCCCTAACCACTTTCCTCCAGACCTCCCTCGACAGCCAGTCACCACCAGGCATCTGGGCCTTTTCTTTAGACTGGAATCTCGCCCGGGGGTTGGGTTAGTGGTGGGCACCCCCCCCCCACCTTCGCCTGGGGCTAGGATGTTCCCTCTTCAAAGGCGAGGGACCAGCCTGCAGATGCCCAGGAGCGGAGGACAGCTCCCATTGGCTGGGGGCCGCGTGACGAGTGGGGCGGGGCTTCCAGGGGGCGGGGTCAGTCACTGAGAGAGGGCGTGCACCGCCCTGTGTGGGTTTTAAGGCTCGCCGTGCGCTCACGTCTGCACCGTGGGACCCGAGCCCAGCTTCGTCCGCGCGCCGAGAGCTCCGACGATCCGGGGACCCCCGTGTCGCCCCCCGTAACTCCTCCACCCAGCCCAGGCCCTTTTCCTCCGTGCCTTTCCCCTCGGGTGCTTGACCCGGGGAGACTTTCTGTTTGTTTGCTCGCCTTGCCTCTTTGTTGCTCTGAGAACTAGTGGGAGCCTCCCGGCTCCGGCGGGCGTTGAACTTCGGGAGGAAGGCAGCGCGCCGTACAGCGCCCCGGGCGCGTGCTGCGCACGGACGGTTCCCCGCCGCTGCGCCCACCCCCCGCCGGCCTTTCACCTCCCCCCCCCGCCGCCCGCTTTCGTTCCCCGGAGGAAGCCGACGGAGACTTCATTGATGCACCCATTCCAGTGGTGTAACGGTAAGTCCCGGGGCGGGAACGGCAGCGCGCATTCCGGGCTTGGTGGAGTCGCCGAGGGAACGCGGGGGTTCCTCAGCCCGCGGGGCCCGTGGTCCTTGCTTTGGTTTCCAGCCAAGTTTCTTCTTCCTTGGTGTCCTGGCGCCCACCTCTGCTCTCCGCACCGCGGGGTTGGAAATCGTCGGCTTTTCACCGGGTTGGAGTGGGGGGATCTGGAAGGGTCTCGGGGCGCGGGGCAGGCGTGGGAGCCCAGCGTTCCCCCGGCCTTTGTGCGGCCCTCGGGCTGCTGCTCTGCCCGCTGCCTTGCCTTTTTGCGCGCTCCTGCCTCTCTCTGTTCTTTGTTGTGGCGGTTGGAGGGGAATGAAATCGGCGCTCCGGCTCGGATCTCCGACTAGAGGGAGCTCAAGTTCCCGGCCTGAAACTTTGCAGGCTCTTTTCAATGTGTACACAGTGCCGCGTGCGGCGCTGCACGCGCGGGTGCCTCCTCGGCCCTTTGTTGGCTTCGCGTGGGTTTGCGGGGGGCGCTCGGGGGAAAGTGGGTGGGTGGGTGGGGGAACCACCTTTATGTGGATGGGACGACGCGGTGGGTAGATGCCTGGGCGCGCAGCTTTCCCCGCGGTGCGGGCTGGCCTGACCCGAGCTGCGCACCCTAGTTCCTAGACCACCCGCCCCCCGAGCCTGGGCAGGGATTGCAACCCCCCCCCACACACACACAGCCACACACGCACTCACACCAGTAACGTAGCTAAAGTGGCCCCCATCTGAACCTGAACGTCGGGCCGTTCCGGTGATGAGAGGGGCAGCTTGGGTCTGGATTGCTCCCCCAGACTACCTGAAAGAGAGGTTCCGATCCCCACCCCAGTGGCCTTAACGCCTTGGCCGGCCGCTTAACGTTTGGGGAGTTTGGGGGCCGAGTGGGAAGCAACCGGATTGTAGTTTGAATGTATGTCAGGCTGGCCAGTTAGGGGAGGAGAGATCCGATCTAGAGTGTAGAGGGCTTTGGTTTTTAAGGCAGAGTTTGGGCAAGTATGTGTCTGAGCGTCCCCCCTCCCTTCTTCCTTTTGCTAGTCGGGTCTAATTTCCTGAAAATGAACCAAGCTGCCTGTGGTGGGCGGGCAGTGTGGGAGAGGGGCGCGGGGATGGGGGTTGAGAAAGGACCGCGCATCCCAGCTGGGAGAGTGAGAGAGAGATTCCCGGCTGGCTGGAAGAAGGGGAAAGCAGTTCCCAGATCCTCTGGGCTTGCTTGGCCAGCCCTCCTCTGACGTCATTCCTGGCTCAGCCTGCCAGCTGAGAGGAGACCTTCTGAAGTTCAGGCTTCCAGGGGTTGGCAAGACAATGAGACAGATTTAGGGGAAGAGAGCTCAGGCAGCTGTCAGTAATCCCGGTCAGCCTTCTGGGCAGCTTTGTTTCATACAGTGTTTAGCTTTCACTTTTTCTTTCCTGTGAACCTGGGGATTGAACTATGCATCTGGTGCATGCTAAACACCTCTACCACCCCAATTCTTACTTCCACTTATTTTTGTTGTACTGGTCTTGGGGGCTTGAACTCAGTGTCTGGGTGCTGTCCCTGAGCCTGTTTGTGCTCAAGGCTAACACTCTACGGCTTGAGCCACAATGCCACTTTTGACTTTTTCTGAGTAGTTTATTGGAGATTAGGCTCACAGACTTTCCTGCCTGGGATGGCCTTTTTACTATTTATTATCTTGAAGTAGTTGTACAAAGA
>NW_012267220.1:28235304-28257673 GCF_000151885.1 Dipodomys ordii | reverse complement strand
AGTCTGTTTTACAGGTGGCTCTTGCCTCTAATCCTAGCTACTCTGAGGGCTAACATCTGAGCATTTCCACACAAGTCCAGCCCAGTCAGGAAAGTCTGAGACTCTTGTCTCCAACTAACCAAAAAAAGCTGCAAATGGAGCTGTGACTCACGTGGTAGAGCACTAACCTTGAGCATAAAAGCTCAGGGACAGCACACAGGCCCTGAGTTCAAGCCCCAGGAGCAGCACACAAAGAAGACCGAAGTTCACACACTTAGTCTATTGGAACTCCAAGGACAGGAAAAGATGGAGGAAATAACTGCTCCAGGATTTTCTCCAGCCATTGTGCCTTCAGGGTACTTGTACATGCCCCCCTTTTTTTTTTTTTTTTTGCAATACTCTGCTACAGCGTTGCTAGTTTCCAGAACCAGAAACAAACTGAACCTCTTTGGAACCCCAAAGTAGCAGGATCCATCTCATGAAAGACATATGGACAAGCCAAGACAAAATTGGGAATGGAGTTTGGGGGTAGCTCTCATACAGTGGCAGGAAAGAAGGAGGCTGTGGTTTTCTGGAAAGGAAGGTCTGGGGCCCTTTGCCCAGGTAAAGTCAACATTGATCATCTTCAGCCCATCTAAAAGTCTTCATGGAAAGTTGATCTCATTTGCCCATTGAGAGCAAATATTTGAATAATAAGAAGGGAGGTAAAACCACTTTCTCACCCTGTTTGGATCCTAGAAGCAAGAGGCTTTCTGCTGGGCAAAGAAAAGTTTAGTAGCTAATTATTTCTTTAATTTCCTCCTAATCAAGAAGCCCTTTAGAACAAGAACTTTTGCTTGCTGCTTCTCCACGAGGTCTAGTTCAGAGCATAAAGCAGTCCCACAACAATGCTTGTTGGCTGGCTGGTGATTTATTTAGTTGAAGGCAGTTTCTGGGCAGTTTTCCCAAACATCAGTCTTCTTTCTTTGAAGTCTGAGTTTTTTTGCCAAGAAGACCAGGTTGTGTGAAGTGGGGATTTTTTTATGAACAAGTTACCAAGACAAGCACTAGGCTAGGCACTGTAGAATTAAATTAATGTCCTTAGACATCATCAGGCTTACTAGGACTATATCCATTTGGTGGCTTACATTCTTGTTTCAGTGTAGACACCCTTCTATTTGTATCAGGACAACCTGTGTTTCTCTTCTTTCCTAAATAGCAAAACATCCATTCCTCTAATTTTTGGGGGAGAAAGGATCTCTCCTTGGGCTTCTCAAATGCTGGGATTATAGGTGTATACCACTATATCTAGTTCTTAGGTGCTCTTTTATCCATAATAGCAGCCTTAGTGCTTATAGAATCAATGATATGATATTTATTACATGTTTAGCCAAATTAAGTTGATGCCAGTGATATTGGGGCTATTTAAGATACTTTTTTTTTTAAATGAGCCAGTACTGAAACTTAAAGTTCAGGACCTTGCACTATTGTTTACTCAAGGATGGCACTCTCAAACTTGCCACACCTCTACTTCCAATTTTTGCTGATTAATTGAAGACAAAATTGTTTCAGATTTGTCTACCTGGGCCATCTTCTGGTCAGTTGTGGGGCGATTGTGGTGCTTGAAGTCAGTGCGTGGGTGCTGTCCCTGAGCTTTTTCACTCAAGGCTACAGCTCTACCACCGGAAGCCACAGTACCACTTCTGGTTTTCTGAAAGTGGTTCATTGGAAATAAGAATCTCACAGACTTTCTAGCCCGGTCTGGCTTTGAACCAGGATCCTCAGATCTCAGCCTCCTGAGTACCTGAGATTATAGGCAAGAGCCTATAAGAAGGATCTGACTAAGACTTGAGGGAGCAAGAACAGATAATTGAAGCAGGTCCTGAGTACAGTAGAATTCAAACAGAAGGATCATTGATTGGAATATCACAAATCCAGGACTTGCAGACTTCAGAAAAGGCCAGGGATTTCTAGGCAAGGAAAGGTGAATGAACGAACAAGGTGCAGGTAGCTCAAGTCTGTTATCCTAGCTGCACAGGAGGGAGATCTAATGATTGTGATTGGAAGCCAGCCAGGGCTGGAAAGTTCTTGAGACTCTTTCATCCAGTTGATCACCAAAGTAGCCAGAAGTGGAGCTGTGGCTCAAATGGGGGGTGGGGAGGGGAAAGGAAGGGTGGAGAGACACTCAAACACAGGGCCTAGGCCCTGAACTCAACCATAAGTACCAACACAGAAAACCAAACAAATAGAAAAGAACAGGTGAAGAGGCAGGTAGGGACAGGATTGGACAAGAGACAATGAAGAGACTGGCCTATAGGGGATTGTGTTAGAGAACACTAGTAAGATATTGAAAGGAGACCCACACCTGTAAGTCTAGCTACTCAGAGGCTGAGATCTGAGGATCACCATTCAAAGCCAGCCTGGGCAGTAATGTCTGTGAGACTCTTTATCTCCAATTAACTACCAAAAAATCAGAAGTAGAGCTATGGCTCAAATAGTAGAGCCCTAGCCTTGAACTGAAGAGCTCTGGGACAGTTCCCAGGCCGAGTTCAAGCCCCATGACTGACAAAAACAAACAAACAAAAAAGATTGGAAGGGGGAAGGGTGCATGTTATGGAAGACTTGAAGTCAACCAGGAGTTTGGAAATACAAAAGTGGAAGGATATGGGGCTGGGGAGGTGGCTCAGTGGTTGAGTGCTTGCCTTGCATGCATGAGGCCCTGGGTTCGATTCCTCAGCACCATATATGCAGAAAAATCTGGAAGTGCTGCTGTGGCTCAAGTGGTAGAGCGCTAGCCTTGAACTGAAAAGCTGAGAGACAGCACCCAGGCCAAGAGTTCAGACCCCATGACCAACAAAAAACAAAAACAAAACAAAAAAAAAGTGGGAGGATATGTCAGACATAGAGAATTAGTAATAGTAATTAGAGAAGGAACTAGAAAGAATGATGACATGTTTTAATAGACAGTAGGTTAGGTAGTATGCTTAAAAGTTGGGGAGGAGAGGGAGGATTTGACCAGGTGCTGGTTGCTCATGCCTGTAATCCTAGCTACTCAAGAGGTGAAGATCTGAGGATCACAGTGTGGACAGTAAAGTCTGAGACTATTATTTCTAATTAACCACCAAAAAGCCAGAAGAGGGAGTAGTAGAGTACTAGTTAAGCCTGAGTTCAGCACTCAGGATCTGAGTTCAAGCCCCACTGCCAGCACAGCAAAAAAAGAGGTTACAGTAGGATAAGGCAGCATTTGAATGGAAGTTTGTAGTCATTAGTTGGATATATAAGGGAGGAAGAGAAATAAGATGTACTTGTGTGTGTGTGTAGCTTTCCCATCACTGAATGAATGTCTGAGAGCAATTTACTTCAGGCAGGGAAGATTTGTGTTGCTTGTGGCTTCAGGTGGCAACCAGAAATTGACAAGAGACACAGCTTTCAGATTTGCCTCCATTGAACTACGTCCTCCAGTTAATACACTTCATTCCCAAGTTTCCAGAGTCTCCCCAACCAAATAGTACCAGCAACCTGAGAAATGTATTCTGCACATAAACGGGGTAACACTTAGTTTCCAAGCCATAACAGCATGTCAGAGTTGATTCTGATCTTCTTACCTGGCCTAACACTGAGTTGTGGTAGCTCTGGTAATTACCAGGTAGAATTCTGCTGTACAGTAATGGGTCCTAGCTCCTAACCAAGATGCCAGAGGAGAATCCACTGCCTGAGTGCAGAGGGACTTTTACAGTAAACTGTGACAACTATAAGCAGATTGTGTAATGATAGAAGGGGCTTCCCCCATATTGTTGGGAAGGTATCATTTTATAGGCCAAGTACATTAGCATGCTTCTGTAGTCCCAGCTACACAGGAGAATCACTTTAACCCAGCAGTTCAAGTTTCAGTTGGGCAACGTGGCAAGATCCCATCTGTTTAAAAACAAACTAGACTAATTTGGTAGCATGAGAATGTGGTTGGAATGCAGCTTATTCTCATTAATCAAGGCCTTTCCCTCTGCCACTGCCACACTCAGCCTCTGGCTTTCTATCTTATCAGACTGTTTTCTTTCCAGCTACAACTTGGCTTCCAGCCTTGGTGTATTATGGAGACATAAGAAAAAAGCTTTCCTTAAAAGTTTCTTTGCCCAGAACTGGGTCATGTGCCAGCATTACCAAATCCTGGCAAAGGGGAGAAAACTATCACAATTAGAGGGCCACTACTATTCCTGAGCCCTGTGGGAAGAGAAGCAGCTAGTAGCTCACCAGTGCTTCTCAAACTACGTGTGCAGAGGAATCCACAAGGAGCTTGTGAAAATGCAGATTCGGGTTCATTTACTCATGGGTCTATCTGAGATTCTGCATGTCTAACCACCTCCTAGGGACCTACTGGACCTGTGGCACTGTGTGTGTGCCTTAAGGCTTTGAGTAGGAAGGAGCCAGTAAAGGAAGCTGCAGCTCCCCACCCCCACACACCATCGCCACTTTCTGGAACACTGGCTGGTCTTGGAGTGAACACTTTCTATTCTAGTCCTGGCACAGCCTGTCTTTTGAAGCAGGTGGCTTAATAATGACAAATGACCTTTGTAGATGCACTTTGCAATTTATGAAGCCAATTTCTTACCCCATCATTTTCAGTCTTTATATTTTGCTAGTTTTTCTATGACAAAGTGAAGCCTAGAGAGCTTTTTTTTTTTGTGGGGGGGAGGGGTCCGGTCCTGGGGCCTGAGCTCTGGGCCTGGACGCTGTCCCTCAGCTCTTCAGCTCAAGGCTAACGCTCTACCACTTGAGCCACAGCGCCACTTCTGGCTTTTTCTGCTTATGTGGTGCTGAGGAATCGAACCCAGGGCCTCATGCATACAAGGTAAGTGCTCTACCACTGAGCCACCTTCCCAGCCCCTAGAGCTAACTTCTTAAAGGTCACGTAGTTCACTAAGGAGAGGCAGGTCAGAACCCAAATGTTTTCTCACCTAGGGCTCTTCTGGTTGGTTCTGTATATATTCTGTGAGCCCCTTCTACCTAATGGAATGGAGGTTTTCTACTTTCTGGCCATCACTTGGATCTTTCAGTACTTTGTCTAGCATTTCCCTTTCAGAGATTGGTGAAACAAAGCTAGTAAGATTAGCCCTGGGATATATAAGCTCAAGCCCTCAAATTAAAGGCTCATCCTAGCTACTCAGGTTGAGATCTGAGGATCTTAATTTGAAGCCAGCCCAGGCAGGAATCTCCATTAGACTTATCTCCAATTAACCATTAAGAAACAAACAAACAACTAACAACAAACCAGCTGGAAGTAGAGCTGCAGCAGCCCAAGTGATAGAGCACTAGCCTTGAGCACAGAGACTGCACCCAGGCCCTGAGTTCAAGTGTCAGGACTAGCACAAAGCAAAACATAAAAACAAATACCCAGATTGAAGATAGCTCCTGCCATTAATGTATGAGTGACACAGTATGAAATTAATCCCAGTGGTAAGTAACTGGCTTTCATTTTTTTGCCAGTCCTGGGGCTTGAACTCAGGGCCTAGGCATTGTCCTTGAGCTGCTTTTGCTCAAGGCTACTAGCACTCTACCACTTGAGCCACAGTGCCACTTCCAGCTTTTTCTGTTGATGTGGTACTGAAGAATCGAACCCAGGGCTTTATGCATGCTAGCCACGCACTCTTACCACTAAGCCACCTTCCCAGTCCTGTAGCTAGCTCTTAATATTTCCATCTTCCTTTTCAGGGTGTTTCTGTGGCCTGGGACTGGTTAGCACCAACAAGTCCTGCTCAATGCCACCCATCAGTTTCCAAGACCTTCCCCTCAACATCTACATGGTCATCTTTGGCACCGGCATTTTTGTCTTTATGCTCAGCCTCATTTTCTGCTGTTATTTCATCAGGTATGTAAGGTCACTGATCAATCTGGGAGCAGAGTCAAGGAAAAAAGACCAGGGTTGGGGGCAGGGCTGAGTGAGGGTCCCAAAGCTAATACTGCTAATACTGCTGCTCGGAGCACATGGCTTACCCTGTACCCCTCTCTGGTATCTGTGCTTCTATTTCTGTCAGCCTATCAAGTTGTCCCAGAGCATATAAGGTCACTGAGGGTTGGACTGCACCCTACCTCTTGGTCAGTTACTCTAAGGTTGCCTAGTATTACTTACTGTCTGACTGAGTAAGTGAGTTGGTGGTCTTCTTAATTCAGTGGTCTTCTCCTGACTTAAGTTCTCTAGTTATCTAGGAATCCGTGGGCACCAATTACTCCAGCAGAATGTGATTTTGTTTTTGGTTTTTTGCCCTCCTGGCAAAATCCTGTTGTCAACTCTAGATAATGATATTAGCCATATCTGGAGAGCTACTTCATTTTTGTTTTGTTTTGTTTGTTTTGTTTTTTAGCCGGTCCTGGCTTGAATTCAAGGCTTGCTCAAGATTAGCCCTCTACCACTTGAGAGCCACAGTGCCACTTCTGGCTTTTTCTGTGTATGTGGTACTGGGGAATCAAAGCCAGGGCTTCATGCATGCTAGGCAAGCCTCTACCACTAAGCCATATTCCCGGCCCAGAGAGTTACTCATTTTTGTACCTTGTAAGGGCCTACTTTGTTTGCTTGTTTTGTTACTGGTCCTGTTGTTTGAACTCAAGGCCTAGCTGCTGTCATTGAGTTTTTGTGCTCAGGGCTGGTGCTCTACTTTTGAGTCACTGTTCTGCTTCTGGCCATGGTGGTTAAGTCTCACAGACATTTCTGCCCTGGATGGTTTTGAGCCATGATCCTTAGATCTCAGCCTCCTGAGCAGGATTACTCATGAGCCACTAGTGCCTGGCTCCTTTCCCTTTTCTTGAATGCCAAGTTTCCTCTTTCAAACTATTCTTATCAATGGCCTATAAGCAGATTGTATAATGATAGAAGGGGTTTCCCCCATATTGTTGGGAAGGTATCATTTTATAGGCCAAGTGCATTAGCATGCTTCTGTAGGCCCAGCTACTCAGGAGAAACACATACAACCCCCAAATCCAGCAATTTACCTAATTTCCCCGAAATCTAATACCAAAGACTTACTTAGGATGAGAATTGGAGGAACATAAAACCAGCTCTTTCCATATATACATGGACTCACACATGCTTTGTGTGTGCACGCACATATGCAAACCTGCACGCACACACGCGCGCGCGCACACACACACACACACACACACACACACACTCCAAAGGCAACAGCAGAAAATCCAGAGACAATCTTTCTACCCAGGAAATGGGTGACAAGGATTTCCTAAGGGCCAATAATAGGCATGACCTTAAGTTGTCAGCCTAGTCTTTGTCAAGGGCCTTTGTGTGTGCCAAGCATGTGGCCAGCATTTGGTAAATCATTTCGATCACTGAATTCTGAGACCAATGCTACAGTTTAAGTATTTGCCTGCTGTATAAATGAAGACATTCATGCCCTGACAGTTAAGGGTCTGCCCAAGGTCATGACATCCAGAGAGATGCTGAGGTGGTCAATCTGGGCACAATGCGTCTTTCATTTCAGATTCCTTCCATATATTTGTTTGCCTTCTGTCCCTTCATGGGAAGTCGGGGAGCTGCTGGGGTGACTGTGCCTTCCCCTTACAGCTGGGTACAGGGATCCTATAGAACAGACTGGGAAGCTGAGTACCACCGGTTTGTGTCTCTTTGCGTGGAGCAGAAAAGCACAGAGTGGTAACCCCATGGTACAAAAGCTATTCCTACTGTGGTACTGCTGGGGGCCACCTTTCCCTTCTGCAAGTGATCTGTTACTTCATCACCCTGCCCTCTGTCTTACAGCCAGCCTGAAGCCAGTTGACCCTGGAGTTTTCATAGGTCCAGAAGCTCACTAATGTCTTATATGTGCCTATATATAGAAAGACATACAAGCTCAGAAGCCACTTCCTCTCCTTGCTTCTCTGTTTCCTTCTCGGCCAAAATAGGCTCATGACCACTGTTTCTGATCTGGTGAGCTCATGAACCAAGGCCAGCTACCCCCTTCTTCTCCCACTCAGAGCTGCCCTGTATGTCCTACACAGGATGGAAGGGCTAGTGGAGCACAAATAGGCAGGAAAGGAACAATTATTTTCAGGATCTGGCTGCATTGTTTGTTCTAAAAGGGAAAAGAGGAAAGGGAGAGCCTGCTGGCAGTGGCTACAAATGGGCTCATTGAAATTGGAGTATTTTTAGTTGCTTTGCTCAACCAGCAGCTGAGAAGGCCACCTGTCCAAAGCTGTTGGCCTCCCTCCCCAGCTGGAATGCCCAAGGTCTTTGCTTTCTGCTCTGTTTTCTTTACAACCTTTTCAGCCCTGTTTTCAATATGATCTAATCCTTCCTGAACTGAATTGTTTCTGTAGGATGAAGGCACAGCTCTCAAGCCCTTCTCCATTCTAAGATGGCTGGAGGTTCTTGGGTAAACACTAGCCAGACTAGAGGGGTGATAGCCAGGGGTACCTTCGACTCCTAGGGCCTGACAAGCCGAAAGGCGCCTCATATATTTATACAAGTATAGACATGTTGCAGAGATGTGTGGCTTTCCCTTACTCCCCAGACAAAGAGTTCAGAAAGGGATGTAGATAAGTATAGTTATTGTCTAGTATAGCTTTGACCTCAGAACCATGAAAGAAAAAGAGAGAACACACACAAATGAACCACATGCAGGCCTTATACTATTTCCTTTACTCAGCCATCATGGAGCAGCAGTGTTTCTTTTTTTCCCTCAGGAGACTGCTAAGACCTTCCTGATCATGGGAGCATGTCTTTTTACCCCAGGCTAATTCAGTACTAGCCAGTGCCCCTTCCTCTTGGAAATTGGGCAAGAAACATTTGTATTATATATGGAAACTTTCTCTGAGCTGGGTGCTTTATACTGATAATCCCAGCATTCAAGAGGTATAGGCAGAAGGATGGTGAGTTTGATACCAATGTGGGGTACTTAAAGAGACCTACCCTGTTTGAAACAATTAAAAACCTTTTTTTCTGGACTAAAGAGCTCCCTGCCAGTTAATAATGGGACAGTAGGAGGACTGGCTAGACATTCAGCCCAACTCTGCAATGAACAGAAAGCACAAGGTGGAGAGAAGAGACAGTAGCTGTGCTACCCAGCCCCAACCCTGGCAGGAGTCCACTTGGACCAGACTTCTCCCCAGGCTCCAGGAACATAGACTTGCCAGGTCACATGACCTCCTGTCAGGAAGGATGGAGGAGGATTGTAGCCTGATCTTATCTTCCCTGTACCACCCTGGGCATAGCCTGCCTGTACCTTCTTCCTCTCGGACTACCCCAGGGGCATTTCAACCTCTAGTGATTTGAGGTTCTATTTTCTAAGTTTGGCCAGCAATCCATTTTCTGTAGGCTTTGTAAGTTGGGAAGTCTTGGTCACCCAGCTCTGTGTTACTGTGCAAAAGCAGAATATATAGACTGAGCCAGGTGCCAGAAGCTCATGCCTATAATCCTAGCTACTCAGGAGGCTGAGATCTGAGGAACATGGTTCAAAGCCAGCCTAGGCAGGAAAGGCTGTGAGACTCTTATCTCCAATTAACCACTCAAAAACTGGAAGTGATGCTGTTGCTTAAGTGGTAGAGTGGTGGCCTTGAGCAAAAAGAGCTAGGCCCTGAATTCAAATCCTATGACTGACAAAAAAAGGGAGGGGAGGTGTGAGAAAGCGCCATTAGTTTCCATGGGGCCATCTAAAGTTATCTGTAGCTGTCCATGGTGGTGCATGCTTGTAGGTTTAGCACTCAAGAGACCAGTGCAAAGGGATCCTGAGTTCAAGGCCAGTGTAAGCTGCATAGCAAAACCTTGTTCATCAAAAACAAAAACAAGCAGAACTGACTACAGAATTCAGAGTAAAAGTTTTCCCTACTGAAAATGAAACCATGCAAAATCAGTTCATGATTACAATGGGAGCCATTTGCACCGTAAGCCATTCGGAGAAAACTTCATGAAATGTGGGCTGTGTTTCCAAATCACATCACATTCTCAGGATTGTGGTGTATTCCACCTAATGGGACAGGTCATGTTCTGTGGTAAAGGACAGGCTCTGTAATCACATAGCTTTTGATTCTGATCCAGGCACTCTTGCCAACTAGCTCTGGGAAATTTGCTTCATTTCTTTGGGCTCCATTTGCCTTATCTATAAAAGGGAAAATATCCCCCTCTTAAATGTTTTTTGGATCCAGTGAGAACACATTGGACAATGTCTCTCTGGGAGCAACACACAACATGTCCTTGGTGAACTATTATGCCATTGCTATTAGTAACAACATGCCATGTTTTGGCTTTTGAGAGTCAGGCTGTCTGCAGCCCACTGGCTTAGAATGAAAAGGAGAGAACAAAGAAGATGTAGTCTGGGTAGTTTGTCTGGCACTGAAGACAAGTGTGCTTTGATTCTAGAATTTCTTCTATTCTCTGAGTGGAAAATTCCCCAGGGTCAACAGAAACTTACTGATCCTTCTACCCTGGCGATGTGGAAATATCCCTCTTAAGAATATCTGTGTAACTCCCTGTGTACATCCCATAAGCACATCCCAAGGAATTTACTGGGAAAGATCAAGAGAGGAGAGAATGAGCTCTTTGGGGTGCTTTATGGAGAATCTTCCAGCTTGGCAGTAAATCAGTAAGGGTCTGAGTCCTTAGTGAACTCTGAGTGGCCTGCATAGGTCCAAACCATGACTTGTGCTAGCTGTGGGTCAAGGGACCCTTGCCTCACTGCTAGAAGGATGCTCAAGTATTCAGCCAGCCCAGCTTAATGTCATGGCTCTGTCTATGAAAAGGAAGAGTAACCTGCTATCTTCCTTTTTTTTCCCCCAGCAAACTCCGGAACCAAGCACAGAGTGAACGATACGGCTATAAGGAGGTAACATTCTACCCTTTCCCTGTTTCTTCCTGGGCTCCACTTACCCTGATAGGAAGGAGACAGGAGGACAAGCCCAAGCTCCCCTGCCTAAGTTCCCTTGTCCTCTCTCCCTGGATCTCCCTGAGACTCGCTCTCCTGTTACTTGTCCTCTGGCTGGTCTTGTCCAGTCTTTCCAGAGCCTTTCAAGAGAGATTGGAGTCTCCGTTGGGGAAGACTGGGGCTACCTCATTGGCTCCTTTGTATAATTGATGCCTTTAGACCTCATCCCTCCTTTTTCCCTCCCCAGGTGGTTCTTAAAGGTGATGCCAAGAAGTTACAGCTTTATGGGGTAAGTGTCCTCCTGGGATCACAAAAAGGTTTAGGTAGTATGACACATTGCCCCAGGAATCCTGCTGTGCGGAATCTTTAAGGGAAGGATAGTTACACCACTTTCTGTCCTAGACAGAAAGAACTCAGCTAGCTTTCCTAATGTTAGTTCCTGTGGCCTGTTATTCCCTAAAGAAAATAAAAGCATTGTTAACGTACCCTGTGTTTAACCAACTAGCTCTGATTAATGTGGCCACTGCAGTAACTCTCCCTCTCCCTGTGACGCTCTCTCAATATGCACCAAACCTGGGGGCCTCTCAGTTCTGACTTTTTATGATCTGTCCCACCTATGCCTTTGAAGATACCTCATTTCCCATAGCTACAGACCTTCCTAACTAGAGAGGATTTGTGGTTGTCTGGTAGTAGGGAGGATTCCGGCATCACCAAGCACGAGACTGCCTAGCACGAGACTGCCTAGACATAGCCTCATTCCCCTCTTGTTTTTTTGATGTCTGCTATTATACCTCCAGTTCCATAGCAATTTGTCTTATAAACTTAGGCTTAGATGTCTCCTAAGCCTTCTTCTGTAAGAATAATGCAGCGAAGATCATTATGGGAACTGAAGTATAGATTTAAAGAATTTAACTGGGTTTAGCCACTGGTGGTTTATGCCTATAATCCTTGCTGCTTAAGTGGCTGAGATCTGAGTATTGCAGTTCAAAGCCATCTTGGGCAGGAAAGTCTGTGAGACTCTATTTTCAATTAAATTTCTGAGAAGGCTGGAAGTGGTGCTGTGGCTTAAGTGGTAGAGTGCTAGCCTTGAACAGTGCCCAGGCCTTGATTTCAAGCTCCACAACCAACAACAACAGCAAAAATTTAACTGGGGCTGACTGCCAGTGGCTCACACCTATAATACAAGTTCAAAGCCAGCCTCAAGCCAGAAATTTCATGAGATTCTTTTTCGGGGTGGGGGGTTAGAGGGGGTCAGTCATGGAGCTTTAACTCGGCCTGGGCACTGTCCCTCAGCTCTATGAGATTCTTTATCTCCAATTAACCCAGCTAAGAGATGGAAGTGGAGCTGTGGATCAAGTGGTAGAGTGCCATGCCAGCCTTGAGCAGAAAGAACAAGCAAGGATGCAACTCTTGAGAGATTCAGGCTCTAGTACCCATATAAAGAAAAAGAGGGATGGAGGGAAATAGGATGGACGAAAGATAGAGAAGGTGAGGTGGGAGAAAGATACTAGGACAACTGAAGAACTAAAATTTATATAGATTTTTTCTTCTATTTTGGTTAGTTTAAATTTAAGTAGCCACCTATGGTTAATGCATAAAACAGGGCTGGAGGAGGCTGAGCTGACTCTGATTTCTTGGCCAGGGATGAAATCATGGATATTCAGGATGGTTAATAAGCTTCTCCTCTGTCTCACAACACTCTCTTCTCTTTGCAGCAAACCTGTGCAGTCTGTCTAGAAGACTTCAAGGGGAAGGATGAGCTGGGTGTGCTCCCGTGCCAACATGCCTTTCACCGCAAGTATGTGGGGATGTGGCCAGGGCTGCCTGCTCTATGGAGAAGAAATAATCAGGGCTGCCTGCCCTATGGAGGAGAAATAATCAGGGAGCATCGTATAAAACTTCCCCAAGCCAGGAACTGATGGCTCATGCCTGTAATCCTAGCTACTCAGGAGGCTGAGATCTGAGGATCGTGGTTCAAAGCCAGCCTGGGCAGGAAAGTCTGTGCCCAGGCCCAGGATCAACAAAAAAGCAAACAAACAAACTTCCCAATTACCTGTCACCTGCCATCTACCCCCAACTGCCAGTGAGATCAAGGGTCTATCCTGTCTATATATCCAGTCATTCCGAAGGGTTAGGTTGGGTACATTCTTATTCTGAGGAGCAACTGGAGCAGTCTGTGGTGTCTTCTTAGAGAGGTCATAGTTCTCTCATTCGCAGGTGTCTGGTGAAATGGCTGGAAGTTCGCTGTGTCTGCCCCATGTGCAACAAGCCCATTGCTGGTCCTACAGAAGCCACTCAGAGCATTGGGATCCTATTGGATGAGCTGGTGTGAAGGCAGCCTGCACAGAAGCTGGAGAACGCCTAGGCCCTCTCTTGCATAACTACAGTGGACAAAACAATTGGGTGGTGACAGCCATGCTTACCAAAAGGGGAGGACACTGGGCTTTCTCCAATAGGGCAAGACCAGTGGCACACTTGCCTTTTCTGAAGCTCCCTTTCCTGTTACTCCGTACTGATGGCCTCAGCCAACCAGACCATTGCAAAGCCAGTACCGAACGGTCCACCTGCCTCATCTCTGCTCAGGGAAGGTGTCCACCTTCATCTGGCCATGAACACAGCACCCTCTTCGGGTTTGCCCTGAGGAGGACAAGATGCACTTACCTGGAAGGGATAAGCTGGCTCTGCCTCACCACTCCTTCCCTCTTCACCCCGCTTCCCCCCTAAGACAGGAACGATCAGAGAAGGAGAGGCTGAGAGGCTAGAAGGCTCTGCATTAAAACCGGGGTGGAGTGAGGAACTGTCTGAGGACAAAGTCAATGTTTACAAGGGACCTATCAGAACAAGGATGGCCCGGGACTGGCTGACAGGAACTGGGAAATCCATCCTCTGCTAGGATCTGAGGTGCTACCCACTCTCTCCCTCCTCCCCCGATCAGAGCTTCCTATTCCATGGTGGGGATTGAGAACCTCTACGGAGGAAGGGCTTGTTTTATGCTCAACTAATACCCAGGGGTTTTTTACTGGGGGGGGGGGGTTTCCCCCTTAAAGGAACAAAAGGGGCCTTTGGGTCAGGGGGTGATTTGGTTACAGGAGCAACAGAAACCTGCCTTCCCCTTTGTACATAGTATTTTTATACTTTATCCTCAACATCTCAGGCTTTGCAAATGGGACCTCCCCTTCTCCCCAGAACTGAGGGGGAGATCGGAGTCTTCTCTCCAGAGTGGGTGAGGATGGGAGAATGTGATGTATTTAAAGAAAATTAAATTTAATAACAGGTTTCTCTAACCAGATTTTTGTTGTGACTGTGGTCTGGGCTTGTTGGCTTCTCTGCCAGTAGAGGGAACAGAACTCTCTAACTGCCCCCTCTCAATTCCTCTTCTCCCAGTCAGAGTTGCGCACAAAGCTTCCTTATCTCTGCAAGGAAAATTGATAGATTGGGTATATGTATGCATGCACACAGGCACACAGGCTAGGAGTGAGGCTTGAGGCCTGAGCACAGCCCGTTAGGGCTGGCACTCTACTACTTGAGTTCCACTTCGGGTTCTGTTTTGCTGGTTAATTGGAAATAGTCTCATGGACTTGTCTCCCCAGGTTGCTTTGAACCATAATCCTCTGATCTTAGCTTCCTAGCTAACACTACAGACAGGAGCCCTCAGCCCCCAGCCAGTGTGTGTATTAAGGCCATCTTGTTACTTAGTTCAGTGTTTCCAGAACACCTGCTTCCTGCACCATCACCAGAAAATGAGGGCTTTTCTCTGCTTCCCAGACTCTACATGTAATTACAAGTTTTTGTTTTGGTCTGTTATAGGGCTTGATCTGGGAGCCTGGATGCTGGCCTTGAATCTCTTTGTGCTCAAGGCTAGTGCTCGACCACTTCAGCCACAGCTTCACTTCCAGTTTTCTGGTGGCTACTTGGATATAAGAGTCTCAGGGATATTCCTGTATGGGCTGGCTTTGAACCAGGATCCTCATCTGTGATCTGAATAGCCAGCATTACAGGCATGAGTCCCTGGTGCCCCACCAATTATAGGTCTATGAGATTCATGCATGATAAGCATTTCAGTGGGTTTCACTAAAAATGGAGGGAGGAAGTGGCGCTGTGGCTCAAGTGGTAGAGCACTAACCTTGAGCTGAAGAGCTGAAGGACAGCACCCAGGCCCAGAGTTCAAGACTCACAACTGACCCAAAAAAATGGGAAAAGGGGAGTTACTTTGATCAAGTGAGTTTTTATAAAGATTTTAATATAAGGCAAACATTTCCTGACCCATGCAGGAAATGGAAGTTAAAGACTCAAAATGGCAGCTATTACTTGCCTTTATTCTTTTCTGAGATAGGAGAATAAATACACATGTTCATGAAGTCTAGCAAACTTTCTTTTTTTTTTTTTTTTGGGTCCGGTTGTGGGGCCTGAACTCTGGGCCTGAGCACTGTCCCTCAGCTCTTCAGCTCAAGGCTAGTGCTCTACCACTTGAGCCACAGCTCCACTTCTGGCTTTCTTTTTGCTTATGTGGTGCTGAGGAATCGAACCCAGGGCCTTAGGCATGCAAGGCAAGCACTCTACCACTGAGCCAACTTCCCAGCCCCAGTCTAGCAAACTTTCAAACACTGGACTATTGTTTAGAGTATCCAAAAGGAGAGCTGCTTATTTAAAATGTGGAGACATCTCCGGACCTACTCAAAAGTAGGTTTTAGGGCTTCCTTTTCTCACATGATAAGCTGCTCATTGAAAGATGGCAGATTGGATATCTCATCTTTTTCTTTTTTCTTTTTCTTTTTTTGCCAGTCATGGTGCCTGAACTCTGGGCCTGGGCGCTGTCCCTCAGCTCTTCAGCTCAAGGAGAGTGCTCTACCACTTGAGCCACAGCTCTACTTCCAACCTTTTCTGCTTGTATGGTGCTGAGGAATTGAACCCAGGGCCTCATGCATGCAAGGCAAGCGCTCTACCACTGAGCCACCTTCCCAGCCCCTATCTCATCTTTTTCTAGATTGCTAGTCCTTGTAGATTTAGCCTTTTTTCCCCCTTTTGGTCCTGGGGCCAGGACTTCATGCATGAAGATTAACCAACATTATTTTTGAGTGCGCTGGTCCTGGGGCTTGAATTCAGGCCTAGGTACAGCACAGTCCCTGAGCTTTTTTGTGCAAGACTAGCACTTTGAGCCCCAGCTCTACTTTCAGCTCTTTGGTGGTTAATTGGAGATATGAGTCTCTTGGTTTTTACTACTCAGGCTTTGAACCAGGATCCTCAACTCTTGCCTACTCAGGCAAGATTACAGGTGTATAAAAAGAAAAAAGGCTGGGAAGGTGGCTCAGTGGTAGAGCGCTTGCCTTGCACGCATGAGGCCCTGGGTTTGATTCCTCAGCACCACAGAAGCAGAAAAGGCCGGAAGCTCAAGTGGTAGAGCACTCGCCTTGAGCTGAAGAGCTAAGGGAGGGTGCCCAGGCCCAGACTGGCAAGAAAAAAGAAAAAAAATTACAGATGTTAGCTACCAGTACCCCAGCTTAAGGTTTTGTGTGAATTTTAGGCAAGGAAAGGTGGACATGGAATAAGTCCTTCATAGGAGCATGGGACTGAAAATAGCAAACCTAAAATTTGGGTGGGGCATTGGTGGCTTACACTCAATCCTACCTATTAAGGAGGCTGAGATCTGAGAATTATGGTTCATAGCTATCTGGGGAAGGAACAGTCCATCAAACTTTTCTCCAATTAACCACCAAAAAGTAGAGTTGTGGCTCAAGTGGCAGAACATTAGCCTTGAGCAAAACAAAAAAACTTAGGGCCTAAATGTAGGCCCTGAGTTCAAGCCCCAGGACCAGCAAAAATAAAATAATTTAGATCAAACTTTAAAACATCTGCCACCATTTGAAACCAAAGCCAGTTATTTTCTGTGTTCACTAAATATTCAGGGCAACTGATAATCAGTACTGTTCAAATAACAATTTGCAACCTGAATGCCTTTCAAAGGGAAAATGACAAGGAGGCTGAGTAATAATCATACATTACAGGATTCCAACTAAATGATCTTATCTGTGGCAAAAATACACCATGCGGTCATTGGAAAGATTGAGCTTTTAACCCACCAAACTTTCACAAGAACTATCTCCCTCTTGCATGTTGGATTAGGCAAAGAATGGTGAAGAAAGCAAATGATTCAACCATAATTACATAATTAAATGTGATAAGTACCAGGTCAAAGCACAAATGCAGTTCTCACTAAGGATTTTCATACCTCAATTCTGTCATGGTTTCCTCCCTGTGTTAGTGTTAAGTAACTGTGACCAAAATGTCTGAGAGAACAACTTAAAGCAGGCAAGGTTTGTTTGGGCTTAGGATTTCAGAGGGTTCAGTCCATGGTCTTTTGGCTCCACGTAACTGGGCAGAACAGAACAAGATTGTGACAGAAGGCTTTTCACTTTATGGTAGTCAGGATGCAGAGAGGGTCAGGGATTGGGGACCAGTTACAACCTTCAAAGGCGCACACCTCCCTCCCAATGACCCAGGACTCAACCTCCTAAATTTCCACTGCCTCCCAAAATAGCACCACCAGCTGGATACCATGAATCCAACACATGAGGACATTTCTCATTCAAGCTACCATACCCCTAACAGTCTTTCCCTGCCTTCTAGTAGATTCTTCAGTCTACACCAGACAAACACCTTCTGTGACCCTGGTCATATCAACTCTCTGGCAGCACAGGTTCAGAGGGACAGGTGTAGACAGATTGGAGATAAGGATAAACTGATCATTATATGGAAAATAATAAGTTGTTTGTCATATAAGATAATATAAAAATTTTTTTCCTTCGATCATGAGGCTTGAACTCTGGGTCTGGGCACTGTCTCTGAGCTCTTTAGCTCTAGGCGAGCGCTCTACCACTTGAGCCACAGCACCACTTCCGGTTTTCTGGTAGTTAGAGTTAAGAGTCTCACAGACTTTCCTGCCCAGGCTGCCTTTAACCACAATCCTCAGATCTCAGCCTCCTGAATCGCTAGGATTACAGGCATGATTTTCCCACACCAGGCAATAGCATTAAATTTCTACTGACAGTATGAAAGAGTAAGAATCATGTCCAGACAAACTGGCAGAGTGGAGACAACTTCAATGTCACCTTTGTGCTTTGGCATGGATTCCAATTCTCTATTTGACAGTTTCAACAAGAAATCACAAAATGTGCTCAGCAGAGGAAGAGGCGACACCAGGAGGCACTACAAGATCTATTCATTTTATAATATACAGCATATAATGTGTATTACACATGGTATAAGATTATATAGGAGCACTTTCTCAAGGCAGTGATTGACTTGAGTATAGCGCAGTGGTAAAATGCTTCCCTAGCATGTTAAAGGCCCTGGATTCGTTACTCAACACTATTAATAAATGTCAAGCCCAAGCCCAGCCTCGGTGTCTGTAATCCTAGCTACTCAGGCGGCTGATATCTGAGGATCGCAGTTTAAAGCCAGCCCAGGCAGAAAAGTCTATGAGACTCCTATCTCCAATATATTTCTCAGAAAAAACTAGAAGTGGTGCTATGGCTCAAGTGGTAGAGTGCTAGCCTTGAGCACCTGAGAGGCTCAGGGACAGAGCTCAGGCCCTTAGTTCAAGTCCCAGAACTGTCAAAAACAAAAATTGTCAAGCCCACACATCTATACATTGGTAATTTTACTACTTGAAAAACAGACAGGAAGATCATGAGTTTCAAGCCAGCCCAAGCTATATAGTAAGTTCCAGTGGAGTCTGGGCTACAGCAAGATCTTGTTTCAAACAAAACAAAATGAAGGAAAAGAAGGAGGAAGGAATAAAAACAAAACAAAAAAAAGCTGGCCAGTTTGGGCTCATACCTGTAATCCTAACTACACAGGAAGCTGAGACTGAGGATCATAGCTTAAAGCCAGCCAAGGCAGAAAAGTCTGTGACATTCCATCTCCACAACAGTAGCAAAAACACAAATAAGAACAATGCCGTGAATTCAAACCCTAGTGGCAGGGCTGGGAAAAAAAAAAAGAGGGAAATAAAACAAGAATGGCTGATGACTTCAGTGACATGAATAGTATTTGTGGTAACTATGATAACATTTAAAAGACAATGCATTATGAGGGAGACCCATAAATGTAAGTCCACATGAAAACTAGTGATTGTCAGGTCAGGCGTAAGTCAGAAAAATACCCAATAACATGGGTACAAATGTGCCAGGGAATCATTTTCTCTAGGGTTCTCTGCCTCGGATTTCAATATCTACAGAAAAACTTTATCCCTGCTGAGAGGTTTCAAGTCCCATGAGGAATTAGGACTGCACTCAGTAGTGTAGTGCTAGCTTAGCATGGAGCAACCAGATGGGATCATCTTCATCATTAAAAAAAAGTCCCATGGGGAAGAAACATTTTATTTATTAATGCAATTTTGTTTACCAATCCTGGAGCTTGAACTCAGGGCTTGGGCACTGGAACAGTGCCCTTCTTCTTTGGCTCAAGACTAGCATTCTACCACTTGAGCCACACCACTTTCAGCTTTTTCTGTATATGTGGTATCGAGGAATTGAACCGAATACTTCATGTACACTAGACAAACACTCTATCATTAAGCCACATTCCCAGCCCATGGGCTTCACTTTTGTTAAGCAAGAACTCTACCATTTCCACTTGAAACACATCTCCAGCCCTAGCTAAGAGTCTCATTAACTTTTCTGCCTAGAATGGCTTTTCACCCTCATCCTCAGATCTCAGCCTCCTGAGTAGCTAGGATGATAAGTGTAAGCCACCAGCGCCCTGCTGGTAAGTACTCTTTTTTGACACTCTAGACATTTTCAGCTCTAGACATTTCAGCTTGCTTTAGACTCTGAGCCTCTCAGATCATGTCTGCATTGCTGTCTACTCTCCAATAATATTCCTGGGACTCAATGTCACACAGTAATCTGTGCCATTCAACCACTGATCTGTATGGTTTGGGGACCAAGCCAAAGACATCACTCTCCTCCACACTTGCCCACCCCATCCCTATCACTATGGTCTTTAGTGCCAGGTTTATAGGACAGAACGCTCGTGCAAGTATTTAGGTACCAGAACATCCGGGCCCACACAGCTGCCCCTCTGGCACCTCCTCTGTGCTGTTCCTTGGAAGGTTAGGTGATGGCCCCCTGGGAGACCTGTAGAAGGGTTGTAGCATGAACTACTTGAATTCTATCAAGAACATGGCTGTCTTTACTTTATCAAATATCTAAATATAATTAATGTAGGCTTTATTTATTTATACATAATTAATGTGGATTTTATTTAGTTTTAGTTAGTTACTGCCAGTAAGGACACTTGAACTCAGGGTCAGGCACTCTCTTTAAAAGCTTTTTCCCTTCCAGGCTAGCACTCTAGCACTTGAGCCATACCTGCACTTTGGCATTTTGCTGATTAATTGGAGATAAAAGTCTCAGGATTTTCTGATTGGGCTAGCCTCCTCAAAGCTTAGTCTGAGTAGCTAGGATTATATTCTTGAGCCACCTGTGCTAGGCATTTTTTTTTTTTTTTTTTTGGATCATAGGTCTTGGGCCTGGGTGCTGTCACTGAGTTCTTCAGCTCAAGGAGAGCACTCTACCACTTGAGCCAAAGCGCCACCTTCAGTTTTCTGAGTGGTTTATTGGAGATAAGTGTCTCATGAACTTTCCTGCCTGGGCTGGCTTTGAACTGCAATCCTCAGATCTCAGCCTCCTGAGTAGCTAGGATACAGGTGTGAGCCAATGGTGCCCAGCTATGGTTTTTGTTTTGTTTGAATTTATTTATTTTTATTGTAAAGGCAATTTACATAAGTCAGGTAATAAGTACAGTTCTTTTTTTTTTTTAACAGTGTCACCTCTTCCCTCATTTTGGACATGGGTTTTATTTTAAAGCATTTACATTCAGATACTGGTTTCTCATATGAATTTGTACAAGCAGCTGTTTTCTTTGTTGTTGGTTGTGGGGCTTGAATTCTGTGCCTGGACGCTGTTGCTGACCACTTCAGCTCAAGGTAAGCGCTCTACCACTTGAGCCACAGTGCCACTTCTTGCTTTTTCTGGTGGTTACTTGGAGATAAGAGTCTTATGGATGGGGCTGGGAAGGTGGCTCAGTGGTAGAGTGCTTGCCTTGCATGCCTGAGGCCCTGGGTTCGATTCCTCAGCACCACATAAGCAAAAACCCGAAAGTGGCGCTGTGGCTCAAGTGGTAGAGCGCTAGCCTTGAGCTGAAGAGCTGAGGGACAGTGCCCAGGCCCAGAGTTCAGGTCCCACAACCGGACCCCCCCCCAAAAAAAAACTGAGGGACAGCACCCAGGCCGTTCAAGCCCCAGGACAAGAAAAATAACAAAAAAGTCTTCAAGGAAAAGTCCTAGGGTGAATTGGATCAAAATATATTATATTCATGCATGGAACTCCCTTTATACAATTAATGTACACTAATACAAAGAAAACAAAACAGCAACAACAAAAAAATCATTGAGAGCTAGATAGTGGTAGCTCAGGCTTATAATCCTAAACTTCTCAGGAGGCTGAGATCTGAGGATCACAGTCCAAAGCCAGCCTGGGCAGAAAAGTCCTTGAGACTCTTATGTCCAATTAACCACCAGAAAACCAGAAGTGGCACTGTGGCTCATTCATAGAATCCTAACCTTGCGCGGAAAAAGCTTAGGACAGTACCCAGACCCTGAGTTCAAGCCCTATAACTGACAACAGCAACAACAAAACTCATCAATCTAGGGCCTCCAGATATATAACCCAGTGGTAGCCTACTTCCATAGCATGTGTGAGGCCCTGGGTTTGATCTACAACACCACACATACAAAATAATTGTCAAAAGATACATTAAATGGGACGTGTAAATTATACAGGCTCTAGGTATTCATACACAGTGAGACCAAAAGAGGATATTCTTAGAAGGGGAACACAAAGGCTCAATGCCAATGTGCCTCTCATCATAGAAAATGATATTTATGGAAATGAACTCCAGGAAATGGAAACTAGGTTTTTTTCTTCGTTGCTGTTTTACTTTTTTTTTTTTTTTACTCATTTATCTGTCTTTAGGAGAGAAAGGTGGGGCCTGGAAGTAGAGGGACAAAGGGTGGACAAATGCAGCAGTGGTGTTCATAGACAGACACTAGGCTGAAAATAACTTTACAACTTGTAGGTGGGAATGGGAGGGAAAAAATGGGTGAGAGTGAGGGAAGAGGTGACATTGTCCAAAAAGAAGTGTCCAAAAGGAATATAAAGTTGCCGGGCATCAGAGGCTCATTCCTGTAATCATAGCTACTCAGGAGGCTGAAATCTGAAGATCGCAGTTCATAGCCAGCCTGGCTGGGAGTGTGGCTTAGTGGTAGAGTGCTCACCAACCAGGTTCTATTCTTCAGTTCTACATAAACAGAAAAAAGCCAGAAGTAGCACTGTGGCTCAAGTGGTAGAGCACTAGCCTTGAGCAAAAGAAGCTCAAGGACAGCGCCTGGGCCTTGAGTTCAAGCCATAGGACTGACAAAAAAAAAAAAAAGCCTGAGCAAGAAAATCCTTGAGACTCTCCAATTAACCACCAGAAAACCAGAAGTGGCACTG
>NW_012267220.1:28221206-28222649 GCF_000151885.1 Dipodomys ordii | reverse complement strand
GGGCCTCAGGCATGCAAGGCAAGCGCTCTACCACTGAGCCACCTTCCCAGCCCCCTGTTTGACTTTTTTGTTTGCAGCTTGTGTTGTACCACTCAAGCCCATTCCTCCAAATCCTAAATCTGGGGATTTTTCATCCTTTGGAGAGCAATTATGGGAAGGAAAAATAGAAAACTTTACTATTAGCTGAAGTGCTTTCTGTGAAAGTTTCCACTTTTTACTTTGTTAAGGCTAGAGTGAGGAGAAAAAATGTGCATGTCATTTTACAACAGAACTTGGGAATTAAAAGGTTTGATTTTGAAGCTAGTGTCTGTTTTTAATTCTCTTAGTAGGACCAGGTAGGTAGATTTTCTGAATCTGTCTCATTATTTGTAATATAAAGATAAAATTGGGCTGGGTTCTAGCAGCTCACCCCTGTAATCCTAGCTACACAGGTGACTAAGATCTGAGGATTGCAGTTCAAAGCAAGCCTAGATAGAAAAGTCTGGGAGACTTCTCTTCAATTAACCACCAGAAAATTGCAAGTCAACCTATGGATTGACTTGGATTATAGGCTTGAGCCACTGGCCCTTAGCCTCGATAAGCTTTACAATCACAGTCCTGGGTGATGGTTTCATATATATACGTGTGTGTGTGTGTGTGTGTGTGTGTGTAGTGTATGTTATGTAAATTGTTTTAATTCAAATCACTAAATGTATTTTATAAAATTAACTTACTTGGGCTGGGAAGGTGGCTCAGTGGTAGAATGCTTGCCTTGCATGTATGAGGCCCTGGGTTCAATTCCTCAGCACCACATATGCAGAAAAAGCCGGAAGTGGCCCTGTAGCTCAAGTGGTAGAGTGCTAGCCTTGAGCTGAAGAGCTGAGGGACAGTGCCCAGGCCCAGAGTTAAAGCCCCATGACCGGCAAAAAAAAAAAAAAAATTATCTGGAATGTACTATTTTTCCCCCAAAGAACAAGAAAATACTCTATTTAATCTAAACTAGTTACTTTTCTTTGCTAATTATCACCATGTCACTTTACCTGGTGTGTTTTCATGTGTCCTTTCAGGGAATCCTGGAAGAATAACCCTGCAGTCAAACATGTTTTTTCATGGACTCTGCAACAGATTACTCGGCCCTGGCTAAGCCAGCATCTGGAAAGTATACTTCCTCCATCTTTGCTCATTTCAGATGATTACCAAACTGAGAACAAGGTCCTGGGTGTGCAGTGCCTTCACCACATTGTACTTAATGTGGTAAGTACCTTGGGCTGTTATTCATTCATGATCTGTTTTTACTTACATGTATATATTTTTCTGAACTTGCTTCCTATTAACATAAAGTCATGGGCTGGAAATATGGCTAAATGGTAGAGTGCTTGCCTAGCATGCATGAAGTCCTGGGTTAGATTGCACAGTACCACATAAACAGAGCTGGAAGTGGTGCTGTGGCTCAAGTGGTAGAGT
>NW_012267220.1:28215443-28221156 GCF_000151885.1 Dipodomys ordii | reverse complement strand
AAAAAAAAGCCTGAGCAAGAAAATCCTTGAGACTCTCCAATTAACCACCAGAAAACCAGAAGTGGTGCTGTATGTAGCTCAAGTGGTAGAGCACTCTCATTGAGCTGAAGAGCTCAGGAACAGTGCCAAGGCCCAGAGGTCAAGCCCCATGACAAAAAAAAAAAAAAGTACATTTTCTGTAACCCCTCTGTACATTACATTTATCACAATAAAAATATAAAAAAAGAAAAGATATATTAAGAGGTGATTTTTATTATTAGAATTGGCTCACACACTTATGGGGCTGAGAAATACTCCGAAAGCTGGATGTCCCTGGAACGAGGCGGTATAATTCAGGCGTAAGTCCAAGTTCCACTGGAAGGCTTAGAGGCTTAGGAATCTGAGTTCTGATGTCCAAGAACAGGCAGGAGATGACAAGTATCTCAGTTCCAGAAAGTTCCCCTTTCCTCTACCTTTTTGTTCGATTCAATGTCTGGATTAATTAGGTGGTGTCTTCTCACATTGAGTAAGTGATCTTCAATACTCTGATCCAAATGCCAATCTCTTCCAGACCTAGCTAGAAAAAAATACTTTACCAGCTGTCTGGGGATACCTGAATCTAATCAAGTGCACACCAAAAATTAACCATTACTGATGTAGTGAAAAAAAATTATTTCAAATGATTTGAGATATAGTATTTGCCATTCTTTACTAAATATTGTAAGGTATATTAAATAGGTAGGTTTCATTAGGTAGCGATGAGAACACCACACACTATTCAGGCAGGAGAGGAAGTTTATTTACCAAACTGCTGCCCCCCCCCCCCCATGCATGGTGGAGAGGCATGGCTGAAAAGGAAAGGCTGGGGGGGGGAGGGGAAGGGGGAGAGGCCAAGTACAGGATTTATCTGGGCCAGGACTTATCTAGGCTAGGTACAGGAAGAGGTGTGGCCAGGTGGGGGAAAGGTGTGTCCACACTGGATCTGGATGTGACCTCAGGGTCTAGGACCCTCCTAAGGTCAGATGGTAGGCATGTGACCAGAGTTGGCCCTGGATGTGACCTAGCAGGAGGGGAAGTTGACTGATCCAGGTCTGCCAGTTACCTAGGTAACAGATACTGGGTGGAGACTTAGCCAAGAGGGAGGGAGGTATCCTTGTGCATACCTTACAAATATCTTCTCCTAAAGACAAAAAAGAACAGCAAAGAGATATTAAATGATGGGACTCAGGAATACATTTCTGAGGCAGTGCAGTATGGGTAAGACCAGTACTGCAACAAAGAAATCCTAAATTATGATAGATAATTATATGTTTAGTAATAATACTATTGCAATGTTTAGTAATAACAGTATATGTTTTGATAAAGCCAATAAAGAATTATGTGAATGTTAATAATGTAAGTTCTGAAAGACAGCCCCAGGCCTAGAGTTCAAGCCCCATGACTGACAAAAAAAAAAGAAAAGAAAAGAAAAGAAAAAGTGTTTATATAAAGGTCTTATTTTCTAGGTATCCAGTAGGATGACCAAGGTCTAAAAGACTGTCATGCCTGTAACTCTAGCTACTCAGGAGGCTAAGATCTAAGGGTTAATGTTCAAAGCCAGCCCCATGCAGCAAAGTCTTTGAGACCCTTTTCTCCAATTACTCACCAAAAGCCAGAAGTGGAGATGTGTCTCAAGAGGTAGAACACTAGTTATTGAGGGGGAAAAAAATCCTCAAAGACAGCACCCAGACCAAGAGATCAAGGCCCAGGACCAGCACAAAAAAATTAAGGCTAAATCTGATAGCACTGGAATGGGGAAATACTTTTCTGGACTAGAATCTATTCTCTCCCCATGGGCTTCCCTGAGCTGAGAAGGTTACTTAGTGGTGGAGTGCTTGCCTAGCATGCGTGAAGCACTGTGTTTGATTCCTCAGTACAACATAAACAGAAAAACCCAGAAATGGCTCTATGGCTCCAAGTGGTAGAGTGCTAGCCTTGAGCAAAAGAAGCTCAGAGACAGTGCCCAGGCCCTGAGGTTCAAGCCCCAGGATTGGGGGAGGGGGGAAGAAGTCCCTATCTCCTTAAGGAGCCTACTCTCAGGCTCAAGATTAAACTGTGAAAGACAAAGAGGATCTAAAAAGAACACAACTTCCCTCACCCAGAAGAACTCTAGGTAGTCACCGAATCATTTAGAGAAGGTGAAAAGGGAGAGTCTGATTTCTGCTGCTTAGTAACCTCCCCCTTTTAGATAAAAACCCTAAGCCCCAGTGCTTTTTGTGCATTTAGAGAGTACTTTAGGGGCTGGGAAGGTGGCCCAGCAGTAGAGTGCTTGCCTTGCATGCATGAGGCCCTGAGTTTGATTCCTCAGCACCACATAAGCAGAAAAAGCCAGAAATAGTGCTGTGGCTCAAGTGGTAGAGTGCTAGCCTTGAGCAGAAGAGCTGAGAGACAGCACCCAGGCCCAGAGTTCAGGCCCAATGACCAAAAAAAAAAGATTGTGCTTCAGGAAATTATCTCCCATTTACCATCCTACCATAATTTTCCACCACAAATGTTTCAGATTATTCTTCTTCAACTAGTGCTCTACTACTTGAATGACAGCTCGACTTTTGGGCTTTTATCCGCACATAATTGGACATAAGATTCTGATGGACTTTTCCTACCTGGGCTGGCTTGGAACCACGATCCTCAGATCTTAGCCTCCTGAATAGCAGAGGATTATATGCTTGGGCTACTGATGCCCAGCCCCTGTTCTCTTGAATAGCTTTTTAAGTTAAGTCTGGCATTTTACTACTTGAGCCACAGCTCCACTCAGGCTTTTTGGAAGCTTAGTTGGAGATGAGTCTCATGGACTTTCCTGCCTGGGCTGGATTTGAACTTTGATCCCAGATCTCAGCCTCCTGAGTAGCTAGGGTTACAAGCATGAAACATCTTTTTATTTTATTTTATTTTGGGTCTGGTCGTGGGCCTGAACTGTGGCCTGGGCACTGTCCCTCAGCTCTTAAGCTCAAGGCTAGCGCTCTACCACTTGAGCCACAGCACCACTTCCGGCTTTTTTCTTTTTGCTTATGTGGTGCTGAGGAATCGAACCCAAGGCCTCATGCATGCAAGGCAAGCACTCTATCATAGAGCCACCTTCCCAGCCCATGAGGCATCTTTTTAAAAGCCAAGGTGCCTTGTTTTTTGGATTTCTGGTTTATTTATTTGCCAATCTCAGGGCTTGAACTTGAACTCAGAGCCTGGGCACTATCCCTGAACTTCTTCTATTAAAGCTAACATGCTACAACTAAGCCACCTTCACAGCCCTGTTGCCTTGTTTCAATGCTTCATTAATGTGAATCGTGATTTTCTAATGCTACCAGTTCTGTTGCATTTATCAGTCTACACAGTATTTAGGTGCCCTGAAATATGTAGCAGAACAAATGCTTAGTTTCTTTCTCTTATTTCACCAATTTTGAAAATAGATGATTCCTTAGGTGGTTGGAAGGTGAATGAAGACATGTTTTTCTCTCTAGTATCGCTGAATTCATTTGTTTGGCATATAATCATGTTTCAATTGTGACAGGAAACATTCTTTTCATGCTCAGATTGTCTTTGGCCAGTGGGCACCCTTTCATCCGGGCACTTGGGTCCTTCTTACATAGCCTCAGTAGTATTTGACAGCCATCAAAATGCTAGGGGATGCTCTACATTGCTTGTTTTAGTTTAGAAATCAGTCTCTCTGAGTGATGATTGGCCCTTCTGAGTGAAAAAATTCGTTTAGATCGTAAATGGGATCTTTCCTGCAAGCCAGGCAACATGTCTGTGGCTGAGGTCTTGCTCTTTTCACTTAAGCATATATCCTGGAGTCCACGGAATGGCCCATTTTTGTCTTGCATAAATAACCTCACAGAGCTGCATTGTGTGCATGAACGGTGATTTATACAGCCAATCCTTTGTGGGTGGACATGTGTATTCAATAAGCGTCTATTGCATGACTCAATTGTGCCAGGAACTGAGCATAAAGACATGGTGGTTGGCTTCAGGAAACTCAGTGCAGAGGAGGGGATGTCTACAATACAAGTACTTTTCCTCCCATCGAAGCAGAGCTGAAATCCATTTACCACCAGGACTACATGGAAGAAACCCTCACATACAGACATACAGGAGAGATATAATAAGCTCCTTATTGATTGGCATCTTGCTGTACTTGAGCCTTGGGGGGTGGGGGGGAATGGTTATCAGGGGTTGGGATTGCTAGGAAAATCGTGAGTGCCACCAATTGGTCAGGGAAGAGAAGGCCAAATGAAAGAGGAGGAGATGGGGACCGGAGGACAAAAGTCTCCATGAAAGAGGAAATAAAAGTGAAAGTTCAAGTCAGGGCCTGGGCACTCTTGCTTGGTGGCTTTTTCAGGGCAAAGCCTGTGCCCTACCACTTAAGCCACGCCTCCACTTCCAGCTTTTTGCTGGGTCCTTGGATGTAAGAATGTTTTCTCTGGTTTGGATCCCAGATCTTTAGATCTCAACCTCCTGGGTAGCTAGGTTTACAAGCGTGATATTATTAAACCAATAGAACTATCTTAGGACCGTTGTTCTAAATGGTTTCTGTATATTTAATTCTTTTACTTTTAAAAGTTCTAACCGGTATTTTTTTTTTTTTAATGAGAATGCACTTAGGACACAGGGTTGCCGAATACACACACACATACCCCTCCTCTGCCGTGCTTTCTCTGGACGGGGGGGCCTAGACACTGGAAGGACCCCAAAGTCTCTTATGAATGCATGTCCCGGGACAGCGATGGGCGGGTCCGCCGAGAGGAGGCCGTGCAAACCGCGACCCCTGGTGGTGAACAAGGGCGGGATCGCTCCGCGGGCCCTGAGCCAGGCCTTCCCGGAGATCCTAGGCAGAGCTTGCCAGGGAACTGGGGTGGCGAAACCCCACCGGCTGGAAAGCAACACTGAGGGGAGCGAAACCAAGAATTGCACGTAGCGCTCCCCTCGCATCCGAAACTCAACAATACTACTAAAACCCGGGGAAGAGACTAACACAAAGCTAAGGTCTGACGTCCACAAGAAAAAGAAAGACCCCCAGTTCACGTCAGAAGGGTAATGTGCCCACGTCGTAACAAGGTTTAGAGGGAGGCACATGTCACGCAAGCGCGTGAGAACCCAATCATCACGCTTATGAACCGGAAAAGGATCAGCCATATCTTCTTGGGAAAAAATTCCTAAGTATGTGCGACTCATTTTTAAGAAAGGGTGAGTAATACCGTCCAGACAGATACAGTATTGAGCTATACTTTCACGTAGGATTTAGCTCATACTACGGATGTTTTGTGACTATTGTTTCTTTCCCCTCTAACAAATGAAAATAAAGATAAAATGAGGGGGCGGATGCGTCTCTATGCAAATTACTATCCTTAGACCCACCTTTTTTTGCTCTTTCTCCTCTTTGGCCCCCCCCCAGCCAGGCTCTTAATTGCTTTACGACTACAAGTCACGGAGCGGTGCGTTGCGGCAGTACCGGCGGAAGTTAGCTTGTGCTTTCCGGCAATCGTGCTAGTGTGACCCGGACGCCGCTCAAGATGGTTGGTGTGAGGGAAAACTTGCAGGCACCGTAGGTGTGTGTGTGTGTGTGTGTGTGTGTGTGTCTGTCTGTCTGTCTCTGTGTGTGTGTGTGTCTGTCTGTCTGTCTCTGTGTGTGTGTGTGTGTGTCTGTCTGTGTCTCTGTGTCTCTATGTCTCCTGGGCTTGAACCCACGGCCTGAGCTCGCGCG
>NW_012267220.1:28209494-28211548 GCF_000151885.1 Dipodomys ordii | reverse complement strand
TAGAGTGCTTGCCTAGCATGCATGAAGTCCTGGGTTAGATTGCACAGTACCACATAAACAGAGCTGGAAGTGGTGCTGTGGCTCAAGTGGTAGAGTTCTAGTATTGAGCAAAAAAGAAGTTCAGGGACAGTGCCCAAGCCCAGAGTTCAAGCCCCAGGACTGGCAAAACAACAACAATAACAAAAAAACCATAAAGTCATTAAATTCTCTTTTTCTCCTCTTTTGTCCTCTCTCAACTTGGTAGAAATTGTATTTCACCATAATATAACAACTAAAAGAGTAATTATAGAAGAAACAGGAAGATACCATTCACTATTAATAACCAGACATTCAGTGATTAACAAGTGACTCAAAAAGAAAAAGAAACAGAACCTGAAAGGAATCATATTCAAGTATGCAATTTTTTGTAAGTTTTTATTTTATTTTTTTTTGTCAGCCATAGGACTTGAACTGTGGCCTGGGCGCTCTCCGTCAGCTCTTCAGCTACCTCTTGAACCACAGCACCCCTTATTTTTTTTGTCAGCCATAGGACTTGAACTGTGGCCTGGGCGCTCTCCGTCAGCTCTTCAGCTACCTCTTGAACCACAGCACCCCTTCTGGTTTTCTATTGGTTTATTGGAGATAAGAGTCTCAAGGACTTTGCTGCCCAGGCTGGCTTTGAACGGTGATCCTCAGGTCTCAGCCTCCTGAGTAGCTAGGATTACAGGCATGAGCCACCGGCACCGGGCTCATGGATGAGGTTTTGAGTTAGATCCCCAGCACTAGGGGAAAAACACTTTATCAGCCTTGGGAAACTTTCCTTTTAATTGTATAATTGTCTGATTGCAGCCAGCTGCTGATTTGCTCCAGTACAACAGAGCTCAGGTCCTGTACCATGCCATTTTCAACCACCTGTACATGCCAGAGCACTGCCTCATTCAGGTAATTGCAAAGTTTATTCACAATACTCTGGGTTCTAGCTGAGAAGATAGCATTATGTAAGGTAGAAATATTTTCTTGAGATATTTTCTTGTCTTGTAAAATGAAGATGTGAACTAAAAGCTATTGCCAAGTTGAAAGTATTGCACCATCAAGCAGGGACCTACATTCCTGAGTCTCTGCAGAAAAGCCAGTTTTATCTTCATGTGGATCAACTACATGTCAGTTAGGATCAGTATAATGTCTAAAAATGTTGTACTTTTATTTAAATGTTTTTGTCCTCCTTTATATCAGCACTTGCACTTTAAACACTGTGTTTGTAGATATTTTAGTGTCCGTTATTGGTTCATTCAACAAAGAATGTTCTGTTTGCATCATTGTAGTTATTGTGACTTATTCCAAGAATTAAGCGAATCAAACAGGCTTTGTAGCTTTAAGAAACACTGGAGGGATAGTTATTTCAATGTGACTCTGTACACATATATCCAAAACTGTGAACAACAGAACGGTAACAATAATGCAAAGCACAGGCGTAGCCACCAGTAAGCAGCTAACTACCCACCAGGTTTGGGTGGTGTTGAGGTGGTTTAGCTAGGTGATTTTTTTGTGTGTGTGTGTAGGTTGTGGGGCTTAAACTCTGGGCCTGGGTGCTGTCCCTGAGCTCTTCAGCTCAAGGCTAGCACTCTACCACTTGAGCCACAGCACCACTTTCTTGAGGTGGTTTAGAAGGCATTGGGAATGAAGTAATACTTGCTTATGAAAGATGTATTCATTCCTATCAGAGTTGCTTAGGAGGGAAAAGAACATTCTAAAGACAGAAGCAGTAAAATGAAGAAGAAGCAGAGGTGCTGGCATTAAACCAGCTCCTTGAAAATGCTAGGCTGGTGCTCTACCACCAAGCTAAACCCCCAATCTCTTTTAGCCTTCTCTGCTACCCTCTCACCACTACCTTTTTTCACTTTTTTACCCCTTTTTCCTTTTAAATAGTACTTTTGGTACTGGAAATATACCAATAAGTACAAAGTTTATGTCATTTATTTATTTATTTATTTATTTATTTATTTATTTGGGTCTGGTCGTGGGGCCTGAACTCTGGGCCTGGGCGCTGTCCCTCAGCTCTTCAGCTCAAGGCTAGC
>NW_012267220.1:28207587-28209444 GCF_000151885.1 Dipodomys ordii | reverse complement strand
GGCCCTGGGTTCGATTCCTCAGCACCACATAAGCAAAAAGAAAAAAGCCAGAAGTGGCACTGTGGCTCAAGTGGTAGAATGCTAGCCTTGAGCTGAAGAGCTGAGGGATGGCACCCAGGCCCAGAGTTCAGACCCCACGACTGGACCCAAAAAAAAAAAAGAGTCTTATGGACGTTCCAGCCCAGGCTGGCTTTGAATGGTAATCCTCAGATCTCAACCCCGCTGGAGTAGCTAGAATTACACATGGGAGCTGTAGATACTTAGCTTCCCTGAGGGGTTTACCTAAAGGCTAGCACTTTACCACTTTTGAGCAGCAGCTTCACTTCTGGCTTTTTGGTGGTTAATTGGAGATAAGAGTCTCAAGGACCTTGCTGCGTGGGCTGACTTGGAACTGCAATCCCAGCCTCTTGGGTAGCTAGGATTTACAGGTGTTAGCTACCAGTGCCCTGTAAAAAGGAGTATTAAAGTTTTTAGCATGTTTCATTGTTCTGTTGGCATAATTGCAAGCAAACTACTTTGGCCATCTTCATCCTTATTCACCTTCTCTGTTTTGTTATCCCTTCCTCCCGGGTACCCATCCCACCAACAGAGCCTGTTTAATGTCATTTTTTTACATCTTTTTTTTAGTTTGTAGTAATTGTGCCAAGTGGTTTCACCATGTGATTCAGTTAACTTTTAACCTCGCTAAATTATATGTTGTGTGTCAGACAGAGAAAGAGAGATGCAGCAGCACTGTGTAACACTCTCCTCTTGCCACACATATTAGTAGCTCTTGCACAATTACCCATGGAATATTCCCATCTTGGACTTTTTCCACACCCTAAATTTAGCAAGCTAGAATTATCTTTTAAGCACCACTTTAAGCAACCGTCTTTGAAAGGAAGATTGCCAACAAGAAGGAAATCTGCATTTCCTGATGGCTGAGTGTAGTATACCTGACTTAATCCTACAGCCGGTCTTATTTTGTGCTGCTGATGGTACAGCAAAGACTATAATCCAGCAATTCGTTTCAGATTTGTAAGAGTAAAAACTTGTACACGCAGCTAGAGAAACATGAGAAACACAGCTGTCACTGCCAGGCAGTAAATTACAGACATTCTTGCTTTGTGTGTTCTGGAAATGGTGCACATTGAATTGAATAATTGCCTTCAGTTGGCCAGTGTGATTTCATTATTTAAAGGAATCCTTTTGGAGGGCACTAAGGGAAGTACTGGGTTTGACAACCTCAGGGCCCTGAGCTCAGCAGGTGTTATACCTGCTAAGCTATATCCTCAACCCTCTGATTTGAAGAAAATCTATGTTTCAGTGTTTTAATACTAAAAGCAAGCAGTCTACCACTGAGTTACACCCTCATCCCCGGGACACTGACCTGTTTATTGACCCGAAAAATCAGGATTAGAGATATAATAGCCAAATTTCCCAAACTGGCCAGTTTAAATTGGCCTGATAATGACATTCCCGCTGCTTTCATGGGTACACAAAAGAAAGTAACCTAAAGTAACCTGATGTTAACCAATCAGTTCTTTCTGTTGTTCTGATTCCACATTTCCAGGAAAGTAACTTTGAAATGGACAATATGCTTTTTGTTCTTTTACTTCTTTCTTCAACCTGTCTCTATGTAACCAATTTCTCTGTTCAGCCCAGTAAAGCACCCATTCTCTTACATAAAGTGTTGCTTGACTCTGAAGTGTATGAAGCCAATCAATAGAATTAAAAGAGAATGGTAAAGGAGAAAGTAAAGTGGAGGGAGGTGTGAATAATGATCAAAAGTACTTCAAATATGGGCTGGGAAGGTGGCTCAGTGGTAGAGTGCTTGCCTTGCATGCATGAGGCCCTGGGTTCAATTCCTCAGCACCA
>NW_012267220.1:28189370-28202652 GCF_000151885.1 Dipodomys ordii | reverse complement strand
TGTCTGTCTGTCTGTCTGTCTGTGTCTCTCCTGGGCCTGAACCCACGGCCTGGGCTCGCGTGTGTGTGTGTCTGTCTGTCTGTCTGTGTCTCTGTGTCTCCTGGGCTTGAACCCACGGCCTGAGCTCGCGTTTGTGTGTGTGTCTGTCTGTCTGTCTGTGTCTCTGTGTCTCCTGGGCTTGAACCCACGGCCTGGGCTCGCGTGTGTGTGTGTGTGTGTGTGTCTGTCTGTCTGTCTGTGTGTCTGTATCTCTCCTGGGCCTGAACCCACGGCCTGGGCTCGCGTTCCACCACTGTAGCCACAGCTCCAGTTCCAGTTTTTGGTGCTTCCTTGGAGACGACGGTCTGACGGACTTTCCTGCTCGGGCTGGCTTCCAGCCGCATCCCGCGGATCGCCGTCTCCGGAGTGGCTGAGAACGCGGCGCGGCACCCGCAGCAGCTCATCTCTCGGGTTAACTTTTCCTTTCTTTGCGTCTTCAGGAGGAGAAGTTTCTCCACTCCGCCGTTGCATCTGACATCACCGTTTGTCCGACATCAACGGCGTCATCCCGGCCCCACTCGACCCGCCAGCAGCGAGACGCCTCGCCGTCGTGTTACTTGGTTTGGGTTTTCCGCGTGGGGAGGATTGCAGCTTGTGAGAGATCTGTCCTTCCCTCTTCAGCGAGGCTCTGGTCCTCTTCCTCGTCCTCACGGTGGGTGTGTGTGTGGGGGGGGACCAGCCCTTTCTTGATGCAGCGTGAGAAATGGAGCCTGACAGCGCCGTGGAGACCGCCGGGGAAGGAGATGGGTGTCTCGGCGACCTCGGGCAGGCCTTCTCTAAGATGGTGCACCGCCTTTCCGACCGGGAGCCACGGCGGGCCAGTGCACGAGGAGATGCTCTTAAGGACCTCGGGGCTCTTATAGATGCCACAGAATGGGACCGATTGTTTGAGGGGAGCGGCGAATGGGTTCGCAAAATGCTGGAGATCCTGGCACAGGTGACCAAAGCGCTGGAGAAGTATGCAGCCCCATCCAAGGAGGAGGCAGGTGCACGTGGTGGTCACTCCGAAGTGGCTGCTAAAGCTGAAGAAGTTGGCTTACTGTATCTTAAACTGTTGGGGAAAATTGAGGCCGCCAAGAAGTCTCCACTCTGTTCCACTTGGAAGGCAGATGTAAGTCACTTAGCAGGACCCATCTATATTTTTGCCATCTCTCATAGCTTGAAGCAATTGTGGACCACTCCAAGATCTCAGGAGGTGGCCGGAAAGGTGCTCACTTCACTGCTTCAAGCTACTGAATGCAATTCAGTGGCAGGATTCCTATGTGGAGAAAATGAAGAGGAGAGGGGGAGATTTCTGGTGGTCATTGGACTTCTCAAGCCTGATTTGAATAAGTGAGTGCTGATCTTTTAGTTTCTTCATCAGAAAAATAGAGGTGATAAACTAGGCTATCAATGATATAACAAACTGGGCACTGGTGGCTCACGCCTGTAATCCTAGCTACGCAGGAGTCTGAGATCTGAGGATCATGGTTCAAAGCCAGCCAGACAGGAAAGTCTCTAAGTCTCTTATCTCCAATAAACCACCAGAAAATCGGAAGTGGCACTGTGGCTCACAAGTGGTAGAGCGCTAGCCTTAAGCTGACGAGCTGAGGGACAGTGCCCAGGCCCAGAATTCAGGCCCCACGACCAACAACAACAACAACAACAAAAAAAAACAAATTTGAGATTAGAATTAAGGTCTTCTCACTCAAATTCACTCCAGTGCTTCCAACCAAATGATAAATTCTGTCAGCTGACTTGAGAAAATGGGGACTCTGCCCCATTTATCGGCAGTTAGAATGAAGACATGAAGAGGATTTAATCTTACATTTTTAAAATTTAAACTTAAGGAGAGAGAGAGAGAGAGTGTGTGTGTGTATGTATGTATTGGTCTTGAGGCTTGAACTCAGGGCCTGTTTGACTTCTTTTTTTTTGGGGGGGGGGGGGTCTGGTGGTGGGGACTGAACTCTGGGCCTGAGCGCTGTCCCTGAGCTCTTCAGCTCAAGGTGAGCACTCTACCACTTGAGCCACAGTGCCATTTCTGGTTTTCTGGTGATTAATTGGAGATAAGAGTCACATGGACTTTCCTGACCGGGCTGGATTTATTTGAACGGTGATCCTTAGATCTCAGCCTCCTGAGTAGCTAGCATTACAGGTATGAGCCACCAGTACCTGGCTTCATGAGATCTTATACCAGAGCTTTGAAAAATGATCTTCAGATCTCAGCCTCCTAAATAGCTAGGACCACAAGTGTGAGCCACCAGCACATGGCTTAGAATTACATTCTTTGTAGGAATAGTTTCATTGAATTTGGTATATAAATGTCATATATCACCAACAATTTTGTGATAATAGACTTAGATTACTGAGAATCTAGGTTAAAGTCCAATCACTCTTATTCTAAAAATTAGTATGTAAGTCTTGAAGAGGAAGTATTAAATTTGGGACTGTCAGATGGAGATGCTATGAAGAGTTTGGCATGATGGGTCACACCTGTAATCACAGCCGCTTAAGAAGCAGAAATTGGGAATTTTTTCCAGCCTAGGAACAACTTAGCAAAAATCCATGTAAATCAATCAGCTTGGCATGGTGGCTCACACTTGTCATCCCTTCTCTGGGTGGCACCAATAGTATTGGCTAGCCCAGGCAAAAACTTGAGACGCTGTCTCAAAAAATAACTACAGTAAGAAGAGCCTGGAGGCATGGCCTGAGTAGTTAAACACCTGCCTAGCAAGAGCAGGGCCCTTAGTTCAAACTCCACTGGGGGGGAGGGAGGAGGAGAGTGAGCAGTTTGAAAGTTTTAAGTATCATGTACTTAATGTATTATTGGTGTTTTTTTACATCCCCACAGTCAATGAAGATCTTAAAACTCAGGAGTGTTGTGAATGCAACTGGTGAACTATGTTTTTTCCCTTACCCCTAGGCTGTGCTTCTGTGTCTGTTGGATTTATTTCCTATTCTGGAGAAATCCCTGCACTGGAAGGGAGAGGCAGTTCGACCCACCACACACTGTGATGAGGTACTGCAGCTGATCCTGACCCACATGGAGCCAGAGCACCGCCTTCTCTTACGCAGAACCTATGCCAGACATCTACCAGCTTTTGTCAAGAGGCAAGTACCTCGACTGCTTGTCAGGCCGTTTATCCTCAGTCCCTCTCTTGTGTGACAGTCCTTGGGCTTGAACTGAGGGACAGGGTACTGTCCTCGAACTTTTTTGCTCAAGGTTGGCTCTATGTTACTTGAACCACAGCTCTACTTCTGGCTTTTTTTTTTTTTTTTTTGTCGGTTGTGGGCAATCCCTAAACTTTTTCACTCAAGGCTAGTACTCTATCACTTTGAGCCACTTCCGGTTTTCTAGTGGTAAATTGGAGGTTGAGTCTCATGGCAACTTTCCTGCCTGGGCTAGCTTCAAACCAGTACCTTCAGATCTCAGCCTTCTGAATAGCAAAGATTACAGGTGTGAGCCATCAGCACCCAGCTTACTTCTACATTTTTTTTGTTGGTTAACAGTAGTCTCATGTACTTTCCTACCCAGAGTGATCCTCAGAGCTCAGCTTCCTGAGCAACTAGAATTATAGGCATACGCCGCGCCGCCGGCACCCAGCTCAGTCCAACTCTTTGGTCATCATCACATTTTTTTTTTCCATTTTCAGACTGGGGATCCTAACTGTCCGGCACATGAAGAGACTGGAGCGAGTCATTACTGGTTATCTGGAGGTTTATGATGGACCAGAAGAGGAGGCTAGGCTGAAGATACTGGAAACACTAAAGCTTCTTATGCAGTATACTTGGCCTAGGTATATAGCACCCAAACACACAGGTGTGCTAAAGGGATACACCTCAGTCAACTTCCTGTTTAGAATTTGCCCAGATACGTGTGTTCAGTACATAGACTCAGGACACGTGATGTATTTCAATTTTTCATTTGCACACACGTATAGCATTTCACTGCACAAATACTATTAGAAAGAACCTATATTACTGAGTCAGCAAAAGGCCTTCTTGTATGAACTCAGAGTTTAAAGATCACCAGCTAGGTAGTCTTACATCTTTTAATCTAATATGCCAATTTAGAATATGACCATTTTTCTTCCTGATTCCAGAATTTCCTGCAGACTTGTGATCCTATTGAAGGCTCTTTTGAAATTGGTGTGTGATGTAGCAAGGGATACAAACCTTACACCTGAACCTGTTAAGAAAGCCTTACTACAAGAGGCTACAGACTGCCTAATCCTTCTGGACCACTGCTCCCAAGGACAGGTAAAGGTAAGGCAGTCTGCAACTCAGTTCTGTGGATCTCTTTGTCCTTAGGTAATGCTTTTGATTATGGTTATAGTGTTTATGTGCCCAGTCAAGTGTGGGAGTGTTTAGGTCCCCATCTAACTCTAGGTCCTCTAGTCTTGCAGAATTTGATCAACTAGTGGTTGAACCCAGGACCTGGCACATAATGACATTGACATTAAATGTACAAATTGACATTGAACTATGCCCCAACCCCTCCTTTTCAGATCATTTAGAGTAAAAGGATTCAGATGTTAGGGATTAAGGATGAAAAAAAAAAATGGGTGAAAGCCTTGCAAGCAAGTAAGATTTCTCTTACAGTCTTTTGAGCTTAAAAAAAAAAAAAACAACAAAAAACTCAACACAAGCCATGACTATGGGCATGCCCCCCCTCCCCACTCCCCACAGTCCTCAGGGGCTAGACAATGTCCCTGAGCTTCTTTTGCTCAAAGCTAGCACTCTACCACTTGAGCCACAGTGCCACTGCCAGCTTTTTCTGTTTACATGGTACTGAGGAATTGAACCCAGGGCTTCATGCATGCAAGGCACTCTACCACTAAGCCACATTCCCAGTCCTGTGGGCATGCTTATATGTATTTAGTAATGTCTCATTTCTTGCCCCATTTAGAAACTTTTTGCAGAATGAAGGAAGCATGACACAAAACTCAACTCCTAAAAATACTTAGTAATAGAATGCTTTTTTTATTATTATTCAGACCATTTCATTTTAGCTCTTTCATCATGAGGAGTTATTGAGGCTCAGTTCTAATGCTATTTGCTATGGCTGGAAATAAGCAGCTGTTTCACAGGCCAGCAGGACACTTGCAAGCATCTGTTCTGACCAGTAAACTCATTCTTGCCTTTTGAGTATAATAATAAGAGTAAAGGGAAAAAAGAGTGGAGTGTCCGTGGCTCACATCTATAATCCTAGCTATGCAAGAGGCTAAGATCTGAAGACCACAGTTCCAAAGCCAGCCCTGGCATGGAAGTCCATGAAACTCTTACATCCAGTTAATCAACAAAAAGTTGTAAGTGGTTCATTCCTAGAATCCTGGCTACTCAGGAGGCTGAGATCTCAGGATCTGGTCCAAAGCCAGCCCGGGAAAGTCCTTGAGATTTTTTTTTTTGGGTCCAGTCGTGGGGCCTGAACTCTGGGCCTGGGCGCTGTCCCTCAGCTCTTCAGCTCAAGGCTAGCGCTCCACCACTTGAGCCACAGCGCCACTTCCGGCTTTTTTCTTTTTGCTTATGTGGTGCTGAGGAATCGAACCCTGGGCCTCAGGCATGCAAGGCAAGCGCTCTACCACTGAGCCACCTTCCCAGCCCATCCTTGAGATTCTTATCTCTAATTAACTACCAGAAAACTAGAAGTGGCACTGTGGCTCAAAGTGGTAGCGTGGTAGTTTTGAGTGAAAAAGCTCAGGGACAAACCCAGGCCCTAAGTTCAAACCCCATGGCTGACCCCTCTCCCCACCCCCAAAAAAAGCCTGAAGTGGAGTTTTGGCTCAAGTGGTAGAGTACTAGTCTTAAGCAAAAAGGCTCATGGACAACCTGAGCCCAGTTTTTTCATACTACCCCACCCCCCAAAAGAAAAAAAACAACAACAACCAAAAAAACTGTTTTGCTTTATTTAATGTTTCAGGGTCTTCTAGCCAGAGTTGTCTTAACCTGCACAGACAGCACAGTGGTGAACTGTATTAGAAAAGTGCAGCAGAATCCTGTGGATGCTTCTGTCCTTGGAATTTAAGATTACTTCCCAAGAAGAAAGGATTGTATGAATGGAGTTAGAGCACAAGGTATTTTTATACTAAACGCTGGAAGTTGGAGTTTCGTTTTCCTTTATTCTTTTCCTTTTACCCTCATGGAAGTAGGGAAAGAAAACAAAATAAAAACTGGGAAGTTGCCATTTCTATATACAGTAGGGGAGGAGAATAGAAAAAGATTATCAAGGAATTTGCTTCTCAAAGTCTAGAAATATTTGCACCCACAATTTCATTCCAGCTTCAGGAACAGATCTGTTAAGCTTCTTGGCTTCAAGCTTTTACTAAAAACATGTTATTAAAAAAATATATATATATATATATATTTTTTACAACTTAAGGCTTTCTCCACTCACTCCAGACTTCTTGCTCCTCTAAAGTGACATAAAATTAAAACACAAATACTGTGTGAACTACAACTCAAAGAGCAAAAACTGGAGGGGGAGATATGCTTTAGAAGAAGTTTTAAGGAAGTTCATAATGTTCATTCCCGATTGTAATGGAAGGCAATCACGTGGCTTTGGCCTTAGCCATGGGCTCTGTCTCCTGTTCATACTCTATTTCCACATAGGCTCGTTTTCTCTGCAATGGTCCTTTCAAGGGCTCTTTGCCTTTGTGTTTCACACTGATGACCTTTTCTTCCTCCTCTTCACTGGAGGATTCATCATCCTTGTCTTCATCACCACTGGTGTCCAGTTTATCCATATCCTAGTAAGTAGAGAGAAAAAGTCAGATAGGGAAGGGCTACATTTTTCCAAACCCCCTTTACTGTTCTCTCAAGAATAGAGCAAATTAGAGAATTCATTTTCATGTGTGTATGTTTAGAACTACCCCCCGCCCCCCGTCTGTTTCAGGCCAAAGGACAATTTCTTTTTAAATTTTTTCTTTTTTGCTTCTTAGTTCGAGGCTAGCACTCTACACTTGAGCCACAGCACCACTTTCAGTTTTTTCCATTTACATAGTACTGAGGAACTGAACCTAGAGCTTCATGCATTCTAGACAAGCACTCTACCAGGAAGCCACATTCCCAGCCCCCAAAACAATTCTTTTTTTTTTTTTTACCCACAGCTCACCTCAAAATCACTTAGGTCACTCTCATCTACCTCATCATCTTCTACAAATTCCTTTTTTCCCATATCCTAAAATAAGACATAAAAGTCAGTCTTTACATTAAAGCAACTAAAATTTACTCATTTCTAAATTTAATATGAACATTAGATAACTCGTGCCCGGTTTAAATCATTAAGAGGTACATCTCCAAAAAGAGTAAATTGTTTAATATTTCTGGCTTGGATGCTAGAGAGATTGTATATATGTATTATAAATAAACATCTAATTCTGAAGATTACTAATTGACAAATAAAACTTACTTCTTCCTCCTCTTCCTCATCATCTTTCTCCTCAACATCTGAAGAGTCACTCTCTGCCTCCTGCTGTTCCAGAGCCTTGTCGAAGGCATGAATAGGGAAGTTGTAGATGTCGCCATACTAGAAAACAAACAGACTGCCTTGAACTACATTTGGCTATTATACTTGAAGTTCTACTGTCCTGCAAGCATATTCTTTTATCCTGAGGGAGTAAATGAAGATATTTAACTTTGATGAGGTTAATTTCTGTTATTTTTAAATCCCGAACCAGCAGTATAGCCCAGTTTTTTTGTTGCTTCTTTGTGCTGAAAGCTAGCACTCTACCACTTGAGCCACAGTGCCACTCCAGTTTTTGAGTGGTGTATTGGAGGTAAGAGTCTCACGGGGACTTTTCTGCCTAGGCTGGCTTTGAACCCTGACTCTCAGATCTCTCAGCCTCCTGAGAAGTTAGGATTATAGGCATGAGCTACAGGTGCCCAAATATAGCCCAGTTTTGACATTTAAATAATCAATGGTTGACATCAAATAGGCAGTAGCTTCCATGAAGGATGAAAGCAGGTCACTTAAACTTAGTAGTTTATGAGACCCTTGCAATAGGAAAAATGTAATCTTGCTGAAAGGGGAAACAAAAAATTTCATTTTGCTGTCTGTAAATGTTAACCTTAAAAAAGATGTTTAAACTCATGTAAAACTCAGCTTAAAATTTGACTGTTTTATTTATTTATTTAGTCAGTCATGGGGCCTGAACTCTGGGCCTGGGCACTGGCCCTCAGTTCTTCAGCTCAAGGCTAGCACTCTACCACCTGAGCCACAGCGCCACTTCTGGCTTTTTCTTCTTATGTGGTGCTGAGGAATCGAACCCAGGGCCTAATGCATCCACGGCAAGCACTCTACCACTAGACCACCCTCCCAGCCCTTGACTATGTTTTAGACTCTAGTATCTGGAAGAGTGTGAGAATGGGAATTGGAAATACAAAGTCTTTGGCAGTAGATTATCAAGGGCTAGCGAAGCATTCTATGTGCTTACATAAATTAACAAAAAGGAGGAAGGATAAAAATTAAATTTCAAGGACAAAAATCAGAGTAGGCCATCTTTCTAGCACTTTATTTGGTAGTATGATATTACCACTTACAATGTATGCCCCAAAGATGTTTCCTTACCGTATCTTGTTTCAGTCTCTCTAGCAATTCCTTCTCAATGGCATTGTCCAGCTGAGCAGCAATTAATGCTTTTTCCTATAAGAGAAAGAACACTAATTTACTTCATTAGTACTCATTTTTTTCAGACTGCAGAATTAGAAATTGTTTATTTTCTGTGCCTGTCTTGGGGCTTGAACTCAAGAGCCTGTGCTAGCCTGGGTTTTTTGGGTTTTTTTTTGGGTCCGGTTGTGGGGCCTGGGCTCTGTCCCTCAGCTCTTCAGCTCAAGGCTAGCACTCTACCACTTGAGCCACAGCGCCACTTCCGGCTTTTTTCTTTTTGCTTATGTGGTGCTGAGGAATTGAACCCAGAGCCTCATGGATGCAAGAAGCGCTCTACCACTGAGCCACCTTCCCAGCCCCAGCCCTGAGTTTTTATGATCAAGGCTCTACCACTTAAACAACAGCGTCACCTACCAGCTTTTTTTGGTGGTGAATTGTAGTCTCATGGACTTGCCTACCCTGGCTAGCTTCAAACTGTGATCCTCAGATGTCAGCTTCCTGAGTAGGATCACAGGCATGAGCCACCCAGCTTTTTTGTTATTTTTTTTTTTGTCGGTCGTGGGGCTTGAACTCTGGGCCTGGGCGCTGTCCCTCAGCTCTTCAGCTCAAGGCGAGCGCTCTACCACTTGAGATACAGCGCCACTTCCGGTTTTCTGGTGGTTTATTGGAGATAGGAGTCTCACGGTCTCTCCTGCCTGGGCTGGCTTTGAACCGCGATCCTCAGATCTCAGCCTCCTGAGTAGCTAGGATTACAGGCGTGAGCCACCAGCGCCCAGCTTTTTTTGTTATTTTTAAGGAGTTGTACAAAGGGTTTACAATTTTGTAAGTCAGGTTATGAGTACAATACTTCTTTACCAATGTTACCCCTTCCTTTGGGACAAAGAAAGACCTCATAATTTTAGAAATAGCATTCTAAGTTTCTAACAAACTTCGTGATACTAAAACATATAGGTCTGCATACATTTAAAATATAAAGTGAGCCAACTTGTAAAAGCCACTAAAATGAAAGAGATGTCAACCATCTATATTTTCTAAAATTATATTCGATGTGGCATAAAAATAAGCTCATAAACCCCTTTGTGCAACTACTTCTAAGGTATCATAAAAGTAATATAAGAAATTTCTTCCTGTAACATATTTAAAAAATCTAACTTTGATCCACCGAGTCTAAAATTTTGCATCAATTTTATAAGAAAAGTTGTAGAAAGTTTTGATGTATTCCCCAGAGAAGCTGTGTTTTTGAAAGTAGTAGCTTCACTGATTATCACAGACTCATGATGCTTATTGACTTCCTCATGCACCCTACCTACACACAACCCTTTCCCTATGAAAACATACAAGCTATGAAAATATCAGATCTAAGTTACCTCTCTTCTTTTTTCCCTTCGTTCCACCTTCTTACTCAAAGGAACAAGTTTTTTCCTAGGGAAATAGAATACCTTATTAAAAATTCAAGTTCATATCCAATGTGCTCTTTTTGTAGCAAACAGTATTGGAATTTAGTACAGAAAGAAATACTTCCTGAAAGTAGTAGTAAAAATACTGATAGAAGCTGGGCACCAGTGGTTCATGTCTATAATCATAGCTACTCAGGAGGATGGTAGTTCAAAGCCAGCCTGGGCAGGGAAGTCAGTGAGATTCTTATCTCCAATTAATCAACAGAAAACCAGAAGTGGTGCTGTGGCTCAAGTGGTAGAGTGCTCACCTTGAGCTGAAAAGTTCAGGGGTGGCGCCCAGGCCCAGTGTTCAAGCCCCACAACTGACACACTAATTGAGAAGTCATTTTCAAGTATTTTGCAACACAGGAGCTTTTTATACCTCCAGTTATTGAAATACCTTATCCAATATGCAAAGGATTACTGGGAAAGGCAGTCACAACTTAACTGAAGGAAATGCCAGAGTAAATTATAAAGAGTAGGATGTCCAACTCTTTCAACAGGCAAAGAAGATGTAAAAGCTAAGAAAATTGATTTTCATGGTCTTGGAGAATTTGATCACTGGTTCTTTTGACTTAATTCTGAGAATCCTTTTCTGGGACCACCTCAAGATGAATGGGGGACATAGCATTCCTGGTATGATGTAAAGCTTAGGTTTTATTATAATACTTCAAAACAAAGTATAATAGACTACCATGGAACAGAACTGTGAGCCTTCATCACTTTAGTATAAGAATTTTTTTTCTCAGCTGCAACCTAGACTCCCACAGACTGAAGTGTGCTGCAGAGAATGTCTATTTAGAAAATGGTTGTTTGGATTTTTTTAAGCAAATTTTTGGACTTAGTGCCATTTGGTGGCTTATGCCTATAATTCTAGCTACTTAGGAGGCTGAGATCTGAGGATCACAATTCAAAGCAAGTCTATGAGATTCTTATTGCCAATTAACCACCAAAAAAACAGAAGTAGAACGATGGCTCAAAATGGTAGAGTGCTAGCCCTTTTTTTTGGAGGGGGGGGGTCTAGTCGTGGGGCCTGAACTCTGGGCCTGGGTACTGTCCCTCAGCTCTTCAGCTCAAGGCTAGCGCTCTACCACTTGAGCCACAGCACCACTTCTGGCTTTTTTCTTTTTGCTTATGTGGTGCTGACGAATCAAACCCAGGGCTTCAGGCATGCAAGACAAGTGCTTTACCACTGAGCCACCTTCCCAGCCGAGTGCTAGCCTTGAATGAAAAAGCTCAAGGACAGTGCCCATGCACTTGAGTTGCTTCTTCAAGCCCCATGACGGACAAGAAAAAAAGTCTCAGGGATGTTCCTGCTTGGGCTGGTTTTGAACTGTGATCCTCAGTTCAGCCTTTCTAAGCAGCATGGGATTAGAGGTATGAGCCACTGGTGCCTGGCTATTTCATAGAAAATTATTAAACTAGAAAAAGAATACAATATTGAAAATGTAAAGGTATGCCCGATTTCTAGTTTTATTCTTCTTGATTGATTTGGCAGAGATCATTATCCCTTTTGAAAAAGCAAAACTCATAAACTTATAGATATAACACATTATATTCTATGTATGTATACACCTCACATTGTAACTTAAAACTTTGCTAGGAACTTTTCACTTCTACTTTGTATTACAGTTTTAGATATAAAATTGAGTTGCCAAGTTAATTACATAGTAGCTTTGTAGATTAAATTTCTTGCCTAGCAACAATTTGCTGGTCCTGGATCTAATTAGGACCAAAAAAAAAAGCATTAAGACCTAACACTCTTAAAGCTATTTTACAATGAATCTTGATCAGTGACACCCTTCCATCATTCTTGTTTGCTTCTTCATTTTGCTCTAAATGGCACTTTACACTTGAACCACATGTCCATTTCTCATACTTTTAAAAGTAGTATTCAATGACTCCAGAGTAAACTTCTTAATAGTTGATGATTACATTCTTTTTACATTATTTCCAAATTACTAGTCAAGATTCCCTCAGGCAATTATAAAGAAAATTTTATGAGTGAGATTTTCTGATGAAGAGAGAGGATTTATATTCTACTGTTCTAGACACGCTGCAAAATCAAAGGTACACCTTTAAAGTTTCTTCTCCACATAAAGTAAGACATTTCAAAGTTGAATTTGTCAGAATATACGACCTCAGCTTCATAACATGGTCCAAGGAAAGATAGATTTTAAAATAAATGATCCAAATACTTACTGTCGCTTTAGTGTAAGCTTTCTAATGCGTATTAGGTACTGAGTTATCTTGGTAAATCTCTGCTTACATTTGTGTCGAATGAAACGAGGCCAGTAAATTAGATTTTCATCTATTTGTTCCAGTGCTTTCTCATAGTTTTTACTAAGCCGGACCTACGAAACATACCAAACAAAATGAAAACTAAAGGAGTAGAGCAAATGAGTAAGTTCATTGTCAATAACTATGGGGTCACTGTCAATAACTAAAAGTTTAGAGATGATCAAGGGAGAAGGGAAATGCATGCCATTTTTACTCTTTATCTATGTTCATTAAAGTTTTGTCATTAAGTCTTACCCGTTCCCAGAGACGCCTAGGAAAAGCTGCTCGTTCTATAACTTTCATATACAAATAGCACTGTCCTAAAGGATAAAGTAAAATACATTTAAAATTATTTAGACAGACTGAAGAACATCCTTGTTAAAGCTGTTGAATAGTTCTCATGGAAGTTAAACCGGGGAGTTACCTTTCTCTTCTTTGATGGTAGCATACTGACTATTTGCCAGGGGACAGGATGACCGATTACACAGTCCAGTCAGGCTATATTCATTTCTGCAAAAGCCTTGAGTCTTGGTTCTTAAATGAGGGAAAGGAAACAAAGATTATATGGTGATTACCAGGAAGGCAATTAGAAGAATCTTATTCCAGATTACAAACCTAGGCTCACCTTATTTTGAAGGAACAAAACTGCTTGTTTCCTAGTGTATCCCAGATAACCTGTGACATAAAATATAATTAAGAAATTGATTAAAAAGACAACATCACAAGGGCTGGGGTAAAATGCTTTCTTAGCATGAGGGAGAGCCTTGGGTTCAATCTTATACTTCTAATATCCTCCCCACACCCCAAAAAACAACAAAACAGAACAAAAAAACCAAACAAAATCTCACAACAAAAAACATGCTGTGGAAAGGAATCCTTTGTTTTTGTTTTGTTTTGAAGGTCTAATTTACTTTCCTTAGGAATCTTTCTCTCTCTTTTTTTT
>NW_012267220.1:28162858-28185364 GCF_000151885.1 Dipodomys ordii | reverse complement strand
CCAGTGGCCGTCGCTCCGTACTGCCCGCTGCGCGGCCCGGGGCCTCCCCTTCGCAGGACTGGGAAGGTGGGGAGGGCGGTACTGCCCTGCGGCCGGGTCGCGCGAGCGTTCTTGGCGCTCCTTGACCAAGTGTGCAGTTCAAACTCAAGAAGTCAGAAGTGGACCTCTTCTGTCTTGCAAAACTTAAGTTTTGTGAGACCTGGGCCCCGTCGCCAAGAAATTCAAGACCTGTGCTGACCTGGGGCTGTCTCCAAGAAATTGGTGCATCCCATAACGTTACCTGAGCAAATCCGTTAGCCATTCTTTGTGGCTTTTTATTTCCCCAAAGGAAAATGAAAACCATTGCCAGTTCAAATGTTAACAAGAGACAGGTCTTTTTAGCATAAAAGGAGTTAATAGAATGTTCTTGCCCCAGCTGGCTTTGCACTGCAGTCCTCAGATCTCAGCCTTCTAAGTATGTAGGATTACAGGTGTGAGCCACCAGCACCTGGCACTCAGGATACTTTTTTTTTTTTTTTTTTTGTGGCCAGTCCTGGGGCTTGAATTCAGGACCTGGGCACTGTCTCTGTTCTTCTTTTGCTCAATGCTAGCACTCTACCAGGTGAGCCACAGCACCACTCCGGCTTTTTCTGTGTATGTGGTACTGACTGAGGAATCGAACGCAGGGCTTCATGCATATCAGGCAAGCACTCTACCACTAAGTCATGTCCTCAGCCTATTTATACTTTTTTTTTTGCCTTTACATACAGTGGGAAAAATAGTACATGCTTAAATATATATGACAGTACTACTAATAGTAATAATACAATAGTGGTGTTGACAATTATATACATATCACCTAACAGAACCTATGAAACTTAGAAATAGCCTTAATTTTTTTTTACATCTTAATGATCCAGATACATATTCTACAGTAATTTTCACATATCTACAGGAAGATGTGCATAGGAACCTAAAGTAGAATTACTTATACAAAAATAAGGAACCTAAAAGTTTAATAGAAAAAATGGATGTCCGTTGCATAATGAGCATACAATAGAAAGCTTTATCCAAGTAAAAAGGAATTAAAGAGTGATTGTGTTAACATGGACAAATGTCAAAACTGATGGTGAGAAAAGAATTATACATGGACATCTTTATTATTGATATATAACAAATTAATCCACAAATTTGGTAGCTTAGAACAACATTTATTATTAAATTATGGGCCCTGCTTAAGTGTGTCCTTTGCTTAGGTCTTAACATGTTGACAGCATTGTATTTTCATCTGTAGTAGTAGCTAGAGAAACATCTGCTCCTGACTCATTTGGAATTCAGAGAATTATTTGCTAAAGACTCAGGGTTTGTGTGCTATTGCCTGAGGCTGCCTCCAGTTTCTAGAAGTTGCCTGAAGTTTTTTGCCCCATTGAAATTCTCAACATGGCTACTTAATTCAGCCAGCCATCAATGAAAATCTCCCATTCCATTTGGTTAAGATAGTCTTACATTGTTGTGGCTATTGGGATCATTTTCTATTAATGTCATAATCTACAGATTTAATCAAGTCAGTATCCCACCCTCATTCAGGGAAAGGGCTTAGTGGCATGAGCTTCAAAAAGTGGTGATCGTGGGGGTTATTCCAGGACTCCCTAGTACATCAGTCAGTCTGCAACTGAAACATGTTTTGGGACTCATATTTTCAATTGACCATGAAAAAGCCAGACGTGGAACTGTGGCTCACATGGTAAAGCACTAACCTTGAGCAAAAAAGCTCAGGGGTAGAGCCAGGCACCGGTAGCTCACGCCTGTAATCCTAGCTACTCAGGAGGCTGAGATCTGAGGATCGTGGTTCAAAGCCAGGCCAGGCAGGAAAAAGTCCGTGAGACTCTTATCTCCAATAAACTACCAGAAACCAGAACTGGTGCTGTGGCTCCAGTGGTAGCGTGCTTGCCTTGAGCTGAAGAGTACAGGGACAGCACCCAAGCCCAGAGTTCAAGCCCCAGGACTGAACACCCCCCCCCAAAAAAAAAAAACTCAGGGGCAGTGTCCAGTCCCTGAATTCAACCCCCAGGACTGGAGCAGAAATGAAGCCTGGTACTGATGGTTCATACCTGTAATCCTAGTTACTGAGGAGGCCATGAAGACAGCCAGGGCAAGAAAGTCTGTAAGACTCTTATATCCAATTAACTACCTAAAAACCAAAAGTGAAATTGTGGATCAAAATGATAGATCACTAGCCTTGAGGAAAAAAAAAGAAAAAGCTCAAGGACTGTGCCCAGATCCTAAATTTTAGCCCCACAAATGCTGAAAAGATAATCTGAAGAAAATGAAAATTGTGTGTGTCTGTGTGTGCCCTGGAGTTTGAACTCAGCTTGGGCCATGTCCTTGAGCTTTTTTGCTCTAGCACCATTTTGGATTGTCCTTTGATGATTGGAGATGTCTTGTTTCCTGGACTTTTCTGTCTGGAGTTGTCTTTGAACTGTGATATTCATACTTGGGCCTCTTGAGTAGGGTTTCAGATGTGAGCCACTGGCATCTGGCTTGATTTTGTCTTTTTAATTAAGTCTTAAGCTTTTGGGCATTTCCTTACTCCCAAATTCTTGTGCAATTCGTGCTATATTGTAAGTCTCCAATAGATTAGTTGTTAGCTTTTGTAGAAAATACATAAACAGGAACTGGGAAGGTGGCTCAGTGGTAGAGTGCTTGCCTTGCATGCATGAGGCCCTGGATTCGATTCCTCAGCACCACATAAGCAAAGAGAAAAAAGCCGGAAGTGGCGCTGTGGCTCAAGTGGTAGAGCACTAGCCTTGAGCTGAAGAGCTGAGGGACAGCGCCCAGGCCCAGAGTTCAGGCCCCACGACTGGACCCCCCCCAAAAAAAATACATAAACAGAAAATCCTGAACTGCTATAGTTTGGCTCTTAAGTATTTCCCAAAGGCCTATATATTAAAGGCTTAATCCTCAGGGTGGTGCTACTAGGAAGTAGTAGAGCTTTTATTTTTAAATTTTGTTTCCTTTTTCTGTCAGTCCTGGGGTTTGGATTCAGGGCCTGTGCGCTGTCTCTGAAATTCTCTTGCTCAAGATTAGTACTCCACCACTTGAGCCACAGTTCCTCTTACAGCTTTCTTGGGTAGTATATTGGAGGTAAGAGTCTCATAGACTTTCCAGCCTGGACTGGCTTTGAACTGTTCTCTGATCTCACTCTTCTAAGTAGTTAGGATTACAGGGATGAACCACCAGTATCCTCCTGCTTGGTGGAGCTTTTAAGAGCTAGGGGCCAGTGGGAAGTTCTTAAGACACTGGAGCTGTGCCTTCAAAGAAGAAAGCAGGATTCTAGCTTCTTCTCTCCCTTTTGCTTCCCATCCAGATTTAGATACTACTGCAAGCTTGATGTGTCACTTCAGGCCCAAAGCAACAGATTCAGTCCACCATGGACTGAAACCTCTGAAACTGTAAGTCAAAATGAACTTGTTTGCTTTGTAAGTTGATCAACTCAGGAGTTTGTTATAGAAGGGAAAGCTAACACAGGAGCATGATGGTAGATCAAACTTAATTAGGTGGCTCATGTATAAAGCATATGAGTACACAGTCCAGAGCATACAGTGTGTAGGTGGGAGTAGGACAGAATTAGAATATAGGACAGAATTAGGTTTTTAGCAGAACCAGAGAGTTCACTCATGAAGACGAAGAGGGAGATGGGAAGGTAAGGAACGGAGAGCTACTCTGTAATGTTGTAATGAGTACCTTGAGAGAAGTGGTAGTCATCTTCAGAGGTGTAACATCAATTAATATGTTTATTTTGGTTGCTAAATAACAGTTGGACAGCCCAAGTTGCAAAAAAGAAAAGAGAATTTTGGAATTCTATGATCTTGTGTCCAATGCATTGATCAAAAGACCTATGAGAATCTGATGTGGTGGTGTTGTATAAGCCATGAATCCCAGCACTTCAGAGGTAATGAATGAGGCTTTTAACTTTGAGGCCAGCCTATATAGTAAGCCAAAATTAAAAAGTCAAAATTAAAGGTCCTATGTGTAAATGCAGCAGCGATATTCATAAGACAACATGTTGGAAATAAGCTGTACAACTTAGGTGGGGGGAGGTTGGGAGGAGGGAAAGTAGAAAAAAATGAGGGAGGGGATAACAAGTTTGACAAGAATATACTTATTACCTTACTTATGTAATTGTAACCCCTCTGTACATCACCTTGACAATAAAAAATAAAAAAGTCCTATGTGTAGGTGATTTTTGCATCTGTCTCTCTTGCTGATGAGCTCAGACACTAAGAGTTGCACAGTGGCCTAAGGCGCATTTTTTCCCAAATATTTCTTTATTGAGATTATGTGACTACATATGTTTAACAATAATGTGACGTAGTTACACTTAGCTAAGGTCACAAACACATTTTAACCTTCACAATGATAATAAACTTCACAATGATAAATAAACTGGGGGGAGTCAAATTTCCTATGCAGTTAGCAAAGCAGATCCCTCATGTGTATATAACCTTCCACAATCTCTTATTTGCTCCTTATAAAAAATGCTTAACTTAGTACCTAGTTTTCTGATTTTGCAATTTTCAGTTATTTTTCTTAAAATTGGTTCTTCAAATTATATAAACTTCAGGCTCTGGGATTGAAACACAGGGCTTTGTGCTTACTGAGCAGGTGCTTTACCACACACATAGACTCTATATCTTCCCCAACTGTCTTCAGCCTAGGAAGACCAGATTAAAAAGCTGATTGGTTATGAAATCATCTAGAGGCAAAAATCTAGGTCCCCCCATGACTGTTCAAGTACAATAAAAAGCTAGAACCTGGTGTTAATTTAGACACATACAAGTCTTCATTCTGCTTTGCTCATTGAGTGACATTGGAAAAACTGCTTATTTGTTCACATTTTCACCTTCTTATATGTTAAGTAGAAGAGAAACAACCTTATACAGTTGAGATGAATTTGAAAGGGAAATGATTTTCATTTAATGCTTGATAACACAGTAAAAAGCCTATTAGTGATAGAACAGTTATTACCTAGAATGAAAAGACAAGGCCTGGGGATGTAGCTTAGTGGTCGAGTGCTTGCTTAGCATGCATGAAGCCTTGACTTCGATTCCTCAGTACCACATAAACAGTAAAAGTGGCACTGTGCCTCAAATGGTAGAGTGCTAGCCTTGAGCAAAAGAAGCTCAGGGACAAATGCACCCAGGCTCTGAGTTCAAGCCCAAGGACTGGGAAAAAAAAGACAAGTGGTAGACTTGGTCAAACAGGATTATAATATTAATTAATATTTCTGTCCCACAACTCAGTTCCTAAGCCCCTTCCTTCCTTCTTTCCTTCCTTCCTTCCTTCCATCCTTCCTTTTCTCTCGCCTTCCCTGCCTCTCATCTCTTCATCTCCCTTCCCCTCCTTTCTTTCTTCCTTCCTCTTTTCTTTTTGCCAGGTCCTGGGCACTGTCCTTGAGTTTCTCTGTGCTCAAGGCTAGAACTCTACCACTTGAGCCACAACACCACTTTTGGCCTTTTCTGTTTATATGGTACTAAGTAATTGAACCCAGGGCTTCATGCATGCTAGGCAGCTAGGCAAGCACTCTACCACTAAGCCACATTCCTACCCCCTCTTTTTTGCAGGGAGGGGCTGGTCCTGGGCTTGAACTCTGGTTCTGGGCACTGTCCCTGAGCTTTTATGCTCAAAGCTACTCACTTCCGGAATTTTCTGGTGTTTAATTGGAGAAAAGAATTTTATAGATTTTCCAGCCCATGCTGGCTTCAAACTGGGATCCTCAGATTTCAGCCTCCTGAGTATCTAGGATTATAGACAAGAGTAACAGACCAATGCCAAGCTTCCCCCACCTTTTTAAATCAAAGCTGGTGCTCTACCACTCAATCTATTGTTCCACTTCCAGTTTTTTTTCCTCCTCCCCCTCTTCTCCCTCCTCTGACATTAAGTCAGATAATGAGTACATTTCTTTTTGGAAAATAACACCCCATCCTTCTCTCTCTTCCAGTTTTCCCCTCCTGTCCCCACCCACAAGTTGCATAATTCATTATCAACATAGTGTTTAGCAACATGTGAATTTTAGGAAGACACAAATCTTCAGATTATGGCAGCCAATAAAACCCAAACATCATTGTTCATTCTACCAAACCCTGGAGGTGGCTGATCTTTTTTGGGGGGGGGGGTCGTGGGGCTTGAACTCTGGGCTTGGGCGCTGTCCCTGCACTCTTCAGCTCAAGGCGAGCGCTGTACCACTTGAGCCACAGCGCCACTTCAGGTTTTCTAGTAGTTTATTGGAGATAAGAGTCTCACGGACTTTCTTGCCAGGGTGGCTTTGAACCATGATCCTCAGATCTCAGCCTCCTGAGTGGCTAGGATTACAGGCGTGAGCCACCAGCGCTCAGCCGAGGCTGATCTTTGATTCAGTTCCATGGCTCACACTTTTCCTAAGAATAGTTGTCTAGTTCCAATAGAATGTAAGAAGCAGTTTCCAGTCACTTAAGGAAGGGGGGACTTGGTGCTTTTCCTTTCAAAGAGAGGTTTTCATTAAAAAAACAAAAACAAAAAAACCACACAAAAAAACACACCAACTTTCCCCAAGAACTTTAAGAGGCTGCATGCTTTGGCATCACAAAGAGGGGCCGCCCAAAGTTGTTCAGAGCCAAGTCCCGCTGTCTTTAAAACCGGGCATCAGAGAAAGCGTGGATCAGGATCGCTCAGCCTGTATGGGGTGATCTCGGTAGCTGCTTCTGCTATTCCAGTATTCTCCTTCCGAGTGTTCCCGAAAGCCAGGCCAGGGAGTGGAGAAGGGGGCGCTGCTAACTGAAAGTGAAAAAATCGCGGCTGAGGCGTCCTGCGACCGGGGCCGCCAGCCTGCAGCACACTTGGTATCCAGGTGAGTGTGACGCGCCAGTCTTTCCCCTTGCGTGATGGGGGCAGAGTCTTAACCCTGAGAAACAAAACAAGGTTTCTGGTGCGGGTGGAAAAAGTGGGACGGGCCCGCTGGATCACAGCCCCAGCCTCGCCGGGCCGAGCAGGGAGTGCGCATAAGAAAAAGGAGGAATTGTGCACCCAAAAGACCCCTCATCTGTTCGCAGAAAGTAGACTCTGTGGGCAGGGTGAGCCTTGGCGAGAAGTTTCCACCAATGATTTGCTGAAATGGTCCTGGTGGGGTGCCGGGGGCGGCCTGAGCATCCCTGGAGCGCAGAGAAGGTTTGGAGGAGGTGCACACACGGTACCTTTGCAGAGCTGGCCGCCCGCTGGCCGCTGGCCGCCTACCCGCCTATCCGGAGGGAGGATCTCTGCCCAGCCTCGGGAGCTGTTTCCTCTCCCCACCCACACCTCGTCACTTGTTGCTAGAATTTGATGCTGAGTTCGGTAACAATTTTGACGTTCTAGCTGTGAGAAACATGGTGTACTTAGAGCTGAGAGTTCTTCATGTAAACCGTATCTTTGGTGCTTTTATATTCAGCGTCCTAAAATGTACTTTATTTTGTGTAAGACACAGAATACTGCTGTGATTTAAGACGTTTTTCTTGGAATCTTCTCATGATCCTTTAGTCCCTATCAAATGCCACCCAAAATATCTGTTGTGTGGGGGTGGGGTGGTCTGCCAGGGCTTGAACTGAGGAGCTGAGCTTGCTCAGGGCTGGGCTTTTCATCCATAGCTGTTGCCCTCCCATTTGAGCCACATCTCTAGCCTACCTTTTTGCTGGCTGGTCGCAAATTTGTCTGCCCCAACTGGCTTCAAGCCATGATCCTCCAGATCTCAGTCTCCTGGGAAGCTAGGATTATAGACATGAACTCCTCCGGGCATGGAAGCACCAACAGGTTCCCTCTACTCACTGTCAATTGTTGGGTAGAATACCCGATGAACACAGCAATTTCAAGTGTTAATTTCATTTGTGGAATGTGTACCTAGGTTGGGTTCAATTTTGAATAAGGCAAGATGGTCTACCAGAACTTAATGCCTTCATAAGTTTTTCCTGTGTTAAATGTAGGTCCCCCTTTCCTTAGATACAATTGACTTATTTTGGATTTGCCTCACTTACATCACACTGTAAACCTAGGGCCTTATTTCTCTGTGGACTACCATGATCTCAAATAGAGATCTTTGAAGATGGAGCCTGGCCATCTCAATTGAGAAGCAGCTCGGGTATATTGCACACCAAAGTTTCCAAGCCACCAGTAAAGACACCACCCAAGCCTCAGCCTTGGAATTTTTTTGCCTTCTGTCTCCAAGCCAGAGGCAATGTTGTAGCATCAGATGACCATTAAGATCTTTCAGATTTCAAAATGGCTGTAATAACTCATTTCCTGGCTTCCTGGTAGATGGCAGTGTGTAATGGTGAATTCAACCCACGTCCTCAACTGGTACTACTTTATGGCTTATCTTTTACTCCTCAGTGAGAAAACAGTAAGTTTTCAAGTTTTTTTTTTTTTTTCGGTCATGAGGCTTGAACTCTGGGCCTGGGCGCTGTCCCTCAGCTCTTCAGCTCAAGGCGAGCGCTCTACCACTTGAGCCACAGCGCCACTTCCAGTTTTCTAGTGGTTTATTGGAGATAGGAGTCTCACGGTCTTTCCTGCCCGGGCTGGCTTTGAACCGCGATTCTCAATCTCAGCCTACTGAGTAGCTAGGATTACAGGCGTGAGCCACCAGCGCCCGGCTAGTTTTCAAGTTTTATAAATAACATTTTGGAAAAACTCAAACTGGGGTTAGTTTTAGTAAATGAAGAAAAAGAATATTGTGAACAAATGATGTTATTCATCTATATGTAAGTTATATATATGTATGTACTTACATACTCATATATATATATTTGAAAGAGTCTTACTGTGTAGCCCATGCTGGCCTTGAAGTCACAATACTCTTGCTTCAGCTTATGGAATGCTGGGATTAAAAACTGTGCCCCCCCTTTGTTCTTAGTGTCACTAATGGGTCATGAATGCAGGGCTCACATTCTTACTCAGTTTTTTTTTTTTTTTTTTTTTAAATCATGGATGGACCTCTATCACTTCTGGCTTTTTTTCTGTGTGGGCTAGTTTCAACCTTAATCCTCATATTCAGCCTCCTGAGTAAGTTAGGATTACAAGTATGAGCTACTGGTTTCAAGCTTATTCAAATGCTTTTAAATTTTGAGTGTAGAGAGTTAATTTTAGTAAGAAATGAAACCTCTTACTCAGATATTAATATTCTACAATAAAAATTTGTTATATGATATAGCAATATTCTCTGAACTTAAAAAGCCAAGTTTCTCATTTATTTAATATTATATAAATCATAAAAGAATATATTTTTAAATAAATTAGCATATATTGTACAAAAAGTTTCATCTTGACATTTCTTGGATACACAGTGTACTCTGAGGAAATTCATTCTATTACTTTTTTTTTACCCCTCAGATGAGGGATTTTAATATAGATCTGCAAGGTAGGAAAATTGTTACAAAGTAACCTAGAAAGGAAGAAATCATTGTTAAGAAAAGGAACAGGAAAATAGATGTTGAGTCTGCTTTTTTTCCCCTCTCCAATCCTGGGGTTTGAACTCTGGGCCTGGGCTCTGTTCCCTCAACTTCCTTTGCACAAGGCTAATGCTCTACCACTTGAGCCATAGTGCCACTTCTGGCTTTTTCTGAGTAGTTTATTGTAGATGAGAATCTCACAGACTTTCCTGCCCGGCTGGCTTCAAACTTCAATCCTCAGATCTCAGCCTTCTGAATAGCTAGGATTACAGGCATGAGCCACCAGGGCCCAGCTAGAATCTGCTTCTTGAAGAATTACTTCAGTCCTTAGTGTGATAAACTTCACAGCTTTGTGCTCTCACCCCTCCATATACATCTTTGCTTCCTTTGGGCCTTATAAGAGTGTGATGTGTTAACTGGAATATTTGTTCAGGAATAACTGCATATTTGAGTGCTTCATGATATGTCTGGAACCTAAGGAGTTGAATGACATACTCTGCTGTCCTACAGTAGAAATGTGAAGGTGTGCTGTTGTTTACACCTTCTGTCCCCATGAGTCACCGGTCTTGAATTATGTGCTGACAATGCTACCCCATCCTAGGGTGGTTCCTCTCTCTGTTTCTGTCTCTGTCTCTCTGATACTACTGGGGCTTGAACTCAGGACCTTATGCTGGCAAGATAGTCATTCTACCAGTTGAGTCATGCCTTCAGCTAGGGCTGTCTCTTCTTAGCTGAATAGAGAAGTTGAGAGGATGGGACTGGGAAGAACACAAGTCAGTAATAGGCTTTGATGATAACCACTGTAGATTGTAGTTGAAGGATGTATTTAGAAGTGCCTATGGATTGGTCCAGAGGCTCCTGACCTCTCCCAAACCCTACCACATCTCTTTCCAAAATAACCACTGCAGACTGACATGTTATAGTGACATTAGTTCTTGGGAGAGTCAAGCCTGTTTGAGAAATTACATGTTAGTATGAATAATTCGGTAAGTGGATAATTAGGGGTGTGTGTGTGTGTGTGTGTGTGTTGGTACTGGGGCTTGAAACTCAGGGCCTACACTTCTGCTTGTTTTTTTTTTTTTTTTGCTCAAGGTTGACACTCTACCATTTGGACAACAACGTCCAGATTTTTGCTAGTTATTTCGACATAGGTATGATCCACCAGTGCCTATTAGACTTCTTTTGAAAGCTCTTTGGTATTAGTTCAGTTTAGAGAGGCATTTTTAAGCCAGTTAACTCCTCAGTTACCAGAGGAGAATGAAGCAAGGAAGCCTTCTTGAGCTCCTGGCCTCCTCCTCACCTTTTTATTTTCCTGCAGTGAGGAGTGGACAAGAGTGGCACACTGTTTGCACTGAGAAGTTCCATGAGTCACGGGCAGTGCCTAGACTCACTGCACAGTTGGACACAACATAGAAATTATCTCTCGGGTTCATTTTTAGCTCTCCACAGCCAACATTTAACATTAGCACCCATGGGCTGGTAAATTTCTTTGTGATACGTAAGTTCTCTTCTAAATATCTGAATTTATAAGAAGGTGCATCATTTTAGAGTGACAGTGCTGTTGGTTTCGGTGGATAGCACAGGTAGTCCCACTGAGGTCCAAATTCCACTTGGCAGCAGATGAGCAGCTCTGGAAAGCACACAGCAGTCACAATGCATTACAGAAGGTGTTTTTCTCAATCAAGAGGGTGGCCGAGTGAGAGTTTATTTCAGATAGGGTTTCTGTGGTCATCTGAACTAATACATTGATCTGGGTTTTATTGTTTTGTTTTGTTTTGACAGTCCTGGGGCTTGAATTCAAGGCTTTGGTGCAGTCCCTGAGCTGTTTTGCTCAAGGCTAGTACTCTATCACTTGAGCCATAGCCTTACTTCTGGCCTTTTTGGTGCCTATTTGCAGATAAGAGACTCATGGACTTTGCTTCCCAGGCTGGTTTCAAACCACAATCCTCAGATCTCAACTGTTGAGTAGCTAGGATTACAGGAGTGAGACACCAGTGCCTAGTTGCTCTGGGTATTCTATTGGAAGACTTTAAGGTTCACCTGTAGGCAGTAGTAAAGCAGAAAGAAGCTTTCTTAGAGTGGAAGCCCATTGAATCGGAGGTTGGTGGTCCAATTCAAACTTGCTCCCTGCAAGTCTATCTTCCGCCAGTTGAGAGATGTGGAAACTGCTGACTTGATGACAGGCTGCTGGTATTGTAATTGTACTCCGAGGCTTAATTGATTGCTAAAGGCTGTAAATTACTACACTGGGAACTTTAATTCCTGATTTTTTTCTTCTGAGTTTAAACTTAGGGCCTCACATTCTTTCTTGCCTTGGCTTGCTCACCAGATGGTGGTGTACCACTTGACCCATACTTCCAGGTGGGCCTTTTGCTGATTAATTGGGAATGGAGTCTTGACTTTTCTGTCTAGGCTGGCTTTGAGTTCCAATCCCAAGTAGCTAGGATTGCAAGCACGAGACATCAGCATTCAGGTAAGCCCTGAATATCTTTTTTCTTTGGTGCCCATCTTGGGCCTGAACTCAGGGACTAATACTGTCCTTGAGCTTTTGCACTTAAGGCTAGCTCTTTGCCATGTGAACTGCCACATCTGGCCACATAAAGCCACATCTGGCTTTATGGTGGTGAACTAGAGATAAGAGTCTCATAGATTTTCCTGCTGGGCCTTGCTTTGAATTATGACCCCAGATTTCAGCATCCTAAGTAGCTAGGATTACAGGTGGAAATGCTACATACTTTTTTTGGTCAGTTGTGAGGCTTGCACTCAGAGACTAGGCATTGTCCTGGACCTCTTTTTCTCAAGGCTAGCACTCTACCATTTTGCATCACAGTTCTACTTACAGTGTTCTGGTGGTTAATTAGAAGTAAGAGGCTCATGGTTCAAGATGCTATACAGAAAGGTTAATGTTACATAAGGTAATAAGTACATTTCTTGTCAAACTTGTTACCCCTTCCCTCAATTTTCTCCTGCTTTCTCTCCCCCCATCACCCAGCCCGAAGTTGTACAGATCATTTCCAACATATTGTCTTGTTTATATTGCTGTTGTGTTGGTTCCCCCCTTGACCTTTGTCTCTTCCTTCTGTTGCCAAATGTTTCTTTTAAAAATGCTATTTAGATTATAAGGTCACTGAGCATGGCAAAAAAAAAAAAAAAGAGGCTCATGGACTTTCCTGCCTGGGCTGGCTTTGAATGGTGATCCTTAGATCTCAGCCTCCTGAGGGAGTTAGGATTACAGGTGAGAGCCACCAGTGCTTGATACTTTAAATACTTTACTACAAGATTAGTTTACTAGAATTGGTCCCTAAGGCCCCACTATGTATCTAGCTTTGTTAATATTACCTAGGTTGAGAGATTCTCTGCATACAAGGGAATTCTCTTTTGTTATAGTTGTGATTTTTTTGTTTTTTTTTTTAATTTCAATTTTTATTTTTTGTGAACATACTGTACAGAGGGGTTACAATTACATGGGCAAGATAATGAGTACATTTCTTATCAAGCATTGCGGCCTCCTCCTTTGTTTACCCTTCACATCCCTTCCCAGCCTCCCCTGTTTTTTTTTTTTTTTTTTTGAGACACTGTCCTATGCTGGCCTAGCTGCCAAGAACTCATGATTTTTCTACCTCAGCCTCCCACAGTGCTTCTGTGCCTGGCTGTGTAAAAATCTTAACTTTAAAAGACCCTACAACTCATATGAGTTATATAATAACTGTACAAATATTCCAGACTCTGTCCTCAAATTATCTTTCCATTCTTTGTTTTCTTTTATCTTTGATTCTTTTTGCATTCTCATCCGGCAGTCACTGTTTCTTCTGTCTCTTTCTTTTCCAATGAATTTTGAGCCAAGTGACCTGATTTCTAGACACACGTCTAAAAATAGGATCTTAGGCCAATCACTTAAACTTGCTGTGGAGGTTCAGTGTCCTTCTTTGTGACAAATAGGAATAATGTTAACTTCCTTGTCTTGTTTACAGAGTGGATATAAATAAGATTCAGTGCAGTGATGGATTAAAAAATCTTTTGGCTGGGGGCTGGGAAGGTGGCTCAGTGGTAGAGTGCTTGCCTTGCATGCCTGAGGCCCTGGGTTCGATTCCTCAGCACCACATAAGCAAAAAGAAAAAAGCCGGAAGTGGCGCTGTGGCTCAAGTGGTAGAGCGCTAGCCTTGAGCTGAAGAGCTGAGGGACAGCGCCCAGGCCCAGAGTTCAAGCCCCATGACCGGACCCAAAAAAAAAATCTTTTGGCTGGGCACCAGTGGCTCATGCCTGTAATCCTAGCTACTCAGGAGGCTGAGATCTGAGGATTGCAGTTCAAAGCCAGCCTGGGCAGGAAAGTCTGTGAGACTCTTATCTCCAATAAATCATTCACAAAACTGGAAGAAAATTGTGGTTCAAGTGGTAGAGTGCTAGCCTTGAGCTGAAGAGCTGCAGGACAGTGCCCAAGCCCAGAGTTCAAGCCCCACGACTGACCAAAAAGAGAAAAAAAATCTTTTGAAAAAAATGATAGATTTTATTCTCCTTTAAAGGTGGTGTTATTTTACTACCTTATCTGGGGTATGTTAATTACAATTATAATACATTGCTTTTTCATATAAAATGAAAATATAATAATCTTTCTGTCATGCTGGAAGAAATGGCAGCTAACTTTTATTATTTATTGTGAATAAACTGAGGCTTAGAAAAAATTCACTGTGTCCAAATTTGTATTGTGTAAGTGATAGAACTAGAATTAGAACCCAAAATACTAGCTCTGCATTTCATGTGGTTAGTATGTATTGGCTACTAGCTGAATAGGAAAGATACATTTCAAGTTCTTTATTATTTATTTATTTTTGCCAGTCCTGGGCCTTGAACTCAGGGCCTGGGCACTGTACCTGAGCTTCTTTTCTCAAGGCTAGCACTCTACCACTTGAGCTACAGTACCCCCTTCCAGCTTTTTCTGTATATGTGGTACTGGGAAATCAGACCCAGGGTTTCATGCATGCTAGGCAAGCACTCTACTAATAAGCCACAATCCCAGCCTTTTTTTTTTTTCCAGGGGTGGTGGTGGTATTGGAGTTTATTTTTTGGTGATACTGGAGTTTGAGCTTGATAGCTGTTCTATTACTTGAGCCACACCTTGAGTTCTTTTTCTTTTTGGTCAGTCATGGGGCTTGAACTCTGGGCTTGGGCGTTATCCCTGTGGTCTCAGCTCAAGGTGAGTGCTCTACCACTTGAGCCACAGCACCACTTCTGGTTTTCTAGTGGTTAATTGGAGATGAGAATCTCAAGGACTTTTCTGCCTGGGCTGGCTTTGAACCATGATCCTCAGATCTCAGCCTCCTTAAAAGCTAGGATTACAGGGGTGAGCCACCAGCACCTGGCTCTTCAGTTCTTTTTTTCTTTTTTCTTTGAAATATGGTCTTACTTTTCCCCCACAAGCTAACCTGATTATGCTTCCTGAATATACAGGATAAGAGTTATGTGTAGCTGGATGCTGGTGGCTCATGCCTGTAATCCTAGCTACTCAGGAGGCTGAGATCTTAAGATCGTGGTTCAAAGCCAGCCTGGTCAAGGAAATTCCATGAGACTCTTACTTCCAATTAACCACCAGAAAACTGGAAGTGGTGCTCGACTCAAGTGGTAGAGCACTCGCTTTGAGCTGAAGAGCTTAGGGACAGTGTCCAGTCCCAGAGCTCAAGCCCCACGGCCAGCACACACACAAAAAAATCAAGTATATGCCACCAAATCCAGATTTTTTTATTAGTTGAGGTAGACGCTCATGAAATCTTGCACAGGCTAGCCTTGACTCATTATCTCCTTATTTCCACCTCCTGAATAGCTAGGATTATAGGTACTCTGTGCCCTGCTTAGACCCAGGTTTTTAAAAAGAACTCGACATCATTTATATTCTAATTGTATCCTTAATTCTATATTCTACAGAATGAGGCTCAAATGTAGACACTATCCTTTGGAGCCCTGTGATGCTGTCACCCCTTGTTCCATTCTGACCCTCATAGGGCAGACATCAGACTCTTGGGATCTTAAGAATAAACTACTTTTTGTGGGACCATTTTGTAACTTTTAAAGTCTTGCTTAAAACTTCCAGAGAATTATAGTTCCTTAATAACCCTCTTGTACTTGCCAGAGAAGAGAATTTATTACATTGTGCTGAACTTATTGTCCTTGGTTGATCATTACATTTTTTTGTGTTTTGGTCAATCATGGGGCTTGAACTCAGGGCCTAGGAGTTGTCCCTGAGCTTTTTTGCTTGAGGCTAGCACTCTTCCACTTTGAGCTACAGCTCCACTTCTGTTGTTGGGCAGTTAATTGGAGATAAGAGTCTCTTAGACTTTATTGCCATGATTGGTTTTGAACCTCAATCCTCAGATCTCAGCCTTTGAGTAGTTAGGATTACAGATATGACTGGTTGTACCCGTTTTTTGTTTTTAATTTTAATCTTTTATTTGATTCAATGAACAATATGTCACATTTACCACTTGAACAATTCATAAGTAAAAAACTGAGATGCTTGATATTGTCACTATAGATGTTCTATTATTCTATAATTCTGAGCTACATTTCTGCACTTCTCTGATGTATGTTTTTCCACTACAGAACACCTCCATTTGTTCTGTTTTTTTTTTCCCAAATGGTAAAATTTAATGACCTTTTTCTTTTTCAGTTTGTACTTTTTTTTAACCTCAGTGTACAACCATTGTAAAATATTGACATACAAACAAGAAAATTCAATGTTGCTGGTATAGAATACAATTTTTAAAAATGCACGGAAGCACCAACATACAATGTTAAATAGGCAATAATTCGTTTGAGGAAAAAATACAATTTTCCTTAAAAATCTGAAAAACTATGAAAATGACTCCATAAATCAGCGTAAGAATATCTCTGAAAATAATGAGTATGTTGATATGGAAGTAATTTACAAAATAACATCATTAATACAGCGTGTTAATAGAAAACTAAGCCATTGCTCACCATCTTTTTTTTTAAATAAAGAATGTACTCTTGGTAATAACCATCAAATGGGCCCCTTCCCTGTCAGCCAATGGGCTATTAGTTGTCTCTAGAGTTTGGGCCAGCTCCCAGTAGCCTCTGCCCTGCCTGGCCTACAGTTATCCCTTCTCATCTCCCATTATATCAAGGCCTGAAAGAATGCCATCCAGCTGCTATTTCCGCAAGTACAAGGGCAGGAGCTTCCTTCTCTAGGTGGTGGCTGCCAGGTCTTTAGATAGTAATTATCTCAATCTGGAGAGGAAAGGGAAAGAGGGCTTGGTGTCCAAGCTACAGGTTCTTGGTGGTACTAGATATTGGGCAGCAGTGGCACCATCTGCTTTGTGGTGGGGTTCTCCCAGAGGCAAGGCCCCCCAGCCTCTACTTGGGCAGGCTCCACTTAGTCTGTTTTTTTTTGGGGGGGTCCGGTCATGGGGTCTGAACTCTGGGCCTGGGCGCTGTCCCTCAGCTCTTCAGCTCAAGGCTAGTGCTCTACCACTTGAGCCAAGCACCACTTCCAGCTTTTTTCTTTTTGCTTATGTGGTACTGAGGAATCAAACCCAGGGCCTCATGCATGCAAGGCAAGCGCTCTACCACTGAGCCACCTTCCCAGCCCTCCACTTAGTCTTCAAGTTGTATCTCTTCACAACTTTGCTGCTCCTCCATAACTTTCATTATTGTGGGACCCAACAAGTCTAAGGTGACCTCAACAGCAGGGGTCTTGATGTCTGCTGGCTTCTTGCCCTGGCACTCTGTGCCTTCACCTGCAAGGTGCAACAGCAGCTCCTGCGGCTCCCTGTTTTTATCCCTCTTCTCCTGCCCAGCTGGTTGACACACTAGTCTTTCTCCTGATACAATTCATCCAGGACTTCCATCTGTTCTTTACAGAAAACCATGGACCCTTCAGTGGTGCTGATGTGCTCTTACTGCTGGCCGCATGGATGTTGGAGGTCATCTGTTTGATTCTGGTAATCCACCTTGTCAGGAAAGTCGGGGGTGAAGCAGATTTTCAACTTCTTCTTGGGTACTTGTGTGTCCTGCTTCTTGTCCCCAGACCTGACATGTTGTAGCTCTTGGGAATGAGGGCCTGGGACTCCATCTTTAACTGGCACTGGGCTGCCAGGTTGGCCAGGGACAGTAGTGGGCCTGCTGCTCCTGAAGCTGCCAGCTGAGTTTCATCTTTTTTGATTCAGCAACTGATAGCACTTCAAGATAAAAATCCCTCAGGGTTTGTGGGTTGTCAACATCTTCTGGGACAGTCATGTCAGGTGAAGTTGCCTCCTCACCCTTTTCTTCCTTGTTGTTCACTTCTTCACCTTCCCTAGGGAAATCCAGGAGGCTCAGCTGGGCCTGCAGCTGCTCATTCTCATGCCTTGTTGCTTCCAGGCACTTCAGAGCATTCTGTAACTTGTGGCTCTGTCTGGTCCCCCAACTTGCCCCGAAACTGCTCCTGCTCCTGCTGTTCCAGCAACTGGTTCTGCCTTAGCAGATGCTGCTGCAGGGCCTCCTTTTCTGGGGTCAGCTATTGATTGGCCACAATGTGCCATTCACTGGTGGCTCTGAGCTCCTGCAGCTGGGCCAGGTACGGGTCATGCAATTCCTGCAGATTCTGAGCTGTGTGGCTCTTTAACTCGGCCATCTCTTTCTATTCTTCTAACTTCTCCTCTTGCGGTTCCAGCTTCTTCTGCAGATAATTATTTGCCTGCTGGTCTGAGTGCAGGATGCTAGCAATCTCCCTCTTCTTATTCAGCCTGTGGAAAGCATCCTATAGCTGACCCAGCTGATGTTTTAGCTCTCGGTTGTGCACAAGTGTGCATCTCATGTTCTCATGTTCTCTCTCCATTGTCTCAAGGATCTCGTGCTGATCTTCAGCATGCTGATCCCATTCTTCAGCCTTCTCCAGTATCCACAGCTGTTCCTGCTGCTACAGGTTCTGGAGACTGAGGCTCTGGTTTTCCTGTATCTGGATGTCAGGTTGTTCCTGTAGGTTCTTTAGTTCCTTCTGCATCTGGTTGGCCTGGAACTGCAGCTGCTGCTCAGCCTGAGAGGGTCCTGCAGGGGACTGCGGGGGGGTGGCAGCTCTGCCAGCTGCCTTCTCAGTTCTACCAGGTTGGTCTCTAGGTCCAACACCTGCCCCACCTCTTGCTGTTTCTCTGCTCTCATTTGGCTCGTCTGCTCTAACAGCTGCTGAACCTTCCTTTTCCACGTGGAACTTTATACTCTCAGATCTTCATCAAAGTTGTCTCTCTCCAACTTTAATGTTGTCACCAACTTTTTCATGTTGTCTAGCTGTCTTTCCAACTCTGTCTGCTCCTCTAGTGCTTGCTGTAATTCATGATTTTTGATCTTCATGTCAGCCTTCTGGGTCAGAAGTAGTTCCATTCTGTCTTGCAGCTCAGTGTTCTCTTCCTCTAGGTCATCATAGCTTCTGGTCTTTTTCTGGAGCTGCAGCTTTACATTATTCAGGTCTTTAATGAGTGCTAGTTTGTTCTTGTTGATCTCATTCTGCATGGTGGAGACTTCAGACAATGTCACCTCTAGGTCTGTGCTGCGCTGCTGTGAAGCCTGCAGGTGGCTGGCAAGACCTTCACATTCCAGTACCTTTTCATTGGCCACTTACTGCATATGGCCAGGGAAGATTGTCAATCAGACTTTTCTGAAACCAACATCTGTATTGATAGCTTGTGGAGCTCCAGCTTAGCTTTCAGTGCTTCCTGTACACTTTCCCCTGTTGATCCTGCAGGTCTTTCTTTTTCTTTTTCTTTTTTTGGTCCGGTCATGGGGCCTGAACTCTGGGTCTGGGTGCTGTCTCTCAGCTCTTCAGCTCAAGGCTAGTGCTCTACCACTTGAGCCACAGCGCTACTTCCGGCTTTTTTCTTTTTGCTTATGTGGTGCTGAGGAATCAAACCCAGGGCCTCATGCATGCAAGGCAAGCGCTCTACCACTGAGTAACCTTCCCAGCCCCTCCTGCAGGTCTTTCTTTACCTGCTTCAGTTGTTGGATCTCATTCCAGGGCTGCTGGTTTTGTATTCTGCTGGAGTCCAGAGCAAGCACTAGGTGCCCCTCTCCAGATCTTCAGTGTTATGGGGACCCGTGACACTCTTGACCCTAGCAGCTCGGGTGGAGCGGGAGGCTCAGGGTCTGCGTGGTCTTGGGATGCACCCTTGAGTACAGTCCTCAGTAGTGTTTGTCTTGTCTTTCTTAGTTTTCTTCTTTTTCTTGGATTCTGTAGGTCTAGCAGTACAATTTCTCTGCTGGTATTCTTGTAGTAGTTTCTTTCCTGCAGCTATTTTTTTTCATCTTGTTTGCTCAGACATCCCAGCACTAGAACAGCAAAGGTGAGGGGGCCACATTCCCAGGCTCTGAAACTTCCTCTATTCTCACAATCACAACCAACTATATCTACTGCCTGCTATATCTCCAAAATCACCTCAAAATCTCTCACTCACCACTTAACACCCTCCCTCAACTGCTGGTAGTGGTATAAGCCAACAGAAGGAATAGCAGTGGTACGAGGTAGCATGGAATGTGGATATGGCCCCCATTCTTATATCCCATTGGTGAGAGAGAAATATGAAAAAGTAGGGGTGTGGACAGAATCTTGTGATCCAGGTGGAATGGGCAGAGTTATATGAAAGTTGGTCCTACAGCTCCATCTCTTTACAAATCTGTTCAGTTTAGGACCTGCTCTTGCTGGATTAGGTGCCCAGTTTTGCAAGTCAACTTTCTTGGTTTCCACCACACATCTGTGGTCACGAGTTTCTACCAGACTTCCAACTGCCCTTCAGAAAACACCAAGAAACACAGCTAGCTGTCCACTAGCAGTGTCTTCAGGTCTTTACTCCATGCAGAATTAGCTCTATTCTGACCATATTTGCTGACACTGATCAGGGAGCCACTAAGTTAACAATGGCCTTAATGTAACCTGCTCTTCCAGTTGCTCTAGGACTGGAGGGTTCAGGGACATCACTGGTCCAGAGCTCCTCTTCATGAGTATTGGCCAGGCTTAATACAATGTGGATATTTCTTAGACTAAAGGGAATTTGAGGCAGTGGAAATCTGTCTTCATTTCAATGAAATCTCCCTGCAGCACATGTTCCACACACTTTGGCTTATGATCTCAGAGGATTCAGAAACATAATCATGGGAGGAATGAGTGTCAGAATTCCATGCTACTGCTTTCCAAGAGTATGTGAAATCTACACCAGCCCAGAATGCAGAATGATAATTGGCAAATGATTGAAAACCAATATATTAGCAAGCAGTCAACTAACCAGACACAGCCAAATGAGGTCTAGTGTGTCCAGAATCTAGCTTCTGGGGCAGCCCGCTACCACATCAGAGTTTCTGGACATCTGCTTCAGCACTGGAGTGATTAGTTGTCCTTTTGTATGGCCAGATTTTCCTTCTAATGAAAATTCATGCTGGTTGTGGTGATACACACTTGCTATTCCAGCAGAATCTATCGTTGGTTCAAAACAAGCCTGAGTTACACAGCAAGTATGAGGCCAGCCTGTGCTACAGATCTCTCTCATTTTACGAGTCCAGGTGCTGGGTTATAATCAAGCTGTGGGTCAAGACTAGATTCTCTTACAAGACTGGACTGGGGAAGGCTCAGTGTCTAAGCTCTCAGGATTGGCAGCATTCATTTTCTTACAGGCTGCCAGACTGAGGGCTTCAGTTGGCTATTGGTTTTTACCACATGACCCTCTCCATGGGGCAGTTTACAACCAGACTCTAGATTATTCAAAGCTCAGTCTGGAGATGTGGTGGCAAGGCTTAGGCATTTCTGCTGCTTCACTATTTGCTGGCTATACTCATTACTCATCCTCGCTCCTACACATGGCATGCATGTCTTTGTTCTGGGTTTTAAGAGTCTTGTTTTTTTGCTCAGGTTATCCTGAATTATGATCTTTCCATATATACTTTCCATTGTAGCTTGGATGAAATGTACATGCTACCACTCCAGCCACTTTTGCTAACTTGCAAACTCTCTCTCTCTCTCTCTCTCTCTCTCTCTGTGTGTGTGTGTGTGTGTGTTAGCCTTGAGCTACAGTCTTTCTGATCTCTACCTCTTAAGTAGGTAGGATTATAGATGTGAGCCACTGGTACTCAGCATATTATCCTTTTTTTTTTTGCCAGTCTTGGGACTTGAACTCAGGTCCTAACCACTACAATCAAGCCTCTTTTGTGCAAGGCTACCATTCTACCACTTAAGCCACTGCCCCACTTCTGGCTTTTTCTGAGTCGTTTTTGAAGATAAGAGTTACATGGACTTTTCTGCCTGTAATGGCTTTGAGCCGATCCTCAGATCTCAGCCTCTTAAATAGCTAGGATTACAGGTGTGAACCACCAGTATCAAGTTCTTATTATGCATTTTTTTTTTATCAAAGCCTAAGCCTTTATTTATCTAGGTTTTTTTTTTCTCCAGTCCTGGGGCTTGAACTCAGGGTCTGGACACTGTCCCTGAGCTTTATTTGCTCAGGGCTAGCACTCTGTCACTTGAGCCACAGCGCCACTTCTGGCTTTTTTTGGTGGTTAATTGGAGATAATAATCTCACAGACTTTTCAGATGAGATGGCTTTGAACCTCATTCCTTAGATCTCAGCCTCCTGAGCTTCCTGTATTACCAGGCCTGAGCCACTGGTGCCCAGCTAAAGTCCTTTAAATTTTCTTTCTTTTTTTTTTTTTTTTAGCCAGGTGCTGATGGTTCACACCTGCAATACTAGCCACTCAAATCAAACCCGGGCAGGAAAGTCCATGAGATTCTAATCTCCAAGTAACCACCAGAAAACTGGAAGTGGTGCTGTGGCTTTAGTGATAGAGAGCTCTCCTTGAGCTGAAGAGCTCAGGGACAGCACGTAGGCCTAAAGTTCAAATGCCACTGCTGACCAAAAAAAAAAAAACAAGTTACTATAGAACTGATGTACAGGGCTGGGAAGTTGGCTCAGTGGTAGAACGCTTGCCTTGCATGCCCGAGGCCCTGGGTTTGATTCCTCAGCCCCACATAAGCAAAAAGAAAAAAGCTGGAAGTGGTGCTGTGGCTCAAGTGGTAGAGTGCTAGCCTTGAGCTGAAGAGCTGAGGGACAGC
>NW_012267220.1:28159166-28161338 GCF_000151885.1 Dipodomys ordii | reverse complement strand
CCCCCCCCCCAAAAAAAACAAAAAAAAAAGAGTCTCATGCATTTTCTTGCCTGAGCTGAGTTTGAGCCATGTTCCTCAGAACTCAGCATGTTGAGTAGCTAGGATTACAAGTGTGATCCATCGGTGTCTGGCTTGAAAGATACCATTCTTTTAAAAAAATTTTAAATTTTTTATTGGTATTATAAAGATAGTGTACAGAGGGGTTACATAAGTTAGGTAATGAGTACATTTCTTTTAAAAAATTAGGGCTGGGAAGGTGGCTCGGTGGTAGAGCACTTGCCTCGCATGCATGAGGTCCTGGGTTTGATTCCTCAGCACCATATAAACAGAAAAAGCAGAAGTGGTGCTGTGGCTCGAGTGGCTAGAGTGGTAGAGCTTAGAGCTGAAGAGATAGCTCCCAGACCCAGAGTTCAAGCCCCTGAACCGAAAAAAAAAATTAGTTTGTTGTTACAGAAGTGATATACAGAGAGATTACATGAATTAGGTAATGAGTACATTTCTTTTCTTTCTTTCTTTCTTTCCTTCCTTCTTTCTTTCTTTTGGGTCTGGTCGTGAGGCCTGAACTCTGGGCCTGGGTGCTGTCCCTCAGCTCTTCAGCTCAAGGCTAGCACTCTACCACTTAAGCCACAGTGCCACTTCTGGCTTTTTTCTTTTTGCTTATGTGGGGCTGAGGAATCGAACCCAGGGCCTCAGGCATTCAAGGCAAGCGCTCTACCACTGAGCCACCTTCCCAGCCCTCATACAGTGTCCTCTGTTTCTTCGTTCTCTTCCAGTGCCTCCCTTCTGTCTCCACTCACAAGTTGTATAGTGAGCTGCACTGCTTGTACTTTTTCACCCTTTTCCCTTCGAGCTCTGTGCCTTCCCCAGAACTCTTCTGAAGATGATGAGTACATTGCTTTTTGGACCCCTTCCCTCACTCTCTCTCAGTTTTTCCCTCTGGTTCCCACCTACAAGTTGTGTAGTTCATTTTCAACATAGTGTTTAGTGAGTACTACTGCTGCATTTGTTCATCTTTGTCCCTCCACTTCTTTGCCCTTTCTTACCCTCCCAAAGACAGATAAATAAACAAACAAGACACAAAGAAAAGAAAGGAAAAACAACAAAGAAAAAAAGCCTCATTTCCATTTCTTGATGTTCTTTTTGATAAACATTTTATTTTATTTATTTATTTTTTGGGTCCAGTCACGGGGCCTGAACTCTGGGCCTGGACGCTGTCCCTCAGCTCTTAGCTCAAGGCTAGCGCTCTACCACTTGAGCCACAGCGCCACTTCCGGCTTTTTTCTTTTTTCTTTTGTGGTGCTGAGGAATCGAACCCAGGGCCTCATGCATGCAAGGCAAACACTCTACCACTGAGCCACCTTCCCAGACCTTGATAAACATTTTATATGATCAGATGCACATAATCATTGTGCCTTTTGTTCCTCTGCTAAGAGTAACCTCCCTTGGTCTTACTGTGTGTGAATGCTTAGAATCTTGTGTAATTTACCATGCCCTGGTTTTAGATATAACTTCCACATATGAGAGAAAATATGCACCATTTGGAAAGACACCATTCTTGAAGAATCAAAGGAAGTATAGAATACAAACAACTGCATGGATAAATATCTCGACATATACTGTTAGTCAGAGGACTGTTAGTATCAAGAACAGAAGTATTGGTGCTGGGAAGGTGGCTCAGCGGTAGAGCACTTGCCTTGCATGCACGAGACCCTGGGTTCAATTCCTCAGCACCACATAAGCAAAAAGAAAAAAAAGCTGGCAGTGGTGCTGTGGCTCAAGTGGTAGAGCACTAGCCTTGAGCTGAAGAGCTGAGGGACAGCGCCCAGGCCCATAGTTCAGACCCCACGACCAGACCCCCCCAAAAAAAGAAAACAACAAAAAAAACCCAAAAGTATAACTCTAGTCCTCCCTCCTATTTCCTACAGTCAGTTGTTCTGACCTTGGTTGATTGTAAGTTAGAATAAAAATTGTGCAGTGATGGTCAGTGTTTGGCTATGTGCTCAGATAGATTTTTCTCCACTGACATGTTTCTGTAATGGATTCTTTGTGGTTGTGAGTGAATACTCCAGATGTGGGAGCCATGGGAGTCATGGTGTCCTCTGGTCTTTAGACTATAAGATGTACCTCATCCTGGCTAGGATTGAATGAGATAAGACTTAGAGCACTTTGGTG
>NW_012267220.1:28137462-28157996 GCF_000151885.1 Dipodomys ordii | reverse complement strand
ATGTTGTTTTGATTTGCATTTCTTTTATGGCTAGGGATGTTGAACATTTCTTCATGTGTTTATTGGCCATCCTTCTTTCTTCTTCAGCGAAGTTTCTCTTTAAGTCTTTCGCCCACTTATTTATTGGGCAGTTGTTTCTTTGAGGATTTGTTGTTGGGGGGGTCGTGAGATTCTTATCTCCAATTAACCACCAGAAATCCGGAAGTGGCATTGTGGCTCAAGTGGTAGAGCACTAGCCTTGAGCTAAGAGCTCAGGGACAGTGCCCAGGCTCAGAGGTCAAGCCCCATGACCAACAAAAAAACAAAAACAAAAACAAAAAAATACCCCCCAAAAGTGCCTTCTTGTGTGTCTTAGAGGAATTTAGGACCTGCTGTGTCTTCTTCTGGAAAATTAACAGCTGAAATCTTCTTCCTTTCTCTGTGGGATATTAACAGGGATCTTTGATTTAAGATGGCACTTTTTTTTTTTTGCAGTCACGAAGAATGCCAGAGTCTAAGCCAAGAGTTTTCCTTTTGATGTCAGAATAAATTGTCATATTTTTGACATGAGTGTCATCTTAGTTTCAGAGAATGAGAAGTGATGTGAATGCTGAGGCTAAACCTTTGTTTGACTCAATTTTGGTTTTGCTAGCCATGATGTGATATGATGGTTTTTTGTTGTTGTTGTTTGTTTTGTGATGAAACTCAGGGCCTAGGTACTGTCTCTGAATGTTTTTGCTTGGCTCAAGGTCAGTGCTCACCATTTGAATCACAACTCCTCTTCTGACATTTTGCTGATTAATTGGAGACAGAAGTCTTGTGGACTTTCCTACCATTGCCGGGTTTTTATCTGTGATCCTCAGATCTCAGCTTCCTGCACAGCTAGGATTACAGGTGTGAGCCACCAGCATTGTAGTATGAGTTTTGTATGTCTTCAACTTTGGTGCTTCAATGTTCAGCATTGTGGCAATATTATTTAAAAACTCATATTAAAAAATACTTATCAGCGAAAAAGATACAACACTTACACATTCAGAACCATTTTGTTTTTACAGGTTTTCAGGCCAGGCAGATACAATAATCTGCTGTATAAGTAGGGAAAGGATAAATTAAAATATATTTCATGGATTCTTTGTGAGTTTGCTCAGGCAAACTGGTGAGTAGGTGGTTTAACTACAAACATCTTTATTTTCTCATAATTCTAGAGACTAAGGAATCCCAGGGGTCAAGTGATGGCCACATTGTTTCTTGCCAAGCCTTCCTCCTTGACTTAGAGATGGCTGCCTTCTCTCTGAGTCTTACTGTCTTTTTTCTGTACTGTGTTAGAAACAGCTGAGGATGTTGGGGTATCCCATAGGAATAAGGATACTTACTCCAAAGAACTTGGCAAGATGAGGTTTACTTCTGCAAAAGGCTGTGCGATCATTGTAAAATCTGGCAAGCAAGCGCTCAGAGCTGACAGGCTGCTCCCTTTGGATCCCTAACCCAGCAGGCTCTGCCCCTCTGTTCACATTGTCTGAGCTTAGGTTCATAATCTGCAAAAGGATGCAGCTTAATAAGATGTAACAAATTCAAGGACCTTCTAATAGGTTGTCTTAAAGTGCTGGGGGGAGGGAAGGAAATATATAACTAAAATATAATAAACAAGTGCCAAGCCCCCTAGCCAAATCAGAACCATACAGAAAATTCTCTCAAGATTAACAGGAAGCAAACTACTTTGATAGAAAAGAGGCTTTTTCTCACATCTGTTTCTTTATTTCCCCTTTAATAACCTTATTTGTTTAATTTGTTTATTTTTGTGCTAGTACTAGGGCTTGTCCCTTGGCTTTTTTTTTTTTTTTTTTTTGCTCAAGGCTGGTGCTCTGCCATGTGAGCCACATACATCTTCACTTCTGCCTTTTTCCAATTGGAGGTAAAAGAGTCTCATGGACTTTGCTGTGAGTGCTGCCTTTGATCCTTGGTTTTCAGATCACCCACCTGCTATAGCTAGGATTATAGGTGTGAACTACTGGTACCTGGCCATAATGACCTCATTTTAATATAATTATGTCTTGCAATATCATACCTCCAGAGTATATAAATTACTTAATTAAGGGTAATATAAACAATTTAGGGTGTGTTACCTACAGTAAGGCTGAAATATTATCATTTTCTGGAGGAAGCCATTCATCTCAGATTGTTTTTCATTCACATTTAACTGTATTTTGCCTTTATAAATTCCTTGGGTAGGCTGGCACCGATGGCTCACATCTATAATCTTTTTTTTTAAATTTTATTTTATTTTATTTGTGAACAAACTGTACAGAGGGGTTACAATTGCATGGGCAGGATAATGCGTACATTTCTTACCAAGCATTGCAGCCTCCTCCTTTGTTTACCCTTCCCATTCCCAGCTTCCCCCCTCCCCTCACATCTATAATCTTAAGCTACTCAGAAGGCTGAGATTTGAGGTTCAAAGCCAGCTTGGTGAAGGAAAGTCCATGAGACTTTTACTTTGAATTAACTACAAAACTGGAAATGGAGCTGTGGGTTAAGTGGAAGAAAGCTGGCCTTGAGCTTTATAAAAGCTCAGGGATGCTGGGAAGATGGCTCAGTGGTAGAGTGCTTGCCTTGCATGCATGAGGCCCTGGGTTCAATTCCTCAGCACCACATAAACAGAAAAAGCTGGAAGTGGTGCTGTGGCTCAAGTGATAGATTGAGGGACAGTGCCCAGGCCCAGAGTTCAAGCCCCATGACCAGAAAATAAATAAATAAATAAAAGCTCAGGGACAGTGCCCAGGACCTGAATTTAGGTCCTACGACTGGCGTGCAGGTGCACGTGCACACATACACACACCTTCTTTGGCTATGTATGTTACTTTTAAATTTTTATTTATTTTTCAGTTGCACAAAGAATTCATTAATACACTTGGAAGCAAATTCTAAACATAAATAAGAATTTTACCTGGATATATGTTAGTCAGGACATTTAAACATTGAACATAGGCTGGATGTGATGCATATACCTGTAACCTTAACAATTCTGGAGTGGATACAGAAGGATCATGGTTTGAGGTCAGCTGGGATAAAGTTGTTGAGATCAAAGCAAAAGCAGTGGAGGCATGACTTGAGTGGCAGAAAGCTTGCCTAGCAAGTGACAGAGTTCACTCTGCAGTATGGCAAATATAAACAAATAATCCCCCCTCAAAAAATCATAACACTACATTACTACTGTCTCACATGATCGATTTTACAGTAATTACTCAATACTCTATGGCAGGCTTTTGAAGTTTTCCTGAGTGTTCAAGAAAGTCTTTTTAAAATCAGTGGTTCAAATATGGGTTAAACTAATTGCACATACTGCATTTGATTGGTATGTCTCAAGTTTTATACATTATTTTCTTTTGGAAGTTTTTTTAGTCCCATGTTTTATTTTGTGTCATGGATTTGTTGAAGAAACTGGCTTATGTGTTCTTTTTATTGTTATTATAAAGGTGATGTACATAGTATGTATCCTTTTTGTAAAAATATAATTTTATTGTTGTTATTAAGGTGTTGTGCAGAAGGGTTACTATTCCATAAGTCAGGTAATGAGTACATTTCCTTTACTTTTCCCCCAGTTTCCTCCTCCCATTCCTTTCCACAAGTTACATAGTTCATTTTCTCTATGGTGTATACTGAGTATCATGATTGAATTTGTTTACCCCTTTTTCCTCACTTACTGTGCTTCCACTTTACTCCCTCTAAAAAACTCTAAAAGCAAAAATAAATATCACCCCCAGCAATAACAACAAACCCCCCATAATTTTAGTTCCTGGAATTTGTTTTGATAAATGGTATTTTAAATATTCAGTTATTTGTCCTTTTTTTTTTCTTTCTTTTTTGGTCAGTTATGGGTCTTGAACTCTGGCCTGGGTGTTGTTCCTGAGCTCTGTAGCTCAAGGCTAATGCTCTACCACTTGAACCACAGCATCACTTCTGGTTTCCTGGTGGTTAACTGGAGATCAGAATCTCACGGACTTTCCTGCCCGGGCTGGCTTTGAACCGCGATCCTCAGATCTCAGCCTCCTGAGTAGCTAGGATTACAGGCGTGAGCCACCAGTGCCCGGCTAAGAGTATATTTCTTTCTTTAAAATTTTATAATTGTGGGGCTGGGAAGGTGGCTCAGTGGTAGAGTGCTTGCCTTGCATGCATGAGACCTTGGGTTCCATTCTTTAGCACCACATAAACAGAAAAGGCCGGAAGTGGCACTGTGGCTTAAGTGGTAGAGTGCTAGCCTTGAGCTGAAGAGCTCAGGGACAGCACCCAGGCCTAGAGTTCAAGCCTCACGACAGACCAAAAAACAAACAAAAAACCAAAAAAAACCCAAAAAATAAATTATTATAAATGTGATGTGTAGAGGAGTCACAGTTATATAAGTCAGCTAGAGTACATTTCTTTTGGACAATGTTGCCCCTTTCCTCCCAGTTTTTTCTTCCCATTCTAACCCACAGTTCATTTTTAGCATAGTGTCTAGTGAGTACCCCTCTGTATCCCTTCTTATATGTCCTTTTGAATTTCCTACTTTGTGGACTTGGCTGGGCTGACTTTTCTTCTTTCCTTCCTTCCTTCCTTCCTTCCTTCCTTCCTTCCTTCCTTCCTTCCGTCCTTCCTTCCGTCCTTCTTTTCCCTTCCCTTCCCTTCCCTTCCCCTTTCTCTTTTCTTTTCTTTTCTTTTCTTTTTGTTTGCCAGTCCTGGGGCTTGAACTCAGGGCCTGGCTTTTTCCCTGAGCTTCTGTGTGCTCAAGGCTAGCACTCTACCACTTGAGTCATAGAGATACTTCTAGCTTTTACTGTTTATGTGGTACTGAGGAATCAAACTCATGCATGCTAGGGAAGCACTTTACCACTAAACCACATTCCCAGCCCTTGCCTGACTTTTTCACAGAGATTTTGATTAATATAATCCTATACCTTGTGTCTCCTACATCCAAATAGTCATGTATGAAGATAAATATGTTTTTAAGATGTTTGTTATAAGAATTTCACCTTTAAAAGAAACCCTATTTTGCAAATAAGCTTATACTTCACACAGAAAACATTGACCAGAAATGTGGAACAAATTTTATTTTAGAAGTTATAACCTATGGCTTTTTAAAACATGCCTTCCCCGCTAAAGTTACTGGTTGTACATTCGCAAGGCAAGGCAAATGAGAAGGTAGTTCAGGCTATAAGTCATGTTTATTTCAACAAGCTGCTGGAGAAGAGCCACATTATAGAAATGTAATGCCCACAGATTTAAGTAAAAAGAAATCAGTAATTTTTAAGTCATTTCCCTAGGGTATAATCTCTAGTAGTGGACAGGAAACAACCCTATCATAGTTTTCAAGGGACAAAGCCTTTTGTGGAAACTGTATATTCTTATGAGGTAGAGGGAAGATGTTTCCAAGTATCTGATAGAATTATTCAGCAGCCTTGCTGGGAAATACTTTGGAGGCAATGCCTGTGATTAATGGGCATGATTAATGATTGGAGGTAGGGAATCTTTTTTTTTTCTGCCAAGGGCCACTTGGATATTTTAATTATGTCATTTGAGGTTCACATAAAATTATCAGTACAGGCAAACTACAGATATCCATCCATAGGAAGTTGAAGAAAAGCATGTAAATTTGTCCCATCATGCACCAAATGATTTATTGGGTCTTATGGCCCTAGGGCTAGACATTCCCCATCCTGCATTCCTGGACTATATGTCACTTCATATGGAAAAGGAGACTACAGTGTGCAGAAAAAGGAGACTTCAGTAAGTGGGACATGCCTTATGTAGCCATTGTTGTGAATGTGTCCCTCAGAGTTCATGTGGTAGAAATGTAATCCCAGTTGCAGTAGCGTTAAGAGATAGTGTTGTTAAGTGATTAGATCCAGAGGACAGATTAATACTACTATTAGGTCTGATTCTTGATAAAAGGAAGGCTTTGGTGTCCTTCCCTTCTCTTGGATATCCTCACCTCAGACTTCTGGACTTTCCCAGAACTATAAGAAATCACCATTGGTTCTTTTTTTTTTTTGGGTCCAACTCTGGGCCTGGGCACTGTCCCTCAGCTCTTCAGCTCAAGGCTAGCGCTCTACCACTTGAGCCACAGCGCCACTTCTGGCTTTTTTCTTTTTGCTTATGTGGTGCTGAGGAATCGAACCCAGGGCCTCAGGCATGCAAGGCAAGCGCTCTACCACTGAGCCACCTTCCCAGCCCCACCATTGGTTCTTTATAAACTACTCAGTCTCAGGTGTTCTATTAAAGCAGTACAAAATAAGCAGATAATCCTGGATTATCACTAGAGGCCAAGATCAATCACGGGTCATTAAGAGACTTGGCAAAAACTTTACTAAATGAAGCAAGCCAGACCCAAAGAAACAGGCTACATTGTTTCTTTCATTTGTAATAAGTAGAATGTGCCTATAAATCTACAAGTAAACCTAATGGATAGTAAAAGACAAGTAACTACACCTAGACATGATTAATTAAACAGCAGTCTAAACATTCACATAGTGAGAACAAAGGAGGATATTCTTAGGAGAGAATTCCAAGGGCTCAATAGCTATGTGCATATGATCATATAAAATGCTGCTATCATATAAGATGCTATTCCAAGAAATGGAAGCAAGAGGTTTTTTTTTTTGGGGGGGGTTTGGTCGTGGGGCCTGAACTCTAGGCCTGGGCGATGTCCCTCAGCCCTTCAGCTCAAGGCTAGCGCTCTACCACTTGAGCCACAGTGCCTCTTCTGGCTTTTTTCTTTCTGCTTATGTGGTGCTCAGGAATCGAACCCAGGGCCTCAGGCATACAAGGCAAGCGCTCTACCACTGAGCTACCTTCCCAGCCCCACAAGAGATTTTTTTTTGTCGGTCGTGGGGCTTGAACTCTGGGCCTGGGCGCTGTCCCTGAGCTCTTCAGCTCAAGGCGAGTGCTCTACCACTTGAGCTACAGCGCCACTTCCGGTTTTCTGGTGGTTTATTGGAGATATGAGTCTCACGGTCTCTCCTGCCCAGGCTGGCTTTGAACCACAATCCTCAGATCTCAGCCTCCTGAATAGCTAGGATTACAGGCGTGAGCCACCAGCGCCCGGCTGAGATTTTTTTTTTTTAATTGTACTGTTTGCAGTTCTTTTGTTGTTTAGGTTTTGTTTTTGTTTTTGCTTTTTGTTGGTCTTGGGGCTTGAACTCTGGGCCTCGGCACTGTCCCTGAGCTCTTCAGCTCAAAGTGAGTGCTCTACAACTTTAGCCACAGCACCACTTCTTGTTTTCTGGTGGTTATTTGGAGATAATAGTCTCACAGACTTTACTGGCTGGGCTGGCTTTGAACCACAATCCTCAGATCTCAGCTTCCTGAGTAGCTAGGATTATAGGTGTGAGCCACCAGTGCCTGGCTGTGGTTCTTTTTTTTTTTTTTCCTTTTTCCTTTGGTTTATTCCCTCTGTTTTTGGTTTCTATACCCTTTGTTTTGTATATAAGTTGATCCCATTGGGGAGGGGAAGGGGAAGCACAGAAACTTGGGACAAAGGGTGAACCAACTGAGCAGTGAAACTCATAGACACTATTTTGGACATGAACTATACAACTTGGAGCGTGGGGAGAGAAATCAGGAGGGGAGAATCTGGGAAAGAATGAGGGAGAGGTGACACTGTTCAAAAGGAAATGTACTCATTACCTGACTTTTGTAACTGTCACTGCTCTGTATACCACCTTGACAATAAATTTTTAAAAAAGACTCACCCAGATTAAAAAAAAATATGTAGGAATGGCCAGACATAGAGTGGGACATGCTTGTAGTCCCAGAATTTGGGACTTCCCAATGAGAATGGAGGATGGACAAAGACAAATCATTGGACTGATAATACTTGTCTTCACATTTAGGTGGTGGTTGAACTGGGAAAATTTGAAAGGAAGAAGTTAAAAACTTTTCAAGATGAGCATAAAACTTTGGAAGAAGAATTTAAGCATCTTGATCCATTCATTAAGAAAGAAGCACTGAGCATGGATAAGAAGAACACATGGGAAGTCAAGAGCTACCCCATCATACTCTGGTGGTCCCCCCTGACTGGGGAGACTGGAAGGCTTGGCCAGTGTGGGGCAGATAACTGTTTCTTCACCATCAACCGCACCTACCAGCATCATCCCATGACCAAAGCTTTCCTCTTCTATGGTAAGCAGGGCTTTTGCCTTTCTTCTTTTGTTCCTTCCTCAGGGCTAAGCTAGGGCCTGAGCACTTGGCAAAAACCCAAGTCAAGCTAGACAACATAAACGTGGTTGGCTGGGTCACTTGGTCTTTCTGAAGAGCAAACTAGATTGTGTTTAGTTAGGTATTGAGCCTGCTGACTTTATACAAGTACGTGAGTCTTACCTACACTGCTGGCATCCAGTCAGAATGGCACTTGGGATAGAGGCAGGAGGTTATTATTGTGATAGATGCTTAATTGGCCATAAGTCAAGCCTGGTGTTCTTTACTTTGATGTCAGATTAATCTGAAGTAAAAATAACAAGATTGTTCAGCATCAGCTTCCATGATGAGGTTGCCATTTATCAATTTTGAGTCCAAACTCAGGGCCTATCACTTGAACCACATCTTCAGCCTTTTTTGTGTGAGTTTATCTTTGAGATAATGTCTGGCCTCAGAGTGTGATCCTCCTTTTATCTGCTCCTGAGTAGCTGAGATTGTAGAAGTGTTTTATTTTATTAATTTTAATTGTTATCATAAAGGTACGGTACAGAGTGGTTGTAATTATGTAAGTCAGGGAACGAGTACATTTCCTTATGGACTGTGTCACTCCTTCCTTCACTCCCCATCCAACAAATTGTATAGCTCATTTTCCACAGAGTGTCTAGTGAGCATAAACTTAATTTTCAGATAATAGTCTTACTTTTATCCACATTACACTTTTTATATTCACATTGGTTTTATTCCTTGATACTCCTCTCTCTGACCTCCCAACATAGCTGGGATTACAGGCATGTACTACTCTAAATTCTTTTTAAAAAAATTTACCTCATGATTAAAAAATTATTTTATTGTTATTAGCATATATTAGTATATAAGAGGATTTCATTGTATGTCTTTATATGCATACAGTGTACTCTGATCAGATTCTTTCACTCTTTTTCACTCTCCTTCCTCCCTTAAGACAATTTCAACAGGTTTCATTGTTGTATTTTCATACTTGTATATAAAATACTTCTACTATATTCATCCTTCTTCACCCTCTTCATTCACCTTCCCCTCCATACCCATAATACTCCAGCAGAATCTGTTCTGTGCTGATACTGGAACTTGAACTCAGGCCCTTAACACTCTCGCCTAGCATTTTTGCTGAAGAGATACTGTTTTACACTTCTACCACTTTTGACTTTTTGCTGGTTAATTGGAGATAAAAACCTCATGGACTTTGCCTGAACTAGTAATTGAACTGTAATTTGAACTGTAATCCTCATATTTCAGCCTCCTAAGTAGCTAAGTCGATGTCATTTTAATTTGCTTTTTGTACATGGCCAGGAATTCTAAATATTTCTTCTTGCATTTATTGGTCATTTGTACTTCTTTGAGATTATATCTCAGTTCATTGGCCTATTTATTAATTGGGTTGTTGATTCTTTGGGAGCTTAGTTTTTACTGCTCTCTGTATATTTTGTTATTAATCCCTTGTCAATTATGCATCTGGCATACACACACACACACACACACACACACACACACACGCACACACACATTTTTGTCCATTGTGGGGCTTGAACTCTGGGCCTGAGCACTGTCTCTGAGCTCGTCTCTTCAGCTCAAGGTGAGTGCTCTACCACTTGAGCTATAGCACCATAGCACCACTTCTTGTTTTTTGGTGGTTTATTGGAAATAAGAGTCTCCTGGACTTTCTGCTTGGGCTAGCTTTGAACCGCAATCCTCAGATCTCAGCCTTCTGAGTAGCTAGGATGATGGATGTGAGCCATTGGCTGGCAAAGATTTTGTTTCATTCTGTAGGCTCTCTTCAGTCTACTGATTACTTCCTGTGAAGAAGTTTTTTAGTTTGATGTGATCACGTTGGTCAGTCCTTGCTGGGCTAGTGGAGTTCTATTTAGGAAGTCAGTTGCCTATTTGTATATCTTCCAATGTTTTCAAAGAAGAAGTTTTTTAGTTTGATGTGATCACGTTGGTCAGTCCTTGCTGGGCTAGTGGAGTTCTATTCAGGAAGTCAGTTGCCTATTTGTATATCTTCCAATGTTTTCAAACTTCCAGGTCTTCTGTTAACGTTTTGATCCATTTTGAATAGATTTTAGTACAGAGCAAGAAACAGGGGATCTAGTATCAGTCTTTTACATGTAGATCTCTAGTTTTCCCAGCACTCTTTGTGAAGAGGCTATCTTTTTCTCCAACATATATTTATGGCATCTTTATAAAAAATGAGCTGCCTATAGCTATGTGAGCTTATTCTGGATCTTTTGTTCCATTGGTCTGTGTTGCTGTCTTTGTGCCACTACCAAGCTGTTTTTTGTTACCCAATAGTTGAAAGTCAGGTGTTGTGATAGTGTAGATTTTTAATTTTATTATTGTATTTTATTTTATTAGTATATACTTTTGCTCAGGATTATTTCAGCTATTCAAGACCTTTTGTACTTCCATATTCATTTTAGAATTTCTTTTTCTTTTTGCTGGTCCTGGGGCTTGAAATCCGGGGCTGGGTGCTATCCCTGAGCTCCTTTTGCTCAAGGCTAGAGCTCTACCACTTGAGCCACAGTGTCATATCTGGCCTTTTCTGTGATTAATTGGAGATAAGAGTCTCAAGCACTTTCCTGACCTGGCTGACTTTGAATTCTGATCCTCAGAGACTCAGTCTCCTGTATAGCTAGGATTACACGTGTTAGCCACTGGCACCCAGTTTTGGATTTACTTTTCTACCTCTGTGAAGAATGTCATTGTAATTTTGATGGAGATTGTACTGAATATATAGACTGCTTTTGGTGGTGTAGTCATTTTTATGGTATTGGTTTTGCTAGTCCATGAGCATGGGGTTTCTTTCCATCTTCTACTGTCTTCTTCAGTTTCTGTCTTCAGTGATTTACACTTTTTCTTGTAGAGATTCTTCATTTCCTTAGTAAAATGTATTTCTAGGCACTTTTTATTTTATTTTAGTGTTAGTACTGGGTACTGTCCCTTAGCTTTCTCACTCTACCACTTCAGGTACAGTGCCACTTCTAGTTGTTTGGTCATTGATCGGTGATAAGAGTGATGGATTTTCCTGCCCAGGTTGCCTTTGAGTCACGATCCTCCAATCTCAGTTTCTAGAGTAGCTAGGATTATAAGCATGAGCCACTGGAGCCTGGCTATTTATTTTGTGGCTATTGTGAATAGAATTGCTTTCCTGGTTTCTTTCCAAGTCTGTTCATTGTTGGTATACATGGAAAAGCTATGTATATTGATTTTTGTATATTGATTTTGTATCCTGGTATTTTACTTAGTCTTATCAGTTCATGAGGCTGATAATCTGTCACCAAGCCTAGGTAGGTGTAGAGGGTGAGTGTCCCTTACTAAAATGCTTGCCACTAGAAGTGTTTCATTCACATAATTACCATTCACAGCTTGGGTTGTTATAGTGATGCTAATTATTATTGTTTTGTTAGTATTACTTTTTTTCTTTTGAGTTGGTCAGATTTCCCAGCAATGATCCTTTCAGTTTTTTTGTTTTTTTTTTGGGTCCGGTTGTAGGGCCTGAACTCTGGGCTGGGCGCTGTCCCTCAGCTCTTCAGCTCAAGGCTAGCGCTCTACCGCTTGAGCCACAGCACCACTTCCGGCTTTTTTCTTTTTGCTTATGTGGTGCTGAGGAATCAAACCCAGGGCCTCATGCATGCAAGGCAAGCTCTCTACCACTGAGCCACCTTCCCAGCCCCAATATTATCTAATTTTTAAAAATTATCTTTGAGTAGTTGTACAAAGAGGTTTCAATTCAGCATGTCAGTTTGTGAATACAATGCATCGTACTCAGTGTCTCTCCTTTTGTCATTCTCCCTTATCTCTCCCAACCCCACCAATCCCTCCACTTTACTGGTTATATTTTCACACACACACACACACACACACACACACACATTTAATATTATGATTACATTTGCCCACTCTTCCTCTTTTGAACAGTCCTCCTTTTTTTTTTTTGATGCCAGTCCTGGGGCTTGAACTCAGGGCCTGGACAATGTACCTGAGCATTTTGCTCAAGGTTAGCATTCTATTACTTGAGCCATAGCTCCACTCCTGGCTTTGTTAGTAGATAAACAGAGACAAGAGTCTCATGGACTTTAATGCCCCATCTGGCTTTGAACCACTATCCTCATATCCCAGACTCCTGAGTAGATAGTATTATAGGTGTGAGCCACTGGTGCCTGGCTGAACAATCCTTTTTTGTTTGTTCCCATAGTCACCTTACTTTCAGGCAACTTCTAGGTAGACCAGGTTGCTCTTGGCCTCCCCCACTGTGAGTATTAGTGTCATCCTTTTTGAATTCTGAGAGGGCAATAGATCTCATTCATTTACTTTCCATAATGGATTCAAACTTCAACTATTACCTTAGTGAATTGTCAGTCCACTACTTTTAACTCTGAACTTATGTTTTTTCTTTATTTGGCAAGAGTCAAATAGGAACTGACTCTTGTAACTCTTAGAAAAGAGAAGAAAATGTACTCGAGCGACCTTCGAGTGTACATCTACAGCATGGATGCCACACTACATGCATACCTGACATTGCACTATGGAACGTCAGGAGGGTGCTGTGGGGACTGTGGTGCTACTGTCTTTGGTGTAACAGTTGGATCTTAGCCACATCATCTATATCAGCTACAGTTATTACTATGAGGGAAAGGCTATCATATCATCTTATGCCTAACAGGAAGCAGGCACATTCACAGTGGTCACCCAGGTGTCAGGGAACTTGGTGGCAGAGTGGAAAAATGAAAACATTGGTTCAGGGTTTGATCTTTATAATAACAGTTGTGCTGAGTCTTGTTGCTCACTCATGTAATATGGAGTGTGTGTCATTCTTTCAAGTTGGGTTGAATTACCTTCTTGAGAAAATTTCTGCAAGTGATACTACAATGATAAAGAATTGACTTAAACTTCTTTGTCATCCAAATTTCTAAAGCTCAAGCATTTATGAGAATCCTAGTTTTGCTGATCCCCCACCTACTTCATTGTGAAATTATAGGTTAACCACAAATGAATAAAAAATTAATTTCTCCACTGTTGAAGTGTCACAATCTGTCAGATGATGCCAGTTTGTCCATGGGAGAGGTGGCATGAGGCACATGTTGTAGAGCTTTTGGAAGATGTACAGAATGAGCCAAGGATTTGAAAACAAAAGTAATTATAACACAATGGTTTGATTCAGCTATGACGAATATACATGTAATAAGGAAATATTGGATAGAGAATCAAGATGGATGAGGATGGGTGGAGAAGACAAACATGTAGGGTAAAGAGTGGTAGGGGATGACATTCCAGTGTACATCTTCATAATAGCTACTAGCATTATGACACTAAGAAGCAGCATGGTGCATAGGAATTTTTGAAGTACACATATCCCCCAGAAGAAACACTTGGAACTAGAGTGGTGACCTCTGACTAGTAAGAGGGAGGGAGGGTGGTCAAGACACTGCTATTTCCTGTCTACATCTGAACAAGTATAGCATTTCACTTTTAAAGCTCTATAAATGTTTTATTTATTTATTTAATTTATTTTTTATCAGTTGTGGGGCTTGAACTCTGGGCCGTGGCACTGTCCCTCAGCTCTTCAGCTCAAGGCTAGTGCTCTACTACTTGAGCCACTTCCTGTTTTCTGGTGTTTATTGGAGATAAGAGTCTCTTGGACTTTCCTGCCCGGGCTGGCTTTGAACTGCAGATCCTCAGATCTCAGCTTCCTTGAGTAGCTAGGATTACAGGCGTGAGCCACTGGCACCAGCTATACGTTTTAATTATTACTTATTATATTGGTTTGGTGCTGGTCCTGGAGCTTGAACTTAGGGCCTGGGCTCTGTCCTTAAGCTTCTTTTGCTTGAGACTAGTGCTTTACTACTTGAGCCACAGCTCTATTTCTGACTTTTTTTTGGTCAGTTGTGGGGTTTGAACTCTGGGCATGGGCACTGTCCTCAGCTCTTCAGCTCAAGTGCTCTATCACTTGAGCCACAGCACCACTTCCAGTTTTCTAATGGTTAATTGGCCATAAGAGTCTCATGGACTTTCTTGCATGGGCTGGCTTTGAACCATGATCCTCAAATCTCAGCCTCCTTAGTAGCTAGGATAACAGGTATGAGTCACTGGTGCCCGACTTTGGTGGTTTATTGAAGATAAGAGTCTCATGGACTCTTCTCCCTGGGCTGGCTTCAAACTGAGATGCTCAGATCTCAGCCTGCTGAGTATCCAGGAACACAGGTTTGAGTTAGGTGCACCTGGCTTGTATTAATTTAGTAGTATACATAAAGGCCTAATTAACAAGAACATTTTGTCTCAGGAGAGAGTTAAGCCCAAGAGTAATAGTGATTAATATATAATTTCTAGCTTTTTGTCTCATAAGATACATTTGAGAATGCCGGGCGCCGGTGGCTCACACCTGTAATCCTAGCTACTCAGAGTGAGATCTGAGGATTGAGGTTCAAAGCCAGCCCAGGCAGGAAAGTCTGTGAGACTTTTTTTTTTTTTTGCCAGTCATGGGGCCTGAACTCTGGGCCTGGGCGCTGTCCCTCAGCTCTTCAGCTCAAGGTTAGTGCTCTACCACTTGAGCCACAGCGCCACTTCCGGCTTTTTTCTTTTTGCTTATATGGTGCTGAGGAATCGAACCCAGGGCCTCAGGCTTGCAAGGCAAGCGCTCTACCACTGAGCCACCTTCCCAGCCCCAACACAAGAATTATTCCTTGATGACCCCACCTCTCCCGTGTGGGAGAAAGGAAGACAGAGAGGGGGAAGAATGAAAGAGACAGAGAATGTGAAATAAAGGTAGAAAAAGAGAGAGAGAAAGAGAATATGAAAGAATAAAAAAGCTGGGTACCAGTGACTCACGCCTGTAATCCTAGCTACTCAGGAGGTTGAGATCTGAGTATCATGGTTCAAAGGGAGACTGGGCATATGACTCTTATTTCCAATAAACCACCAGAAAACCAGAAGTGGCATTGTGCCTCAAGTGATAGCGTGCTAGCCTTGAGCTGAAGAGCTGAGGGACAGGGCCCAGGCCCAGAGTTCAAGTCCCAGGACCAACCGAAAAAAAAAAAAAGAGGAAGAAGAAGAAAGAGAAGGAGGAGGAGGAGAAGAAGAGAAGGAGGAGAAGAGGAGGATCAACAACAACAAGAACAAGAACGAGAGAATGAAAATGGAAAATAAATATTTTAAATCCTATTATAGCCACTATCATACTATTTTATATTTCCTATTCTGTATGTGAACTATATACTATTACTCTATTTTTCCTTGAAAATCTTTTGTTATGAAAACATAAAAATTTCCAAATATAAAAAAGTATTGAAGTAAGCCAGGCCCAGAAAAACATAGGCCCCATGGTTTCCCTTATTTGCAATAACTAGTATACGTCTGAGACAAGTGGAAAAGGTCAGATAAGATGATATTAGACAAAATGAACCCCAAGATAAGGACACAAGTGTTTTTCTCTTTCTTGCTATTGTTTCTAACATATTTATAAGGCGATTGTTTTGTTGCTTTGTATGTCCCTCCCTCACAGTATATCCCTGTTTTCCTGTATTTGATGTTGGTATAATTTGGGAAGGGGAAGGGAAAAAAGAAAATTGTTTAAATAGAATTACAGGTGGACCCATTGCAACAATGACATGTACAAAATGCTTAGAACTTTGGCTGGGGGTGGGGGGAGGAGTGTGGGGGGGGGGAGGGGGGAGGGCCGAGGTAGTGTAATTGTGGAGGCGGGAGGACAGGGATGGTAGGGGAAAAAGAAAGGAGGAGGCAACAATACTTGATACGAAATGTACTTTTCTGGGGGGGTGGGGAGAGCCGGGGGGAGGATGGGAAGGGATGGGAAGGGGAAACAAAGGAGGAGGCTACAATGCTTGATAAGAAAAGTACTCATTATCTTGCCCATGTAATTGTAACCCCTCTGTACGGTATTTTCACAATAAAAAAAATAAAGAGACTCAAGGGTGAAGCAATGCAACAGAGATACTCAAAAGGAACTATGTTGAAAATGAACTTTATAACTTGGAGGGGGAGGGGACTAGGAGTGGGAGGGAAAGTGGGAGAAAACAAGGGAGGGAATAACAATGTTTGACAAGAAATGTACCCATTACCTTACTTTTGAAACTGTAACCCCCTCTGATATTACTCTTATAAGAAAAAAAAGAACATGTAAAAAAAAAAGAAAAACAACTGAAAACAGTACAATAAAAAAAAGCTCAACCTCATGAGAAGCTAGAATTACAGGCGTGAACTACCAGTACCTAGCTACTGATTACATTTTAATAGTACTTGATCATCAACCTTTTCACTAAAAAAGAAAATAAGGGAATAATTGGAATCTTGCTGACTTTAACTTGATACAAGGGTGGAGGCTTTAGTGATCCTAGTGCTGATTAGTTTGAAGGGTTGTTCAGTAAGGACTAGGGTGGTCTTAGCCTTGTTTCTCACCTAGTCTTTCTCTTTTTAAGCTGTCTCTATCCGTGTAAAAACAGAATGGAAGAAAGAGCCAAAGTCTGACCCTATTTCTCATGTTAATTTTAAAACTTTCCAAGGAAGCAAAGAAAGTTCAAGTGCCAAAGTCAGGCAGGCACTTTCCTCCTGACTGGCATCAGGAGGCAGAGTACTGATTTCAAGACTGCAGCTTCAGTACTTTGGGCAGTGGAAATGCTGGCAGTGATCCAATTCTTAGCAGATTCTCTGATACCCAGAAATCCTAGGAACACAGTCACAGCTTTAGCTGACATGTTTCTCTTTTTTCTTAAAAATTAAAAAAACAAAGCCTGGTGCCTGTGGCTCATGCCTATAACCCTAGCTATTCAGGAGTCTGAGAGCAGAGGTGTTTTTAAGTCAGCCCAGGCAAGAAAGTCCATTATACCCTTATCTCCCATTAAGTACCAAAAAAGCTGGAAGTGGAGCTGTGGTTCAAGTGTTATCCTTGAGCAAAAAGGACATAAACACACACACACATACACATGCACACGCACACAGAGCAGGGCTTGAGACATAGCTGAAGTAGTAGAATGCTATCTGAGAAAGCAAACTGAGTAAACATAAAGTCCTGAGTTCAGGCCTTGGTACTGGCAAAATATCATATTATGATTTATTTAATTTTGGTACCAATTTGGGACTTAAACTGGGGGCCTGGGCACTGTCTGAGTTTTTGTGCTCAAGGCTAGTGCTCTACCACTTGAGCCACAGCTCCACTTTTGGCTTTTTTGGTAGTTAATTGGAGATGAGTCTTTTTTTTTTTGGGTCCAGTCGTGGAGCCTGAACTCTGGGCCTGGGCGCTGTCCCTCAGCTCTTCAGCTCAAGGCTAGCGCTCTACCACTGGAGCCACAGCCCCACTTCCGGCTTTTTTCTTTTTGCTTATGTGGTGCTGAGGAATCGAACACAGGGCCTCATGCTTGCAAGGCAAGCGCTCTACCACTGAGCCACCTTCCCAGCCCTGGAGATGAGAGTCTTAATGAACTTTTTTGCCCAGGCTGGCTTCAAAACTCCATTCTCGCTGGGTGCTGGTGGCTCACACCTGTAATCCTAGCTACTCAGGAGGCTAGATCTGAGGATTGTGGTTCAAAGCCAGCCTGAGCAGGAAAGTCTGTGAAACTCTTATCTCCAGCAAACCACCAGAAAGCCGGAAGTGACGCTGTAGCTCAAGTGCTAGAGCACTAGCCTTGAGCTGAAGAGCTGAGGGACAGTGCCAGGCCCAGAGTTCAAGCCCCACTACGGACAAAAAACAAACAAACAAACAAACAAAAACCTCCATTCTCAGGTCCCGCCCTCCTGAGTTTCTGGGATTACAGGCATGAACCATTGGCATCCAACTACCTGAGGGACTTTTTGATACATATATCAAAACCAAATAAATTAAATACGAATCAGGTCATAAAACCCCTGCCTAAAACTGTCTTTAGTATGTATCAAACTTCTTAGAGAGAGGTATGTATCTCAGTGGTAGAGACTTGCCTAGCGTGTACAAGGCTCTAGGTTTGGTTCTTGGTATTGGAAATATATAACTTCTCTGTGATGAAGCCCCTGGGTGACAAGGCTCCTATTCAAATCTCACCCCATTTTCCTTTCCTCAGCTCCCCCACCCCATCTTCACAGGACTGAGACCTGGGTTTGATCCCTAGCAATGAGAAAACAAAAGCAAGAACAAGTAAAAAATAGAGTGCTGCCTTGTAACACCAGAGAACCCTGGGAGCTGAATTAGACATTGGGTTGGACGTAGCAGCCTGGGGAAGCAGATTGGGCTTTCCCTCTATCATTCTACCCTCACTGTCTTCACATGCTGCCTTCTGTGGATTCTCTTCTCCTCTGTGGTTACCTACATTGCTTTGGTTAGGGACTAAGGCAAGATGGTGAATAGGAGGATTCGATTGAAGAGACTACAAAATAGCCTGCTGCAGGCTATTTTTGAAATGGATTGCCAGAGGATGATTTTAAGTGTATTGTTTATGCTACAGGGAAATTTATCAAAAGTAAACGAGTTAGTGCAAATTTCTTCTGAAATGCTTGTTTAGAGATTTTGATTATCCTAATTATCATTCTGAAGATCTTTTTGTAGTTTTAAAAATGCAAATAGGGGGCTGGGAAGGTGGCTCAGTGGTAGAGCGCTTGCCTGGCATGCCTGAGGCCCTGGGTTCGATTCCTCAGCACCATATAAACAAGAAAAAAAAAGCCCTGAGTGGGCACGGTGGCTCAAATGGTAGAGCGCTAGCCTTGAGCTAAAGAGCTGAGGGACAGTGCCCAGACCCAGAGTTCAAGCTCCACTACCAGCCCCCCACATTGTTACAATGGGTGAACCTGTATCCCAATTTAAGCATTTTGTTTTTTCCCTTCCTCTCCCCAAATTAGAAAAGTGTATATACAAGATGCGGGGCACCAGAATCAAATAGAGTGAAAATAGGAGTTATACCATGGGGGAGGAACATACCCCCAAAAAACAAAAAAAAAATCACATAGTACATTATAAATACGTTAAAAACAATACCAAGAAAGAGTAAAAACCATTTCTGTCCCTATTTTGGGGTTCATTTCTCTTAACATCATCTTATATGGTCATATGTACGTAGCTTTTTACCTTTTCTGCTTGTCCTAGACATATACTAGTTATTGCAAATAAGGGAAACCATGGGACGTATGTTTCTTTGGGCCTGGCTTACTTCACTTAATATAATTTTTTCCAAGTCTTTCCATTTCCTAACAAATGGGGCAATGTCATTGTTTCTGGTGGAGGCATAGAATTCCATTATATGTATGTATGTATATATATATATATATATATATATATATACATATCACATTTTCTTGATCAATTCATCTACTGAGGGACATCTGGGTTGGTTCCATATCTTAGCTATGGTGAATAATGCTGCAATAAACATAGGTGTGCTGGTAGCATTAGTATACCCTTGTTTGTGAGGTTACACTCCCACCAACAATGCAGTAAGGTTCCCTCTGTCCACATCCCCTCCAGCATCTGTTATCATGCCTGCTAATGTTTTATGACTTGATAACAAAATATCTCATTATAGCATTACGACTTTTCTATTTCTTTCCTTGTTTTTGGCTGTACTTGGATTTGAACATAGGCCTTCTCAGGCTTTCTTGATTTGTTTGTCAAGCTGGTGCTCTACCACTTGAGCCATGCCTCTAGCCTGGCTTTTTGCTAGTTATTTTGGGGATGGTGTTTCTTGGGCTTTTCTGCCTGAGCTGGCTATGAGCCACAGTCCTCCAGATCTCAGCCTCCTTACTAGGTTGAATTAGAGACATAAACCATCAGCACTTTGGACATTGTGTCTTTTAAAAGATAAACCCTCTTTAACACAGCCTATGCCAAGAATCTTTTTTTTTTTATTGTCTGTGATATACAGAAGGATCACAGTTACATAAGTAAGGCAATAACTATATTTCTAGTCAAACTTGTTACCACTTCCCTCATTTTTCTCCTGATGCCCTATCCTCCTTCCCCAAGTTGTACAGATCATTTCCAACGTATTGTCTTGTGTATATCGCTGTTGCATTGGTTCCCCCTTGTCCTTTGTCTCACCATTCTGTTGTTCCCCTTCTCTTACCTAATTCAAATAAATGTATACACAATATGAAGGTACTGAAATCAAATACAGTGACAACGGAATACATACCATAGGAGGAAGAACATACAAAAGATACAAAAAAAATCACATAGTTTATTAGAACAACAACAAAGAATACACCTCTTGTGTCCATATCTTGGAGTTCATTTGGCATCCAAGAATCTTTTGCATTGTAATTGGAAAAAAGTAACTGGCAGTACACATTTTGATATTTCCTAAAAAAGAATTCTGCAGTTAGGTTACTCTTGTAGCCATATGTGCACAATCAGTTTTCTTTCTTTCTTTTTTTTT
>NW_012267220.1:28130771-28136075 GCF_000151885.1 Dipodomys ordii | reverse complement strand
GCCATTCTAACTGGGGTGAGGTGGTATCTCAATGTTGTTTTGATTTGCATTTCTTTATGGCTAGGGAGGTTGAGCATTTCTTCATGTGTCTATTGGTTGGCCCAATTTTTGTCTGCAGTCCCAGCATTCTCTCCACTTGGTGCCCTCAGTCACTGTGTAAAGTGTCCCAGTTGCAAGCTGCATGTGGTGGCATATGTCTGCAATCCCAGCCCCTTAGAAGGCTGAGGCAGGTAGATCCTGAATTCTAGGCCTAATAGCAAAAGGCTTCATGTCAAAAAAGAAAGTATCCCAATGTGTCAGTGGTACAGTGGGCCCTGAGAGGGACACTGAATTCTCAACAGAGCATCCCCTGGGCTTGGTAGGAATTCTTAGGGCCAGATCATAGCTAAACTAACAGCTAAGTCTATCTATACAAATACAAGCAGCAGGACTCTTGAGCCCAGAGAATCAGAAGACAGAAACCACATGGTTTACAGAGCCTCTTTTTCCTGGCACCCAGCCATGGAGAAGAATACACAGTACATTGGTGGTTGCCTTTGGCTCATGCCTGTAATCCTAGCTACTTAGAAGACTGAGATCTGAGAATTGCTATTTGAAGCCATCCCCAGGCAAGAAAGTCCATGAGACTCTTACCTCCAATTAATCACCCCAAAATACCAGAAGTGGAGCTGTGGCTCAAGTGGTAGAGCACTAGTCTTGAGCACAAAAGGTCAGGGACAGTGTCCAGGCCCTGAGTTCAAGCCCCAGGATCTGTACAAAAAATAAAACAAATAAACCATCCCCACAAGAGTACACAATACACTGAGTAAGTGGAAGATGTAAGAATTCTGAGATAGACGTGGCTTTGTGTTAGATTAGGTGACTCCATTGTTTTCCCTTTATGATCAGTGGATTGGGTGTGGGGACAAACTCCTAACACAAAAGTCGAATAGAGTTAGTCCCCATTTTCGCTTCTAGTATTTTTCTACTCTACAGTCCACAAACATAAATGCTTATTTTTCCATCAGTCCATTTTATTTTCATAATCTCTTTAAGTGATCTTCAGGTAATACTGTTTCTAAAGTTGGAGAGTGCTTACAAATAGGTTTTATTAAAAACTTTCAATGCAAAAACACATAGAAAACAATACTTATTGAAATGAACTCCAGGAAATGAAAACAAAACATTTTTTCTTTGTTGCTGTTTTTGTTTTCTTTGCTTTTTGTTCTGTTTGTTTTGGAGAGTGTAAAGGGAGGCACAGAAATGGAAGGACAAAGGGTGAACAAATGCATCACTGGTACTCACTGGACACTATGTTGAAAATGAGCTATATAACTGGTGAGTGGCAATGAGAAGGAAAACTGAGAGACAGCAAGGGAAGGGATGACATTGTTAGAAAGAAATGTACTCTTTACCTGACTGTAACTGTAACTCCTGTGTAATCACCTTTATAATAACAATTAAAAAAATTTTTAAAAAGTGGCTGGGAATGTGGCTTAGTGGTAAAGTGCTTGCCTAGCATGCACGAAGCCCTGGGTTCAATTCCTCAGTACTACTTACACAGAAAAAGCTGGAAGTGGTGCTGTGTGGCTCAATTGGCAGAGTGCTAGTCTTGAGCAAAAGAAGCTCATGGACAGTGCCTAGGCCCTGAGTTCAAGCCCAAGGACTGGCAAAAAAAAAAAAGTGAGGGGCAAGTAACACACACACACAAATGCTTTTTATTTTTAGTAAGTTTTTTTTATTGTGAAAATACCATATAGAGGGGTTACAATTACATGAGTAAGGTAATAAGTACATTTCTCTTTTTTTTAAATTGTGAAAGTACTGTACAGAGGGGTTACAATTACATTGGCAAGATAATGAGTACATTTCTTATCAAGCAATGTAGCCTCCTCCTTTGTTTCCCCTTCCCATCCCTTCCCATCCTCCCCCAGAAAAGTACATTTCGTATCAAGTATTGTTGCCTCCTCCTTTCTTTTTCCCCTACCATCCCTGTCCTCCCGCCTCCACAATTACACTACCTCGGCCCTCCCCCCTCCCCCCCCCCACACTCCTCCCCCCACCCCCAGCCAAAGTTCTAAGCATTTTGTACATGTCATTGTTGCAATGGGTCCACCTGTAATTCTATTTAAACAATTTTCTTTTTTCCCTTCCCCTTCCCAAATTATACCAACATCAAATACAGGAAAACAGGGATATACTGTGAGGGAGGGACATACAAAGCAACAAAACAATCGCCTTATAAATATGTTAGAAACAATAGCAAGAAAGAGAAAAACACTTGTGTCCTTATCTTGGGGTTCATTTTGTCTAATATCATCTTATCTGACCTTTTCCACTTGTCTCAGACGTATACTAGTTATTGCAAATAAGGGAAACCATGGGGCCTATGTTTTTCTGGGCCTGGCTTACTTCAATACTTTTTTATATTTGGAAATTTTTATGTTTTCATAACAAAAGATTTTCAAGGAAAAATAGAGTAATAGTATATAGTTCACATACAGAATAGGAAATATAAAATAGTATGATAGTGGCTATAATAGGATTTAAAATATTTATTTTCCATTTTCATTCTCTCGTTCTTGTTCTTGTTGTTGTTGATCCTCCTCTTCTCCTCCTTCTCTTCTTCTCCTCCTCCTCCTTCTCTTTCTTCTTCTTCCTCTTTTTTTTTTTTTCGGTTGGTCCTGGGACTTGAACTCTGGGCCTGGGCCCTGTCCCTCAGCTCTTCAGCTCAAGGCTAGCACGCTATCACTTGAGGCACAATGCCACTTCTGGTTTTCTGGTGGTTTATTGGAAATAAGAGTCATATGCCCAGTCTCCCTTTGAACCATGATACTCAGATCTCAACCTCCTGAGTAGCTAGGATTACAGGCGTGAGTCACTGGTACCCAGCTTTTTTATTCTTTCATATTCTCTTTCTCTCTCTCTTTTTCTACCTTTATTTCACATTCTCTGTCTCTTTCATTCTTCCCCCTCTCTGTCTTCCTTTCTCCCACACGGGAGAGGTGGGGTCATCAAGGAATAATTCTTGTGTTGGGGCTGGGAAGGTGGCTCAGTGGTAGAGCGCTTGCCTTGCAAGCCTGAGGCCCTGGGTTCGATTCCTCAGCACCATATAAGCAAAAAGAAAAAAGCCGGAAGTGGCGCTGTGGCTCAAGTGGTAGAGCGCTAGCCTTAAGCTGAAGAGCTGAGGGACAGCGCCCAGGCCCAGAGTTCAGGCCCCACAACCGGACCCCCCCCCAAAAAAAGAAATAATTCTTGTGTTGTTCTACAGAGGTTAAATTGCACATTGTCTTAGCAGAGTTTGTGAAAGATCAATCCCTCTTTCCAGAGAAATCAAATGCCAGTAGATTTGACAGAATCTTAAGGAGCCAGGAAAACCTTAGGTAATTGGCCTTCCTGCTAGGGAGGGAATTTGGATTCTCTGGGGAGAAGCCATCCTAGGCAGCCCCAGAGGCATGGCTTTGGGAAGGGATTAGAGAATTGTTACAAGGCCCAAGTACTGTTAGAGAAGGGTTTCAAATGTAACCAAATTAAAGGTGTCACTAACCACAGTTACATAAGCCAGGTAATGAGTATACTTTGCATTTCTGGAAAGTTTATTGGAAATTGAAACTAAGCAAGGAATACAAGATTTGCCTTTATATATGAGTTTAGAATCAGAGCGTGGTTAGGTTAAATGAGGGTTTTTGATTTTCATGACATGTGGAACATAGTCATTCTTGGAGTTGTACTGGCCTCCCTGTAGCTTTCTACTGTTTCAAAGTGACAGTTCCAAATCACTCTAAAACACCTGTCCCCCCTCTTCAGTGTGAAAATGTTCCAAAAAGCTTCCCTATAGGTCCCACAGTCCCAACAGGGTCTGCTGTGATTTTTTTTTGTTTTGGTTGATGTGGGGCTTGAACTCAGGGGCCGGGTATTGTTCCTGAGCTTCTTTGTGCTCAAGGCTAGCTCTCTACCATTTATTTGTTACACAGCACCACTTCTGGTTTTTGAGTGGTTAATTGGAGATAGAGTCTCATGGGGACTTTTCTGACTGGGCTGGCTTTGACCCATAATCCTTAGATCTCAGCCTCCTGAGTAGCTAGGATTACAGGTATGAGCCACCAGCCCCCTATCTCTGCTGTGAGTTTTGATGTCCTAAAGGCTAGTGGGTTGGAAACTTAGTTCCCAGTGCCACAGTGATGGAGATCATGAGGGCTCTGTCCTTGTGTATGGCTAATGTATGTCCTCACAGGAATTGGGATAATTACATTGGGAGTGGATTGGAAAGTGAGTTGGGTACTTCCTGCTCTGCTCACTCCCCCAGAATGATACCCTCTGCCAGATAATGACTAAGCAAGCAGGCCCTCACCAGCTAAGCCTCTCTGTCTTGTACTTTCTGGTCTCCTGAACTGTAAGCCAAACAAATTTCCCCCATAAATGTCACAGTTTGTGGTATTCTGTGACAGTAGTGCATAGACTAAGTAAGATACAGACCTGCTCAGTTTGGAGATTCCTAAGAGATCTCCTCCAGGAAACCAGGCTGGCAGCCCACATGCAGGTAATTCACACATACATGCCTTCCTTCACTCCAGACCTCTGAGCTCCAGGCCCAAATAACTCATTGTGCGCTTGCTATCTATTTTGAGAGTCACACACACACACCTCAGGTAATGGCACCTGTTAGGCAAATCCAGAAATGAAAAAGCATTCTCAGAACTGCTTATTTATCTAATTCATTGTAAATTTCTTTTGATTCTACACTATTTCCTTTTTAGAAGGAGGCAATATTTAGGTTTGAGCTCTGCCCTTGCATTTGCCAGGTACTCTTACTGCTGAGCTCTGATTTTTGCTTGTTTTTGAGATATGGTCCTGCTTCCTGTCTGGGCACAAGCCTGGGCACAATTCACCTATGTCAGCCTTCCTGCACAGCTAGAATCATGGGCATGCACCAATTGGGTCCTACTTTTCATTCAGAAGGTCTTTCATGAACTTTTCTGCCCAGGAAGGCCTTAAACCATGATCTTCCCAGTCTCAGCCTCCAAAGTAGCAAAGATTTAAGACTGTAGCCTTGAGATACCAGTGCCTAGATTCCATCTGCCCCTTACTGAGCGTGGAACCCAGGGCCTCAGGAATGCTACACAAGTGTTTCACCTCTGAGTTAGGTTCCTAGTCCTCTACACGGTTTCCTAAATACTGAAAAGATTTCTAAATGTTTTATTTCTTTTTTTTTAATTGTGAAAATACTGTGCAGAGGAATTACAATTACATGGGCAAGATAATGAGTACATTTCTTATCAAGCATTGTAGCCTCCTCCTTTGTTTCCCCTTCCCATCCCTTCCCAT
>NW_012267220.1:28106728-28128990 GCF_000151885.1 Dipodomys ordii | reverse complement strand
CTTAGCTATGGTAAATAATGCTGCAATAAAAATAGTCATGCTGGTAGCTTTAGTTTGGTCTTGTTTGTGATCATTTGGGTAAATGCCCAAAAGTGGGATTGCCGTCCACCATATAACCCCTGCTTTCACTGTATTTGATGTTGTTATAATTTGTGGAGGGAAAGGGAAAAACCAAATCGTTTATATAGGGATACAGGTCGGCCCATTGCAACAATGAGACGTACAAGTCCTATGTCGAAAACGAATTTTACAACTTTGGCATGAGGGGGTGGGGAGATGGGAAGGGATGGGAAGGGGAAACAAAGAGGAGACAACAATGCTTGATAAGAAATGTACTCGTTATCTTGCCCATGTAATTGTAACTCCTCTGTACAGTATTCTCTCTCACACACAAAAAACAAAACAAAACAAAAAACAAAAAACTTGGTACATGATTCATGTTCAGTTCTATATAGTAACAAGAGGGGGCAGCAGAGAGCTGCCAGAGTACAGGCCTCTAGGAGTGGAGTAATCACAAACAGAAAAGCAGAGGAAGAAATGTCACTGAGGAAACTGAGAAGCAAAAGATTAGTTTATCCTGAAAAAAAGTGGCAGTAAAAGTGAGGAGCTTCTAGTTGGTACTGGGAAGGATGCTGAAGAGGTCTCAGATGTACTGAAGGAGGAGCCCACACATCCATCCCAGGGGACCATGCAGAGGCAGGCAGGCACAGGAGAAAGATTATTTTAAGGTTTATTAGAGGAGCCGAATTTCCCCCCAGAGGGAGCACATAGCCTCCGTCCCCATTCAGGTAACAGGAGGGTGTGAGGTAGGATGTAAGGTAGATGGGAGTAATGGTGGGTCTGGGTGGAGAGAGGGAGGGGCCAGCTGTATGGAGGGAACTCCAGGAATGGGAGAGCTCAGGTCTGGGTGGAGCTGAGGACCAAAGGTGAGCATAAACCTAACATGTACGAGTTTCTGTAGCTTGTGGCCAGGCTTTTAGCTTTGCTGGAGTCCTTTCCAGGATTGGGAAGAAGACTGGCCAAGTACACCTGATACTGGAATGATACAGACTGTGTAATAAAGTAAAGGTACTAGCTCTGACTTCTTAGAATATCTTTGCTTTTGGAAGCTCCTGGGAGGTGGTGGCAGTTCTGTCTCTCAGTGAGTTGTGAGCTAGATTTTGGGCTACAAGGAAGACAAGAGAGGTTAGAAACTCAACATTTCCAAAATACCTTCTTGGTAGCAGACACACAATAGTCTGATAGGCCAATGTTTCCTTCATTTGAAAGATGAGGGTGACCCAGATAGTTACAGTAATGTATATTCATATTCATTCATGGTCATTTGGCTGAACTGATTTTTTTTTTTGCCAGTCCTGGAGCTTGAATTCAGGGCATAGGCACTGTCCCTGAGATTCTTTTGCTCAAGTCTAGCACTCTACCACTTGAGCCACAGCACCACTTCCATCTTTTTCTGTTTATGTGGTACTGAGGAATCAAACCCAGGGCTTCATGCATTCTAGACAAGAACCTTACCATGGAGCCACATTCCTGAATTGAATTTTTAGCCCTAACTGTCTTGATTCAGAAAGCCATCTTCTTTCTCATGTGCTCAAGAGACTTTTTTAAAAAAGATTTTGATAATGACTTTTTTAGTTTATTTTTTAATTGTTATTATAATGGTGATGTACAGAGTGGTTACAGTTATATAAGTAAGATTATGAGTACATTCTTTTTGGAAAATGTCACCCCTTCCTTCTCTTTCTCCCAGTTTTTTCTCTTGCTCCAACCCACAAGTTGTATAGTTCACTTTCCACCTAGTGTCTAGTGAGTACCAGTGATGCATTTTTCACCCTTTGTCCTTCCATTTCTTTTTTTGTTATGTTTTTTTATTGTGAAAATACTGTACAAAGAGGTTACAGTTACATGAGCAAGGTAATGAGTACATTTCTTATCAAGCACTGTTGCATCCTCCTTTGTTTTTCCCCCACCATCCCATCCCTCCCACCTCCTCAACTGTCGCCCCCCCAGCCTAAATTGTAAAGTTTGTTTTTTGACATAGCGTCTTGTACATCTCATTGTTGCAATAGGTCAATCTGTATCCTTATTTAAACGTTTTGTTTTTCCCTTCCCCTCCCCAAATTATACTAACATCAAATACAGTGAAAACAGGGGTTATACCACGAGGGAGGGACATACAAAGCAAAAAAAAAATCACATGGTTCCTTGTAAATACATTAGAAACAATAGCAAAGGAAAAAAAACCCACTTGTGTCCCTATCTTGGGGTTCATTTCACTTAACATCATCAAAAGCTTGGATATGAGTTTTTGTCCTTCCATTTCTGTACCCCCTCTTATCCTCCCAAAGACAGATTTTTGTTAAGCTTTGCCTAACGAGAAATATGCCCTTTTCAATTATGTGTTATATTGGTGGATGAGAATTTGTATTAGAGGGGTTGAGGATATAACTCATTGGCAGAAGACTTTCTTAGAATGTTTGAGGTCTTGGCTTTGATCCTTCAGCACTACAAAAAATAATTACACTAAAAATGATTATTCCATTTTATTTGTTTGTTGGCTTCTGGGAATTTGGGTCAACTGTAAGTATGAAATACTGTATTTTAGTCTGACAGTTTGTAATTTCTGATTGCCAGTAAATAGTGAGAATTTGAAGTGTCCAAGCTGTATATGGAATATGTGTGAGGAGAAAACTTTCAGAATTGTCCTCTTGCTTTTGTAGTGAAGGACATAAACTTTCTGTGAGGTTCTCTCAGACAAAGTATCAGGTGGTTACCAATGTAGAGAATAGTAGCTTTGCTCACAGACTATGAGCCAACAGAGAATAACTTTGTAGCCAAGTTAAAGAATTTCTGTGCTTGAACATAGCTGCCAGAGAAGGTAAGGTTTTATGAGATGCTCTAGAGAGTACCTCTCAATAGAGCACATCCACCCTTCCTGAAGGCAACTGTTCTTTGCCTGGAAAACCATAGGCCAAGCCCTTCCTGATTAGCAAAGCCCAGTGTGGGCAGGAAGCTGCAGCCTTGTGATTCAAAAACATCACTTTGAGCATCTGAAAAACTGATGGTATCAAGGAAAGTATAGGATGAATTCTTCATTATCTATCAGCAGAGGAAGAGATCTTGGAACTCAATTGTATCGGATTTTGACAGGGAGAAATATGCAATTTTATCAAATAGTAAATAATACTTAAAAAGATCATTCTTCTCATTGCAAAAAGAGTGTGGTGAAAGAAAGTGATTGCCATGGTTTATTTTTTCTTTCTGAAGTGGTTGGGAAGCTTGTGGTGGATCTTTTGTCATTTACTGACTCCATTTCCATGTGATGATGTCATCTACCCTCATTCCCTTGATAATTTGTGTTAAGCAGTTGTTAATAGTCACTGTTCCACTAATGGAATACTTGATTGCCTACAGATGACAAAATGAGTTCTGAAGCTGTCATTGCCAGGTTGCCTTTACTGCTATTTGAGAGTCAGACTGTGGTCAGCACTGAGGTTGTGCTGGAGGAGTGTCTTCAAATTACTGAGGACACAAACAGAATTCTTTCCACTAGCAGTTAGTCTGAAGCTCATAGCTTATTTCCCAATTAATTAGCCATTAACTAGGACCCTGTCATCAAATCCTTCTGAGTCCACAGTGAAGCCATACTATTAAAGAGTCCTAACTTGACTTTTGTGCTCTTTGAATAGATTGATCACATGGAGACAGTGAAGGATCCAAGAAAAGTAAGAATGTAGAAGGTGAAGGTTAAGTGAATTTCTGCTTTAGAAAATACAGGGTGCTTTCCCATGAATGACACTAGAGTGCAGTATGCACAGTGAAATCTTAAATCAGGGCACAGAAAATTTTTTTAAGCCATTTCCAATTGTGCTTTTCTAAAATACTCAGGCATCACATCTTAATTTTTTTCAACTCATTACATAAAGCAGAAGCTGAGATTGTAATAACAGAAACATCTCAAAAAGATGAAATATTTTATTAATGTCATCAAAGTAATGCTGTACTTGATCTCAGCTAAAGAAACATGTTACAATTTTTTTTATTTTGGCAGTTCTAGGGATTAAACGTGAACATGCTAGGCAAGTGCTCTGCTACTTGAGCTACATGTTTTAAATTTCATTTTAAAAATAAAAAAACTTTAATTAAGAAAAGTAATTCTCATGACCTCATGACACAGGTATAACCCCAACAGTCTCAGGCAGAGGCAGGAGTATATGAATTCGAGGTTGGCCTGGGCTATGTGACAAGACTCATTTCAAAAATAAGAATACACAAAAGAGTAGTTCTTCTTTTCCATAAATTTTGTTCTATAGTATTTTTTTCTAGAGTTGATGTTCTTATCTCTAAATAGTACATACATACTTTGATTTCCTGAGACAAATGGCTATTATGTTTACTTTTAATAAAATTTTCTAGTCTCATATATTTCTATACTCTCACATCCCATATAGCCATATTAGCTTATATCAGAAATAATTTATTACAGTGTAATTGTTGTACTGTTAACTTTTCATCATGGAAATTTTCATATGCAAATAAGAGCAGATGGACTGAGAAATGCCTGTGTGCTCTTCACCCAGCTTCAGCAACGCTCAGTTTCTTCTTGCTTGGTGTTGATTATCACACATGCATCTTCCCTTTCCATTTCCTTAAGTCATTCTCAAACATTGGCATCATTAACTTACAATTACTTTGGAAATATAACTGATTTACACCAGTGATCACATTTCTTCTTGTACGTATTTTCTGTTTTTCCCTAAAAGTAATAATTGCCTTTTTTAAAAGTCTGAATTTATATTTATTACTTATTATTATTATTTTTGTTGTTGGTTGTGGGGCTTGTCGGTATAGGTGCTACCCCTCAGCTCTTCACCTCAAGGTTAGTGCTGTACCACTTAAGCCACAATGCAACTTCTGGTTTCTGGTGGTTTATTGTAGATAAGAGTCTCATGCACTTTCCTGCCCTGACTGGCTTTGAACTGCAATCCTCAGGTCTCAGGAGAAATTCAGGCATGAGCCACCAGCACCTGGCTTGGCTTTATCTCTTAATATATAAAAAATATATTAAGTAGACACTGGATTTCTTGGATTAATTCCATACATTTTGAATCTTTTCTTTCTCTTTTTCTGTCTTCCTATCTCTGTGTCTGTCTGTCTGTCTCTATCTATATATATATCACTGCCAGTTTGTTCCTCCTCTTTCCAGGGGATTTGTTTTAGTTTCTGTTCTTCTATCACATGTAAATATTTTCTTACACCACTTACAGTTTCATTTTTTATTTACCATTTTTTTCTGTATAGATATAATAATGTAACATCTCTTTGATGGAACAAATTTTAATGATTTTTACCCTTTCTCTCTCTCTCTCTCTCTCTTTCTCTCTCTCTCTCTCTCTCTTTTTAATTTTCTTAGGGGTCTCTTGGGGGAGCCTGATTGAACTTGTGTGGTCCTTGGGCATCAAGTATTAGGACAGGTGATATGGACTATTTCTCTGAGCTGCTCAAGTTTCCCATAAACCTAGCTGCCAGTCTTCTGGGCCCTGAGTCTTCAATCCTTATTTTTCTCCCTGGATACTCCTTTTCATAGTTCTGGATCTCACACTACCCTTGATTGTATGCACTTCAGTGGGTACAAGTCTGGAGACTTCCATTTCAGAACTATTGAGAAGTTTTGAAACTTCCATTTCAAAACCCCTTGCTGGGAGTACAGTGGTCACAGGCTGCATGTAAGAGGTATTTGAGTGCTCTGTAGTGTTCACAAATCCTGCTCTGTAGACCTGGCTTTCACAGTCTCTCACTGCTGGGTAGTACACTTGTCATGAATTCCCAGCCTATTGGCACTACTCTGCCAGCATATCTTGGATCTCTGGCCCTTGCTTTCAAACAATGCATTTAAATTTCTCATCTGATAGAACTCTTCCTTCAATTCTGTATTCTTTTTTAAAAAATCTTTTTAAAAATTGTTATTATAAAGGTGATGTACAAAGGTGTTACAGTCCCATGAGTCAGATAATGAGTACATTTTTGGGGGATAATTTCACCCCTTCCTTCCCTCTCCCAGTTTTTCCCTCCCACAGTTCTGTGTTTGTACACTTTGTATCTATTTTTTCTCTCTGTAGTCATGGGTTTTGGAGATGAAGAAAGAGATGAACTTGTGCTTTTTCATTCCCTTACTTATGGCCCCTTCCTACAATCCCTCAACACCCTAGATCTCCTGAGATGGCAATGTAGGGATAATAATGAGAGATAAGGGAGGAACAAGGTTTATGACCTGACTTATGTAACTGCTATCCCTCTGTATATTACCTTTATAATAACAGAAACAAAGATTAAAGATAAAAGAGAGAAGAATAAAAGTGTTTCCTAGGGGCTCACTCCACAGGCTTCTTTCCAATGGGCCTTCCAGACCCAGAGTGTCACTGGTAGCCAGGCTGGGCAGCTCCCGGGCTGGGCAATGGGAGCCTGGTGAGGCTGTGCCCGGGGAAGAACCTTCAGCATTTCTTGGTTCTTGCAGTCTTGCAGGCTCTATCGTAGAACACTGAATCCAGTGGATCAATTTAAATTCTACTTGTGTAGTCATCGCTGAGTGTCATCTTTTGAGGCCTTTTCAAGTGGTTGGCCCTTGACTTATTCTTAATTCTCTATGTGTCACTCTCATTTTCTGTGGCCTTATATCTGAAGTCTTTGAAGTTATTTTAAGGTCTCTTTCAAAATACTAACTTGGTAGTTCTGATTTCAAAGGCACCCAGCTTCAGGAATATTGAAGCGTTTACCGATCCACTTCTTGAGACTAAAGATGAGTGCATGCACTCAGTAAGGATGGGCTTTCAATGCAGCACTCTGTTGTTCAGTCCGTGTTCATATGTGGACCCACCTGCATGGCGAGTGTAAAGAGACTTGACACTCCATTTCTAGTCTGTGAATCAGCATTCAGGAACTGTGGCATGTCCCTTCTGTGAGTGGTGGCTGATCAAGTAGGTTCTATGAAGAGCATTTGAGTTTGGGAGCTCTCTGTGTACACTCTCTGTAGAGTCGGCTTTAAGATGGTGTTCTCTATTATTCTCTCTTAGTTGGCATATTGTTGATTTAAATTCTGAATGAAGAGAGAGAGAGTGTGTGTGTGTATGTGTGTATGTGGATGTGTGTATTTGTGTATCTGTGTGTCTTGTGTGTCTGTGAGTCTGTGTGTACTAGTAATGAGACTTGAACTCAGGACCTGATGCTGTCACGGCTTCTTTGCTCAAATCCAGTGTTCTACCACTTGAGCCATGCTTCTCAACAAAAAGCTATTTTTTTCTGGTTAATTATTTGGAGATAAGAGTCTCTCAGTTTTATCTGTTTTAGTTGGTGAAACTTTTTTTTTATTGTGAAAATACTGTACAGAGGGGTTACAATTACATGGGCAAGATAATGAGTACATTTCTTATCAAGCATTGTAGCCTCCTCCTTTGTTTCCCCTTCCCATCCATTCCCAGCCTCCCCCCGCTCCCCCACCCAATCCTCCCCCCAACCAAAGTTGTAAAGTTCGTTTTCGACATGACAACTTGTACTTCTCATTATTGCAACGGGTCCACCTGTATAGCTGGTGGAACTTCTATCCTCAGATTTGAGCTTCCTTTTTAGGTAGGATTACTGGTTTGAGCCACCAATGCTTTGAAGATTTTTGTTTTTGTTTTTTAATGATCAAGCAGGTTTTTAAATACTAAGACTATATAATTTTGGTATTTTTTGAGATAAAGCTGTTCAGTACAGTTGAACTTATCACACTTTCTTCCATCTTATGTTCTATGGATTGGATTAATAAAATGTGAACGTATGTCTGGTGCATTTTGGCTTATTTCTAGCTGTGCTGTGCATTACGACTGCATCAGCATTTCCTTGTCTCGCCCCTTCATCCTGGTTTTGTGTTATTCTATCTTCATTTTCCTACCTTGGATCAGTGAATGTGGTACTTTTCTCATAACGTCACTCACAGGTTCTAATCCTCTAATTCCTCTCATGAATGCTCAGTGATATCTCAGTAGTGTCATTATTTTTCCTAAGTACTTAGCCCTATGTTACTGGGGGAGGATTTATTTTCAAGATTTGTCATCTGTCTGGCCCAGACCATAATACCCAGTGGCTCTCCACTGCTCATTACTAGGCAGATGGGACCTGCTGCTATGGTGGAAATCTGAGTACAGTGGCTCTTGAGGTGGTCACCAGGAATGGGCGGCTTGCTTGGAGAATCTGGCCTGAACAGATGGTGCTGCATTGGGGCCCCTGTGTACCAGCTGACTCTCAGGTTGTGGAGGATAGAATTGACTCTGATGTTTTATGGGGCCAAAGTCCCTTACATACCATTGGATGGAAGACTCAATCCAGTAATGTTCCATTTCCCAATCGGGAAATAACTCTGAGAAGACATTTTGGCTGTATTGGTACAGCTTTGCTGGCTAACAAGAACTAGCAGACATATGGCCTGTGGAAATACACGCGCACACATTCAACCAAAGGCTCATGAGCCAAATAGGTATCAAGTGAGGGACTTCTGGCTTTTTCACTTGAGAAGTTTTCAGGGCAAGCTCATAGAAGATTCCCCATGGGCTGTATAAAGGTTTGGCTTTGGCTACAACTACCACCAGTGAGCTTTACTTCTTCTGCTTGATGCCATACTCTTTATCTTGGGGATGCTTAGCAACCCAGCAGATTCCATCAGCCCATCTGCACATGCTACCAATTACAGGGCATCTCAGTCATCTGAGCAGCATCACTCAAGGCAGAGGCAGAGAGCTAGAATGTAATGGTAGTGTCTTGAGTCAGACAGGGCAACTTACCCTGAAAATCAAATATTCAAGGACTGTTTCCCTTTGCAAGGGTCATTGGATGCACTGAACAGCGACTGTGAATCCTCTGGTCTCTTAGGTCCAGAGGTTTTCATCTTTCAATCTTGGAAATTTTTCTGTACCTTCATTCCTAGTACCTAGTACTTAGCAAACGCTCAGACATTTGCTTGAAGTGCAAAGATAAGGAAAAAGCATATAGATCACATGGAAGACCACTACTACCTGCTTTTTTTTTACATTTGGTTCACAAAGCTATGTCATCTAAGTATTGGGTTGCTCTTTTGGCTGATTCTAAAGATTTCAGCTCTATAACCAGTCATGTCAGGTGTTCTAATCTTTGAGTTCACAGATAAAACAACAAAATAGCATGAACTTGGAAAATGTAGCTATAATTTTGTTGAGATATTTCCAGAGAAGGCATCCTTATAGCTTCCTGTGTTGAAGGACTGTATGCATATATTTGGCATGAACTTTGAAATGATTTTAGATGAGGTAGTGAGGTCATGTGCTGTCTCCTTAAGTCCTGTAAACATAGAGTTGAAAGCCACAGTGGCTTCTGATGCCTCTGTCAGACTCAGAAATCCCTCCAGAAGCATCTTTAAGTGGTACTGCTCCAGTATTAAAAAAATCATACTAAAAAAACAAGCACCTAACTGATACATAAAGATGTAAAAATTAAGCCAGGCGTGGTGGCACATGGCTATAATCCTAGCACTCAGGAAGCTGAGGCAGGCAGATCGCTGAATTCCTGGCCAGCTTAGGCTTATATATAGTAAGATCTTGTCTCAAAAGCAAGCCAAACCATCTCTCCCCAAACAACAACAACAACAACAACAATCTCCTGAAGAAAAACAAAACAAAGCTCAAAGATTGAACATAGGTTCAGTCTTTGACACATTTGTACAGATTAGTGGCGTTTGGTATAACATTTCCATATAGCATATGGAAATGTTAATTTCCCCTTTTCTACCCTCCCATCCCCACCCCTTTTCTAATCTCTAGTGATTACCTTTCTGCTTTCAGGTGGACTATTATATATGTCCATACTTTCTTTTCTGAGTTCAGGCCTTACACTTGCTAGGAAAGTGCTCTTACCTGAGTCATATCTTTAGCCTTTTTTGCTTTACTTTTTTTTTCAGCTAGTGTCTCATTTTCTGTTTGGACTAAGCCTGGATCATAATCCTGCTTCCTATACTTACCTTACAGCTGGTATGTGTCATCATACCTAGTCTCTTTGGTGAGATGAGAGTCAATAACTATCTGAGCTGACTTTGAACTGTGATCTTTTGAACTATACCTTCCAAGTGGCTGGGATTACAAGAATGAACCAGCATGCTCATCTACACTTGTCTTTCTGTGACTATATTATGTTATTTAACATAATTTCCTCTAGTTCCATTGGTACATGTGTCAGAATTTCATTTCTTTATATGCATTATATTTACCCCATTTTCTTTATCCATTAAAATGCTGGTGGACATATTTTTGCTTTTGTGAATAGTGCTGCAATAAACATGAGCACTAGGTATATCTTTGTTTAAAATCAGTTCTCTAATGGTGACGTTGACACATAGTAAGTCCATACTACTAAAATCTGCAGTTGGAAAGTTTGGACAAATGTATCTTGTAATCACTAGTCCAAAAAATACAGCCATGTCTTTTGCTCTAGGAAGTTCCCTTGTGGCCAAGTTCACCACCCCTTATTCTCATCACCTAGATGCCCACTGATCTAATTCCTATCACCATAGGTTAGTTTGGGCAGTTTAAAGACTTCTTATATATAGGATTGTACATTCTAGTCTCTCTTTTTGGGACTAAGGGATTCTGACATCTCTTTGCTCAGCATGTTTTTGAGGTCTTTGTATTTTCCAACAACTCTAATTTCTAGCCTATCTTGTGAAGTTCTATGAAAAGGAATAAGACTCAGTAATCACAGTTGCATTCTTTTCTGCTCAAGATGAGCCTATCAAAGGGCTTTGGAGTTTTTTGAGGAAAGGAGGGTTAGGAGTCTGGCCCAAGTAGGGTCTTAACTGTCTCAAATTGCTCAGGACTCTTTGGATATGGAACTTTCAGTGATAAGACCAGATGAGCCCTAGGCATATTCTGATAGGCTGGTCGCCTTAGCCCCATTTGAGAAATACTATAAGAAACATTAGAGCACCAGATTAGGAGCTTTTAACTAGTAGGGAGAGAGCAAGAGAAGCAGGCATTTTATTTTTTCTTAGCCACAAGAGACCTACTCAGGGAAATCCTTCTGGAAGCCAAATTCAGCTAGAGCATTTGCTGAGGGATTATGCATCACTTCCCTGATTTCAGCTGGTTTAAAAATTACATCCACTATAGCTTACTTTCCTTATTTATTAGACATATTAGGTTTTATTACTTTTCTGCCTTCTGGTGTAGTATTTTAAGAGCTCCAGCACTGCCAATATTTAGTTCTTATATATAAAATGAAGATTAAGAAGTATGTATTTGGAAGTACTAATATTAGTACACTAAATCACTGTTATTTTTTCAAAGTGTTTGGTTTGATGAACTCCAGCTTGATTACGTTGATGTCAGTTTAATTTTTAAATCCAAGTAGACTTCTAAGCTGAATTACAAGACCTTTTTCTATCAGGCTTCTCAGAAGGGTATGTGTGGATCTCTTATTATAGCCGAAATAATTCATTAGTTATACATTGGCAGAACACAGTCACCTGCTGATGTTCAAGTAAACTATAATCTCCCTTTTTCCTTTTGGGGTAGATGAACTCCCCGGCAGTTTACTGTGCCGCATAATTTTCCACATAAATTCTGAAATATGACACTCCTATAAGCAGGCAAGATTCCAAAGGTAATATTTCCTAAGTACCACTGGTGATGGTGTGGCAGTTTTAAGAGGATATCTGTGAGCCTTTACATATTTTATTAACTATGTGAGGCTTTTTAGGCTTCTCTTAAAAGATATTTCTCTGTCTTTAAGTTTTGATTGTAAAAGTTAGTAGATAATGCAGGAATATATCACTTATGGCAAAACTAAAACATAAACAAGTCTCCTAGGACAAAAAGAAAAAGAAATTTCATCCTTGCTTCTACAAGCCCCATTTCAGTCAGAGTAATGGCTGTCCTCCTAGTTTTTAATGTGTAGTCGAATTCAGGCTGTAGTTTTGCCTACCACATCCACTTAAGGGACACGAATCACAGTATAGACATACATTGTAGAAAGAAAGTAGAAAAAGCATTTCAAAGATTTTTGGTTAAGTGTTAAATTATTTCAATTTACTTTATTATTTTCAAAGCTATATTGGTGTATAGTGTGGCCACTTCCCTGTCATTGTTTCAGGGGGTGGTTAGATTATTTCTGGTGTATGTTTTTGTTTTGTTATGTTATTTACTCTGGTTAGTCAGCTTTCTATCCCTTTGACAAAATACCAGAGATCTACAACTTAGAGGATCACCGTCTCAGCGGTTCCAGTCCCGGGATGGTTGGCTCCTTAGCTTTTGGGCCTCTGGTAAGGCAGCACATAGGCTTGTATGTGAGTGTTTGGTGGAGCACAGCTGCTCACCTCATAGCAGCCAGGAAACAAAGAAGGGGAGACAAGGGGCCTGGGGAGCATGGGTAGCTTCTTCCCACTAGGCCCCACCTATGAGACGTTTCGTCACCTTCCAGTAGTGCCACAGACTGATAGCTAAGCCTTTAATACAGGCACCTTTTGTGGCACATCTCAGATCTCAATTTATAACAGTTATTATGAACAGATTTGTATGTCTCTGTATATGTCAGTGTGTCTCTAAATATCTGAATTGCTGTGTCAATGAAAAATGTTGTTTGTTGTCTACTTGTAAGTGTGAGTCATATAAAGATTCTCAGGCAAGCTTAGGACACTTGGCTTATTGATTCACTTACCATTTATTTCATGGGCTTTACTTGAGTTGAGAATTTGAATGAATCTGAGTACTTCCCCATGGATAACTGCTAAGATGTTTCCATATAATAAACCCTAATGAAACTGTTGAGCATGGAACATCAAGAAATTACCTTCAACTAAAAGAAAAAGAAATTTCATCCTTGCTTCTATAAGCCCCATTTCAGTCAGAGTAATGGCTATCCTCCTAGTTTTTATGTGTAGTTGAATTCAGCCTGTAGTTTGCTACCACGTCTCAAGTTAAGAGCCTAGTTCTTTAGTTAGGTTTGGTGGTTCAAGCATATAATCCTAGCTATTTGGTGTGTGTGTGTGTGTGTGTGTGTGTGTGTGTGTGTGTGTGTGTGGTTCCAGGCTACATCAGGCCAAAAGGTCATGAATCTCCAGTCGGATCATCCCTAGCAACATGAGGAAAGACAAGTAAGAGGATTTGAAGCCCAGGCCAGTCTGGGCATAAAGCAAGACCCAACTTTGAGCATAACCTATGGAAAATAGGCTCAAGGCATTGCTCAAATGATGGAGCTTGTGCTTAATAAACGTAAGTCCATGATTTCACTTTCCAGTACTTCTAGAAGAGTCTGGTTCTTTAGCATCTTCATAATAATCTCATTTTTATATTTTTGTATGTTTTTGTCGTCATGGGGCCTGAACTCTGGGCCTGGGCACTGTCCCTCAGCTCTTTAGCTCATTTGAGCCACAGTGCCACTTTCAGCTTTTTCTACTTATGTGGTGTTGAGGAATCAAACCCAGGGCTTCATGCATGCGAGGCAAGCACTCTACACTGAGCCACCTTCCCAGCCTTGCCACTTTTATCTTTTTTTAGCTCATTAATTCTTAGCTCACTGACAATAATTTTTTTGCAAAAATTAATAACAGGATAGCAAAGTATGGCTTATATTTTATTGCTATTTTAAATGAGGTGATACCACTTACTAATCTACCATGAAATATTTTCATAAGTAATTGAAATAAAACTGTTATGCTTGTATGGGTAAATGAGAAAGGATAAAGCTCATAAGATGGGGTGGTTACTTTATTAGTAGTTAATTTCAACCTAACTTAATACATTTGTTTATGGTCACAGAAACTGTTGACTTCATTGGAGATACGAGTTGCAAAATCTAACAATTAGATATGTGAACTGAAATTCTTACTTCTTGCTTGTGATGAGATGAATATAATTTTCAGATGACATTTGTATTGAGAACTGTCAAGTATCTCAATGTTTAAACTTCATTGTTAAGATTTTTCTTTGGAATTTCCAGTGGGTTCATATTTTTGCTCTGACCCCTTAACAGATACTTTCTGTTTGCATTTAATTTCTGCTTTTACTTCTTTCTTATTCTCTTCTGTCCTATTGCCAGACTTGGGCTTTTTGACTCTTGGGGAGCTAGACAGGGGCACATATACTTGCAATTGAGGATCATTCAATCCAGAAAAAACCTGAGATACCTGAACAGGGAACAACCAGCCCAAGAACTTGAACAAATTGCAAAATTCTTACTGCTAAAGTATTCACTTTTCAACATCCCATGGACAATACCAATTTAAACTCTTTTGGAACAAAGCAGGGAAGGTTTTTATCTACAACATTCCTACATAAAGCCTCTGTGGACATTAGACCACAGTGGATGTCATTGCCATTCACATGCATTGGGCTGCAAGAAACAAAGCTCTGACCAAAATTGGACTAGTTGTAGCTATTTATTCATTAAATTACTCAGAAGTCTGGAGCAAGCAGAGTGATGTTCAGTAGTTCAATACATCGAGGACATCCTAACCTGCTATTTTTCCAGATGTTGGTGAATAGTTGCTGAAAGCTCAGTGATCTTTCTTAGCATCCTGCAAACCCCAAAGTTTGTATAATTAGGTCTTTCTTTGAGATCCTTCCCCTTCTTCTTACATGTATTGTTCTTAAATCCCTGCTTGTCTCCAGTAGCCTTCTGGCTGGCACTGTAGCACAGGCACATTCCATCTCATAGGTGCTGCTGCTTTGAAAGTCAGAAAGGAGGTGAGCCATGAAGCAGGAGCCTTGTCTGGGAGGCATGCTCATCATGATGAGAGTATATGGGTGTGTTTTTATTCCTCACATTGGTTCCATGCTTTTCTTTCTTTGAGTTATAGTTTTTATAGGATTGAAGTTGGGGGACAAATCTCAATTATGTCTTTAGATATAATTAATATAAGCTAAGGTACAAATGTAGAACATAGTAACAGAAAAAGAGTAATAGAAAATGAGTAAAATAAACTAATATAGAATATTACTAGAAGGTCTTTATCACAATAGTGACTCCACCGGCAAGTTGACAGTATGTTTGTTCTCAGTAAGTTCTCTTTGCATGTACACACATTTATAACACACATACACATATACACTTTTTCTGTGTACACATGTGCTCACATTTTTTTCCTCTCTCTCACACACACAAACACATACACACATATACACACATCATGGGTCGTGGGAAAAAGCCCCACACTTTGGGAAGAAGGGTGAACTGATGCCTCCTTTCTGTTTTTGTTTTGTTTTGTTTTTGTTTTTGTTGTCAGTCCTGGGACTTTACTCAGGGCCTGGTTGCTTTCCTTGAGCTTCTGTGCTCAAGTCTAGCATTCTAACACTTGAGCTACAGCTTCATTCCAGCTTTTGGTGGTTAATTGGACATAAAAGTCTCATTAACTTTCCTGTTCTGATGGCTTCAAATTGGTCAAATTTCAGCCTTCTGAGTAGCTAGGATTACAGATATGAGTTGCTGGTGCCCAGTTCTTCCTATTCTCTTTTCTCCTCATCCTCTCTCTTCTCCTGTCTCTCTTCCTCTCTCCTCCATTTTCTCTCTTCCTCTCTCCTCTCTCTCTGTGTGCTGGTACTGGGACTTGAACTCAGGACATGGGAGCTGTCCCTGAGCTTCTTTGTTCAAATGCTTACCACCTGAGCCACAGCTCCACTTATGGCGTATTTATTTAATTATTTTATTTATTTATTTATTTTGTCACTTGTGAGGCTTGAATTCAGACCAAGGTGTTGCTCCTGAGCTCTTCTGCTCAAGGCTAGTGTTCTACCACTTTGAGCTACAGCTCTGCTTCCAGTTTTTTAGTGGTTAATGGGCGATAGTCTCACAGACTGTCCTGCCTGGGCTGGCTTCAAACTGTGATTCTCATGAGTAGCCAGAATTACAAGTGTGAACCACTGGTGCTCTGCAATGTGTGCCTTTGGGTGATTAATTGAAGATGATGGAGTTTTCTGTACAGACTGACTTTGAACCAGGATTCTCAGATCTCAGTCTCCTGAGTAGGTAGAATTACAGGAGTGAGTCACTAGTACATGGCTCTTTTCTTTGTTGTTGTTGTTTTTAATCTTCCCTCTTGTATATTCTTGAGTTCAGTAGAATTTCTTGTATCAAGCAAGTATTCTAGAAATTTGGAGGAAAGAATTTGAATAAAATAAATACTATTGGAAAATGTATGTTCTTTGCTTTATGCTTTATAGTTTGCTTTTTTTTGGCTGCCCTCGTAGATTTGGATATTAGTTGTCTACAGTATTGGATTGGGCCTGAAAGATGTATTTAATGTTTAAAAAATTTTTTTTGGTGCTGGTCCTGGGGCTTAGATTCAGGGTCTATACTCTGTCTCTGAACCTTTTTGTTCAAGGCTAGTAGTCCACTATTTGAGCCACAGCTCTACTTCTGGCATTTTGGTGGTTAATTGGAGATGAGTCTCAGGGACTTTTCAACCTGGCTTGGACTTGAACCCAAATCCACAGATCTCAGCTTCTAGCATGGCTAGGATTACAGCCCTGAGCCACAAGTACCTTTTGTGTTTTTATTTATATTGAGAACATTAAAAAAATCCTAAACAGTCTTTTTTCTTTCAAATTTTGAAATCAACATGCATTTGCAATTGATAGCATCCTGCCAATATTGTCAACAAGGCAGTAGTGATGATTCACCCGTGCATCCCTGAGCAGACACAATTGGGTTGTTTTTCCATCTGGTCCAGTGGGACAGTGACAGCCCAGATGTCTCCGTTGGCAGATTGTTAAAACTATTAGCTGTCTGGAAAGTTTCTTTGACAATTTCTGGCTATATCTAGAAAGCAGCAGCATCAAAACTTGGAGCAAGGCGTCTGATGGCTGTCAGAGGAGATCTCAGAGATGGCATTGGAACACCCTTTGGAGCTTAAGGCTGTTGTGTAGAAAAATAGATATCAGAGATTCAAAAAAGTGATTCAGATGAATCAGACTGCAGAAATGTTGAGACTTTAAATGTTTTAACTCATAATGCCAAGTGTTCACAAAAGTAGCAAGTTGTTGAAAAAGCAAAACAACAACAAAAAATCCCCAAGCAATAAGAAAAACCCAAGTAAACCTAAAAGAACTTTTGCATGGGAGGCTGAAATCAGGATTGCAGTTCCAGGCCAGCATGGGCAAAATGTTTGTGAGACCTATCTTAACAGAAAAATCTGGGTTTGCTGGCACTTGCCTATTATCCTTATCAGTTCCCTGGATTGTGGCCCAGGGAGGCCTGGGGAAAAAAAAAATTCCTCCAAACCACCCTCCCCCCTCCCCCCGCACCAAAAAACCCTCCAACAATGCCCTATATTAAAATAACCAAAGCGAAAAGGGCTGGTACAGTACATCCCTAGCAAGCTGGAACTACTGAATTGTTGCTACTCACTCTACAACATTATCTATGCAAATGATATTCATAGATGAGCTAATGAATACAATGATTATTGCCCTTTTTTGCCCTGAGTTAATAACAGAACCTTATTTATTGATTTATTCTTCATTGCTGGGTTTTCTCTGTACTTACTAGTAATTCAGTGTGAAACTCTTTGAGTAGTCAGAAATTACTCTATGAGCATACATGTTATTAGAGTTCGAATTTCAGCTGACAGTTTAACATTTACACTCTTAAATGTGAGATCCTCTGCAGCTTATTGTGTTCACCTCTGAAGCCCCGGTTCACAGCTGAATGCTTTCCAAATAGTAGGACTCAATAAAGCCATGTTTTCTGGAACTGTCTGGGCTTCCCTGATTTGGTAGTGCTGTGTCCTATCCCCAGATAGGGGCACTGCACTGGTGTGACCAGAATGTGATTCATTCATGGAAGCCCTTCAACAGGACTTTTAATTACAGGCCCTTAGGGCTATTCCCAAGCTCTCCACAGGGATCAGCAGTCTTGTCTTGAAGGTCTGGTTGCAGGTCAGCAGATCAGTGTGGGGCTCTTAGATGTGGTTTTGCCAAATCCCAGTGGAATCTCAGCCCTTTACCCCCAAATCCCAGTCGGTGGCACCTTGGGCTCTTCCGTAAGCTATTACTCCTGCTCTGTTCAACTAGTTCTTCTCTTTTGATGTGAGTCTCACTTCTTCTAATTACTGGGAGAAAGTCAGTTGATTTTGCGTTTGGCTTTAGACGCTGTCTACAGTACTCCACTTTGATTTTAGCTTACTGCAGACAGCTGTACCAGAGAGGGAGCACTTTTAATAGTTATTTCAAACATTGGAAGTTGTTTGAGCTTTGTGAAATGAATGATTTAATCCAAGGAAGGAAGGAAAAACTCAGAGGTAGTTTAGTTACATCTGAGGTGACTTACAAGTGTCATTTATAAACTATTTCTGTCTCCTGTATACAAGTGTTAATATCTTGGGTCCATGGAAATTTTCATTTCAGATGGGTGAAAAGCTTTGTAGAAGAATGTTTTAGCACCAGTGACTTATGCCTATAATCCTAGCTACCAGGAAGCTGAGGTCTGAGGATGAAGGTTCAAAGCCAGCCCAGGCAGGAAAGTACATGAGACTCTTATCTCCAATAAACTACTTTTAAAAAGCCGGAAGTGGTGCTGTGGCAAAGTAGTAGAGCGCTAGCCAGTGCCTAGGCCCAGAGTTCAAGCCCCAGACTAGGCAAAAAAAAAAAAAAAAAAGAGAGAAAAAAAGAATGTTTTAACAATGAGAGGATTCTGAAGTCTTTTCACATTGTCTGGAGGCATTGTGGAGAGGGTTTATAATTGGTGATAAAGCTTTTAGAGTCTGATCAAATATGGTTTTATGGAGACTTTCACCACCAGCTTATTACTATTTTTTAATTAATTGAGTTCTAGTTCTTCATGCTCTAAGTTGTAACTTACAGAGGGACTTTACAGAAAAGAAAAAAAAAATCAGGTGCCTATAGCTCCTGCCTGTCATCCTAGCTACTCTGGAGGCTGAGATCTGAGGATTGAGGGTTGAAGCCAGCCTAGGCGAGAGTCTCAGTCTGTGAGACTCTTATCTCCAATCAACAACCCCCCAAAACAGGAACTGTGGCTCAATTGGTAGAGTACTTGCCTTGAGCAAAAAGGCTCAGGGATTGTGCCCAAGTCCTGAATTCAAGTTTCATGACTGGCATACACACACACACACACACACACACACACACACACACATACACATCATACATACATGTGCTTTATTTTTGTTGGTTGTGGGGCATGAACTCTGGGCTTGGGCGCTGTCCCTCAGCTCTTCAGCTTAAGGCTACCACTCTACCACTTGAGCCACATCACCACTTCCAGCTTTTTCTGTTTATGTGGTGCTGAAGAACTAAACCCAGGGCTTCATGCATGCAAGGCAAGCACTCTACCATTGAACCACCTTCCCAGCCCCTACATGTTTTTTTGGGGGGGAGGGTCCAGTCGTGGGGCTTGAACTCTGGGCCTGGGCACTGTCCCTCAGCTCTTCAGCTCAAGGCGAGTACTCTACCATTTGAGCCACAGTGCCACTTCTGGCTTTTTTCTTTTTGCTTATGTGATGCTGAGGAATTGAACCCAGGGCCTCATGCATGCAAGGCAAGCGCTCTATCACTGAGCCACCTTCCCAGCCCCACATGTGTTTTTTGATTCAAGTAATACGATCATTTCTTTCTTAAAGAAAGTGTAATTCTCAGACTTTATATATTTTCCTCTTTTAAATAGGAAGCATGTGTTTTTATGTTTCTACATTCTTACCAGATGGACTAAGAGAAATAAATAGAAAGGTGATTCTGTGAGGGGAAAATGATGGTGGAAACCAGAGACAAACATCATGAAGGAAAAAAATCCTGGTACTTTTAGAAAATCAAGGAACAGAAAGCAAGGGAAAATTTAGAACTTGTAATAATACATTACTAATCAGAAGTATCAAACTTTGGAAATGGGCCTCTGTATTCCTCAGATTGGAATGGGAAAACAGAAATTATTTCAGGTTAATTCTTGCTAGAATTGGGGGTAACAATGTTAGAGAAGAACTGTATTCATTACTTTTGTAACTGTAACCCCTCTGACATCACCCTTATAATAAAATAAAATAAAATAAAAGAATTTGTGGCAGCAATTGATTATATGGGGGTTAAGGTCTGGTGGAGCAAAAGAAGGCAGGATGAGGATAGACTAAAGAACTAACTAGTAGTGGACACTACAGCGACTCTGTGCAGAGCGATTGCCTACTTGAGTCTCCCCAGGCTGTGCTGTGAGAGGATCTTTCACTTCCCTTCCCACCTGCCAGTCTCCCTACAATGTTGCCCTTGGCAGGAACTAACTGCAAGCCAGTTGTCCAGGGAGCTGAAGAAATGAAGTGTTTTTGGTCTCAGCTCCATTAAGTACAGAGTACAGCACAGAAGGACAGGAATAGAGCTGTGAACAGACAAGGTGGTAATAAATGAAGCCTCTTGTGCCCCTTATGAACCCAAGTTTTCTGGAAAGCACTATAATGTTGGGCTAACACAGTTGAATATAACTTGAAGTCCAAGGAAGGTGTTGGAGTACATTGGTGTATCTAAGAAATTAGTCTTTACTAGAGAGAGGGCTTTTTTTTTGAGGGGAGGTTTGGTCCTGGGGCTTAAACTTAGCACTTGAGCTCTGTCTCTGAGTTCTTTTGTCCAAGGCTAGCACTCTACCACTTTGAGCCGCAGCTTCGCTTCCAGTTTTTGTGTAATTAATTGGAAACTTTTCTTCCCAGGCTGGCTTTGAACCTTGATCCTCAGATCTCAGCCACCTGAATAGCTAAGATTACAAGCAATAGCCACCGGTGCCCAGGTGGAAAGAGGGTCTTTCTTTGAATTCTTTGCCTAATTGATGAACCTACATAAATCATTGATTGATTCATCGATACATTCTGATGGGAGCATTATTTTTATTATTGATGATGAACTTACATAAATCACTGATTCATCAATACATTTTGATGGGAATATTATTATTTTTGGTGAGATTTGTTTTTGAGAGCAAAACCAGTACATGGTGTTTTGGAACATTTCAAATTGTTGAAAAATATACACATGATTTTTTTTTCTGACTGCACCTAGCATTAATACTTATGGGACTGCTCAGATGTCTGTATAGGGCTTCCACACAGCAGCTCCTCCATATGTTCTGAGTTCAGAACAGGTTCTGGGGATTATGAAGACCCTAATTCCTTGTACTTGGGAAAAGAGAAAAGAAAGGAGAGAGGTGCTCAAAGATGGAGCACTAAGCTTATTCTAAGAGATTTAGACCAACTGTAGTGGTGATATCAGTGAAGAGAGTGAAGATAGGAATAGGGTGAGGTTTGGCAGAAGGATGACAAGTTTAGGCCTGCTAATGATTTGCGCTTGTCTGTGGGATGTCGAAGGGAACATTGCTAGTACGGTTTTAGCTGACTAGTGGACTATAACTTTAGGACATGGTCCATAGTGCACTCGGGTGCTTCTGGAGGAATGTAGATAGCAGGAGAACCTGGGTTTCAGCTGTGGTAAGTCTTGACTGCACAGGAAGGAAGGTGAAGGAGCTAGGTGAGGGTGCCCTTCTCCCTTCACACGAGCCCTAAAGAGAACAGAACCATCGTCTTCAGTAAAAAGTTTTAGTCTATTCTGTTTATAATCAGCATGAATAATGGCTACATATACCACACAGACAGACAGACAGACAGACACACTTATGCACACACACATATATTTTTCCTTGTGCCAGTAGTAGGTTTTGAACTCAGGGCATTGCACTTTTTTGCTCAACCTCTTGAGCCACAACTCTGGTCCAACTTACACATGTTAAATCATGGCACAGATACAAAGGTGGGAGGACAAAACATTTAACAGCTTGTTAAGTTGATTCATAGCTCTTAGATATTTAGGCTTATGGTATGAAGGATTCTATTTGTACTTTTCTCAGGCCCTACATGTCAGGAATGGGACTGTAAAGTTATTGACGCTCAATAAGCAGGCTTAAGAAATTTCCATGCCCACAGGTAGAACAGAGATGCCTAATGAACGTGTATACTTGAGAGATGGTTGTTTACTGTGAAATTGATTAAGGGGCAGCAGAAGGACTCTTGTAGAGAAGTTGGTGGGAACAGAGGAAGGAATATGAGCTTTGGGGCTGCGAAGATGGCCCAGTGGTAGAGCGCTTGCCTTGCATGCATGAGGCCCTGGATTCGATTCCTCAGCACCACATAAGCAAAAAGCTGGAAGTGGTGCTGTGGCTCAAGTGGTAGAGTGCTAGCCTTGAGCTGAAGAGCTGAGGGACAGTGCCCAGGCCCAGAGTTCAGGCCC
>NW_012267220.1:28091651-28104981 GCF_000151885.1 Dipodomys ordii | reverse complement strand
TTGAATTTGTAGATAGCCTTGGGAAGTATTGCCATTTTCACGATGTTAATCTTTCCAATCCAGGAGCATGGGAGGTTTTGTCATTTTTTAAGTTCTGTGTTGATTTCCTTTTTCAAGATTTTAAAGTAGAAAGAGAGCTTTCTGAGTCAAGTGGCCAGTCAGTTCTGAATTAGCTAGAGCCAGGATATTGCAGAAGCAGATGAGGTTAGTTTCTTTGTTCAAAATGTGGCTTTCACTATTATCAGCACCATTCTCTCAGGCAAAAATGAATGATGAGCTCTGTCTATAAGCTGAGAAAATTCATGTGAAGGCCCTTTTTTTTTTGGGTCGGTCATGGGGCTTGAACTCTGGGCCTGGGTGCTTTCCTTCAGCTCTTCAGCTCAGGGTGAGCGCTCTACCACTTGAGCCACAGTGCCACTTCCGTTTTCTCGTGGTTTATTTGAGATAAGAGTCTTATGAACTTTTCTGCCCAGGCTGGCTTTGAACCATGATCCTCAGATCTCAGCCACCTGAGTAGCTATGATTACAGGCATGAGCCACCAGTGCTCAGCTTTGTGAAAGACCTTTTAAAGTAACAGATGTGGATGGCGTGCACCTACAGTCCTAGGTACTTGGAAGGCGGACATTGGGAGCATTGTGATTTGAGGCCAGCCCAGACAGAAAAGTTTTTTGTTTTGTTTTGTTTTTTTGGTCCAGTCGTGGGGCCTGAACTCTGGGCCTGGACGCTGTCCCTCAGCTCTTCAGCTCAAGGCTAGCACTCTACCACTTGAGCCACAACGCCACTTCCGGCTTTTTTCTTTTTGCTTATGTGGTGCTGAGGAATCGAACCCTGGGCTCCATGCATGCAAGGCAAGCGCTCTACCACTGAGCCACCTTCCCAGCCCTCAGAAAAGTTCTTGAGATCCCTTCTCTATAGCTGGATGAGTAGCATGTGCCTATCATCCTAATTTCATGTAAAGCTGAAAATGATAGGATCTTATTTCCAGTCTAGCCCAGGCAGAAAATTCCACAAGATGAATTTTAGAGGAAGAAGCTGGATATGTTGGCATATACCTCATATCCTAGCTACCACAAGAAGCATAAAATGGGAAGGTTTAAGTCCAGGTAAAAGCCCATACCAGAAGAAAGACCCTATCTCAAAAATAATCAGTGCAAAAACAGGGCTGGAGACATAATTCAGTGTTAGATCATCCACCAGACAAACACAAGTACTTAAATTTATACTTAAGTACCACTAAAATATAGGGCATTGAAGCAGCAGAGATGGGTAATGCTGTGCACAAGGCATTCCTTAGGGCTACATTGCTTTTCCTTGACAGTTTTAATCCTCCTTGTTGTGTATTTTTGCTAGAACCAAACTTTATAGGAATGTAGTTTTATGGTATTGTTATATGGGAATTCAATTGCAAGATACAGAGAGGTCACATGGGGAGTCTTCATTAGAAAGCCAGCGACTTCATGTGGACACATGTCCCCACAAAATTTGCAGCCTCAAATACACTTAACACTGCTAGAAAACTGAGCCATGAAACTAGTAAAGCAAAGAAAGAGCAGAAACACAATCTCAACAAACTAGATCACCTCCATGGAGAGCTGAAGTGGATGCCATGTGACCTGAGGAGAGTCGGGAGACATGATGCATGGCACAAAATGGTGGCTGAGCTGGTTGTGGCCTAAATGGGGTCATGGTCAGAGGTCAAGGTCACAGCTAGCTTGAGACTCTAGTGAGTTCATGGCACAGGACTGGCAAGTCTAGTAACCTATTGTCCAAGTCCCTGCCTCTGTCTCTAGGAATTCAGGCACACCTATGACTTGGGGGTAGGACTTTACCTCATCCACCAAGAAGACAAGATGGTGCCAGGTAGACCCAATTCCCTATCATCCACTAAGTTGCCACCAGTTAGGCCCAGTATCCTTATTTCAGTAGGAATTTTCTTTTTTCCCTTAAAATTTTTTTTATAAAGATGATATACAGTTATGTAAGTCAAATAGTGAGTACAGTTATTTTTGGACAATGTTACCTCTTTCCCTTAGTCCCTCCATTTCTGTACTCCCCCCACCCCAATCTTACCCTTCCAAAGACAGATACACAGGCAACACAAGAAGAAAAGAAAACAAATGCAGCAACAAAGAAAAAAAACTTCATTTCCTGGAGTTCATTTTGAGCAATATTATCTTATATGATCAAATACACATAGGCATTGCACCATTGTTTTCCTCGCCTAAGAATATCCTCCTTTGCTCTCATTGTATGTGCATGTCCAGAGTCCTGTATAATGTACCATAGTCTAGTGCATTTCAGATCTAGCTTCCGCACACGAGAGAAAACATGTGCTGTTTGGCTCTCTCAGCATGGGTAGGAATTCTTTTTAAAGATAGAAATTACCTTTGATGAATACCTGGAGGAGGAGGGTGCTTTTCTATTTTAAAGATAGAAATTACCTTTGATGAATACCTGGAGGAGGAGGGTGCTTTTCTATTTTTTCAGACCAAGACATGCTGTGACATGGGATGTGACACACTGGGGTTTCCACACCACTAGTATGCTAATGCTGGAAAATGTGCCAGGGGTCATTCATTCATTTATTCAGTAGAATCAACGTGATAGCAGAATCAGTGATCTCCCTGGTCCTTTGCTATTGTCCAGTCTGAAATCCTGGTCCCTAATTGGGGTTTCCAACTTCGATGGTTGATCCAGCCATTGTAAGTAAGGTGTGGGGAGTGACAAATGTTGCCTTCTGTTTTCTGCAGTTTGTGTGGGAAAACTGGAGGAAGCTTGTGTGCCCTTGAAGAGGAGGGGAGGCTCATAAACACCTCCGAAAAACATGCCACTCTTTTTGCTTATTTTTGCATTCAGCTTCTGTAGTCAACAATCTGGCAGCCTTTGCAGGCCTTAGTTTTACTCCATTAGTATTCCACATTGTAGTTCCCTTTATAGTGCACTTCAATGCTTAAGTTCTATTCTTCAGCTGTTGTTTAAAGGGACGAATGAATGGGTCACTATTTAGTCAACACAAAATTACCCACAGAGATCAGTGTTTGAAACTGACATTTTTCAATGTAAGAGGCAGTACAACCCCCCCAAACAAACAAACAAAAAAAGAGACAGTACAGATGACTATATAAACTAATAAAATTACACACAAATTCACTACCTTTTAGTGGATTTACTCAACTCTTGTTATAAAGGCATGACCCTGAGTTGAGGTGAAATAAATGACACACTTCATCCTGATCCACGCTCAAAGCCTTTGAGAAACTGGCCAACCCTGACACCTACATCTCAGGCCATGATGTCTCAGTGGTCAGTGTTGCTGTAATTTCAGCATTCTTGAGTTTTCTTTATGAAGCTCTAGGGCTAGTAGAGAGGCTCACGGGGCTAGTTGACATATTTTTTAATGTTCTCCAGAGAATAGCAGTTTGAAAGAGCCTAACAGAAAGCTTTTATTTTATTTTTAATTAGCACACATTGGTGGTATATGGGGTTATATTTCTATACATGCAAGCAGTATATGCTGATCAACCTCATCCCTTCTGGTACTGTCCTTCATCCCACTCTCCTATCCTAAAATAATCTCAACAATAATCTCGCTTCTATCTTCATACATGGAGAAAAGCTACTTCAGCCATATTCATCTGCATTTACCCTCATTTTCGCCTTCCCCCATCTTGCAACTGTTCCTTTATCTGAGCCCATTTTATTTTTGTTATTCATTTTTGTTTATTTTGTGTGAATTAATTGTTCCAAGGAGTTTTACTGTGGCATTTCAGAGTGCATATATTACATTTTGCTTAGAATAACGCTCTTTTTTTTTGTTTGGAAAGCTTATTTTAATGTCATAGTGTGTGTGTGTGTGTGTGTGTGTGTGTGTGTGTGTGTTGTGTGTGTGCAGATTGTGAGGATTTTGGGGTGTGTGTATGTGTGCAGATTGTGGGGATATTGGGATGTGTGTGTATGTGTTCTGGGCTTGAATTCAGGGCACTGTCATTGAGCTTTTTGTTTTCTCTCTTAAGGCTAATGCTATTCCACTTGAGCCCAGGCCCCATTTCTGGCTTTTTGCTGGTTAATTGGCAATAAGAGTCTCATGGACTTTTCTCCCTAGGCTGGGCTTGAACCACAGTCCCCAGATGTCAGCCTCTTGAATAAGTAGGATTACAGGAATGAATTAGTGATGCCAGGGTAGCGTTTTTATTTTGTGAACAGTAGACCCTTGGTATCCACAAATACATGATTCTAAAGAGACCACCATTGAGGAAAAAATCTATAAATGCTCAGGATACATAGACTTAATTATTCTGGGATTACTTAAATTTATCTATACTATATGTATATTAAGTCTGAGAATACATAAATGGAAGTCATATGGAGTAGGCTACATTATTGTTACAAAAGTCATGTTGCACATATCAGTACTGCTCACAAACCGTAGATCTTGTTCATGCTCTTCATCTTTAATACTGCCAATGCATGATTCATTCTTTCCCATGATACTGCCTAGCTTCCAAGAAAGACTTGACTCCTTCCAACGAATCTACAATTTTCACTTTAACACTTTAATTATGCTTTGTCACTTTCAATTAAACTCGCTTTATTGCATCATATCATTTTTTGGGAAGAATCTGTCACAAAGTTAAGGGACATGCTCAGCAAGTTACATGATCATAAATACAATTGATGATAACACAGGGCTCACTGAGAGCTTCCCCACATCAATGGAGAATTAAATTGTTCTAAAAACTTCTTTGGGTCTTTCTGTCCATTTATTTTTTGATTGCACTTGGTCAAAATGATGTGTAATAAATTTTTGAAAAAGGCAAGTTCACAGTATATCTCTGGGAAGATACTAGGAATTGCTTTGTAACATAACAAATGTTGGAAATATTTCTGGAAAGTTGGAACCCTTAACTCTTCTATTAAAGAGGCACCCTCACTATTGCGGGACATACTTATATCTGCAACCTCAACAGATTCAGATGCATATATGAGAACTTTGCCTCCCTTCCTTCCCATCCCTTCCTTCCTTCCCTCCCTTCCTTCCTTCCTTTCTGTCCTGGGGCTTGAACTCAGGGCTTGTGTACTGTCCCTGAGCTTTTGTGGTCAAGGCTAGCACTCTACTACTTGAGTCACAGCTCCACTTCTGGGAGATAAGAATCTCATGGACTTTCTTGCCTGGACTGGCTTGAAACCTTGATCCTCAGATCTTAGCCTCCTGAGTAGCTCCAATTAGAGATATGAGCCACCGATGCCTGACTTTTCACTTTAATTTTTAAGATGTTTTGCTGCTGCTACCACCGCCTCTTCTACCTCCTCCTTGTCTTCCTCTTCTTCCTTTACTTCCTCCTGTTTCTCTTCTATCCCTCTTTCTCCTCTTTACCCTCTTTTTCATTCTCCTCCTGCTCCTCTTCCTTCTCTTCCTCCTCCTTTTCCTCCTCTTCCTCCTTCTTTTTCTCTTCCACCTTTTCTTCTTCCTCTTCCTCCTTCTCCTTTATCCTCTTGGTGCTGGGGACAAACTTAGAACCTTGGGCTTAGTAGGTAAGCACCCTACCACTAGGCACATCCTGAGCCCTTGTTCTTTTGAGTCATTGTCTTACTAGGTAACTGAGCCTGGCCTGAATTCTTGATCTTCCCACCTTCACCTCCTGAGTGCTAGGATTACAGGTGTATACCCTTATATCTGGCTATGTTGTTGCTTTTTTATTTTAAAATTTCAAAGAACTTTACTTAAAAGACCAGGCCAAAAAATAAAATAATACGAGCTGGGGAAATCACAAAGCACCAAATAAAGTTAGAGGCTAGGAGGCCATAGCTGCCCTCCTTGGAGCTTTGAGTCTGTTGGATGAATGGAAAGGGATGACCTATAAATTTTTGTCATGGCTGTGGGTAGAAAGTGACGCCTGAGTCAGGTGAGGCAGTGCAGGGGATGAGGGAGGATTGTGGGGGAACATTCAACCTTGTAGGCAAGGTCACCTTCCATAGTCAGTGTGTTGTTGCTTCTTAACACATGGATATAAGCATTTCTTGCCTAAGTATTATAAATATTTCAAACCTCAGTAGGTTTGGGGGATACATAAACACACACACACACACATACACACACACATACACACACATTTCTATATACACATCATATATCCTCTTCTCTTGTCCAGCCTTGAGATTATAACAACAGTTTGGCTAGAGGCATAGGGAACCTGGTATGGCCAGGGTCTTTACACAGCCATTTTTAGTTCCTTCTACACTTCATTGATGTATGTGAACAGAGAACTCAACGCTGCTCCATCCTCTGAAGCACTGGAGTAGCTTTGGGTCTTCCTGAGTCCTTCTTCTAACAAATCCACTAGTTAGCAATGGGCAGCCACTATTATTGGAGTCACGCATGCCAAACCCCTGTGCCTAATTCTCAAAGTTGGTGTTGGATCTCCTTGTCTCTGAACTTAAAACTTTGATCCTTGTTCCTGATTTCTGTTTTTTTTTTTTTGGTCAGTCGTGGGGCCTGAACTCTGGGCCTGAACGCTGCCCCTCAGCTCTTCAGCTGAAGGCTAGCACTCTACCACTTGAGCATCAGCCCCACTTCCAGCTTTTTCTGCTTATGTGCTGCGGAGGAATCGAACCCAGGGCCTCATGCATGCAAGGCAAGCACTCTACCACTGAGCCACCTTGCCAGCCCCCCTTGTTCCTGATTTCTGTTGAACACTACTACTTTTTCTTCTGATAAGTGGCCTTGATTCTTCATTATGCTGTAGGTGGAAACTTTATGTTCTAGCTCAGTTTTATAGGTTTCAGTTCCCATCATTGGCCACTGACCAACCTAGATACTTTCTGAGCAGCAGCTGTTTCAGTGCAGTGAACTGCCTTTCTTCAATTCTTTTTTATGGCCACCTTCTTTTCTGTGTTAATGATTATTACCCTTTTTCAGCCATCAACCCAATCTGCCATTACATTTCAGGTGCATGAATGACTATTCTTTTGTATGCTAAAGGTCAAATTAACATAAAGATACCCATTTTTATGTGAGGCACTCATTGTTGATGATTGAGAATAAAAGCCTGTTATCAAGACAGGTGCTTCTTTACAGCATTTTCTCTGTGTTCAGGCTGCATCCTCTGACAAAACCTTATCTGGTACATAATTGTTTAAAAGCCTTTTTCTATTAATTGATTTGTCTTTGGTGTGCTGTTGGCACAGAAGAATTTACATTTATTTGGGAGATTGTCCACTTGAGTTTCTATGAGCCCTACTAGAGCATATGTCTTATTCTATGGTTAAGTAGTTATTTGGCTTATTTTAATCTCCTAGTGATAGATGAATGACGGATTTTCCCCTCTACCATATCTTTACATTTACAAATCAGGCCTCACAAAATCATTAGTGTCAGGAACATTCAAGAGTTTTATATCATGATAATGTCTTAATCCTTCCTCTTTGGTTACAGAAATAAATTCTTCCTGACTAGATCTCCACCTGGGCAGGCAGGAAACAATTGCTTACCACATCCATCACTTCTGTCTGCACATTATCATGTTTCAAAGGTTTTCCCATTAATCCTGTGGAAGCTAGAATCACTCCTAATTATAATCCTGTTTTGCCTCTTTATTTCTGGATGTGCTTGTTAATTCATGTCCATCCTGCAGTGATCTGTAACATAGTGCTATTATCAGCCCTTTTGTCTTTAAAAGCTTCTTGTCTGCCATTTTGACTAAGATTGATTAACTGCACTTTGTTGAAATCGATCATTTTGGATTAAAAAAATCTATTCTGTATATTTCTTCTGGCTACTTAGGCATGGCTTCACTATTCTTACCCCCATTTAATCAATCTGCCAACCCGGATTCTTTTTCCTTTCTGGCTTCCTTTCTCTTGCTCTTTCCTTTTTAAAGAACTGTTAATCTTGATCTCTTTATTTCTCTACCCCTCTTGTAGATGACACCCCTGAGATGAAAAGCCCAGCTGCAGGAGTCAGTGAATAAATTCTCTTTTCAAATCTGGCCAGACACGACTCCCATTTTTATAAAATGAGAAATGATAGTCTTTCTACTTTGTGATCTTTTCCTTAAAGTTTTTGGAGTGAAAGCCTTATAATTGGCTACTAGGTACTCTGCAATGTCACTGTAACATTCTTCTTATTTATAGTCTCAAACTCCTATTTGCTAATCTTAGATACTAACCTACTTTTGTGTTTTTCTTTTAAGATATTGAGGTGTTGAACTACAGTCTTGTGCTAGGCAAGTGCTTTTACTACTGAGCTATATTCTGAATACCCTGGTTTTTTTTGACATATAAATTAATATTTTATTTTCTCCTCCTAGGTACTGACTTTAACATAGATAGCTTACCTCTGCCTCGGGAAGCTTACCATGATTGGGCTCTCTTCCATGAAGAATCCCCCAAAAACAACTATAAACTCTTCCATAAGCCAGTCATTACCTTGTTCAACTACACAGCTACATTCAGCAGGCATTCCCATTTGCCACTCACTACCCAGTACTTGGAGGGTGTAGAAGTCCTGAAGTCACTACAATATCTAGTTCCTTTGCAGTCTAAAAACAACCTAAGGAAAAGACTTGCTCCCCTGGTTTATGTACAGTCAGACTGTGACCCACCGTCAGATAGAGACAGCTATGTTCGAGAGCTGATGACTTACATCCAGGTGGATTCCTATGGTGAGTGTTTACAAAACAAAGAACTCCCACAGCAGCTGAAAAATCCAGCCTCTCTGGATGCTGAAAGCTTCTATAAGATCATTGCCCAGTACAAGTTTATCCTTGCTTTTGAGAATGCAGTTTGTGATGACTACATCACTGAGAAGTTCTGGAGGCCACTGAAGCTGGGGGTGGTCCCTGTGTATTACGGTTCTCCCAGCATCACAGACTGGCTTCCCAGTAACAGAAGTGCTATTCTTGTATCTGAATTCGCTCACCCCAGAGAACTAGCAAGTTACATCAGAAGACTGGATTATGATGACAGATTGTACGAGGCCTACGTAGAATGGAAGCTGAAGGGTGAAATCTCCAATGAGCGACTTCTGGCAGCTCTCAGGGACAGGAAATGGGGAGTACAAGACATCAACCAGGACAATTACATCGATGCATTTGAGTGTATGGTGTGCAGCAATGTATGGGATAACATTAGGCTGCAAGAAAAGGTAAGTGAATCAGATATGGCAAAGGGGTGTGGGCTAGTCATTTTGTAGTCCTCTGTCATTTCACACCTATGGCTGCTGCCTATCCCAGCTTCTCATTCTAGCAGAGAGGCAGGCTCTGAAAGAAGGTTGAATATTTCCTTATAGTCTTTGGGGAAATGAAAATTAAATTTAAAATTATATCCTTCTTCCCAAAGCTTTCTATTCCCTTTCTCATTTCTTCTGGAGGCTACCTGTGCTACAGATTCTGGACACTAACACAAGGGGGCTACAAATGCAGGAAAGAAGACACCAAAATGAAAACATTTTCATGTTCTGAATATCATCCATGTGGTTAATTCTTCAATAATGTGGTAGAAGACATATGACCATTTCTTTCATAACTAATGTCCCAGCACCAGCCAACTTGAATTTTATCTTTATTTCACATATACAGTTAACTACATTTTACCCCCTTCTTGTTCTTTTCTTGCTTTTGCTCTTGCTGGTAAGAACACAGACCTTCTGATATAGATTGAATATTTCTTACCCCAAATGCTTGGGACCATATTATTCAAGATTTTAGATTTTTTCAAGTTTGAAATAACATAGTCTTTACCAATTGAACATTTGTAATCCAAAGAATTCAAAATCTGAAACTTTTTGAACATCATAAGTATGCCCAAACCGTTTTGGACTTTGGAGCATTTTGATTGCAGATTTTCAGTTTTTTGTTTGTTTGTTTTTTGTTTTAGAGCCCAGGATTGTTCAAATAATGATGTATACACCTTAACATCCTTATAAAGTTAGGTGGGTGCTGGTGGTTCATGACTGTAATCCTACTCCAGATGCTGTGATCTGTGGATGATCATGGTTTGAAGCCAGTTCGGGTAGGAAAGTGTGTCAGAGTTTTTTTTTATTATTATTTTGAAAATACTGTACAGTGTGGTTACTATTACATGGGCAAGGTAATGAGTACATTTCTTATCAAGCATTGTTGCCTCCTCCTTTGTTTCCCCTTACCAATCTTCCCATCCCTTCCCATCCCTGCCCCGTCCCCCCCCCCCCCCCCCCCAAAGCCAGAGTTGTAAAGTTCGTTTTTCAACATTTTTGTCTCAAATTAACCACCAAAATGCCAGAAATGGAGCTGTGCTTAAGTGGTAGAGTGCCAGCCTTGAACAAAAAAAAATCTCAGGGATAGTACCCAGGCCCTGAGTTCAGGGCCAGCAAAAAAAAAAAAAAAATTATAGGTTTTCTTTCATTTAAATCATAGAGTTCTTAACTATATCTTCAAATATCTAGATATGTGTATGTGTGCGTGTGTGTGCGTGTGCATGTGTGTGTGTGTGTGTGTACGTGTGTGCGTGCATGCCACACGTGCACATGCTGGTGCTAGAGCTGGAACTCAGAGCTGTGGACGCTCTGTCTATTAGGTAGGCTGGAACTCTATCACTCGAGTCATAGCTCCACTTCCAGCTTCTTCTTCTTTCTTTGGCGGTTAATTTGAAATAAGAGTCTCACAGACTTGCCTGGACTGGCTTTGAACCAGTATCTTGAGATCTTAGCTTCCTGTTACATTATGGGCATGAGCCAAGCCCTCTAGATTGCTTTTGACATTTATTTATAATGAAAGTAATCTCATGAATTTGTTCAGGTGATATTTATTGAAGCTAACTACTTTTAACTTTCTATAGGTAAAAAAGAAATTTGGTCTTCTCTAGCCATATCATTTGTTTATCACCCATCAAACCACTGGCTGGTTACCATAAATGCTTAACATTTTATCTAAGCTCTCTGAAAGCAAACAATTTCATTTTTTAGCAATAATGGGATTTCAACTCAGGGGTTTGTGCCCACTAGAGTGCCATAAATGAGCCATACCCTCAACCCTGAAGGTAAACAATGTTTGTTAAGTATTTTAGTGTTTATTAATTTCAAATATATACCTAAATACTATGAGAAATTATGTTCATGTAGTATCTGGATACTATATGGGACTTCAATAAACTAAATATCTCTAAATATACAGTTATTTATATATATGTAAATATACATATACATGTTTTTACATCTTTAACAAATTTAAAATAGTTGAATATGTTCCTAATTTTAACAGTTATGAAAATTTAGACTCTTTTATGTGATTTTTTTTTGATTCGGTTGTGGGGCCTGAACTCTGGGCCTGGGCGCTGTTGCTCAGCTCTTCAGCTCAAGGCTAGCACTCTACCACTTGAGCCACAGCACCAACTTCCATTTTTTTTTCTTTTTTGCTTATGTGGTGCTGAGGAATAGAACCCAGGGCCTCAGGCATGCAAGGCAAGCGCTCTACCACTGAGCCACCTTCCCAGCCCCTTTTATCTGATTTTTATACCTCATAAAATTATTTGAGTGTTTTGGTCAGCAACAGAAACACTATTGCATCATTCTCAGAGAATACATCCTGCTTTCTGAGATGACTTCCTTTATGATACAATTTATAAGGCCACATCACAGTAAAAGTTAAAGTACACACACACTCACACACACACTCACACACAGAATTGCAAAAAGCATGAGAGACTACAATAAGTGTCCATGCTTTACTGATTATGTATTATATATCAAGGCAGAAAAGAGCATTTCTGGGAGTGATAACTTGCTTGGGTAACCTTTCAACCTCCTTTCAAGGCATGTGGATTGTACTCCCGAAACCTAAAAGAACTGTGCAAAATCCTGCTCACTCTTGTGTTTCCCAGGGCCTGTTGGAATGATTATTGGGGGCCAGAAGAGGGGATGTAATGATATTGGTAAATAGCTTTTAAAAAGCTAGAGGAGAATATCTACACTACTGCCTTCTCAACAGAATCAGCAAATTGCGGTATTTCTGAGTAGCTGAAAGTAGCATAATTTAACGTCTTTCTTCTTGAACTCATTGAGGAAAAATAGATAATGTAATTCAGCCTTTATCACACTCTTATTCTTCCTTATTCAGTGAAGATCACTTGAAGGCGCGGCTTGCTAATTCTAATTCTAAAGTAATTCTGCAATGGATTGTCCTCATTATTAAAACTCAGAACAAAATGTACCATTTAAGTAACAGGTGATAGACTAGTTTTCATTCACCTTTATATTATAAAATTTGTTATGGCTTATATATGGCACAACTTGAAGTAAGCTATTTTTAAAAACTTTATTCCAACCTAAGAAGAGCTGAAAATAATTTGATTTCAACAGACTCTTGATTATTTTGCTCTTGCAGTTGATTATAGTTTAAATTATTATATTTGGAGATAGAAAATATTGTTATAATATGAATTTCTTATTTTTAAATTCTGCTTCTCCTCTCCCTCTCATAAATTACACGGTCTAGTATATTACTTTTCTATTACTATGTATTGATAGTATCATATTTAAACAATTTGCAGTTGTCATCTCTCAGTTTATGAGTCAGGATTCTGGTCATGGCTTAGCTTGGTCCTCTTCAAGGCTGCAATAAAGGTGTTATTGAGGGCCATATTCTCATCTTAACGTTCAACTGGAAGAAGAAAGATTTGCTTCAAAACTCATGCTTCCTGGCAAATCTGTTTCTCCAGACTGTTAGACTGCGAGTTTAGTTTCTTGCTGATGAGAGGCTGAAGGCTGCCATCTGTGTGTATAGGCCATGTGTAGTTCCATGCAGTGTAGGTTTCCCTTAACACAGCTACTTCCTTCCTGGAAGACAGCAGGGGAACCAGAACCTATAGTCTTAACATACTGTACGCTGATCTATCTGACATACCATACAGAGGGGTTATAGTTACATGGGCAAGATAATGAGTACATTGTTGCCTCCTCCTTGGTTTCCCCTGGCACCTCCCCACTCCCCCCCCCTCAGCCAAAGACTTGTACATCTTATTGTTGCAATGGGTCCACCTGTATCCCTATTTAAACAATTCGTTTTTTCCCTTCCCCTCCACAAATTATACCAACATCAAATACAGTGAAAGCACGGGTTATACCATGGGGGAAGGACATACAAAGCAACAAAGAATCATCTTATAAATATGTGAGAAACAATCGTATGAAAGCAAAAACATTTGAATACTTATCTTGGGGTTCATTTCACCCAACATCAACTTATCTGACCTTTTCTGCTTGACTCATACATATACTAGTTATTGCAAATAAGGGAAACCATGGGACCTATGTTTCTTTGGGCCTGGCTTACTTCACTTAATATAATTTTTTCCAAG
>NW_012267220.1:28064923-28091530 GCF_000151885.1 Dipodomys ordii | reverse complement strand
ACCACTTGAGCCACAGCACCACTTCCGGCTTTTTTCTTTTTACTTATGTGGTGCTGAGGAATCGAACCCAGGGCCTCAGGCATGCAAGGAAAGCACTCTACCACTGAGCCACCTTCCCAGCCCTATACCACATTTTCTTGATCCAGTCATCTACTCAGGGACATATAAACATAGTTGTGCTGGTAGCTTTAGTATTGCTTATTTGCCATCAGATTCTCTTTAATTCTTAAAATTCCTAAGGATTTTGCTCCCCTTTTCATGAATTGACTGTCTTGTTATTGCTGAATTGTAAGAATTCTTTTGTAGTTTTAATTCAAATCAGCTTTATAATGAACAAATACTATATTTTGTTCCAATATGTAGATTATCTTTTGAAATGTGAAATTTAAATTTTATTTGTGATGTTCAGCCTATCAATTTTTTCTTTTCTGTTTGTTTTTCCTGCCTATTAAAAAAAAACAAACAACTTTATGTGCTATGTACCAGTGGCTCATACCTGCAATCCTCACTGCTTAGGAGGCTGAGATCTGAGGATCATGATTTGAAACCAGCCCCGGCAGGAAAGATTGTGAAACACTTATCTCAACTAACTACCTCATAAATGCTGGAAGTGGAGCCATGGCTCAAGTAGTGGAGTGATAGCCTTTAGCAAAAAAGCTTAGGGAAAGTGCGTAAACCTTGAGTGCAGGCCCTACGAACAGAACATGTGCGTGCACATGTGCACAGACACACACACACACAAAACTCTCCACAAACAAAAATACACACCAACAAAATCCTCCAAAAACAACAATAAAAACACATCTTTATTGTAATTCTAGGCCACTGAGATTTTCTTCTAGGAGATTTATAGTTTTAACTTTTTCATTTATGTCTGTGACAGGCTTAAGTAAATTTTTTATGCAATGTGAAATAAGAACTGAGATTTGTTTATTTGGACATCCAGTTGTTTCAGAATACTTGGTTGTAAAATTATAATGCAGTGGTTAAATTGATTTTTTTTCAATAATCAGTTGTGTATGGTGTGTCAGAACAGAGCAGCTCACGTTATGGTGGGCAGAAAGAAAGAGTGCGAGTATGCTTGTGTATCTATGGTGATTTTTAAAGTTTGTTGGGCTGTTGAGGACCACACCCAGAGCCTTGTGTCTAGTAAGCATGTAGCCTATCACTGAATTATACTTCCAGCTCAATGTTGATGATATGTGAAGGTTAAACTGATTTTGTCTTCTTGGGATGAAGAAGGATTGATTATAGTGTACTATTGTTCTTACTAAAGATGTGTGTGTGTGTGTGTGTGTGTGTGTGTGTGTGTGTGTGTGTGTGGTGCCTGGGTGCTGTCACTGAGCTTTTTTAGAGGTTAATTGGAGATGAGATTATCATGGACTTCCTGCCCAAGCTGACTTGGAACCACAATCCTCAGATCTCAGTCTCTTGAGTAGGTAGGAGTGAGTCATAAGTACCCATCTATTTTTAAATTGGAAAAACAATAATTCTTACATTTATTGATCTGTACTTTATTTCTAATATCTTTGTCTATGTGTTCCTTAATCAGCACATAAGTTTTCTACTTCTATTTTCTATTTTATCTTCATTATTTTTATTCTCCTTCCTTTTGGCTTAATTTGCTCTTCTTTTTCAAATTTCTTAATGTGGAAAAGAATATTGGATGGGAGCAGTGTTCCCCAAATGTCAATTTGATTAATTTGCTTGTTAGTGTCACTCAAATCTTCTATATCCATTGTGAACCTCTTTATTTTGGTATTCATTGAGAGAAGTATTGAATCTCCAAATATAATTGTTGACTTGCCTACTTTTTTCCTTGAGTTCTGTCAATAGTTACTTCAAGTATCTTTAGGGTCATTAGGTTTTTAGTGTTGTGTTCTCTGGACGGACTAACTTATTTATCATTTTGCTCTTCTAGTTTACTTCAGGGAAGGTGCTGATGGCTGCAGGTACTGCTTGTTGAGTGGAAAGATAAAGCTAAATCTGTCATATTCAGTACTGGAACTGTAATGCCCTTATGGGTTTTGTTGTTGTTGTTGTTGTTACTGTTTTATTTTGTTTTTGCCAGTCCTGGGGCTTGAACTGAAGGCCTAGGCACTGTCCCTGAGCTTCTTTTGCTCAAGGATAGCACTGTACCACTTGAACCACAGTGCCACGTCTGGCTTTTTCTGTTTATGTGGTACTAGGGAATCAAACCCAGGGCTTCATGCATGCTAGGCAAACACTCTCCCACTAAGCCACTTTCCTACTCCCTCATATGTTTTAAATATGTGTAATAACCTAGATTTCAGGAAAGCAGATGCCGTTGGGTCCACCATGAAGATAAGCTCATAGGAATCCCCTATTATCTGCTGTAGTCCATCTTGTTCTTTTCAGAGATTAGAAAGGTCATTTAAATGTATGTATGCATGCATGTATATAGGAGGGGGTTATGGCGATGACAGCCACACAGTGTGATAGAACATTCATCTCAGTAATTTTTCTAAGGATATGGTTTTGGCTTCAGAGTTACTCTTCTGGCAGATTTAAGGGATTTGCTTTATTTTTCTTTTGTTCTGTTGGTTTTTTTTAACTGTAATAAGATTGATGTGAATTTTCTCCCATCTGCTAAGTATAACTATCCCATATAATCACCAAGAAACTAAAGAAATAAACAGAAGGTGTTTCTGTAGAAGCATTAATACTACTAGGCACAAGAAGAACCTCCAGTTATCATCTGACTGCCTTATACGCCTACCCAGGGGACTGTAGAAAATAGAGTCTAATAACAATGCCAACTCAGACCCTTGAACCCAACAGTCTTTGAAAATTTCAGATTTCAAACAATCCCACAGTGATGGCTCTTTCAGTTAATGAGCTCTAGTCTGTGTTTTTGAAAGAGCGAGGGACTTGAATTTCTTGTTATGGCGTCAGTTTTCTCTTTGCAATTTTTCCATCTTGCTCTTTCCAAACTGACATGGTAGGCCATACTGAATCTTTAAGAATTGGTTACAATTTTAGCTGATTTCTTGTTATTTGTATAGTGGCCACTTCTTTCTCCTGGGTGAAATAGGTTGTGTATCTATCTTTCTTTGGTAAGACTCATCACTTTTTGGAATTCTGTTCCCTGATGGGTTCAGGAAAAGTTAAGAAATTCAGTATTATCTAATATTTTCTCGTTGCAGAAATAGAAACCATATACTCATTGGAAAACCATATACTCATTTTCAGTTCCTGGGGCTTGAACTCAGTGTTTGGGCTCTGTTCCTGAGCTGCTCTGTGCTCAAGGCTAGCACTTGAGCCTGGAAAAATAAAGCTGCTGGAAGTGTCCAGCTTTTTTTGAGTAGTTTATTAGAGATAAAAATCTCACAGACTTTCCTGTCAGGACTGGCTTTGAACTGTCATCCTCAGATCTCAGCCTCCTGAGTTAACTAGGTTTACAGGCGTGAACCACAGGTGCCCAGTTCTGGAAGGAAAATCTTACCCAAGATCTCAGCTGGAAAGGAATGCTGAAAGTTCTTTCTAAAAATTCCCTATTTCATCAAATGTACTTCCTTCAGGTCATATTGTAAAATATTTCTGGCAGAACCTTAGAGTGAGAAGAGTTCATTTCTTTTATTAGTGATATCACTTCTGGGTAGAACTGTATCCTGCACTGTTGAATGGACCCTTCATTTGAGTAGGCAAGCAAGGAAATTGAAAGGCAAACATCTTTGAAGGATCTGGGCCTTAAAAAAGCCATGGAAGGTCATGTGATAAGTACAATGATCAAAACTTTGTAACTCAGAGATTTTGAACAAGTTGTCTGTAAATTTGGCTAAAACATTCCCTATGTTGAAGATTTTATTGTTTTAACAACCTGTTTTATCTTTCATCAATTTTGGCAGATATGTGATGCTTTAATTTGAACCCAAACTTCCTCTTCTGTAGTCACATCTTAACTATCTGCTTGTTATTCTTCAGGCCAGCAGAATACTGCCTGCTGTTTAGAATATGATCTCCCAAGAATTGTTTTCTGCTTAATTCCTTGGCACCTCCTTCATAGATTCTGTTCTGTTCTCACTCCAAATACCATGAACTCTAGTTAAAGTTTTTGAACCTACTTCTAGTCCTTTGAACTTTTTATTGCTATTGAGACTTCCTAGACTTTCAATCTGAGCATTTCTTCATAGTCTTCAATTTGGGTTTTCTGTGCTCATTGATGTTGCAAAAGCAATACTCACAAGACACTAAGTTGGAAATGAACTTTACAGCTTGGGTGGGGACAGGGAGGAGGGATAGTGAGAGAAAAATGAGGGAAGGGGTAACAATGTTCAACAAGAAATGTACTCATTACCTTACTTATATAATGGTAACCCCTCTGTACATCACCTTTACAACAAAATAAAATTAAATAATGAAAGAAAATGCAGCACTGGACACTGATGTGAACTATGCAACTCGTGGGTGGAGGCGTGAAGGAAGGACTGGGAGAGAATGAGGGAATAGAAGAAGGAAATGTACTCATTTCCTGACTCATGTAATTGTAATCCCTCTGTACAACACCTCTTTAACAACAATAAAGTAAATTTAAAAAATTCAAAGCCATTTGAACCTCTGACCCTTGAATTGAGCTTTTCCTATCAGTGTGATTGTAGAATCTTCCTTTGCCTTATGTTGTGAAATTTCATGAGAATGCACTTTGACCGGAGATTATTCATCCCTTTAGGTCTTCAACTCTAGGTCTTTCAACTTGGAAAATAAATGTGAATTATTTCCTTGGATATTCTTTTTCCTGTGTCTTTTCTGAAACTCTTGATATTTGCACATTAGAACTCCAAGACTGATCTCCAAATGTTGAACTGATCTGGAAGGTCTAATATTTGAATGGTTTTCTGTTTCTTTATCTTGTTCTTCACTTCATGGAACATTTCTCAACTTTGTCATTAAACCTTTCTATTAATTATTTCAGCCATTATAGATCCAATTTCTAGCATTGTTCTCTCTCTTCTTTCTCTCTTTCTTTCTATCTCTCTCCATATCTCTGTCTGTGACTCATATTCCCCGAACACTTATTTTCTGGTATCTGGTTCTTTCCCCCCTCTCCCTGCATCTTTTATTTCCTATGAAGATCTTATGCAGTTTTTTAAATTTTTCTGAAAAAAAATCTCTTCTTGTCTATTTCTCATGTTGAAAACTTTTCTCAGATGCTTTGTAATCTTTATAACCTGCATATATTAGGGTGACTTGGGAGTTCTGAGCATCAGGGTGATGTATTTGCTATGCTTTGTTAGAGGTTTGGTCATTTTCTTTGTAGATATCTGAGTTGTATCTTCTGAGACATACCCCATTTTCAGAGATATACCCCATTTTCAGGGAAGGACCCTTTATTTTCCTGCCTAGATCATGAGGCTTTGGCTGCCATCAATGTAAGAATATGTTGCCAGTTGATGGCAAAAGAGTTTCGGTATTGGTTTTTCTGGGCTCATTGAATCTTTCTGTATTCAGTCCCCCCGCAATTGCCCTCAGCTCTACCTTCTGTTCTTCAGGTCAGGGACCTTGCACTGTACTTCTCGAGAGAATAAACCTCTAATCGCTTTTGGGTAGGCGGTACAGGAGATACCAGCACCTGCCCATCAGCCCCAGAGGACTTGAGTACCTAAAAGTTACCTTTCTGTTAATTCTTTTCACATTTACTTCCTTCCTCCCACTTCCAGGAGTATCTTTAGGGTGCCTCTTTAGGGTTCTGTTGCTTCTCTCTCTTTTTTCTTTTTATTTATTTATTTCAGTGAAAATACTGTACAGAGGGGTTACAATTACATGGGCAAGATAATGAGTACATTTCTTATCAAGCATTGTAGCCTCATCCTTTGTTTCCCCTTCCCATTCCATCCTTCCCCCTGCTTCCCCAACCCTCCTCCCCCCACCAAAGTTGTAAAGTTCGTTAATTATAGTTTACTACTTTTCTACCTGCTTCCTAGTCTCCAGCTTTGTACTGCTCTCTTACCTGCTGCCAGCCTCTCAATTTTTACAGGTTAACATCTTTTGAAAATGATAATGCTTTTACTCTAATGTTTCATGGGAGAATGAAATTAAATGTATGTATTCAGCCTGCTGTCTCCTCTTCAGCCCCATGGTTATTTCTCTATTCCCTTCTCCCTGAGAAAAATGGCAGAGGGCCAAATCTTAAACTTGTTGGCCTTGGAATGTAGAAAGCTTCTGAATAGAGCCTGTGGTAGATCAGGAGAAGATCCAGGAATGGCAGTCAGAAGACCAGGAGAAAGCACATACCAGGCTGTTAGCAGCAGAGGTCTACATGAAAGCATTTTAAAGCTGAGATGTACTATGCAAAGGTCAGATATCATTAGTGTTTGGAAACAATATCCTAGTGTAGGGAACAGTTGAGTGCAGTCAAAATATATTAAAAAACAAGGGCATAAGGATAGATGTAAAAATGATGCTTGGTCCCAAGTGTGGTAGGTCCTGCCTGAAATCCCAGGGTGGTGAAGACTAGAAGAATGTTTTTGTTTTTGTTGGTCGTGAGGTTTGAACCCTGGGCCTGGGCACTGTCCCTCAGCTCTTCAGCTCAAGGCTAGTGCCCTACCACTTGAGTCACAGCACCACTTCTGGTTTTCTGAGTGGTTTATTGGAGATAAGAGCCTCATGGACTTTTCTGCTCCAGCTGGCTTTGGAACCATGATCCTTAGATCTCAGCCTCCTGAGTAGCTAGGATTGCAGGCATGAGCCACCGGCGCTCGGCCAAGACTAGAAGACTGTAATTCAAAGTCAGCTAGAAAAAAATTCTTTTTGTAACTTTTTTATTGTAAAACTAATGTCCAGAGGGGTTATAGTTACATGAGTTAGAAAAGAATTCTTGAGGGAACTTTCAGTCCCCACTTGAAGCAATAAAAGCACATGTAACAATACATACCCATTTCCCCAGCTGCATGGGAAGAGTAAATTGGATTATAGTAAAGGCAGAATCAAAAAGGTCTGGGGCATAGTTTAATTGTTAGAGCACCTGCCTAGCAAGGGCAGGGCCCTGTGTTCAGTTCCCAGTCCCACCAAATAACGTGTGCGCGTATGAGCAAGCGTGCACACGCTGCCCCTGCCCCCACAATGATGCTTGGTTAAAATAACAAGTAGAATAAAAGATATGGTCATATATGGGTTAATGAAAAGTCAATAAAATGAGAATTCATTTTTCAAAAAAGTATTGAAGCTGGGCACTAGTGGTTCAAGCCTGTAATCCTGGCTACTCAGGAGGCTGAGATCTAAGGATTGAGGTTCAAAACCAGTCCAGACAAGAAAGTTCCTGAGATGCTTATGTCTAATTAACTCCAAAAAAGCCAGAAATGGAGCTGTGGCTCAAGTGGTAAACCTTGAGCAAAAAAAGCCCCGGGACAATGTCCAGGAGTAATAACATACACACAAAATGATACTGAAATACCAAGAAATAAATTTCATACATTAAAAAGTCTTCTTTTGGGGTGGGGGATTATGGCAATGACATATAGGAGAAAAGGAAATAAATACATAAAAAAGTAGCAAGAGAATAGAGCAGCTTTAGAATCTGGAGAGAGATAGTAGGTTCAATCTCAGGAATACTAAATTTTTTTGGGGGGGCAATGTTTGTAGCTTTTGGAACCCTACATTGTTCCTATCTCTGTGAAGTAAGGTAGTAGCACTTCTTTCAGTTGCTTTAAGAATTAAGTGCAAAACAGAGAGAGCGAAGGAAGGGGTGACATTGTCCAAAAAGAAATACACTTATTATCTAATGCATGAAACTGTAACTCCTCTGTATATTACGTTACCTTCAGAATAACAATAAAAATTTTAAAAAGGACAATACAGCAAGCACCCAGTAGAGTATCTTGTACACAGAATAGCATGAATAAATGTTAGATGCATTCCTATACCCGTAAGTTCTCCAGCAGAGTAGTTTGAGACTCTCTTCAAGGAAGATATTTGCTTTAGGAAAGTGCATGCTGGGTTTCATGTGGTGAGGTGAGCACATGGGAATTGTGTTTCCTTGTCATGTTTTTATCTCTGTGTATGTGTGCGTGTGAACCTGGACCTTGAGCTTGAACTCAGGGCCTGGGCACTGTCCCTGAGCTTTTTTGGCTCAAGGTTAGTACTCTACCATGTGAACCCAGATTCACATCTAGCTTTTTGGTAGTTAAATGGAGATAAGGGTCTCATAGACTTTCCTGCCTGTGCTTGCTTTGAATCTCAGTCCTTAGATCTCAGCCTCCTGAGTAGGTAGGATTACAGGAATGAGCCACAGTGCCCTGCTTCTTATCATGTGCTTTATATTCTTTCTTTCTTTCTCTCCATGCAGGGCTTACCACCCAAACAATGGAAGGCGGAAGTTACGCACCTGAGTTGCCCAGAACCCACCATGTTTGCTTTCTCGTCTCCGGCGCCTCTGCCTCTAGGTGGCCACTCTTTGCGAGAGATGTGGATACCAAGTTTCCAGCAATCTAAGAAGGAAGCCCAGGCACTAAGGTGGCTGGTGGATAGGAATCAAAATTTCTCATCTCAAGAGTTTTGGACGCTAGTATTCAAGAATTAATTTTTAGAAACATCAGATTGATACAGCCTAGAGTCATCTTGAAGTTTATTTTCTAGTTTGCCTTAATATGTAATGGCCATTCTTTTGATTATCTGTTCAGATAATAATAAATCGTTGTGAGCCTTATCAATTAATAGCTATAAAGTATCATCAGAGGTTACCTCTATTTTTTATGCTAAAAATAAATATTTTATATGGACATTTGTCATATTCATTTTACTTTTGGACTGATGTACTTCTGTAGAAATTCATACAATGAAGAGTATTTTCCCTGGTACAATGGAAGCAGAGGATATAGCTGGATTTTTAATATTTACTACATGATTAGCTCCTTAGTGGTGTTTGGCATTCTCAGTGTCCCAGTGCTGAACATGAACATGAAACACATTACAACTTGGCAATGAGAGGTTCCATCTGTTGGTTTCTAGGCATGTAAGTAAAAACAAGCGCTCTTAAGCTTATTTTTCCCACTATTTAAAGTCAAAAGAATATATGTATGTCTAGCTTTTTTTTCTATACCCACAGCCACCTCTCTAACCATTCACTGTGTCTAATGGCCTCCTTCTAATTCCCTTCCAAAGTGAAATGTCTTGTAAAAGGCAACTTCCTGTATTGATTTGATCAGTGAACTGTTACCAGTTGTTCCTTATAAGTGCTGAGCAGGATAATAAGAATTACTTGGTTCGCATTGAAGAGCTTGAATTTATTTATTCCCAATAAAGGTGAAACCAGCTCTAAAGGAATGGATTTACTGAAGTATTCCTGTGCAGCATTTGATGTACGTAGATCATTTTCTTTTTTTAATTGATTATTTTTATTGTCAAGGTAACGTACAAAGGGGTTTCAAAAGTAAGGTACATTTCTTGTCAACCTTGTTACCCCTTCCCTCAATTTTATACTACTTTTCTTCCCCTCCCCCCCCCTGCAAGTTGTACAGATCATTTTCAACTTATTGTCTTGTGAGTATCACTGTTGTATTGGTTCCCCCTTGTCCTTTGTATCACCATTCTGTTCTTCCCTTTCCTTTCCCTAATTCAAATAAATGTATATACAATCCCAGGGTACCAAAATCAAACAGTGACAGCAGGGGCTACACCATAGGGAGAAGCACATACAAAAGAAACATATCTTTTTTTTTTTTGCCAGTTCTAGGGCTTGAACACTGGGCCTGGCCACTGTCCCCAGACTTCTTTTGCTCAAGGCTAGCACTCTACTACTAGAGCCACAGTGCCACTTCCAGCATTTTCTGTTTCTGTGGTACTGAGGAATCGAACCAGAGCTTCATGCATGCTAGGCAAGCATTCTGACATTGAGCCACATTCCCAGTACTGTTGCTTAGATCATTTTCATCCCCTCTGTTGCTCTTTTTACTTCCCTTCCCCTATACTTTTCTGCAACTTTTTTTTGGTGCCTGTCCAGGGACTTGAACTCAGGGCTTGAGTGCTGTTTCTTTTGTGATCAAGGTCAGTGCTCTTACACTTGAGCCAGAGCTGTACTTCTGGCTCTTTTTGGTAGTTAATTAGAGATAAGTTTCATGGACTTCCCTGTCTAGGATGACTTCAAACTGGGATCCTCAGATCTCAGCCTCCTGAATAGCTAGGATTACTGGAGTAAGCTAAGAGAGCTCAACCTTTAACTTTAATTTTTTTTTCATATACTAATTGTGCAGAAGTCTCATTGTGGTATTTCCATACATGTATATCATGTATATAATGTACTTTGATATAGTCATCCTTTTTTAAATCCCCCCTTGGAAGTATCACTATGGTTCAAGTGATAGAGCACTTGCCTTGAACTGAAGAGCAGAGGGACAGCACTCAGTCCAAAATTTAAGCCCTATGACCTACAAAAAATAAAAATAAAAAATAAAACTTTTTAATAGATGTATTTTTCTAGTCTCTCTCTCTCTCTCTCTCTCTCTCTCTCTCTCTCTCTCTCTCTCATGGCCTCATGAGTAGCTAGGATTACAGTCTTGAGCCACAAGTATGTCTGGTCATTATTCTGTTTTCATAAATGCATATCATGTATTTCAATAATATTTATCTCCCATCCTACTTCCTCTCCCTTCCATTTGACTTCCACCCCAAGCATTTCTCTTTTATTCTCATGCCACTTGTTTTTTAAGTCTGTATTCCACACATGAGAGAAAACATGCAATATTTGTTTTTCTAAGTCTGTCTTATTTGACTTGCTGGTCCTGGGGTTTCAGCACTGTCTGTAGCCTTTGTGCCCAAGGCTAGCACTCGACCACGTGCACTTTCAGCTTTTTTGGTGTTTAATTAGAGATAAGAGTCTCATAAATTTTCCTGCCTGGGCTGGCTCTGAACCATCACTCTCAGCCTCCTAAGTAGCGAGGATTACAGGCTGGAGTCACCAAAGCTCAGCCATAGTTTCATTCTTCATGACTGAATAATATTACATTATGTATATGTACCATATTCTCTTTACCTGTTCATCAGTTGGTGGGCTCTGAGTCTGATTCCGTGTCTTGGCTATGGTGAATACTGCTGCTATAAACATGCGTGCTGACTTAATATTCCTTCAGCTATATGCCCAGGAGTAATATAGAAGCTTCATATAGTAGTCCTGTTTTTAGTTTTTTGAGGAACCTCCATACTGATTTCCAGAAAGGTTACACTTATATTCTCATAAACAGACTATAATGTTCCCCACCCCATCTTCCACAACATTTGTAGTTTTCTTGATTTTGATCCATGTGAGAGCATAACTGAACACCCGAGGCATGATATCATAGTGGCTTTTGTTGTCCTCCATAAACGATTAAGACTCATTTTCTGTGCTTATTTATGCATATAGGTTTTAAACAACTCAATACTTTATGAAATCTTGTGCTAACTTTGTTCTTTTCAGGGGTTCATAAGTAAAAATAATTTCAGAGCTTGTCTGATATACATGTGCCCCAATTTACTAAAATAAAATTCTTGGTTATTTAGTGCAGCATATAAATTTATGAGGAGAAAATTCTATGGGGCTGAGAGTGTACTTCAAAAAAATTAATTAGATGTTCTGAGTACCTATTTGTTTTTACTTAGTATATGCTTTTTCTGACACTGGGTTTTCATTAATAAAACAATTCCTTCTTGTCTCTGACAGTGATGGTTACAGAAGTCGAAGTGTGTCTTCTTTGTAGCAGGATTCCTATCTACAAATGAGAGGTACACTCTCTGAATGCCTTAGTTTGTTTGCCTGTGTTGATTGCATCATGCTACCCCTTTCTCTTTACCTCACTGTCTCCATTTGTGAAATGCTGTTAATCAAGTGACCTGCCTCACAGGACTGTTGTTAGAAATGACTAGGGCTGGGAACCATTTTGCACAGCACAAAACTCTGCTTAGTGCCTCAATGTATTCCACAAAAGTTGTTTGTTAGGACAGATATTTTTAAAGCAGTGTGACAAAGTGGACAACCTTTCCAGAAATCTGAGAAAGAATGTTCATCAGTAGTCTTCATTTCATCACCAGATAATGGAGGTAACTTTGATAATTTAACAACAATACTAGAAACTAAATGTTCTGATATATGATTGGCTTACGTTTGTTGTCATTAGGGACTATTTTCTAGTCATTTGAATAATGATGGGTGTAATTAGCATTGTAAATGATGAACTGGATAATATGGTATGATGTGTACTCCTCAGAAATAAAAGAACAAACAGAAATGAGTATCCTTTCGTCACACATAGGAGAACCAGCTCAGCATCTGTAGTACCCTGCATGAATCTCAGCACAGACCTAGACTTGAAATGCCTGATAGCATGTAGACTATTTAAAAGAGTAATTTCTAAAGATAAAATTCTCTTTTAATTTAATTTTTTACTGTTATTATGAAGGTGGTGTATAGATGAGTTACAGTTACATAAGTCTAGCAATGAGTACATTTCTTTTTGGACAATGCCACCCCTTCCAGGATAAAGTTCTTTGGGATAAATCTGTTGCCTTAGTCTGCCTAGGGTACTGTAACAGACTATGATGAACTGGGTTGCTTATAAACAGGAATTTATTTCTCACAGTCCACAAAGCTGGGGAGTCTTAAATCAACATGTCAGTGGATTCAGTGTTCGGTGAAGGTCAACTTTTTGTTTCATGTATTGCTATCTTGTGTCATCATATGGTGGAAGAGGTGAGGGAGCACTCCGGGGTTTCTTCCACTAATCAATTCGTGATGGCTCTACACAAATGACCTATTTTAGTCATCAAAAGCTTCACCTCTTGAAGTTGTCATGTTGGCATTTGGATTTCAGTATCTAGATTTGGGAAACACAAATACTCAGCTCCTCATCCCTCCAAATTCTTACCCTTCTCACATGCAATATTTATTCACATACCCAAACAGCCTCAAAAGTTTAAGCCATTTCAGCGTAAACTCAAGAGCATAAGATCCAGAGTCTCATCTAAGTTTCATTTAAGTTAAATGTGAATGACAGTCAAGATGTGCTTTATCCTGAGGCAAACTGCCCTCACTATGTAAAGCTTACAAAATATAATGGTGGGAGACACAGTCCCCATCCAAAAGCGAGTAATGGAAGGAAAAATGTCCCAAGTTAAGTTTAAAGCCTAATGGGGAAAGTTGCAGTAGAACTGAAGGCTGGAGAATAATTCTATTTGATTCTCGATGTTGTCTCTTTCAGGACCACTGGGGTGGAAGTATCTCCTCCACTACTTGGTGCGACAGCTTCACAACAACTCACACTAATCTCCATGTTGGCGCTCTCCCAGGCTGGCATTATAGACTCCTGGCTCCAGGAACCTTTCTCCTTAGGAACATAGGCACAAGAGCATATGCCCTCTTTGTGGAGCCTGCACCCATGGGTACCACACGAAATTGCTGCCTGCTCCTACTGGAGGAGCAGCCACTGTGGCCTGAACTGCTCTAAGACACCTGGAGTGGCTGAGGAGTGCTGAGTGCAGGGAGTGATGCCTGTGATCACAGTAGTTCCTTTAAAGCTGCAATGCTCCTCTCCCCTTACTCTTGATAGAAGTAGCAGCTCTGACCTGTCACTTTTAGGGCCCCTTTTCCATTGATTAAGAGAACTACTCCTGTTCTGTAAATAGCTTCTTTTGAGATGGCTGATTCATACTAGTCTTATCAAAAAGCCATTTTGGCACACTCTTAAGAAAATATGGATAGATTAAAATTTTGAGCTGTTCCTTTTGCTTCTCGGTTCTATCTTTATTCTCTCAGATACTATTGTAAGCAGTTAGGAGGAGACAAGCTGCAATTTCACTTTCTTTAGGAAGAACTTCATCTGAGTATCTAATTTCATTACTACCTTCAGTAAAACCTAGAACACAAATATTATTCAACCAAGTTCTTTGTCAGTTTATGACACATACTATGGCTTTCCCACTTTACATTGCTATATTCTTTGTTGACATGTGAGACTTCAGCAGAATGACTTCACCATCCATATTCCTACTAGGGAGATCTGCTCAGGATAACCAAGACAGTTGAGGCTTTCAGTGTAGTTTTTCTATTTTCTTCCTATATGACAATTTGGGCTTTTTGTAGCATGGACCTCAAAATCCTTCCAGCTTCTACATTTTAGTTCAAAAGCCACTTCTACATCTTCAGAAATTTGTATAGAAGCACCCCACTCCAGTACCAATTTCTGCCTTAGGCCACCTCGTTTGCCATAAGAGAATACCATACACCTAGAAGGTTATAAATAACAAAAATGTATTTCTCACAATTCTTAAGTCAGAAGTACAAGATTAAGCTGTGCTGGCAGGTTTAATGTCTGCTGAGAAGCCACTCCCTAGGTCATAGATGGCTGTCTCCACCTGGCCAAAGCAAGCAAATGAGCTTTCTGAGGTTACTAACTTAGAGCCTCACACTTGCATGGCTTGCTTGCTCAAACTAAGCACTCTACCACTTGAGCCACAGCTACAGCTCTACTTTTAGTTAGCTAGAAATGGAGTCTTGAGAACTTGTCTGCTGAGCTGGCTTCAAACCAACATCCTATAAATGGCTTCTGAATAGCTAGGATTACAGACACTGACATCCAGCTAAATTGTTCTCTTTCTGATATACACTATTTCTACCTTTCTTAGAATAGTCATAAATAAATAAATACGACCCTGTCATCATCTCTGTCCAATCAATCGAGAGGACAACAATCCTACAGAACTGGGTCTGTCTCTGGCCCCTATCACCAGCAGCACTGGTGTTATTGAATGGGCTAGAGCCCACATAATTGATGTGACAACATTGTGTAGAAAAAAGTTCACTATGATGTAAGTTAACTTTGTGCTTTGTAGTCTTACATCCCAACCATGTGGGGAGCAAGAGAGGGCTGGTCTGTGGCATCGATTTTCTCTTATTTTCCTTTTTCTTTGTTGATCTCCAATGATTGAGTAAACAGGATCACCACTACAGACGTGGTCATTTTTCTCTTTTTCTTCTATAGGCATGCTGAATGGAATGGTCCCAAGATTCAAAACTGGGAAATAGAAAGGTCTGAATTATATGCTCAAATTATAATTTTACCTATTTTGCTCGATTCATTCAGGTTTGAAGAGCTAGTTGTGACTATGCTACCTGCAGCAACGTGCAACCCCCCATCAGAAAGCCCATAGAATTTGGGTTTGGAAGTGTGGCTCAGTTGGTAGAGCACTAGCTATGATGAGCATCAGGTACCAAGTTCAAATCCTGGTCCCTGATCAAAAAAAGAAAAGAAAAGAAAGAAGGGAAGGGAAGGAAAAGGAAGGAAAGGGAAGGAAGGGAAGAGAAGGGAAAGAAAGGGAAAGGAAGAAAAGAAAGCAAAAAATCCCATAGATGGGAAGGGAGTCAAAGTATACTCTGAGCAATGCCTGGTTTTAACACCGTCATCCACTTACAAAGCCCTACGCACAACCCTTCACAGCCCTCTCTCTCATGTCTTATTCATATCAACTAAGGTAACTAGCATAATGAGACTCAACTGCACATTTAACCACAAAAAGCCAGAAGTAGAGCTGAGACTCAAACGATAGAGTGCTAGCCTTAAAAAATTAAAAGAAGCTCAGGGACAGTGCCCAGGCCCTGAGTTCAAGCCCCAGGACTGGCACTAAAAAACAAAAAGCAAAAAAACTGTAGGAAATTGTCATTATGGATCAAATAGTCTAGAATTTATTAATATATTTAATACATTTCTTACTGATTATTTGTATCAGAAATGATTTTTATTTACAGAAATATAGTAGTCAGTGGAACTGACAAAACCTGTGTTATCATAAAACTTGTAATTCTAGGAGGGAATGGAAATTAAAATGCCCTAGTAAAATGTAAAGCACTTTGAGGAAGTTTTAATTTCTGTATTTAGCACTGGCCCCATGAGATGGAATTTACTTTTGAGTCTCCACCATTCCCATTTGGAGCATGAAATGTGATATGAAAAATCTATATTTACAGAGTATATTAATTGGGCTTAACTGAAACAAGATGTATTAAAAGTACTAAAAGTTCAAATGTGAAGCAAGTTGGTAAATCTAGAAGCAAATGCTTTCTCTGTTTGTTTTGTTTTTAACTCCAGTGTTTGCTTCTGTTACCTGGGAGAAAGGGCATTTCTTCCATCAACCGTGGGTGATTTCTGACAAGAACTCTGGCTCCAGGATGGAAATATCAGTGGTGAGCCCACAGGGACACGCAGGTCTCTATTCAATCCACATCTGTACCCCTGAAGTAGAGAGGCCAGAGAGAGTCAATATTTACTTAGCCACAGCACTTCAAAAGAGTGAAGAGATTTATCTTACAGGATGCATCCAGTCACTGTCTGAACAATTCACACACTATTAATTTCTCCATTGCAAGAATCCAGTGGTCTGAGAAAATGTGGATCATTTACACAGGCTAATCACAGATGTTGTCTGCTTCCTATTTTCATGGTCTTAAGGAAGATTTGCCAGGAAGGTTAGCCAGGAAGACATACAGTAGAACAGAAACAATGAAATGAACAACATTTCTATGTCACTCTACCCATAGTCCTGTGCTTGTTTTTACAGTCACTCCAGGGAGGCTGTTGTACTCATTGGTCTGCTCTTCAGTGGGAAGTGTTCTCTGGAGAGACTGTGACACTAGGGAAGTGATGATAGAATTGACCAAATTAGGACACTAGCTATGAATGGGATGAGGTTTATTAGGCCAGAACAATAGGCATAAACTGAGAATGAGGCACCACAAGGTTTAGGGGGGTCGAAGGGAGAGCAGAGTGTTTCCAGAAACAAGCTCTGAAGATGGGGTACTTGGGTAAGGAGCAAGTGACTGAAAGTCAATTAAGTGCCATGTGCCAGGTACGAGGCTAAATTCTATCATGTATAATGACAGTCATCACAATAATTATTAGAGATAGGTAGTTTTGGTTTATTCTTGCATTTGTAATATAAAACAAAATGCAAGCAACAACTGTGGTTAGATGTAAGACTGGTGCCAGGGGCTCATGCCTGTAATTCTAGCTACTCAGGAGGCTGAGATCTGAGGATCGCAATTCAAAGCCAGCCCAGGCAGGAAAGTCTGTAACATTCTTATCTCCAATAAACCACTAGAAAATCAGAAGTGGTGCTATGGCTCAAGCGGTAGAGTACTCACTTTGAGCTGAAGAGCTCAGGGACAGTGCCCAGGCCCAGAGTTCAAGCCCTATGACTGAAAAAGGCGGGGGACAACTATGGTTAGATGAAATTTTAACGTTATTTTGTGTGTGTGTGTGTGTGTGTGTGTGTGTGTGTGCTCACACATGCGCATGCATGCGCACACATATGCATGTGCACCAGTCCTTGGGTTTGAACTCAGGGCTTGGACACTGTCCTTGAGCTTTTTGCTCAAGTCTAGAAGTCTACCACATGAGCCACAGTGCCACTTTTGGCTTTTTGGTGGTTAATTGAAGATAAGAATCGTACAGACTTTCCTTCCTGGGCTGACTGCAAACCATGATCCTCAGATCTCAGCCTCCTGAGTAACGAATATTATTATAGCTATGAACCACTAACACCTGGCTTAATTTACTAATTTTTAAATTGAGCAATGTAATTGTGATAGATTCTTCAGTAGGTGCTTTTGTTGGTAGTGGAGATGCTCAGGAGTTGTAGATGGCAATGATCTGTGCTCCATTAAGACCCTTGTGAGCCAGTCTGTTACTTGAGGTGGTTGGAGGCCCTTTATTCTGGAGAGAGTAATTTTTTGTACTTGGAAAGGATAGCACTTTGGTTAAACATCTGCATTATGAAAAGGTTGCATAAGTCTGTTTTCTGTTGCTAACCACATGATACCACAAACTGAAAGTTTTAAAAGATCAAGGATTACCTTGGGTCACAGTTCTGGCCCAAAGTTGAGGGGTTGCACTTAGCAATGACGTTCTTGCTGGCAGAGTCCCCAGATGGCCTGGCCCTCACAGGTGAGTGACAGAGAACATAAGTGTGCCCTCCGGTCTCTCTTCCTATCTTGTAAAACCACCAGTGTTCAATCTTTGGGCTCCACCCTCTGACAGTAATCTAATCTATATCACCTCTTACAAGGCCCCATGTTTTAACACCATAAAGTTTCCACCCTCTTAAATATCTCACCAGAGGGATTTCATTTCAGTATGCTTTCTGAAGAGACAAACCGTATTTGTGCTAACTATGAGGAAGAGTGAAAATTTGAGTAATGTGGGTATTGAATTCTCTCTTGGGAGGAAAATGATGGGGATTTAGAGCTTCCTCCTATCATGGCATCTTTTTTTTCTCCACTTACCACTCTACTTATTTTGAAATAATTTTAGAACTATAAATAACACATAATGAAGGAATATCCTGGACACTGGCCTACCAAACTCTATTTTGTCCCTCTCTGCAATTTCAACCTTTTCTTTCTCTGAGTTCCTCTTCCCCACACTCACATTGGAACTTCAGGATCAAAGAGTAGACACATTGTGACAATAGCCAAAACAGCCACCTTGGATAATACTAACAAGACCTGATATTACCTCTGATTATCTTGGGATAACAACCAGATGAAGTACACCACTGACCAGGATCTAAACCTGTTATGGGGGAGTTTTATGCAGTGGTGTGGGGGTGGGGGGGAGTGGAAAGGGAGAAATCGAGAAGGGGGATCTGAAACAGAATGAGTGTGTTTGTTCTGTCTCTGTGACACTATGCCTGCAACAATCAACCTCAAAGGAGAAAGGATTTGGTTTGGCTTATGGTTTCAGTCCATGGTAACCTGGGCCCATTGCAGCAGGAACATAGGGTGAGACAAAACTGTGCACCTCTTGGCAAGATCCCAGTATCTTCTTCAAAGACAGACCCTCAGTGACTTAGTAACCTAAGTCTCAATAATACCCACTCCCAAACCTTTTATTACCACTACAACCTCCTGATAATACCACCAGTTGAAGACTGGAGTTTTTCACATATGGCCTCTTAGGAGCAGTTCAGATTCTTTCCATAACATAAAAGAACTTGGAGGAAAAAAGAATCATGAAGAAAGAAACCTACACAGTTATATAAAAAGACATATACATGATGCTAGTAGAGAATGAGTCCTTATAGGACAAAAATTATATATATATATATTTTTTTTTTCCAATTTTCTCGGTTATGCAATTATAACCAAGAACAAATAGTTTCCTATGTAGAGGAAGTTCTCTTTAAGGAGGAATGATGGGAAGAAAATACTAAATGCCAAGTTAAAACAAGGAAGTAATGGCCAAATGTGGGAAATGATCTTGCAGTACATACAATTCAAGCCATGGAATTAGGAAATAGGAACTTAACACACCAATGTTCCTGTAAGCATGAAAGTCAAACCATGCTCCAAGAAAGGAACAACCAATCAACAAGGTCCCTGAAAAAAGAACTAGCCAATCAAATAATTCCAAATAGACCAAGCCAAACAAGGTATAACAAGCCACACAATCCCGCCTGGGGCATCTGTACTCCTTTATCTAGCTCCCTTGTTCCCCTTAATAGCATTCTAGTAAAACTTTGCTTCTCCAAAATTGGTGATATGTGTGTGTGTGTGTGTGTGTGTGTGTGTGTGTGTGCGTATATGTATTTTTAAACCAATCCAATGGCTCCAAAATCTAATACTCTAGCCTTCTTAGATTTATCAGAATAGTTAGAAAAATAATCATTATTTTTGAGAGAGGAAAGAGGAATGTTCATATTAAAAGTAACTTTATCATCTAAGATGGTGAAGCAAAGAATATCCAACGCTATACAACTAATAAATAGGAAATTCAAATTTCCATCCCATAATTATTGAGAATATGTGATGCTTAATTCTAAGTATCAACTTAGCCAGGCTAATGGATGTATGGAAGGATGTTTCCAGAGGAGATTAGCATTTGAATCAAGGTACTGACCCATGTTTCAAACAAGTTCACCTTGGCCAATGTAGACAGGCATCACCTCATCCATTGAAGGCTTGAACAGAATGAAAAGGCCAAGCAAAAGTGAATTGTTTCTCAACAATCTGAGACACACATCATTTCTTGTCTATATCTTGCCTATATACGTTGATATCTCTGGTTCTTGGGCCTTTGGACTAAGACTGGAAATTCCCGACCATTGCAAGCCTTCAGTTTTGGGCCAGGAATGATGCCAACAACTTCTTTAACCCCCTAGCTTGCAGATGGAAGATTAGTAGGACTTCTTGCTCTTTCTAATAATATGGGCAAATTCCCATACCCGTGTCTGTATTGTTTTGTATTCTATAGCAATAGCATCTATTTCTGCCTCCTGTTCTGTTTCTCTGGAGAGTCCTGATATGCTCTCTGAAATTCAATCTGCTTCAAGTTTTGAGACTGTTTCTTTCACTAAGTGGTTTAATTGTGAACTCTCTCTCTCGCTCTGTTTCTGTCTGTCTGTCTGTCTCTCTCTCTCTCTCTCTCTCCTTTTTCTTTGTGTTGGTACTGGGACTTGAACTGTGAGCCTTGAACCTCTCACTCGGCCTTTCCTGCTCATAAGCCATACCTCTAGTTTTCAGACCTTGCTTTCAAGATTCTCCTTGACTTAGGATGTGGTTGAATAATCGCATCCTAATTTAGGAATACTGTATGTTGAAAATGCATTTAACACACCTAGCCTGTTAAATCTCATATTAGCCACTAGCGTGCACTGCAGAGTCCCAGCTGGTTGTCTGTCTTGGTGACTGGCTACCTGGGAGCTGTGACTCATTGCTACCCCTATCACCTCCAGAGAGCACCACATTGAGTGTCCCTAATATGGGAAGAAATCAACATTCAAACTTTCACACCTTTAAATTGATTTGTTGAAACGGTATCCCCTTTGTACAACTACTTAGATAAAAGCATAATAAAAATTGTAAATTGAACCATCTGTACTATGAGAGGAAGCTTTCAGTTTTTGGAAAGTTTATGAAAATGACAATGTGAGACGAACAGGGTATCGTTAATGAAGAAAAGGGTTAAATGGCACTTTGGGGGGAGACACAATGTCATGTGAGGCAGATTGTCAGGCAAGCTGGCACATATAGTAATAGGCTCACAGAGGGGGGGAAAAAGCTTTCTATGGATTTCTTTACAGAGGCCAAAGTCTTTGTTTCAGTTTCAGGAAATCCCCAAACAGGAAATAAGATGTTGCAGGCCTTGGGCTTTGGGGATAGACTCAAGAGAGAGATATATTTCAGCAACCTAAAAATTAACTCAATGACGTTTTTGGCTTCTGGAGACCTGCGACTGAGCCAAGGTGAAGCCCTTCTTCCTGTGTCTGGAGCTGGCTCAAGTGCCCTCAGCCTGGCCACCCATCCCTCCAGGACAGCGGTGTGGTCCATATCCACCCTCTACCCCCACCCCACATGCCCCTGCTGTAGCTGCACTGGAGCGCCGTGTGTGGAGGCTATGGAAAACAAAGAACAATCCTTCATCTTGTTCTGACTAGAAACAATCTGCATTGGCGGCGGCAAAACTGTAGAACTGGGGTTTAAATGGTGATCTCAGCTTTGGCAGCCTCTGGGATGACCTTGGAAAAGACTGTGTCAACTTGATCAGAGCCTCCAGACAAAACATTCAAGTTCAGCCAAACGATGTTTCCCATGTCTGCCTATTTGACATCACTTAGGTGCAGTCTTCACAGAGTGAGGCTTCGATATTACTCTTTTTTAATTTTTTTAAATTTTATTGTAAGGGTGTTGTACAGAGGGGTTACAGTTACATAAGTAAGGCAATGAGTGCATTTCTTGTCAAACATTCAATATTACTCTTAAAGGCAGGCTTCTGAAGGGACCTCTCTCTACTCTCACTCTAGCTTTCTGAACATTATCCAAATAAATTACAGGGAAACATTTGACAATGTAGATAGGTCAAGCTATTGTAATTGTCATGTAGCACCTGGAATGTGGTGGTTTGGATGAATTTGGAGAGAACTGGAAAGTGTTACTAGGCTCTAAGTGCCCTACTCCTAAGATCAAATCTTTTTCAAATGCTGCTATGTGGGCTTACTGCTTCCCAGAGGAACGGCAGACTTGGTCTCAGGTTATGCTCACCTTTTTCCATGTTTACACGTGTCCTAAATTTCCTCTAGGCACTGCTTACTGGGTACTTGATTAATTGGATATGGCCAGTGATCCTTTGATGCCTGTTACATAGAAGAATTGGACAAATCTAATTTGAGAAGAGCCAGTGACAGTATGTACTCTCTCATCTCCCACTGCTCCCAGTCATCCAAAGAAACTTAGATCCAAAGCAATTATCTGAGAAAGAAAGGAGCAGCATGTGGCTTTTCCCACAGGGGGATTTAATTGTCCAGTTGGGTCCCCATGTTTATTGCATCTCAAAGAAAACCATGGCAACCATATTTTTCTCTGTTTCCTCTTCCTAAATGTTTGTCCCATCTGTTAGATATTCATGGATGAAGTCAACATTTAGTTCCCCTCTTACACTTCTGTGAGTTCATTTAAAAATTTAATGTGATTCTTAGCTTGGTAAATTATTAGATTGTAAATTCTACTGGTGTGTGAATACGTTTACTTATTTGATTTGTTGGAAAGTTTCTGTGCAGTATGTACAGAACTACAAAAGGGGGGAAAGTTCCCTCTCTATGGATATTTGTTTATGTGACAGGAAAGTGGTCCCTTCATTCTCAAGTCATTTGTAGGCCTAGCAATGAAGATCTTGTTTTATTCAAACTTTAAAATCTCAGATAGTGGAAGCTGCGCATACTTCCCTCTTTTCTTCTAAGATAGTTTTGCATCTTAAAGCCTTTTTATAAGCTCATGGTGTCATATGGTTATTTGTTAAGCACTGTACACAGACGACTATAATGCATATGGCTCAATGTCTGTAGTCACAAATGGAGCTTCTTTTTGAAGTATAGGGTATGATTTACATGGAACCCCACTGATGGGAACCATCCCAGGTCCAGGAATCCTGGTTTGTATCTATAATTCTTTTGTCATTGACTGCCTTTATGAATGTGAATAAAACAGCCTACCTCACTAGGAACCTCAGTTTTTCATATCTAAAATAAAATGGAGCTAGATGTATACATAATATCCCCAAAGAGTAGGTCTATCGTGACTGAACACTGGTTAGTGAATTGCCTAGTTTTCATCTCCTGCCCAGTATATACAGTTCTCCTTCTCTCCTCTGAACTCACACTATAACCATTCTTACCTAGCTTGCTTGTGTTTTATACTTTTTTCTCTCATTGGTATGGTGTGAGTTAAAACGTTTAAAAATATGAAATTCACAGTAATATGAAATGCTACGCATCCATTTCAGATTCAGCGAGTTCTTTCAAATGTATACAGATGTTTATCTACCACTGCAATTGGGATGTAGGACATTTATTCTCATTAACAAATCCTTTAGTTCCCCTTTATAATTAATACTCCATGATACTGGCCCCTGGCAATATCTGACACCAAACATGTTTTCTCCTTAAGCTATGCTTTCAGTCTTGATCCAAGCAGCTATTTACTGGGAACCTGATTTAGAAACATCTTTGAGTTTAGCAAAATAGAAAGTTCAGTCTTTGTTGATAAACTTGCTTAATCTCAACATTGCACTTCTGTATATCATGCCATAATCCTTCCTTACCTCCTTTTTCCATATATGTCTATCTCAGTTGGTAATTTACTTCTGGGAAAATAGAATGCATGGAACTTTGGAAAGGTAGAGAAGAAGGAGGGATATAGAGAGTGGCTACAGAGTGCAGGGTGTTCTACACTGTCTTCTAATTCCTGAAGCAATAAAGGCTCTGATTTAGGAATTTGTGAGCTCTATTATTTTTTTCTCTGTTACTTTGTGTGTCTGTGTTACTATCAAAATAGGCATTCTTAGGTTATGCAAATTTCAATAAGAGGAAAAAGCATAGAGTGCAATCAGATAGGAAGAATGGCTCCTGATGTTCCTTTTTTTTGTGATTATGAGGCTTAAACTCAGGGCTTGGACACTGTCTCTGAGCTCTTTTGCTCAAGACCACTTTGAGCCACAGCTCCACTTACGTTTTTTGAGTGGATATTTGGAGATAAGACTTTCACAGGGACTTTTCTGTCCAGGCTGGCTTTGAACCACGATCCTCAGATCTCAGCCTCTTGAGCTAGGATTACAGTGTGAGCCACCAGTACCCTGGACTCCTAATGTTCTATATAGCACAAAATGATAACTATGGTCAACAATAATTAACAGAATATTTCAAATAAGCTGGTAAAGAAGGGCTTGAATGTTCCCAGCATGAAGAAATCTGTGTTTGAGGTCATAGATATTCTAATTACCCTAATTTCATTACTAGGTATTGTATCGGTATATTGAAGTGACATACTGTAGCCTGTAAGTATATATACTTACTACTTGTCAGTTAACAAGTAATCTATGTTCAATATATTCACATTTATCTTTTCCTTCTGTTACTCTTTTCATTAGGGGTCTTCCTAGCCACAATCTAATCTTTCTAAGTTGAGAAGCTGAATGAAAATCTTCACCTCTACTTGTCCTGTCTCTCTGGGTGTTCAGGATACCTCTATTTTAAAGAGTATAAGAGAACACCACTGCAAATGGACTCAAACGGTCCAGATGAATGTTATAGTTAAAGCAATATGCAGCACACAGGGAGAGGTTGATGGACAGTCCTTGTGAAATAGCCAGAGCAGCTGGCAGGGCTACTTGCCCAGGAAAAGGCCACAATTGGAAATGGCCTCATATAATCGAACTGTTTCTTTCCATGTGTTTTCCTTAGGAGCAAACCTCCACTTTAGGTTCCTAGCTTTCCTCCAAAAATGGGTCAACTTACTCTGTTCACTTTAAGACCTTTCCCCTCAACAAAAACCTCTCCCTACTAAATCAAACACTTCCTCCTTTACTGCTTAAGAGCCATTTAGCATCTTTAAGTTTGATATTATTTTTTCTATAGCTCTTACCTGACTTTCCAGTTTCATTCTCTACTCTGGTTATACAAACTGATTCCATGTTGCCTGAATACTCCATGCCTGTCTTCATACCTCTGCATCTCTGTATGTAGTGTTTAATTTCCTCTGCCTGGACTATCACGTTGATGATTTCAATATTCTCCAGTTTCATTTCTCTCAGACTTATTTCCTCAGTGAATTCTGCCCTGATATTCTAAGAAGCTGTCAGTCCCTCTCTCTCCTTTTCTTTCTTTTGTTCTTTCTTTCCATTCTGTGTCTTTTATGTCATTAAAAAGTTGTGCTTCCATATAGAAAAGAAGGAAGCAGGGCAACCCATTACCTAAATGATCTTTTTTTTTTTTTTTTGGTCAGTTCTGGAGCTTGAAGTCTGGTCCTGGGCGCTGTCCCTCAGCTCTTCAGCACAAGGCTAGTGCTCTATCACTTGAACCACAGCACCACTTCCAGATTTTTCTGTTTATGTGGTGCTGAATAATTGAACCCGGGGCCTCATGCATGTGAGACAAGCACTCTACCACTGAGCCACCTTCCCAGCTCTACCCAAATGATCTTATAGCTAGTTGGGCAAGTTCATGTATGCATATTCACATGTCCACAAGGAATATGGATAAACATTCATAATACTATGACTTTTGGTTGAAACTTTGAACTATAAGCTTAAATGAGGGGTTGAAATGCTTGGAGTTATTCTTTTGTCATATTTTCTTTTTTCTTTTTTTTGTCGGGGCTTGAACTCTGGGCCTGGGCGTTGTCCCTCAGCTCTTCAGCTCAAGGTGAGCACTCTACCACTTGAGCCACAGTGCCACTTCAGTTCTCTGGGCTAGCTTTGAACTGCCATCCTCAGATCTCAGCCTCCTGAGTAGCTAGGATTACAGGCGTGAGCCACCGGTGCCTGGTTCTTTTTTTAAACCACATTTTCTTAGTTTAGCATTTTCTACTTTTTTCCATTGGTTCTGAGACAGTATGTTCATTGTCCCCAGTGTTCTTGATTAGGTGGTATCAGCAGTACCATACTGTACACAGGTACAGCGGATTATCTTGACAAAATTCCATCTGTTTCGTGTTACCTTCTCAGTTTGGTATGTACCTATTACCAGGAGGGGGAAGGTGAAATGGAAAAAAAAAACTACTCCAGCATAAAAGGACAGTAATTACTGTATTAATTTTCACAATCTCTTTACATGTTTGTCTCATGAAGACTGAGTTCTTTGATGATTCAATTAAATCTTTTTCCTCTGTACAACCTTAGAGTCTATCATAGTGCCTGGCAGAGTGAATCAATGTAAAAAAAATATACGGGGTAGAGGTAGTAAGAGATGGGAAAGAATAGGAAGGGGAAACAAAGAAGGAGGCAACAATGTTTGATAAGAAATGTACTCATTATCTTGCCCATGTAATTGTAACCCCTCTGTACAGTATTTTCACAATAAAAAATGTACTTCTCTAAAAAAGAAAAAGAAAAAAAGTATACACTATGATTTATTCCAAGTAGCATGTTTTCCATTAAAAACTTGCTCTTGAGCAAATGAAAATGTAGTTGGATATCTGCATATGTTTGAATTTTCGACGTTATCTTGTTTGAAATTAGCAGCAAACAGGGATAATATTTCAACACAGTATGTGTTTTCATGAGCACTTTCATGAGAGGATATGACATGCCCAATCACAGTGTTGATGGCAAAGATTCAGCTAGAGTTGTGTGTTTTTCTCTG
>NW_012267220.1:28036355-28063813 GCF_000151885.1 Dipodomys ordii | reverse complement strand
TCTTGGGTTGTTTTCTGTTCTTTCATTATGTGTATAAGTCTCTGAGACACCTTATGTTTTAGCCAAACACACACAGCTCATGGCTGTAGAGCGAGCTAATTTACTTTTCTGCATCACAACCTTCAGCTGTGTTTTTGTTTTGTGCCTGGAACTGAAGGGAAAAAAATCCAGGCATTAATCTCTCACTCCATTAGGAGGATGCATTTCCGTTTTTATCCAATTAGCTGCTGTAATTTGAAGCTTTTGGTGCCTGCTGATAAGGTAGGAGCTAGCAGCAGCAAAAGGCCACTGAAAGCTTTCAGAGGGCACTCGGTGAGCTGTTAGCCGGAGTTTCACTGTGCAGATCAAGTGTCAGGCTTGCTCAGACAGTCTGGTTCTTAAACCCTGAGTATTCATTAGCCATTGATAGGCGGTTTCGGAAGGACCGCACAGAAAGGCTTCAGATGGTCAGGTCTCAAGGCACGCGAGACCAAAGCAGTCAGGAATAATTTCAAATCCCTGAGTGCAGCTTATTTTCTGTGATGAAGGATTTAAGAAGCTGGCTTCTTTCCTTCTTTTGAAGATGTAAGCACATCAAGAACTGTGTTTTAATTTGTGTTTACTCATTCTAAGCGATCTCTGATATTAATAGGGCAAAGGAATCTTACAGGGAAAAAAAGGAGTCTGTTAATTCTGGATGCCCCAAAAGACTTCTTTAATTCACAGTCTGTTGGGGTGACGATTTTCATAGGCAGAAGGGTGATTACTACTTCATACAATATGAAAGAATATGAGCACTTGCAAAGGTAAGGCAAGGTATCTTCAAAATGCATTAGCCTGATTGATGAATGTGAAAGGATGTCTGCTTCAAAGGTTGGAGATGGACATTGCACCTTCAGCATCAATAAGTTTGTGAGGAATAAGTACGTAAGAAAAATCCTCTCATCCAACAGAAAAACTCACTGACTTGAAATATGCGGTGCATTACATCTAAGAGCAAGGATGGACTAGATAAAATGGAGAAATCAGGTGGTAAATTCAGGGTTTGGCTTGCTCTTCTTTTGCTTCTTTTGTTTACTCATTGGTATAATAAAGGGTCATTACTGGTACCTATTTTGAGAATATTCATGATTAGGATTATTAAGGCATTATGTAGACAAGACTTGGGGATATTGTGGGTTTGGCTGCAGATCAAAGCAATAAAGCAACTACTGCAATAGAGTGACTCATACAAAGTTTTTGGTTTTCTAGTACATGTGAAAATTATGTGTATGTACTACTATAGTATGAAACAGTACAAAACAGTGGATATACTTCAAAACTTTGTTGCTAAAAATGTTCACAATTATTTGAGTTTTCGGTAAGCCATCAGTGAAGTCTGATCTCAATGCTGATGGCTGCTAACTGATAAGGGTTTGCTGGTTGCTGAAGATGGGAGGGGCTGGGAAGTTTGCCCCATTGGCTGATTCTTCCTTTCATAAAAATTTCTCTGTACCATGCAATGCTACTTGACCGCATTTTCCCTATAGTAAAACTTCTTTCAAAATGAATCAATCCTAATTTTATGTGATAATCCTAAATCCTTGGTGTTGCTTCAATAAAGTTTGTAGCTTATTCACCAGGAGATTCTACCTCAAGAAACTGCTTTATTATCTCTGTGAAAGTATCCTAATCAGTCTTTCAGAATTCATTCATGTCTCCAGGTTCTACTATGAATTCTAGTTCTCTTGCTGTTTCTACCACATCTGTAGTTACCTCCTCCCACAGAAGTCTTAAACCTCTCCAAATAACCTGAAAAGGTTGGAATAAGTTTCTTCTGACTCCTGTTTGTATTGGATTTTTTGCCTCCTCCCATGAATCATGATTTTGGTGTGTGTGGGGGGATGTTGCTGATTGCTGTCCTTGAGCTTTTTTTGCTCAAGGCTAGTGCTCTACCACTTGAGCTACAGCTCTACTTCCTGCTTTTTGGTGGTTAATTGGAGGTAAGAGTCTCATGGACTTTTCTACCTGGGTTGGCTTTGAAGTGAGATCCTCAGATCCCAGCCTTCTGAGTAGCTAGAATCAGGCTTGAGCCACTAGCACCCAGCTGAATCATGAATGCCTTTAATGACATCTGGAATGGTGAATTCTTTCCAGGTTTTCAGTTTACCCAAATCCACCAGAGAAATCACTATGGCAGCTATAGCATTCCAAACTACACTTATTAAATAATACAACTTGTGCAATGCAGGTATAACAATATTAATTTTATTATATATCTCCACTAGAGCTCTTTGGTGACTAGATACATTGTCGGTAAACAGTGATATTTTGAAAATGTCTTTTTTTTTTTTGGTCTGAGAAGCAAGTCTCAACAGTGGGCTTACAATATTTAGTAAACTATATTGTAAACAGATGTGCTAACATCAAGGCACACATTTATTTAAGCATAGGCAGAGGAACTTTAGTGTAATTCCTTAGGATTTCCAGAAGGACAGATAAGCACTGGCTTCAGCTTGGTGTCACCATCTACATTATCCACCATGAGAGAGCCGTCTGGGCGCTATCGCTGTTGAATTGCCATGGCATCTTCTTCCAGTCGGTGGGGATTTCATCTGTGAAAGTCAGTTGTTTGGTGGGAGGGATGACGAAGTTCAAGGCACACTGTACTCATAAACGGACGTATTGTACACCTACTTCAGGATAATGACACTGTATACAAAACAGCTCTTTAGTGTCATAGCCTTTCTAAGTTACCTTAGCTAGATCTTCAGAATAACAGCATGGCTTCTACAGCAGCGCTTGAGCTTTGCCTGCACTTTTACGTTGCAGAGATAGTTCTTTCCTTAAACCTCACAAACCAACCTCTGTGGGCTTCAAACTTTTCCTTTGCAGCTTCCTCCTCTCTCAAACTTCATAGAATTAGGCCTTTGGTTTAAGAGGAAGGTTCTGTCTGGCATGATATTCTACTCTAGTCAGTAAAACTTTCCCTGTCTTAGTGAGGACACTGCTTCAGTTTCTTTTCTGTGTTCACTGGGTTACCACTTCTGCTTTCCTTTACAAACTTTCCTTTGGGCTCACAATTTGGTGCGAGAGGTCTGGGTAGGGCCTACTTCGAATTTCAACCTGGCTATTTCATGATGCTTAATCATTTTTAGATGTGATTTAAAATGAAGGATGTGAGACTCTCTCTCAATTGAATGCTTAGAGACATTGTAGGGTTATTCCTTGGCCTGTTTTCAATCCTTTAGTACTTTAAGAAATAGGAAGCTTCAAGGAGAGGGAAAGAACTATGGGGGGGGCAGGGAGGCTGGACAATGGATCAGTAGGAAGGCATATAACATTTATCAGTTATGTTTGTTGTCTTGGGTACGATCACCAATGCACTAAAAAATTACAGTAGATACATCGCAGATCACTGAGCACAGTTAACCATAAAAAATAAAATAATAATAAAATCATTTGAAATATTGCAAGAATTACTATAATGTGACACAAAGCCTCTTTTCCCCTTAAAAGTATTTAGTTTTATACTTGACTTGCAAGTTCATAGTATATTTTGTGTTCATTTTTATATAAAGCATGGGATTTAAAGTACCTTTCTTTCTGCCTAGACATCTAATTCCCCAATATCATTTGTTCAAAAGATCATCTTTCTTCTGTTGCACTGCTTTTGTACTTTTGTCAAACATCATCTAGTCTAGGGGTTGGTGGTTCACATCTGTAATCCTAGCTACTCAGGAAGCTGAGATCTGAGGATTGTGATTTGAAGCCAGTGTGGGCAGGAAAGTCTGTACACTCATTTTCATTAAACCACCACAAAAGGTACCCAAAAAAGAGCCAGAAATGGTTCAAGTGATAGAATGCTAGCCTTGTGCAAAAGAAGCTCAGAGACAGCACCTTGGGCCCTGAGTTCAAGACCTAGCACTGCACTAAAAAACAAAAAAATAATAATTAGCTGGGCAGATTGGGAACAAACCCAGTGGTAGGCTGGGGCAGCTGTCACTAAGGTCTCTGAGGCCATGTGCATCTGTCTATCTGCATGCTGGCTGCCTCTGGCTTTGCGAAGAATTACCTTCTTCAAGGAGGCTTTCAATGAAGGAAAAATGTTCATTCTCTTAGTGACCTTGAATGCTGGGGAAAAGACAATCCCGGGCATAACAAACCACTTTGAAACTGTGACCACCTTCCCACAGTGGGTTTCAGCATGGAGATTGCAGAATACCAGAGGATAGCACGATCATGTGACACATGAGTGACCGGGACACCATCCAGTTGCCATCGCTCCACCACTTCCAGAATCCCTATGGCTGGATCTTTTAAGGACAGCTGTGACACACAGTACATGGGCAGCCTGGGAGGATGCTGGTGGAAGAAGCTCCAGGATGCCAACCTTCTGCAACCAACAAGCAGAACTCCCTAACTGAGGAGCAGGCTGAAATCACAGATGATCTGGGTCAGCAAGGCACAGCGGCTGGTGTAGCGGGCCACTTGTACCACCAATGGTACTAGGCTTTGTGCAGTACTGTACTGGCTAAGCAATTAGCTCTGGGACCAGAAATGAACCTCCTCCCTACACACTCACTTTCCCTCTCCATCTTCAACTTTTCTCTCATGTAGAAAGTGTGGGATTCCAATCCTCAGTGCCAGACACCGTCTCCCTGGATTGGTAGCAGACACAATGCACCATCCTCTGCATGGCAGACACAGCCTGCAGCCAGATTTTTAATCAATGTAATACTTTCTGTTTCTGCTGAGGCAGTTTCTACAATTACCAGCATTTTGTTGCTGTTGTTTTTTTTAATTGTAAAAGAAGAACCACTCAAAATTAGCTACTGAAAAGTGGATTTAGGATTCCAGGCACTGGTGGCTCATGCCTGAAATCCTAGCTACTCAAGAGGCCGAGATTTGAGCTTGGGCAGAAAAGTCTGTGAGACTCTCATCTCCAATTAAGCAACAAAAAAACAGAGGTGTTGTTGTGGCTCACCTAGTAGTGTGCTAGCCTTGAGGGAAAAGAACTCAGGCCCCCAAACTGGCACCAAAAAGTGTGTGTGGGGGGATAGGTTAGAAGTGGGACACCTGTCATCCAAACCTCAGGTATTCAGATAGATAGGATGAATTTGGTGGTTGGGTTTTAACCCACGCTCACTGTATTTTTAAAACTAGTTGAAACATAGTATAAAGAATACTTGAACACACAGAAGAGAGACTCTGCCCAGTGTAGGTTTCGCCTGAATACTAGACCATGCCACAGGCTACTTCCTCTGAGAAGCTGATGGTTGGCAAGGAAACAACCACTCTATATTTCTGATCACAGCAGAGATTCCTGTGACTGATCGTTGGGTTTATGCTTCTACCTTTGCTCACACAGTCACCAAGGGGAATGGCTGAGGTCCTCTTCCTGGAGCTCAGGGCTGATCCTTGCCATGAATGCATCACTGGAGAGGAAGCCCCTGTAGTTTCCAGTGTTGGCTGGCTCTTGGGGTGAGCAGTCTGGTCCTCACCTGAAGGAGTGCGTGTGAGCTGAGAGTTGATTCAGCCCAGAGCCTTGGGGAAAAGCTCCATCTCCTGTGTGAATAGAATTCTCTCCTTTTACCCACAGGGGCCCAATTTGCCCTGCAAAATGCCTTCTGCTTTGTCTTTTGTATTTTGGTGAACATTGAAGAAGTTGTCAGTTTTAATAGTTTTATCTTTTTCTTTCTTTTGTGTGTGTGCTTGTTTCAATTTTCATTTAGACAAAGAAGTACTGTAGTTATAACTATTAGTCTTTTGCCTATTAAAATCAGTTGGACATATTTGTGTGAATTTTGGGTTCCTTTTTAAAAAAATCAACCTGTATGTCTGTCAGCCAATATAACATAGTTTGCATAACTGTAGCTACAAAAGTCTTAAAATGAATAGATGAATTCCTTTTTGGAAGCCGGTCCTAGGAATTGAATTCAGGGCTTGGGCCCTATCTCTGAGTTTTTGTGTTCAAGGCTAGCCCTCTACCACTTGAGCTGCAGCTGCACTTCTGGCATTTTTATCTTTAATTACATGTAAAAGTCAGGTGCAATTTCCTCCCCAGCCTGCCTTCAAACTTCGATCCTCAAATCTCAGCCTCCTGAGTGAGTAGCTGGGATTAGAGGCATGAGCACCAGAATTTAGCTGTCATTAGGATTTTCATAAGGGATTGCAAATAACCTCATGGTCACGTTGGAGAGTTTTGACATCTTAACAATGTCAAGTCATCCAGACTATAAGCACAGAATTTGTTTCCATTTCTTTAAGTCTTATTTAATTTCTTTAGCAACTTTCCATAGTATGGTTTGTACAAATATTTTGCTTCTTTGAGTTAAGTTTCTTACTAAATGTTATATGCTTTTTCATCATAAGTGAAACTGTTTTATTAATTAACAGAACTAAGATTTGGGTGTTGGTATTGTATCTTGTGATTTTTATTGGATTCATTTAATAGTTTTAACATCTCTCTCTCTATATGTAGTATATATTGTAGTTTGGGGTGTGTGTGTGTGTGTGTGTGTGTGTGTGTGTGTGTGTATGTTGTATATGAGAAACAGATTAGGAGAAAGAGAACAATATATTTTGGGTGTTTTACATATAAGATGATGCCATCTTTGAGCAAAGATATTTTAACTTCTTTCTTTTAAATTTGGAATTTTCCTACCTAATTTCTCTGGGAAAACAAAAAAACACCCCAAACCAGGCTAGAAGTTTCAATAGTATGTTTTGTAGGGAGAAAGTGAACATTTTGTGTTGTTCCTGATCTTAGAAGTAAAGCTTTCAGTCTTCTGTCATTGTTGTCTGTGGTGTTTGCTATGGCTTTTCCTGTACAGCTTTTATGGTATTGACATATGTTACTTTTATTCTTAGCTTGTTGAGAAATTTATTAATCATAAAAGGGAGTGGATTTTGTCATGAGTTTTTCCTGCATCTGTTGAGATGACAATATAGGTTTTCTCTATCACTCTGTTGATGTAATATATTCTGGTTGATTTTCTTATGTTGAACTATCCTTGCATCCAGGAATCAATATGCATTAGTCATGGTGTATAATCACTTTAATGCGCTGTTGGATTCTATTTGCTAGTATTTTGTTGAACATTTTTCCTTCAATATCCATTAGGAATAATGCTTAGATTTTTTTGTAGTGTCTTTGACTTAGGATAAAGGCTGGTCTCATACAATGAACTTTAAATTGTTCCTTGCTCTTCAGTATTTTGAAAGAATTTGAAGATTCGGTGTTAGTTTCTTTAAAAAGTTTGGTAGAATTCATCAGTGAAACCATGTTATTTGGGGCACCACAGGATGCTCGAATCTCATCTAGCATCTGTTTGGACCCAGACAGGAAATAATCCATTTCTCCAAGGAGCCCTAATACCATTTAATGGGCAATACTCAGAGACTACAATCTGCGCATGGTAACTGGTAGAGCTAAGATTTTTGACCCAGTCATCTGACTTCTAAGCTAATGCAATTAACCTTTATGCCCATTGGCTAACAGTGTCTGTTGCTGAGAACAGCAGTAATGATTATAACTCTCCTCCTATTGTCACAGGCAGCCTTCATTATGTGTCAGGATTTCTGTTAGGTGCTAAGTTACAGCCTTTGCTTCAGTTTTCTGGTTTTGAAGCAGCAAATCCTAATTCAATAAATAAGCCACTTTCCTTCAGGTTTGGAAGGAAATGGATTAAGACTCATTCACTTACACTAAGCCACAGGCAGAGGCTCCATTATCTTACCCTTTCTTTAGAGGAATTCTAGGTTGGAGGTGGAGGTCAGGGGTCAATATCACTCCCTTTCTTTTTTGACTGCTAGTGATCATGCACCAAGGGCTGAGAAACTTCACTGTCTTTTATTCTAGTGTGCTCCTAACTCTATTGTCAAAGAGGAGCCCAGTCAATGGCATGGGAGGCGTAGAGGAGAATGTCTGTGCTCCTTACCTTTCTGTCCACTTTTGGCAAGTTTACTATTGCCTCAGCCCCCTTTCCTTTCCCTTCAGTGTCCCTCAAAAGTTCACTCTTCACTAAGACAACTTTACTTGTATTCTCATCTTGTTCTCTATAGCAGGAGAACTTCCTCTATCTGTGATCCCACGATCTGTATTTTTCCCCCCAACTTTTCATCAACAGTCCCTGTGTAGGACTTTCTTAGGATTCACTCCTGAGGAGATCCTCTCAGGCTTCCCGAATCTTCTTCTGTCTAATCCTTCCCATCACGCAGCCTCTGCTGTGTGCTAGAGATCATTTCTTCTGGCTCAGAAGAGCCAAGTGCTAGAATGTTTGGACTTTTGTGAAGCAGTTGCTAAAAGTGCCTCTCTTAAACATTAAGTAATATAAGCTTAAAATTAAATATGTTAAAAACAAAGGTTAAAATACACAAAATTTATTGCTTCTTAATTATTTTTTGCTACAATTTTGGGGCAGCATCTTACTACATAGCCCAGGCAGGCCTGAGCTTACAATACGCCTGCGTCAGTCTCCCAAATGCTGGAATTACAGCCACTATGCTTGGCCTTTTACTCTCTCTCTCTCTCTCTCTCTCTCTCTCTCTCTCTCTGTGCTTATCTGTATTTTGAGGCTATTTTTTCTCTTTTGTTTGGCTAGTCCTAGGGATTGAACTTGGGTTCTGTCCCTGAGCTCTTTTGCTCAAGTCTGGCACTCTACTGTTTTGAGCTATAGCTCCACTTCTGATTTTCTGGTATTTAATTGGAGATAAACATCTTACAGAAGTTTCCTGCCCTGGCTGGCTTCAAACCATGATCCTCAGTGATCTCATTCTCTTGAGTAGCTAGGATTACAGATGTGAGCCACCAGTACCCATTGAGGCTATGAGTATTGATTGAAGTTCGGTGGTGGGAATACTGTGGAGCAGTATGTTACACATCTTCTTACTTGAAAATTCAGTGCTTTTCTATGTCTAGTTTGAAAATGGTCAGAATGGGTATACTTATGGCAAGGAAATAGGAAAATACAGCAAACCTCAGCTGGATTTATTGATTCCATTGACTGTCTAGATTCAAAACAAAGATGGAGAAATTACTGTGGATTAAAGTTAAAATTGTTTCATGTGTGTAGTTGTTAAATTGTGAATAGTTTCAAAATTGAAAAAAAACTTTTGCAGTAATCAAAACCATCCAAGGTGGCAAAGAAATTGTCCTCATGTGTTGTCAGATGAGTATTCTAACACACATGTCTTTGTTTCATTGCTGTCCTTTTACTGCAAATAAAATTATCAGCTGGCTTGGATATTTTACTTGTTGAATTATATGCAAATCAAGCATTTGTTTGTGGTCTGTTTCTATCAAGTCATGGTGAATTGAAATTATAGGTTAACAACAGATTTGTTTAAGAAGTGGTAAAAATGAGGTATGCTATAAGAATTGCTTTTGTGTTGTTCCTGGGATTTGAACTCACAGTCTGAATGTTGTCACTGGGCTTTTTTGCTCAGGGCTAGTGCTTTACCATTTGAGCCACAGATTTCAGCTTTTTGGTGGTTAATTGGAGGTAAGAGTCTCAAGGACTTTCTTGTCTGCGTTAGCTTTGAGCCTCAGTCTTCAGATCTTAACTTCCTGAGTAGCTAGGATTATATGAATGAGACACCAGTGTCTGAAGAATTAATTTTTGTATAGAACGTACAACACAATGTGTTGTTGCATATATTGTCAGAGAATGATACACATTTTCTTCTGCTGGAGAGTTGGTTGTTAAAACATGTATTAATATATCACTAATTATACAAAAGATCATAATACTATGAGAGGATTTTTAGATGCTTCATTTTATAAGGTTCCTTTCACAAGAAAGCAGATGATGCACTCCAGACCAAGTTGTGTGAAGAAGTTTCCTCAAAGCCTCAATAAAGTCTAAGATGCAATCCATTAGTTTACCAGCAGGTGTCACTATAGTGTAGGGTCACAATTAGAAGGGCTCCAGACTGGTCCTTTTGGGAAGAACTTTGTTGGAGTTGAACTTGCTTCCAATTAGTTACAAACTGGATATCTTTTAAAATCTGCAAAGTATGTCACACGTAGGTCTTCTGAAAACTGGAAACAAAATGACAGAGCCATAATCTTATGATTCTGCTTGTTTGTTTTGTACTTTATTATTATTTTATTATTATTTTTATTGGAAGTGTGTTGTTTTGTTCTTTAAACTCTGCTAGTTGTCTTCAGAATCTTATTTTTAGCTCTAGAAGTGTACATGGTATTGAAAGTCAAAGCATGGCTCCTATAGCTGCATCACATTATCTCCAGAAAGCACATTAGACATATGTCCCAGATCAGTGTAAGAATATATGAGTAAGCATATATATATATAATGCACCCAGAGCTCTTAGACCCCAGGCCAAACTCTAGAAATTCCACTCTTCAGTTTAGCCACTTGCTCTCATATGTCAAACAGAGAAATATGGTCAAGGGCAGAGAAAGGAGATTTATTATATAGCACGAGTATCCATAAGAAGACAGATCTTCCATCTATCTTCAGCAATCTTTGGGTTACAGACATAAGCTTTACATTTCACAGGAACTGGGGGAAGAAGAGACATGAATATTAAGTATTCCTGGTATCATTAAGTAGTCCTGATGAGAATGTGGCCTAGTTGATCATTATTTCAGCCATTATTTTGGGAGGTGTTCTGGAGAAATTGCTACTATTGTCATCACTGTCAGGATATTGTATCTGGTAGGAGGTCTGACTCAAGGAGGCTCTATTGATCCTGAGGGGTAGTTTTGGTCCCTTGTCATAAAGATGTTATTGATCAACTTGTCCTTTCCATATTCAAGGTGATTACAAAATAACTGCACAGAGAATGGCTTAGAACAGAAACACTACAAAATGGAGATGGTTTTTCTCTTGCTTTTAGGTTATTCATGGACACAGGTAAATAGTCTTCAGCAAAAGCAGCTTTTAAGCACCTCTTACAAAATGTTGAATTGAAACCTCTTTGTATAAGTATTTAAATATACAATGGTTTTAAAAAGCACCTCTTATATTAACAAGGTTAGCTAGTGGATCCTTATGTACCATCATCTAAGTGTGAGAAGTGCAAGTATAAATGTGTCCCAGTAGGGCTGGGAGTGTGGCTCAGTGGTAGAGTGCTCACCTAGTGTGCACAAAGCCCTGGGTTCAATTCCTCAGCACCACATATACAGCAAAAGCCAGAAGTGGCTCCGAGGATCAAGTAGTAGAGTGCTGAATGATCAAAAGAATCTCAGGGATGGTGCCAAGGCCCTGAGTTCAAGTCTCAGGACTGGCCAAAAAAAAATGTGTCCCAGTGTTTTCAGTGACTGTTGGTCAAGAGAACGAAGTTAATGAGAGATGGCTGAACAATTCACGAGAGAGGTGTCTGATGTCAACATAGGGTTGCCTATTCTCCTTCCCTTGTTCCCTCTCTTCTTTCCTCCCTTCCTTTCCTCCTTTCTTTGGAGAGAACAAGCTTCCTAGATCTCTTCTCACATAGCTTGCCCAAGCTTACTTCTTCAGTGTTATCTCTGCCATTTCCATTTTACCTTTGGTATCTGCCAAAGTGGCCTTCTTCAAACCTGTCTGATTGTGTTGCTCTGCTGTCTAAAGTGGCTTCCTCTTGCTTTTAGAACATGGGTATAAGTGTCTGCCATAATCCACAAGGTTCCTCAGACCCAGCTTGAATTCTTGTCCTATCTCACTTCTTAACACCCCTCTCATCCTGAGACTCAGTGCTTAACTCCGTTGGGCTTTTAGTCTCAAAATGCCCTCCATTCAATGTTGGACCATTGCTTATTTTTTAAAAAAATTTTCTCCCTGGAATGTTGTTTGTCCAATTGTCCAAATGTCAGACATGTCTTTCTTTCATTTTCTTTCTTTCTTTTTAAAAAAGAACTTAGGAAGCTTCTCTTCTTTTTCTCTTCCCTTTCCTCTCTTCCCCTTCCTTCTCTTTCTTACCAATCTCCCTCCTCCCCTTCCTTCTCCATCTCTCCCCCTCTCTCCTTCCCCTTCCCTCCCTCCTCTTCTGCTTTCTTCCCCTCCTCTTCATGCTCCTCTGCTTCCCTCTTTTCCCCTTCATTTACCTTCCCTTTCTCCTTTTTCTTCTCCTTTGTTTCTTCTTCTTTTTGGTGTTACTGGAGTTTGAACACAAGCTGTGCGGTTGCTATGCAGGTACTTCACCACTTAATCTATGTTCCCAGTCCTTTCTTGTTTTACTTTTTTTTTTTGGATAGAGTCTGACATTTTTTTGCCCAGAGAAGACCTGAGTCAAACAGTCCAAATTTTGCTCAGAGAATAAATGCATGGCTTTATTCTTTCCTTTATTTGGTTCACTGCTTTGGGGGCCCCTGTTCAATGCAGGATCATACATTGGGAAACATGTTCCCACTTTTCTTTTTATTCTTCCAGTCCTGGGGAGCAAACTCAGTGTCTCACACATGCTAAGCAACTATACCACCACTGAATTTTGCTCCCAGCCCTCTCCTAATACACTTCAGCCAACTGCAGTTCTTAAACCTCTGCCCCCCTGGCATATTTACCCTTCAAGATTCTGAAATTAAGTTGTCTGCTCCTAAGGAAAACCTTCTATGGTTCATTCCTTATGAAGAATTCCTTGCTCTTCCCCAACTTTAGTACTGTATAGTTTCCTTCACACAATTCAGTATTAGCCCTAGTTTAAGGAAATGCACAAGTATTTGCTAAGTGTCTGCATTGTCCCAGGAAAAGTGTGAGGTGCTTGGATTGTAAAGGCAAAGCCTCATACGCTTCCCCTAAAGGATTCACAGCCTGTTTAGAAAGCCACTTTGGATGGAGAAGCTGGAATGAAAAGCACAGACTGAGAGCGGGAAGTACCACGGTGTGTCAGGAAGTGGAAGAGGAAGAGACAGCATGACAGGAGATAAAGGGAGAGACAGGCAGCAGCAGCAGCAACAACAACTATTGTTACATGATGTGCCGGCATTGTGCAGCGCGTTTTACAGTAACAGAGATGCTATACACAACATCACATAGCTTGATAGTGACGGAGCTAGAATTTGATTCAGTGTGATGCCTTGAAAATTTCAACTTTATTTTACAGACATTGGCAGGTGGCATGCTTTTTAATTTAATGTGCATTTTCATCTCTACTGGTTTGTGATTCTGTGGGTGATAGGAATCTCTTATATACATATGACCCCCTCTATTTAGAAGGGTGTTTGAAATGGAGCAAGCTCTCTCTCTCTCTCTGTGTGTGTGTGTGTGTATACTGGTACTGAGGCTTGAACTTTGTGCCTCAATTCTTCCTAGGCTTTCACATAAAGCCAGTTACTATTCTACCACTTGAGCCACGCCTCTACTTCTGGCTTTTTCCTGGTTAATTGGAGATAAGAATCTCTCAGTTTTGCCTACCCAGGTTGGCTTTGAACCTCAAAATTTCAGGTCTTAGCCTGTAGCTAGAGTTACAAGTGTGAGCCACTTGTGCTTAACTCAAACCAAACCTTTCAACAAACATGACTTTTTCCTTTCCTACTCTGCCTTTCCTCCAGCAGCCTCCTCCTCTAATCCTAAACACCTGCAGTTTCTCCTCTCTTCCATTTAGTGTCAAGTATTTTGAAGCTGAGGTGAGTTAGAAGGTAAAAGGGATTCTTATTCTTTTATTCTTCTCTAGCTTATGCATTTGCTTAAGTGAATCTTTGGACAGAAAACAACTAAAATGATCCTTGAAGAGGAAAGGGCCATTTGTAAGAACACCAAAGGCCTAGTTTTATATTGATGGCAGCGTAGTAACATTAAGTCTTATAAGAACACCTCGTTATGACTGCTCAGAATTCTTGGCTGCCCACACTTTACTTAAGAGTGAAATGAAAATCAGAGGAGCAGCCTTTTCCTTCTCCGTGGCCCTGTGTGTAGCACTAGGGACTTCAAGTCACATTACGTAATGAATGGGAAAATCAGCCTAATTTTCCCTTTGCAGTGTTGAGTAATTGTGCCACATAAATAATGGTTCTGTGTCCAGTGTTATAAGAATAATAAAGAGAAGGATTAAAGGAAAAGAAGGTTCCTAGCTTTCCATTTCTTATGTAAAGACATCAGCTTCTTTTTATTTTATTTATTTTTTGTTTAATTAATTAATTTGTCAGTTGTGGGGGCTTGAACTCAGAGATGGGGCACTGTCCCTGAGCTCTTATGCTCAAGGTTAATGCTCTTCCACTTTGAGCCAGTGCCACTTCCGGTTTTCTGATGATTATTTGGAGATAAGAATCTCACGGATTTACTTGGCTAAACTGGCTTTGAACTGTGATCCCCAGATGTCAGTCTCCTGAGTAGATAGGATTACAGGCATGACTCACTGATGCTCAGCTTCAACAGCTTCTTTTTTTTGGGGGGGGGGTCCGGTCATGGGGCCTGAACTCTGGGCCTGGGTGCTGTTCCTCGGCTTTTCAGCTCAAGGCTAGCGCTCTACCACTTGAGTCACAGCACCACTTCTGGCTTTTTTTCTTTTTGCTTATGTGGTGCTGAGGAATTGAACCCAGGGCCTCATGCATGCAAAGCAAGCGCTTTACCACTGAGTCACCTTCCCAGCCCTCAACAGCTTCTTTTTAAAATAGACTTCATGAGAACTGGATTTTGCCTCAAAATCCTGCTATTTATTTACTTTCTGCAAATGTGCTAAAATAATTTTGGTTTTACACTCTGTAAATGTCTTAGATAATTTAAATTTTCCTATAGAAAGTAGGATCAATCAATAACAATATATCATTTCCATCCTTTCCACCCTGAAATATGTGTTGATTTCTAAAAAATTTCCATATGATTTCTCAAGATGGGAATGGGAAGGAATTGTTTAAGAAAGAGAAAGCAGGGCTGGGAAGGTGGCTCAGTGGTAGAGTGCTTGCCTTGCATGCATGAGGCTCTGGGTTTGATTCCTCAGCACTACATAAGCAGAAAAAGCTGGAAGTAGCACTGTGGCTCAAGTGGTAGAGCACTAGCCTTGAGCTGAAGAGCTGAGGGACAGCGCCTAGGCCCAGAGTTCAGGCCCCAGGACGAACCAAAAAAAAAAAAAAGAAAGAGAAAACATTTGATGTAGAAACTTGACACATGATATGTATAGAAAGCAGCCACAGTGTGCAAATCCTAGGTAAGTCGTTATGTCAAAAAATGAACTTTACAACTTTGGCTGGGCAGGGCGGGGGGGGGGGTGGAATGGGAAGGGGAAACAAAGGAGGAGGCAACAAGGCTTGATAAGAAATGTACTCATTACCTTGCCCATGTAATTGTAACCCTTTGTACAGTATTTTCACAATAAAAAATTAAAAAAAATAACAAAAACCCTTATAATCTATCAAGGGGTAGACTTCAATAATATGTCCAATCGATTCACTAGGTATTGCATACGATGCTTAGTGTCATGTGAAATACCTAATTATCTTTACCAATATGAGAATGAGTTGATTTCAGAATAGAAATAAAAGTATGTGGGGTCTTTCATTGGTGGGCAGATGTTTGTCTAGCATCCATGCCTCAGGGAAAATACTCTTGCTTGCTCCCTGTGTTTGTGTGGGTGCTCCTCAGCTACCCACCTCATGTTCCTTTCTTTACACCCTTGGATGGGTGCTCAGTTCAGTACAGACTGGCCAATCAGTGTTCTAGGTCTCTGGCTGTCATCATTGGTTCATGGTTGAGTACAAGGCTCACAAGAGAACAAAGAGTTGTGGCTTCTCTTTCTCTATCTCTTTGTATTAGAGCAGAATATAAGATTGGGACTTACTTAGTGAGTGAAGGAGAGCAATACAGGCAGGCATCTATGCACAGGGGCTATAAACTAGGAAAAGTTCCCTCTAAAAGACCTGTTTCTGAAGCCCACACTCCATTGCATATTGTCAGAGGTCCCTTATAGAATCATCAACACATACAACCCTGAACACCTGTAAACCAGTGCTTCCCAGCTCTGTCCTTCCAAACCCTCCCTCTGGGAAGTCTGGATAGGTGAGCTGCAGACAAGGCAAGAGAAAAAAAATCTTCCAGGACAATATCTCCAGTTACAATCCTGTGCTTTAGTCAATAGTGTTAAAATATTTCTCCTAGGCCCTGGGGGCGGGGGCAGCGGAGGATTATTTTATTATCCTGGAGTCATCATGATCTCTTTGGATGGTATGATCAGAGTTGCCCCTTCTGAAGCAGTCTGTCCCGGAAGTTCCATTTCACCTACAAATATGTATGCTGTCTTGAATGAGCTTATCAGCCTTGGATTCACTCAAGAGATAAGAGAACAAAACCATTACTTTTCCTGGAAAAGAATTAAAAAAAAAAAACTAAATGAGAAGAGTTATTTATACTTCTGGCTGTCACCTGCAGCAGGCAGTTAAGCTTGCCCTATTGAGTGGCCTCTGCGTATTAATAGAAGTGAAGGCAGAAAAATGGAGTTAATGTTGCAATGAGACATGACAGAACCTCTGGTTTCCAGGATTGGCCTGAAATGAATTAAAGCCAAATTATACCAACAAATCTGTCACGCTGCCCTGCAAACAGGAAGTCTGGGCTAGGCCGGCATTAGTCACGGCACACATTGGCAAACTCTACCCGATCAGGGAATGAAAAATGTGCTTCATCTGCAAAAATTAACGTTTGGAATTTGTACAGTGTTTTCCATTACCCACTTTCTTCTCTCCAAAGGCCAGTCATCAAATATGCCTGGCTCACTTCGGCTTCTGCTGCACCATTAAGTGTATGAATTTGTATGAGAAATGGTATCCCAACTAACTGTGTGCCCTTGGAAAAATGACCTCATCTTTATTATTTTTTTTTCCAGTATCCAATTTAATCATCTTGAACCCAGTTTCTTCTAAGAAATAAGGAGTTTGGCATCTTAACGTCTGTTTTCTTGGGAATTAGGAAATAGCATATTGGACATTGATTGCATGCCCACCAAGTACTCAGTACTATGCTGAGAAAGAGAGAGAGAAAAAAATGAAGATCTATTCCTGTAAAGAGAATCCAGGGGCTGCTGAGAGACCCAGACTTAGAAAAAGAGGGTTTAAAAACAGCAAAAAAAGACCAACAGAAGTCCGCATGTCAGCACTCTATGGAATTTAATGATATGCCAAAATGGGTTTTGCTTTGCTCTAGAACTGTGGCCAAGGTCTAAAACAAAACAAAATGAAAGGCCTGTTGGTACTGTGTTCCACATGCTCTCTCAGCGAATGAGGTCAGCACTTCTTCCCCAGGGCCTCTTGGAGGAGCCAGAGCAGTGCATGTCCCGCCTCCACTGCCACCAAGCTTCTCTGTGTTCAGAAGAGGGCATGGGGGAAAGAGGAAAGGCTTGGTTGAGAGGGCAGCACCGTGTTTCAGGTATTGCTTCTCAGCCCTAGAGCCAGGGGAGAGGGATTCTAAGAGGACTATTCATTTATGCATTTATTTTTTTAATTTTTAGCAGTATCGGATTTGAACTTAGGGCCCATGCTGGTTAGGTTGGTGCTAAAAGGCTGAGTCACACACCTAGCCCTATTTTTCACGGGTTATTTTTTAGGAGAAGGTTATATTATTTCCTGCCTTGTGCATACTGGAATCACAATCTGCCTACTTTTAGGCTGCCTATCATTGCTGAAGTCACAGGTGCACACCACTATCTCCAGCTTCCCTTCAGTTGAGATGGGGTCTCGTGGATTTTTCTAGCAGCATGAACCTCCCTCCCTCAGCCTCTCATGAAGATTTGAATGATGAGTGCATGACACTGCTCACATCTGTGGGTTCAGGAAGCGTCTCACTAGCTTTTCTACTTTAGCTGGTCTTGAAGTACAATTCTCCAAAGTAGTTAGGATTACAGGCCCAAACTACCATACTTAGCTTGAGAAGACTTCTTAGAGGTACTGGAAGCTGTGTCAGGATAAAGAAATGAGTGTTTTATTTCTTGACTGAGTATGTGATGTGTCACCAGCCTTTTGGAATTACACAGATTCCCCTGGGAGTGAATGTTTAAAGAGAGACAGACTCTCAGGGCAGTGGCTCTTTTTCATTGTTCTTTTTCATCGCACATGTTCTCTGGGGTATGGACATACACTTGAACACAAAGAGTTTAGAGGTAGAGATTTATGAGCACAAAAGGTCCATTGGCATAGGTTCATGCCAGCAGACTTGAATAGATTGTAGTAGGTAATGGACACCCTGTGTCTTATCACGGATTGTCAGAGGCCATGAGAGAGGACTATTCATCCCAGCAGCTCCAAGTAAAGAGCACCAGCTACAGATCTACTCATGAGCCACTGAGCCCAACAAAGCTCTGCTCCACCTCAGAGACATGTTTGTGGTGTGAATAAATTGTAGGCCCCTCTTGGAGAGCACCTGCTGACAAGGGTGGGGAGGAGGGTTCAGCGGTGCTGGGTCAGAGTCAATCTTTCCTGAAAAATACCTTTTACATACTTAGAGGCATCAGCATTTGAGGAAATTGGAAGGCAGTCCAGGGAGAACATGCTCTGGTCTGGTGGTTTGCCCCCAGAAAGTTTCTATTTGGGAAGCTTGAGCCTCACTGTGGTGCTACTGAAACTTGGTTTTTAAGAGGTGGGGCCTAGTGGGAGGTGGTTAGGTCATTGGGGAACCTGTCCTTACAATGCAGGTGCTTGTGGGACTCTAGTTAGTTCCTGTGTCTCACTATGTGAGCATTCCTTCACATGATCCTATCACTGCCAGGATTCTATCACTGTCATACTGTGAAGTGTTTGAAGGAGCGCTCACCTGAGGACAGACTGATGGGACCACCTCAGTCAGCCCCCATGACTGTATAAATCTCTGTATAAAAGCTGTATAAGTCTCTTTTCTTTACAAAGTGCTCAGCCTCAGGTGTGATTTTTGTTTTGTTTTGTTTTTGTTTGTTTGTTTTTGGTGCCAGTCCTGGGGCTTGAACTCAAGTCCTAGGTATCATCCCTAAGCTTTTGTGCTGAAGACTACTACTTGAGCTCTACTTGAGCCACAGCTCCACTTCCAGATGTTTTGATAGTTAATTGGAGATAAGAGTCTCAAGGTCTTTCCTGCTCAGTCTGGCTTCAAACCACGATCTTTGGGTCTCAGCTTATTTTTTGGGGGTGGGGTGGGGTCGGTCATGGGGCTTGAACTCTGGGCCTGGGTGCTGTCCCTGAGCTCTTCAGCTCAAGGTGAGCACTTTATTGCTAGAGCCACAGCGCCACTTCCGGTTTTCGAGTGGTTTATTGGAGATAAGAGTCTCATGGACTTTCCTGCCTGGGCTGGCTTTGAACCATGATCTTCAGATCTCAGCCTCCTGAGTTGCTAGGATTACAGGCATGAGCCACCAGCATCCGGCTAGGTCTCAGCTTCTTGAGCAGCTAGGATTACAGGAATGAGCCACAGGCACCTGGCTCAGGTGTTTTAGCAATGAAAAGCCATATGAAGAGTTTCTGCTGCTGTTATACCCTTTCCTTCTCATATTTAAGGAATATAAGATTAGGAAAAGAAAGAGTGGATGTCTTAGAGCCAGATCATAGAACTTTTTAGCATCTAAGAGGTGCTAGAAGTTTATTAAATCTTCTGTGATTTTTTAAAATTTAAATTATATTGTAAAGGTGATATACAGAGGGATTACAGTTACGTAACTCAGGTAATGAGTACATTTCTTTTTGAACAGTGTTACCCCTGCCCTCATTTTCTCCCTCCCGTGCTATGATACTTTTTAGGGAGCCTCTACTTAATAGGAAAGGAGAAATTACTATAGCCTAGTTAAAGGTAGTTACTGAGGTAGAAATAAAATAGTTCTGTATTTGTGCATCAGTGAACTGAGAAACATAAAAACTAAGTTAAATGTCATGTGATGGTATCTTCTTGGGAACACTGGAGGAGTCATAATCAAATAGAACAAAGAGTTTCATAACCAATGATCATAAGATAAATGATAATTGATAAGTGATAGAGGTTTGAATAAAGTGTTAGAGGCAGGCCAGGGAGGCCTGCAGGCAGCCAGGTCTACTCTGGGAGCAGACAGCACTCTGATATTTGAGCAGAGGATAAATAATTTAAAAGAGAAAAATAAGGGGGTTTTTGGAGGCAAGGACCAGAGCCAACTAGATAGAGGGAAAAGCGAGAATAGTCAGATGTGGTTGCACTGACAAAGGGAATCAGACCTTTGCATCCTGACTTGCCTTGGCTTTTCAACTTTAAGGAGTAGATTTTATACTTGAAGGCAGAAAATAAAGCCATTAGAGTCTATCTGTCTGTCTGTCTGTCTCTTCTTTTTTATTTTTTAGTACTGGTACTGGGGCTTGAGCTCAGGGTCTGGATGCTGTCTCTTAGCTTTTTCACTCAAGGTTGATGCTCTACCACTTAAACCAAAGCTCCATTTCCAGCTTTTTGATGGTTAATTGGAGATGAGTCTCATGGATTCTTCTACCTGGGCTGGCTTTGAACTGTTATCCTCAGATCTCAGCCTCTGGAGTTGTGAGGATGTCAGGCACTGAGCCTGACTTCTTCACCTTTGTAATGTTAGACAACATACTTTGGAATTCTTTAAAATATATAATGTATTCTTATATAATATATATAATGTATTATTGTAAAGAGGATTATGATTTCACATTTCAGGTAATGCGTACATCTCTCTTTTGGATAACATCACCTCTTTCTTTGTACTTTTAAAGATACTTTCTGTAGTAACCTTGATGAAAAGTCATTACTAGAAGAGACAAACAGAAGGATGACCATATAAAATGCTATCCATGGAGGTGGAGCTATGGTTTGGTAGAGTATCAGCCTTGAGTGAAAAAGCTAAGGGACAGCACCCACACCCTGAAATCAAGCCCCAGCACTGGCAAAAAAAGCACTAGACAACTTATTGAGTGCCAGTAGCTCATACCTGTAATCCTAGCTATGTATGAGGCTGAGATCTGAGGATTGTGATTTGAAGCTAGCCCATGCAAGAATATCCCAGAGATTCTTAAATCTCCAATTAAGCACCGAAGAGTGGGAAGTAGAGCTGTGGCTCCAGTGGTAAAGTACTAGCCTTCAGCAAGTTGGACCCAAAGAAACGTAGGCTCCATGTTTTCCCTCATTTCTAATAATTAGCATATGTCTAGGATAGTTCTGTCAGAGGATCACAATAGCTCAATAGCTACGTACACATGACCATATAAAATGATGCTAATCAAAATGAAATGGAAAGAGAGGGTTTTTATTTTTTAATGTACTGTATGAAGTTTTCTTTTTTTCTTCCATTTTTTTCACTTTGGTTTATCTCCTGTTATCACTGTAGTTGATTTTGGTACCCTGGGTCTTGTATATATAATTATCTGATTTGGGGAAGGGAAAGGGAATAACAAAATGGTGAGACAAAGGACAAAGGGTGAACCAATGTAGCAGCCATACTCACAAGACACTATGTTGGAAATGAACTTTACAACTTGCGGGGAGGGAAGTTGGAGGGAGGGAAAGTGAGAGAAAATGAGGGAGGGGGTAACGATGGTCCCCAAGAAATGTACTCATTACCTTACTTATGTAACTGTAACGACTCTGTATATCACCTTTACAATAATAAAGACAAAAACTAGCCTTGAGTAACAAAGCTCAGGAGTAGTGCCCAGGCCTTGAGTTCAAACTCCAAAACTGGAACCAAAAAAAAAAAAGATACAGATCAGAAGTAGTAGGGGTCTGAGACAGAGTGTGCCACTGGGGCTGAAGATCACACAGCAGCTCTCCAAGTATTTGGAGAGCTCTCCAATTATTTCTATTCTTCACAGAAGAATAGAAAGAAGGAATGGTTAGAGTTGTAGAATTTATCAATAAAGTAATTCTATTTGTTTTATACTTTAATCACCAAGTAATTTACATACACAGGTGAGTATTTTTTTTATTATGAAAATACTGTACAGAGGGGTTACAATTACATGGGCAAGATAACGAGTACATTTCTTATCAAGCCTCCTCCTTTGTTTCCCCTTCCTATCCCTTCCCATTTCCCCCCATTTCCCTCCCTCCCCAAAGTTGTAAAGTTCGTTTATTTTAGGAATTTTTTTAAAAAAAGCTATTTCCCCAAATTCCTCCCCCAACTTGTAATTTGGTTCACAGTAATAGATTCTAGAATTAGGAGTAAGTATGGAGGGAAGCCTTCCATCCCACACAGCGGAGACAAGCTGTGTCACTTCACGGCACCTGACTCACACGTGCTCTGTGCTGTGTGGTCTACCGGGGTTCTTTCTCTCAGCAAGAGCAGCACAAATCGAAGGATAGTCAGCACACAGCTGTGGGAACATTGATGCGCTGACAGCTGACTTCATTACCCTTTTTGATTGCTACCCTATAGTCACAGAGGCATGAGAAAAAGGGAGACAAAACCTTAATGTATCCTGCAGATTTACGGCATAATGTACTGTACTGACATTACTTTGGAGAGTGTATGAGAACTTTGATTGGAAATGAAGTCCCTTTCCAATAGCATTTTGTACAGGAATACTATCATGGAGTTTGCAGGTATGTTGCTCAAATCATCAAGACACATTTTAGATATTTTCTGAGACCAGCTGCTAAGTCATGATTCAGAAACACGCCCTAATGTAAATTCCAGATTAAGCCACCTGCAACTTTCTGTCTCTGTCTCTCTCTCTTTTTCCCTTCCCTCTTTCCCTCCCCACTCTCTCATGTGGTTTGCTCTCTGTTAGCTGGAGAGCCATAGATTAAACAGGAAATGAAATTCCCCAAAGAGTCATTAAGTTGACCTCATTCACGTGTAAAATTGGCACCATCAGCACTAAGATAAGCTTGGGAGGTAAAATATCTTAAGTTATCATAAAAAAATTAACTCATATACTAGGAAAACTCACCTAATTCATGCAATCTATCTCTAAAGGGGAAAAAAGGAAATTAAACATATTTCCCCTCACTGAGTGTATCTGAGAGACAGCCAGTCTCTCGTAAATTTTACATCAACTTAGTTTGGCCTCTAAACCAAATCTACCTTAATGCTATTTGTAGATATAGATTGCTGTCTTTTTTATTACCATTATGAAATGATTCATTGGTGGCTCAATGTCCAGCTCCTTGACCCATTAAGTGGATTAGATTGCTTGTTGCCTTTGTCCTTCTGGCTCTTGCTTTGTCCTCAGATATTCTCTCCTTTTATATTTTGTGTGTAATCTATATGCATTATTATGTATGGCGTTCACATACACATGCCTGCAATGCCTATTAGCCTGACAACCCTAGCTCTTCTGTTTTATAGGAAGACTGTGTTCAAATCTCTAATCTGAGTCATCAATCCTTGCCTGTAGCAGAAGCAGCAACTAGCTGAAATCCTCTGAGAAATGGCATGTCACAGCCCAGCCCAGGGCATCTTGTAGAGCTATACTCAGCAAATTGAAGATCATGCTCCCTATTAAGCTCTTGGCTGGTGCATCATGGTAGATTCATTTTCAAGAGCAGTTTAGGCTCCTCCCCATTCTGCCTTGTGCATGATAATCACTCCTCCAGCCCACAGGAGCTAACAAAAAAAATCAGTTCAGGACAAGTCCTGATGATATTAACACAAACATAGTTGCTCTTATATGCTTGGGGAAGAGTTAGAGGGGAAAAAGAAATTAAAATGGAAAGCAAAGACCAAGGATTCCACCCTACCTTTGAAAGTATAGGACAGCTTCAGTATGTCTAGCTGTATGCACAATCAGCTTGTATTTTTATTTCACTAAATATTTTCTGAGAATCTGTCATGTGTGGTGTACCATGATGGCTGCCGGAGATGGGGCAGTGAGCAAGATAGGTGCTTACAGCAGCATCTAGTTAAGGAGACACAAACATGCCATGTTATAATGGAGTAGTGATTGTTTATTATATGGAGAGCACACTCAAGTGTTCTAGGGAGAATCAAGGAAAGTTGCCTTAAGGAAGTAATATTTAGGTGGAGTGTTGGTAGAGAACAATGGTTTACCTAGGAGAGCTCCACATTTGCATGTAGTAAGGATACTTAGCAGCTTCTTTCTAAGATGGCCAATGTAGACGTTAGAATCTTTTCTGTCAAAGTGGTGCTTTACATAGCACTGTCATTTTAAGGGTAGCTGCCATCTTAAAAAGAAGCTTTTTTAGTTGAGCCACATTTTGTTATGAGAATTGTTTTTCCAGGGGCAGGATGCCTGGCTCAAGTGGTAGAGCTCCAGCTGAGTGAGAATTGTTTTTCTGACAAGTTCTTGCTCTGGTGTCCTCGTTTTGGCTGCTTGCTTAAACTTTGAACACCTTTCAAACTAGCCAATCATACAAGGTTGTAGCTCTAAGTTCTGACCAATCAAAATAAAGGCTGTAATGGCGTGAGGGATAAAACCTGGGTGGGCATCCCACCCCTCATGTTTGTTTACTGGCTTCCCACCCGTAGCACGTACTTCTGCAGAAGCAAAATCTCGCCTTGCTGAGTTCCTTTCGAGTTGGTGTCTGTATTCCTGGGTGGCATCCCCATATCATGAGATGTTTCTAACACCAACATCAGCCTCTTTCCTACTGTGTACCTTTTTGGCTATTTGATATGGAAGAAGTTATGGTCTGGGACTTCCAAGGGCTTTTATCAGGAAAGCCAGTGACGAGGTAAGAATTCTAGCTATCCTGAGATTGCCATTCTGAGTGAAGCAGACGTCTTGGAAGGCAGGTTAGAGGTTGAAATGCCAAGGAGGAAGGAAGGGGAAGGGACAAGAGGCAGAGGGGATGGTGGTAGAGATGGGGAAGAGAGAGGGAATGAGGAAAAAAGGGTGAGGATGGGGGAGTCAGAAAAAGAGAGCGGGTACGTATCAGATGTGGAATTGAAGACATCTGGAAAGTGAAGACGCAGTGGTAGTGATCCACCAGCTGCAGCCACTTTAACTGATATTCTGAAACAAGCCACCCAGCTGAGTCTTCTCTACATTCCTGACTCAATCTAAAGTGCTGGTTATAAGCTGCTGAACTCTGAGTGGCTTCTTATATAGTCTTAACATCGAAGTAGAAGAATGTAGATTTTGAGAAATTTCACTGTAGGAAATAAACTCAAGGAGTCTTCATGGTACCCAGACTTGGTTAGTGTGACAAGATCTTTAAAGTGCCATCCTGGTGCTATAATGTACGAGACTTGGAGGTTGTAAATGGGGTGAGTGAATTTTGCACGTGGGAGGCATATGAGTCTTTAGTGGACAGAGATGATCTGTGTTTACAACTCTCTTGGCTATCCAGTGAAGCAAGGCTCCTAGTATTTTTGCCCCTTATGTAAACCTTTCCTTTTAATCTGGATGGCCCTAAGACATCACTGGCCAATGTATCTGAAATGTTAATTTCCAAGCTATAAGCTTTGTAGTTTTTGCCCAAGTCTCTTGGAATTCTTGTTTTTTTTCTGACCTATCTCTTGAAACTTAGATGTTATAAATTCCAGCAGCTTTCAGTCTTGGAGAGTCATGTAAAAGAAATCGTTATCATTAAGTAGTTGTACAGAGAGATTATAAGTAGACTGCTTCTTGATCAAAGTCACCCCATCCATTGGTCTCCCCCAGTTCCCCTTCCCATCCCTACCCTCAAGTTACATAGTTCAATTTTTACATAGCACAACACTGAATATAATGGCTGCGTTTGCTCACCCTTCCTTCTCATATTTTTGGGCCCCCTCTCTTTTTACTCCCCACTCCCCGCCTGGTGGCAGTCCTAGGACTTGAACTCAGGGCCTTTTTTGAGCTTTTTTGTTCAAGGCTGGTATTTTATTACTTGGGCAACAGTTCCATTTCTGGGTTCTTGGTGGTTAAGTAAAGATAGTCTCATGAACTTCTGGTCCAGGTTGGCTTCAGAGGGCAACCCTCAGATTTCAGCCTCATGAATAGCTAGGATTACAAGCCTGAGTTACTGGTGTCCAGCTTTGGAGGAGCCATCTTTGTTGCTCAGCCCAGTCAAGCTTTGTAAAGCAAAGATCCCATTTGACATTGGGAATCCCAAATGAGAGCCCCATTACCTGAGAACCAGGAAAGGCAATCATTTGATGACATAAACCACTAAATTTCAGAATGATTTATTGTGTGACAATAAATTTGAAATACTTCGCTGTAAAACCTGTACTAAAATGATTGAAGTCAGATAAAAAATTGAAATATTAAAATATAATGTCCTAGGGGTTAAAAGAAACTTTTTTATAGTTGGAAATCATTTACAAATGGTCTTATTAATCACGACTTTTGTTTTTCAATAGTTGATGATACCTTTCCCTAACCTCATTTTAAGAGAAAAACATACAAATGGCTATCAGATGTCTCTCTTCCATATGTGTTAGCAATTAACCACCAGTAAAGCACCTGCAAATTAGAGTTTAATACTCTTATAACTATGGCATAATCCTTGTTTCTAGGTATTCTATGTATTTTCTGCAAGGCTGTTTGAGATGTTTTGGAAAACAACTGCCCCCTTTGGGCAGGAGGAGATGGCCCCACTGACCACAGTGACTGGAATAGAGCAGACCCCTTATTAGTCTCTATTGAATGAGTTATGTGGGAACTTAGTGTTGAGTCTCTATAGTTTTGCTTTTCATTTGTTACAATTTTTCTCTCTTTTCCTTCAGATTGGCTTTCTCTGTGTCTCCTGAAGTCAAGGCAAGAAACACAGATATAGAATGTTTCAGCTTTAAAGTACAACAGAAGGATGCCAACGTCAAACTCTGGTATCAAGTCTAAAACTTGAAAGAATGGGCTTTTGACTAAGCTCGGCTCGGCATAGCTGGACCAATGGACTGGGATCTGGGACTGGAGTCACAAGGTGTGGAATGGCTACTTCCACGGTAACTAAACCAACAATGGCTATCCTAGAGTGAGGGAAGGGTGAGGGTCACGACTTCCAGAAAACAAACAAAAAAAAACCCTAAAGAGCTGGGCAGACCAAAATGATGAGGGGCATGGTTTATAAAATACCACTGTGAGACCTTCCCCCAAAATTGAGTGCTCCCCAACCCTATTTAAGTATTTTACTTAAAGCTTCTCAACAAAGATGTTTGTTTGGTCACAGAGACTTGACCTAAATTCTCATGAACACTGACCTGTGCTCCCAACTGTCCTTCACACACATCCACAGTTCACAGCGTCACTGGCTCTCAGAATGACATTTGGGAATGCCATAGGAGCTCAGCTTCCCCTTTCAGATCCTGCTCTGTGACACCCCCCCCCCCCCCCCCCCCTCCTGCGTTCTTACACAATCTTTGGAACTGAAGGGAGGCATGTGGAGGAACAGCTCACCAAGTGACTCCTGCTATCAGCAGGTGCTGCACACTAGCTCTGGTGTTTAATCACCCATGGAAACCATTTGTTTAAGCAATTAAGAAGTTGAGGATAGGACATTGCCAGGGAATAATGGCCAGGTGGTAAAAGTAGCCTTGTCAAGGGCTGTTTATCTGTAGGAAATGACCTGCTTCAAGGTGGCTGATGATATTTACCTGGAAAATTAGATAAAACCGAGGGCACAAATACAGTCTGAGAGATTTCAGGATGGCAGTGTAGAGAAAGCACATCTTCTGGGTTGGGTGCGGGAAGTATAGAGGTCCTCTGTAATTTTTTTTTTTTTTGGGTCCGGTCGTGGGGCCTGAAC
>NW_012267220.1:28015029-28034400 GCF_000151885.1 Dipodomys ordii | reverse complement strand
TTTCTTTCTTTCTTTCTTTCTTTCTTTCTTTCTTTCTTTCTTTCTTTCTTTCTTTCTTTCTTTCTTTCTTTCTTTCTTTCTTTCTTTCTTTCTTTTGTCTCAGTCCTGGAGCTTGTACACAGGATCTGGGCACTGTCCCTGAGCTTTTGTGCTTAAACTAATTCTACCACTTGAGCCACAGTGCCACTTTTTGCTTTTTGGTAGTTAATAGGTAATAAGATGCCCCCAAAGTTTGCTGCCTGGGCTGGCGTCAAACTGAGATCTTCAGATCTCCGCCACAAGAGTATGTACATGAACCACCAGTGCTTGGCTCTTGGTACATTTTTGATAGTTTTGGAAGGCAAAGAATAATAAAAGAATGTAAAAGTCACACCTTGTAATTGAATATAAGAAAGGTTTAATCTCTATGTCATGTGGATTTATGGTCATGGGGTGTGAAAGGATCCTTCAGGACCCTCCCAGGGGACCCCGCAGAGGCAGGCAGGCCCAGGAGAAACATTATTGTAAGGTTTATTTGAGGGCTATATCTTCCCAGGAGAGGGAGCACATGGCGTCTGCCCCCATCCAAATGATGGGATTTGGGAAGTAGTGGCAGAAGTGAGGTAGATCTGGGTAGGTCTGGACAGAGAGAGGGAGTGGCCGGATGTATGGTGGGGAACTCCAGGGCCTGGAGGGGCTCAGGTGTGGGATGGAGCTGAGGACCAGTGGTGGGGATAATACTAACAGGGTGGGGAGGGGCAGAGAGCAGTGAGAGGGAAAATGTGGATTTGCTTTGTGATTTCACTGCTAAGTGGAGAGGCTGCAGGGCAGGCACACAGGCTGATCTCAGGAACAGTGCGATTCACCTCTGGAAGGGAAGCAAAGGACAGAAACATGAGCTACCATCAATTGATTTCTTTTTAAATATTAGAAGGGGAAAAGAGACCAGGCAGATGATAACTCAGCACTTTCAAGCTTTACAGAGTGGGATGGTACTAATCAAATCTCTAGAATAAAGTAGGCAGAGTTATAAGGAGTAGAAAGGAGGCCTAGAGGTCATCACAAGCTGAGTGTTGTGACTGACATGGCAACTTCACTAACTCATTTAATCTTTCTAAAGCTAATAAAATCAGGAAGGAGGAGACTCTGTGGAATGGAAAAAGCCTGGGGTAGGGTTGATGAGTAGGGAGGCATAACTTTAGACTCTATATAAGTCAGCAGTGTTAAAAAAAAAAGCCACGATCACGTGCACCAGCAGAAATGAGGTGTGCAGAATGAAGGATATCAGAGGTGGTGGTTCCTGTTTGTTCTGTGAGTAGACCTCCTGAGTTCTGGGCACCGTATTCAGAAAGAATATAGCTGGAGTGCTCCCAACCATTAGCCCCAAAGGGAAGGGAGGATTGTGGCTGAGCAGGGTCTGTGGTTGGAGAAGAAGCTTCCCCCAAGGAGATCGAGAAGAGATAAAGATCAATGTCACTGAGTGACGACTCTTCCCAGAAAGTCAAAAGGAAACACTGCCATTCAAAGACATAAGTAGATTTTGTGAAATCATCAATTCTGATGGTAGTTGTGTGTACTTGCTATAATACCCAGAAGTTGGTCTTCTGTCTGTCTTTTAAAATTGCACTCTCTTAAACCTTTGTCTCCCTTTTCTGGTATAGTCTTTATCAACGCTTGATTTGCTTTATATTTTTTGCCTGCGAGAAATTACACTTATCAAGGAAACTCAAGATCATTTTCATTTTGCTAAATCCCTAATGCTAAAGAGTAGCTCCTGACAAAAGTACATCTCAGTAGATATTACCAGAAGAATGAATGAATTAAATGCAATTATCAACAGAAGAATAAAGTAGGAAGACCACAGTAGAAGTAGGGAGATCTGAGGAGACAGTGGTTTGCATGTTTCATGATGCTGATCACATAGGAGTGTGCTGAGGACATAGAACAAACTAATGAAGGAGGAGAAGACTGGATTGCAGATTCTGCCATGAAAAGCCAGTGCTTCTCTCCTACTGGGTATGAACAAGGATATAGTGTTTTTCTAGCTGTGGAGAGTCCAAGAACAAACTAATGCTTTCTTCAGACAAGTAGAGAAAGGAAAACACCTTGAGTCTCTGAGAACTCATGCTGAGCAAGTCAACAAAATTTTACATCAGGATATTCTGTATTATTGGAAAATGAAGTTTGAAAATAAGCACTGAATTGGGTTGCAGCTGAGTGTTAATTACTTGGTGCTAGAGGAATGATACAAACATCATGTCTTTGACAGTATAGTCACGCCCTTGAACATGGTTTCACATTCCAAGATGTTAGTGGTTCAACTCCAATCTCAAAAAGTTCCAGAAATAACTCTTATAAATTTTAGGCAACTTCTATTACCATTTACTGCTATGATTGTCTCATTTTATCATTAGTCATTGTTAGTCTCTACTGTGCCTATTTGATAAATCAAATTTTAACATAGATCTGTATCTATATTTTGGAAAAATAATGTATATGTGGTTAATGTATAGTAAGGTATAGGAAGGTTTAGTAATGTATAGTAAGGTTTCAGACATCTATGGAGCATTCTGGAAAGAAAGGCCCTACCCCTGCCTAACCAATGACTGTTGTGCTGAAGCTCTGTCCAGTCTGAGAGCCATTGGCACCACTCTGCTTGAAGGTGATATCTCTTTACTGTACATTGTTATAGGATTATTATTCTGATTTGATAAATATATTTTGAGACAAGGAAATAAAGCTAGGACTATATATCACTAGGTTATCATACGTTCCTTGCACTTTTTCTATAAAGTACAGTTTTGGTTTTTATTATTTTGGTTGGTCATGGGGCTTGAACTCTGGGCTTGGGTGCTGTCCCTGAGTTCTTCAGCTCAAGATGAGCACTCTACCACTTAAGCAACAGTGCCACTTAAGTTTTCTGGTGGTTTATTGGAGATAAGAGTCTAATGGACTTTCATGCCCAGGCTAGCTCTGAACCTCGATCCTCATATCTCAGCCTCTTGAGTAGCTAGGATTACAGGTGTGATCCACAAGTGCAGAAGCCTGCATCGTCATGAAAAGAGTATGAAAGGTGAATCTGGTGAGAGCTCATGAGAGGAAGGGAATGTACAGAAAGCCTCCATCTTTTGAGAGAATGCTTAAGCATTTGTTAGTAGAATAATGTTGGCAGCAATATGGATGCCACCGACCATGCTAATAAAACCTCACATGAGGAGAAGCATGTCATAGAAATCAGAGAAAGGCTGTCCTTGTTGGAAAGTAGGAGAGGACTTGCATTGTATCATGTTACAGTGTTTTGTGAAAGATAGGACGTTGTGAGTGGTAAAAATTTTATATTGGATAGTTGACTGAGAAAGCTTTTTTTTTTTTTTGTAGTACTGGTACTTGATCTCAAGCTCTTGTACTTGCTTTGCTGGTATTCTACCACTTGATCACATTTTCACTCCTGTTTTTAACTGGTTATTTTGTGTATGAAGTCTAGGGAGATGTTCGGTGCAAGCAGGCCTCAACCTTCAAGCCTTCAGATTTCAGCCTTCTAAGTAGCTAGTGTTACAGGAATGAGGGAGGGGCTGGGCAAGGAAGGTGAGGAAAAGATGGTAGAGGAGGAGAGAGGTAGGAGGGGAAAAGGGAGAAAGGAAAAATGACTAACATGAGGATTCTTTTTGTTTTCATGGAGTTTAACGTTTTAACAGATGGAAAGGGAAAAATGACAAGTTGAAGATTTAGATATTGGATCTAAATAAAACAAAGGAAGTACAAAATTATAGAAATGTGTATGTATGTGTGTGAGAGAGATGGTATTACTATTGAGGTCAGAGGCAGTCTATGTAAAATTTCCTTTAAACAAAGACTGGAATAAAAGGACATTGAGAGAGGAAACATGGTGTAGGTGTCTGCAGGGCAGAGTACTCCTAGCCAGGATCTGAGGAGACCCTCAGGTGGGGGGAGGAGAGGTGCAGAGCATCAAGGGGACATGTGCAGTAAGCAAGGACAGTCATCATTGTCAACAGTAAGTCAGAGAGATAGCCAATGCTTTGTGTGGTGATAAACCATGTATTCAGAGAGTATTGTAGGTACTAACTTCTTTATTTTTGCCAGTCCCAGGGCTTGAACTCAAGGCCTGTAAAATCCTTGAGCCTCTGTGCTCAAGGCTAGCGCTCTACTACTTGAGCCACAGTACCGCTTCTGACATTTTCTATTTATGTGGTCCTGAGGAATCGAACTCAGGGCTTTAGGCATGCTAGGCAAACACTCTACCACTAAGCTATATTCCCAGCCCCAGCACTAGCCTTTTGATCACCCATACTTTTCTATTTCCTAGTCTTTCATGCTTCTGCTTCTCACTGATGGAAGGCCTGTCTTGTGCTGAGGTGGAGATACCCCATGCTTTCAACATTATCATATACCACCCATAGTACCATCACCTTTAGTATTTGCATTAGTTCATTTTTCTATATTATGATGAAATACTTGAGTCAAGATAACACAAGAAAGGCAAGTTTTATTTCAATCATAGTACTGGCGACTCCAAGATTGGGTGGCCTGATTGGTCCAACCTTTGTCAAGTGTTTAACAGGCAGAATCACAGTATCATGCATGGGAACAAGAGATTATATCTCAAAAACAGGAAGCCAAAAAGCTAGTCTCCCCAATGGTTTGCCTCCTAAGAACCTTCCATCAGGCCCTCCGTAGTAATGGTTTATTGCCTTTCACACTGCCACACTAATGATCAAGTCAATCTTTAGGGAATATAAACTATATCCAAACCATAGCAGTGTTCAAGCTACTACCTTTCATTACAAACTACTTGCTACGAGACTAAAGAGACAGAACTATCAAGCCTGGATTCTCAGGTTTGTATTCAAATTTTAGCCTAGGAACTTAACAGTGGAGTATTTATGGACACAAATTATCAGGCCAATCTGTAAATCCTTTTTTTTAAAAAAAATCTGTAAAAGGACATAATTCTGACTTGACAGGGTTATGAGGTTTTGTTTTGCTTTTTTGTTTTTGGTCAGCTGTGGGGCCTGATATCTGGGCCTGGGCGTTGTCCCTCAGCTCTTCAGCTCAAGGCTATCACTCTACCACTTGAGCCATAGTACCACTTCCGGCTTTTTTTCTGCTTATGTGGTGCTGCGGAATCGAACCCAGGGCCTCATGCATGCAAGGCAAGCACTCTACCACTGAGCTACCTTTCCAGCCCTGGTTATGAGTATTAAGATTATGCACATAAAGGGTTTAGCAGAACAACTGGCATATTGTGAATTCTCTTGAAAAATTATTTGTCTCAAGAGACAAACCATTTGGTGACTGAAAAAAAAGATGGTAATATCCCTTATCTAATATCCATTTTCATTATTTTGCTGTTAGAACATTCATGTGGTACTTCCTCCCAAGACTCAGTGGTTAATACTTAAGCAGATTCCATATTCTTTTCCCCCCACAGAGTCCTTATTCTTTTCCCCCCATACTTTTTAAAATTAGCATTAATTAGTTGTACAAGGATATTTCATTTTTGGCAATATATATCAATGTCAAGACTCCTTTTTTCCCCATCCCTTTCCATTCAATTTTCATTATCTTCCCTTTTGTTCTCTCTATCCACAGAGTCAAATACAAATTCATGGTGTCTTAATAGGTCTGTCAGTAAATGGTCATATGTGGGTCTTTTTTAGGGGTATACTGGAATTTGAACTCAGGGCCTCATGCTTGCTAGGAAGGTGTTCTATGACTTGAACTATGCCTCCAGCCCCTGATTATTCTGAAAGGCATGGTTCTCTCTGGACATTGCATTCAGTCTTCAAGGTGCCCTGTTTTGAGGATTGAATCACAGAACTGGAATTTTTCTCTGCAGTTAGTGAAACATCACACCAGACTTAGGCTGTGCTGTGCTGTGCTGAACAGCATTCTCCCCAGAGGTCTCCCAGTGGTGTGCTTCTGTCAGGCAAACAGGATACCCAGGACTGCCTTTTTAGCAAATGCTTCACATTTTCAGAATGAGTCAAGCTGACAGTTAAAGGAAATGAAAAAGTAATTTAGCTCAGAGCAATTTGTATGCCAGGAAACACTTTCGTATATTCAGGTCTTATAGGTTGAACATCTAATATGTATCTAATGCTGTGGCAGGTGTTGGTTTACTGAGGCAAATGGCATAGATATTTGCCTGCCCTTCATGGAACTCACTGTCAAGTGTGGGGGGGGGTGAGGAATGGAAGCCCATAGGCTAATATGTAGGTAAATATATCCAGAAATGCCCACTTCTAAAATGAGACCATCTTACAAAGGGAACAAAAACCTGGCTGTCATCAGGAACAACATAGGGATCAAAGAAGGCTTGTTATGTAATATTTAAGATGCCATGTCAGGAGCAAGGGACAGTTATTAAAGGCATTCCAATAGAGAGAATAGGAAAAAAAAACCCTCCAATTTCTGATGGTCCAAAGAATTGAGGAGGAGGCAATTAGGTTGGAATGTAGTCATGGAGAAGGAGGGAGTCAAAACAGGGTGGAAGGCATAAGCAAGAACAAAACTAAACATGGCCATGCTGATGATAGTATTGGCTTTGAGAATTAATAGAAGGAACTAGAATGGATTAAAGAGAAGCAGGGGCGAAACTCCCACTCACCTCTATTTTTGTCTCTCTCTCTGGTTCCCTCCCTCCCTCAGTTATTTAATGAGAACTTATTATGTGCCTATATTATTCTAGCGCTAGAGATAGTGAACTAAACAAAGAAGAGCCAGACATTCAGTCCTGGTGTCCTATTTTGTACCCTGAGGACACTCCTGTGGTCCAGCGTGAGGGGAAGGGTACTGAAGATGGAGATGGATGGATTCCACCCTACCCATCTGAATCTTAGAAATCCATCTCCATAGCTGAGCTTTCTGATCCCTCCGTAACTCACGTCATCTGATTCTATATCTTATCTCCTCATGATGATGATGAGAAAGAGGTTGAAAGTACAAATCGATGTATACATTAGAACATGGATCGAATGTGAAGTAAGAAGTGTTTAGGAAGAATGGGGGATGGCAGAAGGCCAGCCTCAGTCTGGCTTGTGAGGAGGAAATTGTGATGTATGGGGGAAGGGCAGGCTAACCTGCCCCACGTGGAGAGATTGGGTATAGGACTTTACAGAGTCAAGTTCCCGATTAGTTTTCAGATTCTGACACTGGGGTTGGGTGGGACCTCAAGGACTTGAATCTTTAATAAAAATAATATGTATTCTACAGTACCATCATTGCCAAGAATTTAGGCTCTACAAAGACAAAAGTGGGTATTTTGCCATGGGTTTCCTCCCTTTCATCCACTATATGTGGCTCCTGAGTGCTACGAATCTGTGTTTTGGATTGAGATGTACTACAAATATGACATATGCACCGGGGTTTAAAGCCTTTGGATAAAAACTAGAACATGAAACATCTCACTAATACTATTTATATTTACTGCATGATTAAATGGTGTTTTGGATACTAGGGTAAATTTATTAAAATCATTGTCACCTATTCTCATTTACTGTTTCTAAATACTGCTATTAAAATTTATCAGTTATGGGCTGGGAAGGTGGCTCAGTGGTAGAGTGCTTGCCTTGCATGCCTGAGGCCCTGGGTTCGATTTCTCAGCACCACAAAAAGAAAAAAGCCGGAAGTGGCGCTGTGGCTCAAGTGGTAGAGTGCTAGCCTTGAGCTGAAGAGCTGAGGGACAGCGCCCAGGCCCAGAGTTCAGCCCCACAACCAGACCCCCCCCAAAAAAATATCAGTTATACAGAGAACTCTCAGAATATTTCCATTGAGAAGGTAGATAATAATAGCAACTAAACTATTAAATATTTAATGTGTTCCAGATAGGTTTTTTGTGTGTGTGCCAATCCTGGGGCTTGAACTCGGAGCCTGGGTACTGTTCCTGAGCTTTTTTGCTCAAGGCCAGTTGGACTATGGCTCCACTCCTGACTTTTTGATTGTTAATTGGAAATAAGGGTCTTACAGACTTTCCCTGATAGGGCTGGCTTTGAACCGTGACCTTTAGATTTCAGCCTCTTGAGTAGCTAGGAGTACAGGCATGAGCCACCAATATCCTGCTCCAGATACTGTTTTAAACATCCTATGTGTAAGGTGTGTGTGTGTGTGTGTGTGTGTGTGTGTGTGTGAAAGAGGGGGGGAAGAGAGAGAGGGAGAGGGAGAAGAAGAGGGAGAGAGAGTAGCATGTGTGCAAGAGAGGGGGGGTTACTGAAGCTTCAACTCAGGACCTCCCCTTGTTATTTTGCTTATTGCTGGCTCTTTACCACTTGAGCCAAGACTCCATTCTAACTTTTTCATGGTTAATTGAAGATAGTCTCATGGACTTTTTCTGCCATAGCAGGCTTAAGACTTTGATCCTCAAATTTCAGCCTCCTGAGTAACTAGGCTTACAGGCCTGAGCCACAAGCTGTCAGCTGTATATATATATATATATATATACACATATATATATGTATATATATATATGTGTATATATATGTATATATATATATATATATATATATATATATATATTGGTATGTATGGTGTTGAGTATTCAGCACAAGATCTTGCATATGCTAGGCAAGTGCCCTGCAGCTGAGCTACATTCTAGCCCATCAATGAAACACATTGAAGATAATAGTTTTAATGGTGCACACTGTTACTTTATTTAAAAAAAAACAAGTCACAGATTAACTTGCTTAAATTCATGTAATTAGTTAATAGCAGAACTGGGATTCCAGCCTGGCTCCAGAGCACACATTCTTCTTCACCCTCCTTGGTATTGAGTTGAGTTGCCAGGTAGATAGGAAGAATTTGATGATGCTTTGTATTAGCTAGCAGTTTTCTTTCACACAGAAATTCCTAGATTGCCCAACTAGGTAGGAATTTATTATTAGAGGTAATAAGCAAAAAATACATATGTACAGATTCTAAAAACTAAATGTACAGATTCTAAAGCCAATTTTATGGAGAGGTGAAACCTTATTCAGTATACCACAGAGATTCCAATAGTCCTATCCCACTTATTGATGCTTTTGGTCAGTGACAAGACTGTCTGCATAATGGTATACCAAAAGATTATGATAGAGATGAACAACTCCTGTCTCCTTGTGGTGGATATTACAGCCATTGTAACATCATAATCTAACATGTCACTCATGTGTTTGTGATGAGCTTGGTGTAAGTGCACCTATGATGCTGCTAAACAGATCTACAGTACTAGTCATGTACCTGTTATATACAGCACATAATATTTAATAATGCCAACTGGTTTGTATATTTATATACTATGCTCATAACCATTAGAGTATAACTCCTATTTACATAATTTTTTTACTATAAAGTAGTATGTGTTATGCCATCATCAACCCTATCTATCTATCTACCTATCTATCTATCTATCTATCCATCCATCCATCTCTATCATCTGGCTATCTATATCTTGTGTTTACTGCATCTATCTATTGCAACATTTCTCCTGTGTTATAATGTATTTTATGTTGTTCTATGTATCATGGCACCTAAATATATGTAACACATTGCTAAATTTGCCAGTAAGAAGCCACACTGAGTGATGGATCTGAAAACAAAGTTAAAAGTGACTAAAGACTACAAATGTATTGTTCACCATTTAGGCACATTTTATTCTACCTCAGATAGGATCTTGAGTAACAAGAACAGAGTAAACAAAACTGTGAAAAGACCTATTTCGGGGCTGGGAAGGTGGCTCAGTGGTAGAGCGCTTGCCTTGCATGCATGAGGCCCTGGGTTTGATTCCTCAGCACCACATAAGCAAAAAGAAAAAAGCCGGAAGTGGCGCTGTGGCTCAAGTGGTAGAGCACTAGCCTTGAGCTGAAGAGCTGAGGGACAGCACCCAGGCCCAGAGTTCAGGTCCCACGACCAGACCCAAAAAAAAAAAAAAAAGAAAAGACCTATTTCACTTAAGGCAATGAATCTAACAAAATTTTGAGAAGGTTCTCTATCTGTATGAGCTATAGGGAAACGTTGAATGGTCTATATAAGAGACCACAGGGAGAAGTGTATCCATCTCTAGAATAGTCAGGGCCCACACAAAATGTTTCCTTCCAAGGTTGAAATAAGAAGTTTTGCACCTAACTATGGTGTTGGATTTACTGCTAGCTCTGTGTGGTTTTAGGTGATTCAGGAACCATCATTTGTTATATGAAAGTGAGTGATGAGTTGTAAGTGCTAAAGAGAAGGCAACTGAAGAATTTCAGAAACTTGACATGACCTTAAGGTGGAAAAACTTACTTGTCAGGGCAAAGATAGCAAGAGTCACATACAGCAAAGCAATCTGTCAGTGCATCAGGCTATACCAGATAGGTTAGGTGTGTATTTGGCTACTTCATCTAAGTCTGTGTAAATAGCCCTTTGTGCCATTAGTACAAATGACAAAAAGACCTACAACACATTTCTTAGAATAGATTCCTGTCCTTAAGTGATCCACTACTCTGTAAGGTGTCAAGCAACTGCTATTGGTTTTTGCTTGTTTTTTTGCCTGTTCCTTAATCTGTTACAGACTCACTACTTCTAATAATTATCTTTCCTCAGCAAACATCTAATTTGGCTCTGTATGTCTTCATTGTAAGCTTTGTGTTTTGACTTGCAATCCATAGGCAGTTGTATCGACTGAATTAGGCACTGTACAGTGCTGACTGGTTATAGTTTGTAGAATTTCCTGATAAATTCTATTATAAGTCATTGGCTTTTATTATGTTTGGTTATATTTGCGACAGTATCTGTCACTGTTTGGCTTCTACAGATAATGTTACAGGACCACATGATATGTACCATGACACATTAATTAGCAAGATCTGTTCGCTCAAGAAGTGCATTTAGCCACATCCATTTTTATTTATTGAGTTTTAACGATGAACTAGGTGCTGTCTTTGGTACATGGAGTTCATTAATAATCATAAGCTAAAGATCCTTACTCGTGGAGATTACATTCTAGTGGAGGGAGGCACATGATAGCTAAAAGGCACAGTAAATATAACAAAGTTTGGCAGAAGATGATAGGATCATGGAGAAGAAATTATAGAGGAATGAAATCAGAAGTCAGGAGTGTTGACTGAGTCGGTAGTACCCAAGCTACTTTCTCTCATGAAGAAAGAAGAGGGGGTTAGTGAAGATGGAGCTACAGAAAGAGCATTCAGACAGGTGGACCAGCTATGCAAAAATCTTAAGCTTGGCAGAATGAAGGGGGAAAATGGTTAGGATGCCTGGAGTAAAACGAGGGAGACAATAGAAGATGAGGTAGGCCAGGAATAGTTTATAAAAGTTGTAGATTTTACTCTTACAAAATGGATGTGACCACAAAGATTCATTAAAATAGTCAGTATGATCTGACTTTCTCCTTAGAATACTCTCTTAGGTTACAGCAAGTACGGGGACAAGAGATCTGGTAGAAGGCCATAGCAGGACATCAAAAAAGAGAGGTTATTTGTGCCTCTGTGTTAGGAGCGAAGGTTGTGAGAAGTAGTAATTCTGGATACATAAAAGCTAGATTGCTGGGAGGGGGAGGAATGGGTGGGGGGACGGGGTGGGAGTCTGGGAAGGGATGGGAAGGGGAAACAAAGGAGGAGGCTACAATGCTTGATAAGAAATGTACTCATTATCTTGCCCATGTAATTGTAACCCCTCTGTACAGTATTTTCACAATAAAAAATAAAAAAGCTAGATTGCATGTATTGAATGAAAGAAAGTATAAAGTCAAAGTGTTTTGATGAGCTACTGATGGATGGAGTTACTACTAGCAGAGAGGAGAAACGCAATAGGTTCCCTCTCTGGACCATACAGAAGAGCGAGCTCAGTTTTGACAACATTGGATTTATGTAGATGTGGGCATGAAAGTGTCTCTTCTGAGGAAGCAGTGTTCTGTCTACATGGGATTTCTGGGTTTAAAACTACATTTGGGATTTTAGGTTGTGTTTCAAGCAATGGGATTCAATGAGATCATCAAGATAAGGTAGATAAAGAGGACCAATGATAGAACCCTGGGATATGCAAACACTACAGTTTTCACATAGAAAAGTAAAACACAACAAAGGACATTAAGAAATCATTGGTGATACTAAAGAAAAACATAAAATGTGATGTTCTAAAAAGCCAAATGAAAAGTGCATGCAATTCTACTATTTAACAATAGGGCAGAGAAGACCAGTGCCAGTGGCTCACACCTGTAATCCTAGCTATTCAGGAGGCTGAGATCTGAGAACTGTGACTTGAAGATTTTCAGCCTGGGCAGGAAAGTCCATGAGACTCTCCAATAAACTACTCAGAAAGAGCTGTAAGTGATGCTATGGCTCATGAGGTAGAGCACCAGCCCTGATCAAAAGAAGCTCATGGACAGTGCCCAGGCCCAGAGTTCAAGCCTCAAGACAGGCAAAAAAAAAACAAACCAAAACCACAAAAAAATAAGAGAACTGACTATTGCATTTTACAATATAGAGGTCATGAGTGGCCTAGATAAGAGCAATTGTGGTGGATGCTGATTGGAGAAAGTTGAAGAGATAATGATTCTATTGTGTGAATGTTTCTCCAAAGTTTGTGATAGAAACTTAATCCCCAATAGCACAATGCTGTGGGGACATGTGGCCAAATTAGAGACAATTAGGGCATGAAGGCCATGCCCTGAAGAGTGGACTGACCTCTCAGACTTGGGACTGGGTCAGTTACCACAAGAGTGCCTTGTTACTAGAGTATGGACTCCTCTTTGTCACTTGCTCTCATTTGTTCTCTTGACTGTAATGGCTTAGATCTGAATTCGCCCTCAAAACTTGTGTGTTGAAAGCTTAGACCACATTGCACCAGTGTTTGGAGATAGGGCCTTGATGGTGATTGGTTGGAGATGGGGCATTGATGGTGATTGGATCATAAGGGATGTGATCCAATTCATAGGATTGATCCATTCAGGGGTCCCAGCATAACTGGGCTATGTGAGCTGATAGAAACTTTAGGCTTTAGTGAGTAGGATGTAGTTGGAGGAAGCAAGTTACTGAGGACATGGCCTTGAAGGACATATTTGTCCTTGGTGTGTGCTTTCTCTCTCTCCTCCTCTCTCTCTCTCCTCTCTCTTCCTCTCTCATCCTCTCTCTTCTCTTCCTCTCACCCTCCCCCTTCCTCTCTTCAAGTCCTGGGCACTGTCCCTGAACTCCACTTCTGTTTTTTTTTTGTGGTGGCTAATTGGAAATAATAGTATCATTATGGACTTTTCTGCCTAGGCTGGCTTTGAATCACCATCTTCAGATCTCAGCCTCCTGAGTAGCTAGGATTACAGGTGTGAGCTACTGGCACCTGGCTGACTTCTGTTTTTCTAGCTAACTTGAGGTGAAGACCTTTGCTTTACCACATGCCTCCTGCCTTACTATAGGTCCAGAAACATGGAGGCAAGTGACTGTAGACTGAAACCTCAGAAATGAAGTCCAGGTAAATTCCTCCTTCTTTAAATTGGCTTTCTCAGGTATTTTATCACAACAGTGGAAAGGTGACCAACATCTCTTTCTCTCTTCTGCTTCCTGTCTTTCAATGATGTAGAATTCAGGCTTGATGCAGGTGCCAATGCTATACTCTTGGGCATTCTCTCCTCAGAATCATGAGCCAACAGATCTCTATTCTTTATAAATTCTCTAGTCTCAGGCATTCTGATACAGCATCAGAAAAGGGGCTAAAACAAAATAAGAGAGAAATAGATTACATGCAATTGCTTTTGATGAGATTTGTTCCAAAGGAGAATCAAGGCATTAAATGCAAGTTGCTGTGGTGGTGGGGAAGCATAATCAAGCAAAGGTTTTATTTTTTCTTTTATAAGGTAAGAGTTGTTGTTGTCAGTCATGAGGCATGAACTCTGGGCCTGGGCACTGTTCCTGAGCTCTTCAGCTCAAGGCTAGCACTCTACCACTTTGAGCCACAGAGCCACTTCGAGTTTTCTGGCAATTAGTTGGAGATAAGAGTCTCACAGACTTTGCTGCCCCTACTGGCTTTGAACCGTCATCCACAGAGCTCAGCCTCCTGAGTAGCTAAGATTACAGGTGTGAGGCATTGGCACCCTTCAAGGCAAGAGGTGTTACTTGTCAGTATTCTGATTGGATTGATCCAGTTGAGAGGGAAAAGTGGATGATAGAGTTGTGAAGACCTGGACCCAACAGAGAAGTGGAACCAGATGCTCAGATGGAGGACAAAGTTGTAGATAGCAATATGGTGACACCATTGATTAATAGGTATGAAACAGTATGGAATTAGGTGGCAGGTCACCTTTTTCAGTTCAGTGGGCAAGAATATCAGTTGTTGAGTATAAGGATGGTGGAGGAGTTGTGCATATTTTAGGAAGACAAGAACAGTTTGCAATAATTCTCCGGAAGAGGAGAGAGTGAAGAAATGTTGAGACAAGGATGAGATTCCATGAGAGGCAAAACTAGAACCCTTTAGTGACAAGTTAGTGTTTCTTTTTTTTTCTTTGTCTTTTTTTTCCTTTAATGGGATAAAATTTACCAGCGACTCATTTGAAACCTGTCAAATCTGGCCAAGTGGGGCTGTTGGCAAAGAATTGAAGGAAATAGCTTTTCAAAGGCTGAGCCAGAACTGAGCATCAATAATTAAAAAGAGCAGGTAACTTACCTCCTTTATTACACTGTGAGTGAAAGCTTAATTAGGAAAGAGCGGTGGGGGAGGTGAGAACAAGGCTGTAGCTGTATTTGGAGGCCTGAGAAAGATTTCATTCTGCAGAATATAACATCCTGGCTGTGGCCTGGTGAGTTACAGAAACAGATGAGAAGCACTCCAACTGATCAGAGTGTGAAATGAGAAAGCTCTCCAAATGTTCTGCCTGCAGGGCTATTGTATTAAAGTTCATTTTCAAGTTTGGACCCTTTGTGGCCTCTAAATAAGAGAGAAAATACTAAAAAAAGGAAAAGAGCCAGGGTGAAAATGATGATGACAGTGTGACAAAGAAAGGCTATTTGCTCACTGTGTATTTCTCTTGGCAGTAACCCTGACATGTCAGAGCCGAGAGGCTTGGCTTTGAATATAAGACCTAAGTAGTAACACAGGACTGGTTATTATGAAGAAACTGGAATGATTCTCAAGCTTGATCTACATTTGTAACTTAGTCAAATCATACTAGCCTACTGCTGTAATATAAAGGCTTTGGCATAATTTTGGGATGAGGATTTAATCACCAATCTCCTGCATTTGTCTTTTAACATTTTTTTGAACCTCTTTGTTAAAATAGGGATTCTTTTGGCCATAGTTTCTTTAGTTTTTCAGCTCTGCTGTTAAAATTTCGAGAGGACATCCTTGTGGGCTGAAGGACCCTTTGCCCTGATATAACTGGTTCACAAACTATGGAGACCAATTGTACACTTGTCTCTGTACCATGCAGGAAAGTCTGTTTTTCCTCCAGAGCAAAAGTACAAGTCAGCCTCTACACTAATTGGTTACTTGACCCATTTTAAATGAAAAGCATGGAAGATATCAACCAATTACACAGGAAATCCACCTACTCAGAAGTGAATGACCCACTTCAAATTTTCACTGCCCATCACATTGTGCTTTTCAAAGACTCGGTGAACAAGACTCACCTTAAGGACCTTCTATTCTTTAACCCTTATTCAAATACTATAGATCTCAGGAAATGAAAGACACTATTACAGGTACATCCCCACATTTTTTTCTAGGTATCCACCTTTCAATTAAACTGGTTATTTGTTGAGTAACCAACTAGGCACTAGTATTATTAGTAGTATTAATATTTAGTATTAGTATTTATTATTAGTATTAATATTATTAGTATTAATATTTTCATTTGATCTGGCTTAGATAAGGGTTGGTGAGAGCATCATTCTTTAGATGGAAGGTAGGCTTACCTTAGCATAGGCAATTGTCTTCCAGAGCTAGAAAGAGATTGATATTAATATCTTGATTAAGGCCATCCCTTTCCAATATATGAAATAGATGGTCATCATTTGTTAACAAAAGAACCCTCACAAGTCTTCAAATTTTACTTAGCCAGTGGCTAAGATTCCTACCATTAGGAAACAAATCTTGTTAGAGCTAGTATATCTAGTTTTAAATTTTAACATATAAATATCTTCAAGAGAATAGCTGACTTTATTTTCAGTATATTTTCCTGATACATGAATTTCTCAGAGAATTAGCCATTATTCTGGGACCAGAGACAGAAAGGTTCTGAAGGAATAAGATACTATATCTAGTTGGGCATGGTAGCAAATGTCTGTAATCTCAGTACTTGGAGCCTGAGACAGGAAGGTAGAGAATTTGAAGCTATTCTGAGCTACAATAGGGAGTTCATAGCCTGTCTTTGCTATGCAGTGACTATTTAAACACCAGAACAAAAAAAATACCCCATGCTTGGAAGACTTTGTGTGGGATATAGTGGATTGATCAGAAGAACCATCATAGCAGAGACTTTGGGAAGATACTTATCCATTCTGAGGTTATTTTGGTAAGAAAATCAATTAGAACATACTGAGGAAGAGATAAACACGTGAATGGGTTTTGTATGTTCTGAAGAACAGTATTTGATTACTGAACCATCCCAGGGTTACCAATGGACCTGAATCAATGGGGCTCTTCCTGGCAGAGTTGTTGTTGTTGTTTTTCAATCTGTCAGATCTATGTTCAACACTCAGCTGGGTGTTCTGCGAAGTTTGTTTGTTTGTTTGTTTTGCCAGTCCTAGGGATGGAACTCAGGGCCTGGGCATTGTCCCTGAGCTTCATTTGCTCAAGGCTGGCACTCTACCACTTTAGCCACAGTGCCACTTCCAGCTTTTTATGTGGTACTGAGGAATCGAACCCAAGGCTTCATGCATACTAGCCAAGCACTCTACCACTAGACCACACTCCCAGTCCCTGTTCTGCAAAGTTTGATGGTTTGGGAATTTTTCTTTTTGGGGGTCCGGTCGTGGGGCCTGAACTCTGGGCCTGGTGCTGTCCCTCAGCTCTTCAGCTCAAGGCTAGCGCTCTACCACTTGAGCCACTGCACCACTTCCGGCTTTTTTCTTTTCTTTTCTGCTTATGTGGTGCTGAGGAACTGAACCCAGGGCCTCAGGCATGCAAGGCTAGCGCTCTACCACTTGAGCCACAAGCCACTTCTGGCTTTTTTTTTTGCTTATGTGGTGCTGAGGAATCGAACCCAGGGCCTCTGCTCTACCACTGAGCCACCTTCCCAGTCCCTGATGGTTTGGGAATTTTAAGCTTTGACTTCATCATCTCATCTTCTCCTCCTTGGGCCATTCATTGAGCCTGTTGGCACATTAGCTTCCATTCCATTTGGAGGGATTGTATGGAAGATAGATTGCTAAACCATGGTTTTCCTGTACCACCATAAGCCAGAAATAAAACCACAGTTACATGAATTCTAGAATAGACAGGTAAGTAAGCAAACTATGGAAGGGCACTAGTAAAAGTCTAGTCAGGGAGTGGCTGAAAAAATTGAAAAAAAAATCAAACTTTAAGAAACAAAAAGACAACAATGCTTGATAAGAAATGTACTCATTATCTTGCCCATGTAATTGTAACTCCTCTGTACAGTATTCTCACAATAAAAAAAAAAGACTTGCACAAGATAGTCTGAAAATGCCTTCTGGAAGCTCCCTCTCTTGACCATCCCAAGGTTTCTTTGTTGTTGTTTTGTTTTTCTCTTTTCCTCCTTCTCCCCCACCTCCTCTTCCTTCTTCTCCACTTCCTCTTCATTCTTCTCCCTCCCCGCCCCATCCTTTTTTAATTCTGTTTTCTGTCAAGGGCCACTTTCATGGGCCACCAAGTGAACAAAATATTTTCAGCATCCACAAGTCCAGCATGGAACAGGAGCATTGTGGCAGTGCCCAGTCAACCCCAGCATGAGGGTGAGAGTACAGTTGTCACTGGATAGGCAGAGGAAAGATTTGCATGCGGGGCCTTGGGATAGTGAATGAATGAAACATTCAGAGTGGCTAATTCCCCATTCCCAATACAAAAGGCCAAACTGGACACAAACGTGGGTGAAATTCTCTAACTGAATTCATCCCGAGAGCACTGCCCATCCCATCCCAGTGTGTGGACAAGAGTAGAAATACCCATGAGCTAAGTAGGCAGAGTTGAGCTCCACATACCTGGTCCCTGGCTGGCAGACTGGACAAAACCACACCTAGATGGTAACAGTCACTGGATCCCCAGTGGGGGTAAGGTGTGAGCAATAGTTGTGGCCACTAGCTTTGCTCAGATACCTACCACCCACTGCCCACCGATCACTTGACAAGCCTGGAGACTCTTCCTCCATCAGAATCCAGACAGAGCAGCCCAGCCCTGTGAATCGCTGCTCTCCATAGAACCTGCCCTGGCTCCAGATGCTGCCTTTGGTGTGGAGCCTATACTGAGCAGAGGACACTGTACCTGGTCAATCTAGGGCCCAGGATGCTTGTGTTACCTAGAAGACTGCCCTCAAAAGAGAAATTTGAAGTAATATCCAACACAGATGGTTATCCAAGGGCCAAAGTTTATAGGAGAATGCTGGAAACACTGGACAGGGCCAACCTGTATCAACACCATCCCTTAACAAGAAACATTGATCTGTTCTGTTTTGCTCTGCTTGTCTCTCAGCCTGTGAGTTTGCTTGTGGATTTTTTTTCTGCTTCTCAAAACATTCTGCTATTTCTCTACAACAATGTTTCAGTGCATTTCCCTTGTCTCGTTGTCCTTTCTCCACTCCTCCTCTTAAATCATCTAATATTTAATCCCTATAATTCTACCCTGTTAAAGTCTCAGTTTACCTCATAAGAACTTTTTTGTCCGTTGTGGGGCTTGAATTTAGGCCCTGGGCACTGTCCCTGAGCCTCTTTTTTCTCAAAGCTAGTACTCTACCACTTGAGCCTGAGCACCATTTCGGGTTTTTGAGTGGTTAATTGGAGATAAGAGTCTCATGGGAAGGTGGCTCAGTGGTAGAGCGCTTGCCTTGCAATGCATGAGGCCCTGGGTTCGATTCCTCAGCACCACATAAGCAAAAAGAAAAAAGCCGAAGTGACGCTGTGGCTCAAGTGGTAGAGCGCTAGCCTTGAACTGAAGAGCTGAGGGACAGTGCCCAGGCCCAGAGTTCAGGCCCCACAACCAGACCCCCCTCCAAAAAAAAGAGTCTCATGGGATCTTTTCTGCCCAGGAGGGATTCAAACCATAATCCTCAGATCTCAGCCTCTACTTAGTAGCTAGGTTTACAGGTGTGAGCCACCAGCTCCTGTCTTACTCATAAGAATTTGAGTTCCAGCAGGGCGCTGGTGGCTCAAGCCTGTAATCCTAGCTACTCAGGAGGCTGAGATCTGAGGATCGCGGTTCAAAGCCAGCCCGGGCAGGAGAGACCTTGAGACTCCTATCTCCAATAAA
>NW_012267220.1:27979134-28012954 GCF_000151885.1 Dipodomys ordii | reverse complement strand
GGGGCCTGAACTCTGGGCCTGGGCACTGTCCCTCAGCTCTTCAGCTCAAGGCTAGCACTCTACCACTTGAGCCACAGCGCCACTTCTGGCTTTTATTTTCTTTTTGCTTATGTGGTGCTGAGGAATCGAACCCAGGGCCTCAGGCATGCAAGGCAAGCACTCTACCACGGAGCCACTTTCCCAGCCCAGAGAGTACAGACATCTTTTCACCCATCATGCTCTGACTATTCTTGTAGTCTGAATTCTGGTGGAGAAATTTATGAGGAAAAGATTTGGAGACAGAAAATTCACTTGGAGGGCAAGTCTATTTTCGTAAGCTTTAGTTCATAAATATTTAAATATAAGGTGAATAAAAAAGGAAGAGCAGATAGGAGAAAAGCCAAATACCTTATATAACAACAATAGAATCTTAAAATAGTAACAGTGAGTGCTGTGCATGCATTTCAATTTACCTGGCATGGAGCAGTGACTTCCTAAGATGATGATGTGTGTGGGAGAATGAGGAGAGGCAAATTGGAACTGAGAAGAACACTGTCTTCCTTTAGCTCCTGGTGTACAGAACCAGGCCTGTTCTGGAAAGTGAGTTCTGTGGTTTTGCGAGAGCTTTGCATGGTGAGCTTGAGGTTCTTGAGGGAACTCTTTTCTCTGTGAAGAAAATACACTGGGCAGGACCAATATTCCACTGAAGAGATGACACTGTCTTCTTCATAGCTTGTGGTTCAACTTAGTCCTTTTAAGGTTTTGCTATTACCTGTGTCCAAAGTAGAATATTTAAGGGCTACTACCTTTTAAGTTTCAGTAAGGACTCATGTTAGTGTAACAAGATAAAGTAGGAAGAAATGAAGAGAATCATTTCCTTCTCTCCACATAGGAAATGAGAGATTCAGACTCAAAAATGGCAGTTCTTATCTATAGAAGGGCTAATTGAATAAATTGATTTGTCTGGAAGAACGTGTTTCCTCCCAGTATTCTTTGCGAAGTGTAGCCTGCTTTCTTTGGCTGATGCCTGTCTTACACAGAGACTGTCTTCTGCAAGATACGACTGTCTGTCATATCTTTACCATAAGTCACCAGGTTGAGGTGACAAAGAAAGCAATTTATAGCCTTTTTGTCAGAAAAGGCAGCTACTATGACCTAAACTTTTCTCTAAATGTTTTTGTACGTGTTCACATTTAATAATCAGGTCTGCAGCATGAGACAGCAATTGTTATTTCAGTTTATATTTGATAGAGGGGAATTGCAGGCAACAAAGACAACTCATGTAGTAGCTGTGCAGTGCTGTGTGGAATAGGACCATGTGTGTGGCATTTTGATTCCAAGCCCTGCACTCCCAGGTGTCATCATTGACTACAACCCCTTTCCAGATCTTTCTCCTCACGTCACTGCCCAGTAGTGACATTTCTGGGAACTACTATTTAATTCCTGAAAGCTACTAAAACAGAGCTACTGTAAGACTCTTCTATATTCATAAAAGGCCACCCTAATAGTCATGGCCTAGGAAAAAGTATACAAAAGAATGAGGGTAAAAATGAATATGCCATAAATCTGCTTTTGTAAGATTTACTCATAAGACAACTTAACATTGACTCAGAGTGACGCTAGTGGAACAATTTATGTAGAAAAGCATTCAGAAGTAAATCTGAAAAAAAAAACCTGCTTCAATATTTCTTTGAGAGTTTGCCATTTATTGGTTAATTTTAGGACATATTCCCATTTGTAATTTCTGATTATCTTAAGAAAAAGAACACCAGTTGAATGACAAACTGTGGCCTCTGCCACTTTCAGTAGTTGACCTCATTCACTAGTTGGACTCATTTGGTTCTGTTGTGGGTAGTAGAGTAACGATCATACTACTAATAATAGTATCCTTGTTTTTGGCTTTATATTACCTCTATCTTGGCTGTGTTTCTTCCTTTCCCTTTTGCTATTACACATACCATATTTTCCATTCTAGAGGAAGCCTCTCAAATGAGATTTAACAGGCAAGTGAATAAATGCTCTCTGGTTAGAACCCTTTTGGAGAGTAGGTGAGATGACATGACATGGCTTTGAATTGTGAAATGCTATATAAACTCGCTACAACTACTTATCATTCCTTTCTCCAATCTATGCTCAACAGCTTTTCTCTCCTCTCTTCCTCCAATGTTTTATGATACTCAGGTTTTTGTCACCTTCAATTCTCTAGGCATAAACATTGGCTCTTGTATGATTGAGGCAAATTAGCTTGTTTTTGTTCACATTTGTGTGCATGTTTTCCTGATATCTTCCAATACTACAAAATTTTTTTTCTGGAGTTTCTTCCATCTTTAAGTTTCTGTTGTAGTCTGTTACTGCTGAGCCTCCTCATTTTGCTTTCATAGGACAGGAAAGGGCAAAGCTGTTCGGCTACAATGTCATCATTTTATCTCCATTCACTTTTAGAAAAGGAACCATTACTTATTTTCTATGATCAGAATATAATCAGGTTTTCACCCTTTGGTGATTCAATGTTAGGAAATCATTCTGTTTATGAGCCTGTCACAGAACAATGCAGCTCAGTGTGTGCAATTCTTTCAGGAAGGAACCCAATAGGGCAATTGAAGTTGAGAAAGTACTCTGCACACTTTTCTCTGTCATTCATGATCTTCTGGGGTGAATAACATATTGTGTTGTTAAGTCTCAAAGAAAATTAACCGAAGGGCAATTGTTCCTCACATAGGCAAGGAAATTGAAATAATGATGTCCCTTGTGATCAAACGTTAAAATATGCTGATTTTTTTCAGATATTTATCTTATATCTTTTTAATAGGCATGGGTATTATAAAAAGTATAAAGTACATTAATACAGATAGAATTAAGTAATAATAAAAGTGTTACTGAACTCAAATATATTTGAAACTGGTAAGAAAGGAAGATTGAAGAGTTTCTAAATGAAATTTGTAAAGATCTATTAACCCATGACCAAGCATTATAAGAAGACAAGCAAGCAGGAAAATAGGACTGTGAAATACTCCCGAATTTCAACCCTAAGCTTAACTGAACTGCTCTAATAGTTGACAGTTGGAGACGGTGTGCCTTTTGTCAAATATTTTTTAAGGTTTTTGGAACTGCTAGAATTTGAACTCAGTGTCTTATGATTCTTAAACAGGATCTCTGACTGCTAAGACACACCTCCAGCCCTGGTTTTTTCTTTCATACACCAGTCCTTGGGGTTGAACTCAGGGCCTGTGTGTGGTCCCTGAGCTTCTTTGTGTTTATGGTTTAAGCCACAGTGCCACTTCGACCTTTTCTGAATAGTTTATTGGAGATAAGAGCCTCAGAGCCTTTCCTGCCCAGGAGCTTTGAATGGTGATCCTCAGATCTCAGCCTCCTGAGAAGCTAGGATTGTAGGTGTGAGCCACCAGTGCACAGCTCAGTCCTAATTTAAAAAATATTTATTATTATAAAGATAATGTACAGAGGGTTTACAGTTATATAAGTCAGGCAAAGTGTATTTGTTTTTGGACAATGTCGCTCCTTTATTCACTTTCTCTGTCTTTCCCTCCTGTCCCCATTTACAAGTTATAAAGTCCATTTCAACATAGTGTCCAATGGATACCATTGCTGTATTTGTTTACCATTTGTCCCTCCATTTCTATGCCATCTCTTACACTCCCAAAGACATAGAAATGAACAAACAGTACAAAAAGAAAACAATAAAAAAAGAAAAAAAAACCCTCTTGTTCCATTTCTTGGGGTTCATTTTGATTAATACTATTTTGTATGATCAGATGCACACAGGCATTGTGCCCTGTATTCCTCCTAAAAGTATCCTCCTTTGGTTTCAATGTGTGTGAAGGCCTAGAGACCTGTACAATTTATTATGGCCCAGTGTACATTAGATCTAGCTTCCACATATAAGAGAGAACCTGTGCAGTTTATCTAGCGCCATTTGTCTCTCTGAGCTTGGCTTACCTCATTTAACATGATTTGTCCTGGGTCCATCCATTTCCCTGCAAATGAAATATTATTTTTTCTAATGTCCAGCCCTGATTTTTACTTATTTTTGAAATAGGATTTCACTTCCTGCCCATGGTGGACAACTGGTACACCTATGTTAAGTTACCTTGTAGCTAGGATAACAGATGTTTGGCACTGTGTCTAGCCTTTTTGAGGAGTCTTGGAGAATTTTCTCTGCCAGGGCTGCTCTTCAGTCACCATCCCAACAGTCACAGCCTTCTAGGTGTAAGCCATGGGCACCTAACTCTCAATTTTTCTTTTTAATGGAGTAGTAGGAAGCTGGTTTCCAAAAGTTTAGGAGGATTCAGTTCAACCACAGTGACATTCACCAGTGTTAACGGATGTTTAGAAAAAGCTAGGCTTCATGGTAAAATTGTTCAAAATTTTGTTAAATGAGGAAATTGAAGACATGTAAAGCCGAGGGCTTTGGAAATTGTACAGTCTCTGACCTATCTGGAATGTCTGCTTCTGGGAGTGTTTATCACTGAGAGATTTCCAGGTTCAGTGCCTTATTCTTTCTTGACTTCTCACAAAGGCATTGAGACAAGGCACATGTGCCAGCCAGGTTGAGAGGGCACGGGGCGTACTGGGAGCTATATACAGCTCATCCCTCCAGGAGGGCAGGCAAAATGTACAAAGAAGATGCTGGGGGCACCAGCATGATATCATACTACTCCTATGTGGTGCGTAATACATGGCCTGAGCTGAGGAAATAGGAAGACCTAGCTCTTGAGAGTTTCCTTCCTGCCGGCTCTATAACCCTGCAAGTCACATGATATTCTTCCACTATCTCTTCTATAATATGCAGTCACTAATAGAAATGACTCTTTGGGTTGTCTCAAGGCTTAAATGAGATAATTAAGACCCTTAGCAGAGTGCCTGCCGTTCAGTGAAAACTTATCAACAGAAGTTGTTGTATATTTAGAGCTATATATTTAGAGCATTCTGTCTTCATTCTTTCTTTTGGTGTGAGGCCCTAGGCTTTTGCTGCTAGGCACTATTTATTTTAAAATGTGTAGGGCTGTAAAACAGGTCCCCTTTGAGGTAAGGGTACTAGTGGGGGTGGGAGACAGAGAATGGAGAGGGGAATGTGGTCAATGGATCGATCTTGCTTGGTGAGATTGGTTTGGGAAGGGGAAGAGGGAAGAGAAAGAGTTGGGGTGATCAGGGTTCATTGTGTGCCTCTGAACATGTCAAAATGAACTTTGTATAACTAAAAAATGAATGGTTCATCCTTTGAAGAACACTTGAGTTCACAACTCCAGAACTTTACACCCCTCTCCCTCTCTCTCTTTCTCCCTCCTTCTCCCTCTCCCTCCCTTGCTCTTGCTCTCTTGCTCTCTCCCTCTCTTTCTCTTTCATCTGTCTCTATCATCTCCCTAGGCAGTAGTCATATGGTTGGCCAGGTCTCTTTCACTATAAACATGGCAATGTGCTGACTTGGAACAAACTTGAATCTCTGGGATGGAAATCAGATCCAGCACTGAGGGCCTCTCCCAGTAATTTGTCTCAGTATCATTATCCCTGACAACTCCTACCCTATCTGCTCCCTTCTGGGCATCTCCATGAGTGCACAAGTCCTTGTCCAGGGTGAAGCAGGCTGGCAAGTGAGGTAAACTGAGTTAGAACTTGAGAGGATGCTTCTTGCACTTGGGGACATAAGAAGTGCTTGCCAGATTCCCTTGCTGAGGTAGAATTTGATTTGTGTGACAAAGACAGATGACTAGAACAGCACATGCCCCTCTCAGGGGGAAAGTAGAACCCCCAGAGACTGACCATCTGTGCCTGCTAGAGTATGTGTGTGTCTGGAAAAGGATAAAGGGATGCTGCAATGTCATGCATTGAGGATGAGTAAAATTGGCTTGAAGAACACAGTGTCTTAGGAGGGCCCAACTAAGTGGCCTGTTCCTCAGGAGCTCCTAGTATTAGGGAGTCAGTCATGCAAGATCTTCTGTGCCCTTGGCCTGGGGAATAATTCACATAAGATCTTTCTGCTTAGCCATGTGAACCTCTAGTGGGCTTCTAAGCAAGGGTACAAGCCCCATTTCTCTCCACCTACTCCTCTTGCCAAAAGCTCTTCATTGTGTTGTATGCTATAAACATTATAATCATTTTAAGTATTTCTCTTATGGGACTATGCTATTGGACGCATTATATTAAGTCATCTGACTTAGCATTTACGGTACCCATGGGATACCTAATGCTTTTGTAAGAGCTTCCTCTTCTATTATGCCTTCTGTTTTGTCCTTTCCTAATTCTTGAAGCCAGGTTGCTGTTCAAAAAAAAAAAAACTCTAGACATCTTTAGAAATTTAAATTTCCTTAAACATTCAGAAGATTGAGGCTGATGACATTCACTGGATGCTTTTTAAAATAAATATACGACACAAAACGAGTCACAGTGAAGCATGGAGACATTAACAGCAAGTGCAGTAGTAGCTGTCTGGGAGGATGGCCTATCTTGGTCTTTCTCTTTTCACTGTCCCCATAATCCCACCACCACCCCCAAAAGAAGAACTTGGTTCCTGAATTAGCTTTCCAGCATTGTGACAAAAATGTCTGAGATAAACAATCTAAAAGGAGGAAAGGTTTATTCTGCTTCATGGTTGTAGAGCTTTCGGTGTGCGGTGGTTGGGTTCCGCTGTTTGGGTTCGTGGCCTGGCAGGACATTATGGAGGGGAACACATGGAGGACCAAAGCTGCTTACCTCACGGCACCCAGGAAGCAAAAAAGAAGGGGTGCTGAAGCCTCCATCTTGCCTTCAAGGGGACATCTGAACCCCTAAAAGATTCTCCTACCTCCCTGCCAAGCTATCCTCCACCCGAGGACTGAACTTTTTCCAACACATGCGCCTTGGGGGTTGGAACAGTGAGCTCCTAAATCGGGCACCCAACGAAATGTGCACTGTCCAAAAGGTCAAGGGTCAGGCTCATCCATGATACTTAAATGGAAGCAAGTTGTGAGCAGAGAGAATTTAACCAGACATAAAAATTAGAGTGGAGCTGTGGGAAAACATTCTAATCTGCCTTAGGTTTTGAGATAGACCATTGAGTTCAAAATAACCGTTACCATTACTTTGCTCCAGCTACTCTGCATTATAAATTTTAGTTTGGGTATTCGCCTGTCCAACAGCCATAATAAATTCAATAATTATTCCAGGTAAAACCACCAGGACCACCGGGGTTTGCTTCAGTAAAGATAAAGGCAGATACAGGCAGGACTCGGTCCTGCTGCTTCACATCAGGTTGTGGAACTTAACTGTGTGCTTCAAAAAGTTTTCTTGGAAGAAGCTCTTGAGGAGACAATACTTTTGACCTTGAGTTGCCCTGAGGAAGTTGGGCCTGAGATATGTGAAACATAGGAAAAACAATACCTTTCTTTTAAAATGTCAGTGTTTCTTTGCGCTGAAGGCTTGATAGTACCTTTGGGAGCCAGCAGCTCTTTTGTTTTGGAAAAAACATCTGATAGGTTTTGCAACGTTTATCCCAGAATTCCATGTTGGAAAGCAGGCAGGGAGACACTGGACTGCTCTACACAGTTCTGTCCAAGGTCGTTTTCCTCATGGGTAACATAGCATCCCGAGATTAGGTGTGAAGAGAAGCTGGCTTATGTTGACAAGGGAAGGAAAAAACTAAATTTACTTTGTTTTCCCTGCCCTGAATAGTGACTAATGGCAGACTCTGAAGGCTGCCCAGGTTTGAGTCCCAGTTCTGCTCTCGTATCAGGAGACAGAATAATACTAGTTGTTTGAAGGGAAACTTTAAAAAATAATATGAATTAATTAGACATAAATTTATTAACTAGATGACCAATCAGGTTTCTCCGAGGTGGCAAGTTAAAGAAGCAGGAGTAGGCTGTTCTGATTGATCAGGATGGACTGGAACCTGAGCCAGAATAAATTCTTCTTGAAGATTTTTGCAATGGATTTGTCACAACAATTAAAAGTCTAACACAGGGCTCAGTTTACCTAAACCAGTATAAGGAAGTCGGTCTATTTTTAACCCTATAAGGAAAGAAAAGCAATGTTGCTTTTATATTTAATATTCACATATATTAGTTATACTGTGGGGTTTCTTTGTGATATTTTTGTAATGCATACAATGTACCGATCATATTCACATTCTGTGCCAAAATTACTAACTCACTTTTTGTCCATTGTTATTGTGTCTTCAGCCCTTTTTTGGTCCATAAAGCCAACCTGGTCTGCTCATTGCAGAATGAGACGTGTATAGCTCTAGAATCACTATTGAAAGTTAGTCTTTAAATGTGTTCTAAATTTATCTTTTGACAGCATACCCATTTATTTAACCTGGCACAGGAACCTTCAAAAATGAAGACCCAAAGAATCAGAGAAACTTGTGTTTCTTTGTGCTAACTTGATGAAGAGTTGGTAGTCCTGAAAATGAGATTGGACAGAGTAAATGATTACTGGCAGTGAACTGGGAGGGACTCTCATATTCTGTTTGCTCAGACTTGTGGCATTTCTGTGTCCTCTTTTCCTTTCTTCTAGGTGTAGGGAGGCACCTCTTGAATGAAGATCTTATGATCTGCTTTAGGGAAGGTTAGAAAATTCCTCCTAGGTTTTTTGTAACTTGCTTCAGAGGAGAAGGGCAGGAGAAAAGCGTGGTGATCTTCCTGTTTTTGCTGTTTTCTCTAATAGCAAGATGCCATATTTTGGGCTAGTATGCTCTGGGCCCTGTTGCCTTCTCTCACCTTTGAACTACAGTTTATTATCTGATCTCAGCTCTGTGTTTGGAATTAATGGCTGGGTTCATGTCTATGCTTGGGGAAGCATAAAGCCACCTAGGGAGGTTGATTCTGAGATGATCAGATGTAAGTTATAGAAGAAAGCAGTTGAACACAAGGTGCAAATGTAGGCAATAAAGTCAGGGGACAATGAGATCCTCTCATGAAAGTATATAGCATATAAGCTTGCTGAAATCTAGGGAAAGAGGAAGTGGATCAAATACAATTGAGTGAAAAAGACTTAGATAATTATTATTAGATATCCCAATTAATGAGGATATTAGTTAGATATTACACCTTCCTAAAGAGCATTTACAAAACTAGGGAAGCTGGGTGCTGGTGAGTCATGCCTGTAATCCTACCTACTCAGGAGGCTTTGATCTGAGAAGGCAGCATGAAGCCAGCCTGGGGAAGAAAGTTCATGAGACTCTTACCTCAAATTAACAAGCATAAAGCTGAAAGTGGAACTGTGTCTCAAGGGGTAGAGTACCCTCCTTTAGCAAAATTGCTCAGGGACTATGCCCAGGCTCAAGGTCAAGCCTCAGGGCTGATGCGCATACACACTGACACAGACACATAGACATACACAACTCTAGCAAGTTAATATACAATTAAGAAGAAACTATTAAGGTAAGATTACAGGCTTAAATATAATCAGGTTTAATGTCCAACAAGCTATAAATCTATGGGATTATCTTTCCCACTAGACTGAATTATTTGCATTGCAAATCAACCAAAAGCTACAGGTCAGCAAGTCACTAGACCTGGAAAATTTAATCTATTATAATAACAAAAAACCCTAGAGATGAGCAACATATGTTCCCCCAGGGTAACCCCTGTCTGCTCTTTTTGCCACATTTGATATTGACTAGACATACTGTCTATCTTTATAACTTAAGTTTTGGACAAATTTCCCTATATTAAGCATATATCTTGTAAGTGTCTTAGACATTTCACAAGAGTCTACAAGGCAGCTATGTGCAGAGCACCAAAGGCTGTGGTTTCTCTTGGTTTCTAGGCCATCTCCTGTTACCCATCCTGTTACATCTAGTCACCTAGTGCTGGGCCCCTGTTTTATGCCTAGAGTATTTGATTAAGTAGATATCCTGGTTTTTAACCTTACACTACCAGGTAATGACTTAAAAATTTTGCTTTTAGATATCCGCTGCCAAAGCTACTTCTACATTATTATTAACATATGCCATATATAAATATAGCATAGAAATAATAAATGTTGCCTAAATTAAGTGATGTACAAATGTTCGTAGATAGATTTCTGTATAGACCTATGTATATACCAACAAACCAATGCATATATCTATTAAAAAAACCGGTACATGTTGAGACAAAAAGTTTGAGAAAATAAATTTGAGCCTTGAATATGAGTTTCTACTCTATGAAATAAGACCTATACTGTTCTAGTAGAAAATGCCAATAAATAGCCTACTAGCTACCCAGAATCTTCCAACTGTCCCTTGCTGCTTCCAGCTGATTTCACACTGAGGCCAACTGCTTACTTCTTAAACGCCTTCCGTGAATCCTTATGGAGACCAGAAAAGTTCTTTTTAATACATTCTATGAACAAATACCCCTTAATACAGTTTTTTCCTGCCAAGTGAGCTAGGCTAGGCTTTGTTGAGCTCCAGAAAGTTGATTCTTCAATGAAGAAGTTGATAGCTATAAAAGATAATGAAAAGAGTTTAATTTGTGACTATAGCCATTCGTAGAAATCACTGAGGGAACTCAGAGATAAACCAGAAGAGTAAAGTTAAACAAGAAGAAGAGACAGATTTCAGAAGTCAGAACATAGAGAATCATGGCATCAAATGTGTAGTTTGTAACACTTAGAACAGCAAGTATCATCCTGAAGAACACCTATGATCTAAAAACCTCCTGTCTTTTAAAGGTTCTGCACCTGATTCTAGCACATGAAGACAAACCTTATGCAAACAACACTCTACGTGTGAACCTTAAGTACTTAATATATTGATTATAATGAAAAACACTTTTCTCACAATACCTTTGTGAATCTGGTAGAAAACCCAGAATTTAGTAAGTGCTATTATTGGCTTGTATTAGTTGTAGAGGGCAGTGAGATTTTATTATTACAGCTCCAAACATTAACTCTGTATTCCAATAAATTTCACCCACTCCTTGCACCCTTCCCACAAAGAAATAGGTATTAGGAAATTTAAAGGCTACTTTTATGAAGGATTTTAAGTTGCTTTCAATGAAAAATACCTACAATATCAAGAGGACTATATGAAAGTATAATACTAATGTTAATGATGGACACTAATATTACTGTTTTGGTTGTATGTTAATATAGACTTTCAATTAATAGTGATAAATTGGAAGGAAAATTTCTAATTTCATAGGGGGGAGTTTAATACAATAGCATGCAAAGGAGAGACAAAATTGCATGTATAGAATGATATCAACTGCATAATAACTATCCGGAAGAAAACTTGAGGAAAATAACATTTAAAGATTAACTTTTGCCCTGCCCATGTAATTGTAACCCCTCTGTACAGTATGTTCACAAATAAAATAAAATAAATTTTAAAAAAGATTAACTTTTGGTTGTAAAATTGTGTATGTGTATACACATATACACATGTATATATATATATATGGTAATAACTAAATTTTAGAATAAAAATATGAGGTTTTGGGCCTCATTAGTAGAGAAAATGAAACATCTTAACATATAATTGCTCTGAAAAATCCAGATAGGTTTGGTAGGTTTCCTGGTATTAAATTCCTAAGACTTTTATTTTCACATGGGAATTCTATAGCAAAGAGATAAATATTATCTTCAGAATGCTTCCTTCAGCACAGGTTTATACTTACATAGAAGCAGAGTTTACATCATTGTTTCTTGTGGTGGTCTTTCATAAAATCCAAGGCATAACAATAAAGGTAAAGTCAGTGAAGGTTGGCTCTGGGAGGAACCACACTATAATAAAGAGGTAGATAGATAATGAAGAGGAATAGATAGGGGAATCATTTCTTTACTCAAGGTCACAGAATATGCTAATGGAAAAGCCAGAATTAGACTTTATATCTCTTGATTTTTTCAGTACTACTCATCTTCCTACCTTGTCCCCAGAAAAAGGCAGAATTACCTTTGCTTCTATAATCACCACCTATCACTGACTTGAATCTCTTACTTTAAATGTTCTATGGGTTTATGCCACGCACATCCCACTACCTGAAACAATTATTTTTTTAAAATGGAACTTTATTTTTGGTAAGAGGAAACAAAGAAATGCACTTACACACATACATACATATGCAAGCATACACAGTGTGTTTTAGGTTAACAAGGGTTTGAAATTAAGACATTCTCTACCTCAATGTTATTCACATGAGACCAAATGGAGGAACACTTGTCCTTCATGATTAATGGGGAGAAATTATGGTATAACTGATGGGAAATTTATAAAATGCTTTTAATATAATTAACAATAATGTCTCTATTGGCTCTTAACTCCTTTCTAAGCCTAGTATTGGCTTCTTTCCAGAACTAACACATTTCATCTAGCAGCAGTACATATAAAGAAAAAATTATTTGAATTCATATTTTAACCAGAGTAGTTTATAAAATTATTTACTATATCATGAAAGAATCCCTGACTTATTCTAATATTTTCATGAAAGCATGGGTTGTTTTTAAAACACAGATCTTTTGAATCATTTTTCATTTTATTAATTAGGAAATTAAGCCCAGAGAGGTTAAACCATAGCTAATCATTAATCATGTGATTTCTTTTATCCTTCAGTTTTTATTTGAAAAATAGCGGTTGAACATCTGTTATATGTCGGTAACTCCTAAAGAGTTAAAACTCGATAGTCTTAAAAAATTACAAACTAGAGATGTAGCATGTATTACCATTAGTCATTGGAGTCACAAAAGGGAGAAAATGGTAAAATTTGTCCAAGTGGTCAAGAGAGCTTTTTTAGAAGGACTTACGTAGTATCTGGGCCTTAAAAGAGAAGTGCGAACAAACCCACACCAGAAACAAGGGATTCAGGCAGAGGGAAACAAGTGGCCCAAGTAGAGGTATACAAATTTGTGTTTATTTGGTTATGTCAAGGGCTGTGTTAATATTTAGGGATGTGGAAGGTAAGATTGAATGGCTAAGCTCTGATTATAGTTGGAATGGGCCTTAAAGGGGTGCCAGGGCATACGTTAAGCAGGGAAATATTTTACATTTTCCACTGGCGTATATTAGGTAGTGCTGTGTAGATGGATTAGAGGAAATAAAGGACTCATCCAGATGAAAATGTTAGAAGAAGAACTAGACCAATGAGAAAGTGTCTTGGGAAGAAAGAAGAGGTATTTATGAGGCTAGAATTGACGGGACTTTTGATATGAGGGGTGATAGGAAGCACTCAGGTAAGACTATGGAGTTTCTGGTTTTGAAGACTGACATCATATTGTCCCAACGAGGGAGTGAACACATGAAGAGATGGGGGAAGTTTATATGTAGGTTCAGAGACTCCGCTTACTATGATGGGCATTCAAGGAAAATTGATCCAGGAAGTCACTGAAAACCTGTGTCTTCAGCTTAGAAGAAAAGTCTGGGCTCTTTTTGTTGTTGTTGTTTTTGTTGTTGTTTGATTTTCACTTTAGAATAAGTGGTTTAAAATGAGCAAAAGTTGAAGCAAAAGAAAAGGAAGAAGGAAAAGACTTAGAACCGTGGGCATACCCTATTTAGGGATGGAAAGACAAGAAGAACTAATACCAGAATGGTTAGAAAGACTTGTGGGAATGGTAGAAAGAGAATGGAGTAAACAGTATTAGAGAAATTATATGTTATAATGTTTTCTTCTGCAGGTAATAATCAAGCCAACTCTAAATGACTATAATGATAAAGTCAATTTATCTGTTCATGAAACAAAAGAACTTCAGAGCTAAGCAGGGTAAAGAACAGATATCCCCTCCTCTCCTTTTTTTTTCTCCCTCCCTCCCTTCTTTCTATCCATCGATCCCTTAAAGACTTTCCAACCATAAAATTAAGGCTTCCCTTTCACTAATTGTCACTCGTGTGAAGAATTCCCCCTCCAATTCCTATCAGTCTTGCTCTTTTACTTGATGTAATGATTCTTAAGCCAATCCCTCACAGCAGCAAAATTCCTTGTATGAGTTGTGGTAGGACTGAAGTGATAACTAGGGTTATCAAGATAATCAAGAAGGATTGTGTAGCTGGGCACAAGTGGCTCATACCTGTAATCCTAACTACTCAGAAGGCTAAGATCTGAGGATCTTGGTTCAAAGACAGCCTGGCCAGGGAAGTCTGTGAGACTGTTATCTCAAATAAACTACTCAGAAAAAAACTAGAAGTGGCACTGTGGCTTGAGTTACCACTCAAGCTAGAGTGCTAGCCTTGAGCCAAAGAATCTCAGGGGTAGTTCCTAGGCCCGGAATTCCAGGACTGGAAAAAAAAAGATGAAGTAAGTGTCAGTTGCAGAGGTATGTGTTTGGAGTTTGGAGAGTCAAGGGAGGAGAGTTTCAAGTGAAAAAAATGGTCATTCACACCAAAAATTGTAGTTGAGATCGGGTGGGATAGATGTATAAAAGGGCCATTAAATCTGTCAATCACTGGGTTCTGTGGACATTGGTGACCTGGGTGGGACTGTTCAGAGAAATATTAGGGTAACTATTATACAACACTCTTGAAACGAACCTGCTGCAAAGATACAAAGACTGAGAAATGGTAAATCAGTGACAATTCAATAAAGCACATCAATTCATTTGCAAACAAATTTAACTGTGTAGTTGTACGCACTTATACTCCCAGCTCTTTGGGAGGCAGAGAGAGAGGGTGATGGTCCAAGTGTAGGCAAAAGTGAGAGACCCTATCTGAAAAACACTAAAGCAAAAAGGGCTGATGTGTGTGGCTCATACGGTCAAGGGTAAGCCCTTGAGTTCAAATCCCAGTACTACTAGAAATTAAAAAAATAATATTTTACTTTATTGATGTTTTAATCAACTGCCTTCATAATTTCAAAGAACATTGATCTTTTATTGAGTGACAAATGCATATGGCCTGGGGAAAGGTAGCCACTGAAATCACAAGAGATGGAAACTTCATCTGAACATATCACCAAGACCAGAATCACTTTTTCTTTTATTGTGAAAATACTGTACAGAGGGGTTACAATTACATGGGTAAGATAATGAGTACATTTCTTATCAAGCATTGTAGCCTCCTCCTTTGTTTCCCCTTAGAATCACTTTTTTGTGTGTGCTTTATTTAGTTTCATGCTGTAATGAAAAATTGATATGTGAATTTATAAAGCCAGGCAGAGACAGTTTTCTTAATGTGACCAACCAAGAAGCAGATTGGTTTTTAGAAAGAAAAAGGAAATATTTAGCTGGGCGCCAGTGGCTCACACCTTTAATTCTAGCTACTCCATAGGCTGACATCTGAGGATCAGGCCAGAATAGGCAGAAAAGTGCTTGGGAGACTCTAATATTCAATTAATTACTCAAAAACCAGAAGTGGCGCTATGACTCAAGTGGTAGGGGACTGGCCTTGAACACAAAGAGGGACAGTGCTCAGGCACTTAGTTCAAGTTCCACAACCAAAACCAAAACAACATTTACTTAATGTCAGCTCATAGAATTTCCGTATTTCTAATGCTCAACCAAAGCCTAAGGCAGGAAGAATGTCAATGTCACTAATTCTGGGGTAATAATATTTATTAAAGATAGCTCTATATGACTCATAAGTATCTTTCAGTTTTCAGGGTAAGGCAATTCTAGTAATAGTTCCCTTTTCATTTTACTTATTGTATTTAACTTATGTAGTATTTTTGCATTTCATTAAATTTTCTCCTCAAGTCATATGAGAGAGTTAAACTAGGTGATATTGTGTATTTCTTAGATGGGAAAATGGAGGTCTGGAAGAAATGCCAGTGATTCCTTGAAAGTTACCAGTTATCTTGAATGGAAACTTACAGTAGGGCTACGCTCAGCTGTTCTGTCATAAATGGAGAGTGTAGGAAGATGTATAGGATGGGACTATAAAGAAGTTGGACAGGAGAATTCTTGGGTAGATTGTTTGGGTGGCCCAAGCCAACTCAAATGAAGGTAAGGCTCCAAAGTAAATGGCTAAACTAATGACTGATGCAAGGATGAAAATGTGCAGAGATTGTACTTCCTAGATTGGTGTATTTGAAGATCTCTGAAGACCTTTCTCATAGACACCTTTGTTTATCATGAGGATCCTGAGGATGAGATTGACTAGTTGAAAGGGTCAATATCGATCAAGAAAGACTGTATTCATAAACTGCTTTGTTAAATGGCAATTTCTTTGTACAACTACTTAAAGATAATACTAGGAAAAAATTCAGCTGGGCGCTGGTGGCTCACACCTACAATCCTAGCTACTCAGGAGGCTGAGATTTGAGCATTACAGTTCAAAGCCAGCCAGGGCAGGAAAGTCCATGAGACTCTTCTCTCCAATCAACCACCAGAAAACCAGAACTGGTGGTATGGCTCAAAGTGGTAGAGTGCTTGCCTTGAGGGCAAAAGCCCAGAGACAATGCCCAGGCCCTGAATTCAAGCCTCATGACTGTAAAGAAAAATTTTTAAAGGAGAAAAATCTTATACTGAGGGAAAAATTGTAATAAGAAAGGGCAAAATCATACCTACTATCCCAGTCACTTTTAGTCTAGAACATGCTCAGACTTGCTCAATTTATCTTCTTCTTTCTTGCTCCTCCTCTCTCCCTCCTCCCTCTTCTCTCCCTCCTCTATCTCTCTTTTGTGCAAGTACTAGGGTTTGAACTTAGGACCTCCCACTCTTGATTGGTTTCTTGCTCATTGGAACGCTACTATTTGAGCTTCATCTCCAGCCTGGTATTTTGCTAGTTAATTGGAGATGGCATCTTGCCATCTTTTCTGCTTGGGCTGGCTTCAAACTTTGATCTTCAAGTCTCAGCTTCTTGCATAGCTAGGAGTACAGATGTGAGCTACCAGCCCTATCTCTAGAGGTCTCTTTGCCATCTGTAAGGTGCAATCAAAGTCATCAAGCGAAGCATAAGCCTGAGAGAGAAACAAGAACAGAAAGGCAAGCAATGTGGTCCAGAAATTCATCTTTCATGAAAGTTCAGAGGATAGAGGAAGAGTTGTCCCTAATACCCAGGGAAGAATTGGACTAGTCAAGTTGCTGTGTACTAAAGTAGGCTAAAATAGACTAAAAACCCAAAGGAGAACATTTCAAATTCTAACTGGCTGCAAATATGTTCAAAGAACGATGAAGTTACTTATTGGAACGTATCTGATACTCTCTGCAGATACTGATATATTTGAATTTTTTTCTGTAGTATTTATTGATGCAATTTGTCTTGGTTTGGGGAGAAACAGTCGAATATTTTAAATTGCAGATACTTTCCAGTAATGATCCTTCCCCTTTGGGAGCTGGGGGTGTGTGGCGGTGAAGCAGGGAAATGGACTAAATTCTGGCTGATTTATTTCCCTTCGAGCAAGAAGCAAATAGCCTTGCTTATTATTAGTCATAGTTATTATACTATTCATAATCTGTTTTCCCATAAGAATGGGATTGCAATGATGAATGACAATTTATATATGAAGCAGAATGAATTTATTACAGGAAGCATTTCTAGTGACATGAACGAGAAATTAGGTCTGCAATATGTTCAAGCTGTTCTGCCCACCTCCTCCTCTACTCCAGCACTCAACTTAGAAGGATAAGAATGAGCAGACCCATTCCTAAGTCACATGGAGATTGTAAACTCCCCTCTCTCTGAAGACATGGTCCTGTCTTACTCCATCTCTCAGAGCCTCATTCATATTACACAATGAATTGTGGAATAGACTGTGTTGAAAGGAGGTAAATGTTTTCATTGTGATTTTTCCCATCACAATGATGAACGTTTGTGCAAGCAATATATGTTACATGTATTCTAAGTGCGTGATGTGTATAGGCCACTCAAGCCCCATAGAAAACTTGCAAATATCTCCATCTATTTATTTTCAAAGAAAAATAGGCACAAAGAGATTGCATAATTTGCCAAAGTAAACAGCCTGGCTTAGTAGAGTGGATTTAGTCACAAGTGTATGTGTAGGGTGTGAGTGAGAGTATATTTTCCTTCCAATTGCTAAGAACTTTTGCTACTATGGTTCACTGAAATATTTTCCATGTCTTCATTGATCTATATTGCAAATATTAAGTTCTTTTAAATTTATTTCACATTTACCTATTGTGTTAGCATCAGGCCATACCTTTATTAAGTTTTTTTATATTAATAACATAATAATATGTCTCTTCTTATTTTTCAAATATTTCTGCTGTTTCTCTATATTCATTTATCTTTTATAAATTAACTTATTTTTGGATAAACAGTTCTGTGATTTTTTGAGAGCATCATTATATTTCCATGCACGTATACAGTGCACTTGGAACAAATTCACTTCCCCTTCCGTGTTCTTCTTTCTTCCCGTTGCTTGTCCTTGCTATCTTTATTTTACATGTATTTTCCTGAGTTCAGGGAATACTCTTTTAGGAAGTGAAGACCTCAGGAACATTATATAAAAACAACATAGGAAATGTATATGTCAAGATGGACTCAGGAGCATATAAAGAATGACCTTAGGATGGATGTAGAATATGATGAACTTGAGTCTCATTGCTCTGCCCTGGTCACTTGAGTGTGCACATATTTGCAGAATATCAGCATATGTACATGCATACATACACACACATAAGATGTTTCTTTTTCCCTGGGCTTCATTTAGTATCTGCTCTGGATCCCAGCAGAGTGAAGGAGTTGGGAAAGTCATCATTTTGAATTCGCACACTATTTACTCTGGGCACTAGGGGTGTGATTGTTCCCTATCTTCAAAAGAAGGTAGCAAATATAAGGAGGTTAGTGGAATTGTGCTCTAATTTATTTTTTATGTAATTTAGTGTTAGTGACAACTCAGACTCTTCTGCATTTTGGGGACAGTAAGTAGGAAAGGCTGGTTTTGGGGGAAAATGTAGGAGATGCCTATGGTTTGACAATAATGACCACAATAATTACACACTCACTGCATACTAGGTTGTATACCTGGCCCTTCTTATCTGTGAGTACAACTAACTGCAAGCAAAAATATTGAGGAAAAAATATTCCAGGATGTTTAAAAAAGAAAGACTTGAGTTTGTGTTTTAGTTTGTGTGAAGCACTACACTGAATCCAGTTGCATGGAATGTCATGTAGGTCCATCTTGATATACCTCCTACCATGTTGAAGAGCTCCAACCTTCTGTAGCACATATTTGACAGTTGCTAATCTTACATCCTATTTTGGGTTCATATAGTTAAGCCTATGATGGTGGCATCTGTATTGAATATGTACAGGCCCTCCTCTCAAGATTCTTTAAACAATATACCATAACAACTGTTAGATGGCATTTGTAGTGTACTCAGTATTGTCAGTAATCTAGAGATGATTTAAAGCATATGTGAAGATGTGTAGAATTTATATTCAAATACTATGTTTATTATAGGGAAATAGAGGATACATAGATTTAGTATTCATGAGTGAGCTGCTAAAAGAGATAAGAAGCATATTCCCTTATACTTTGCTATACTGCAGCCTAAGATACTGTATTTTAAAAGTTTGATGTACCATATATGTTTGGATTTCCTTGACATCATAAAGCAGTGTATACCATCCTTTTTTTTTCAGAGTTACATAAACAGATTGAGTACAAATAAAGTCTTGGTCCCAGGGTGGCGCTGTTAGGAGATGGAAATCTAGGCAGTACATCCTTAACTCATGGTGGCTTCCTCTCAGAAGATAGTTCTCATGGGAATGCTTGGTAGTTCTTCTCACAGTAGGATCATTATTAACATTTGAGTTTTATTCTGACCAATCTCCCTTTAATTCCTGATTTGAGATGTGACCACCCACTCCCATCCTTACCAGCCACCATTCACTGGGAGATCTTCACCAGAACTGAGCTAGTACAGGTCCTGTGACTTTGAGCCTCCAAAAACCATAAGCTAAATAAACCTCTTTTTCTTCCTAAGTAGCCTGTCTCAGGTATTTCATTATGGTGATGAGAAGCTGACTGACTCCCGGTGGCTACATCCACATTTCTGTGAACGAGATGTTTTCTCTGATATCACTGCTTCCCTCTGTCAGATAGATAAAGACCTATATAAAGAGTATTTCCAGCTGGATGCTGGTGGCTCATGCCTGTAATCCTGGCTATACAAAAGGCTAAGATCTGAGGATCATGGTTCAAAGCTAGCCTGGGCTGTAAAATCTGTGAGACTCTTATTTCCAATAGACTTCCCCAAAAGCCAGAAATGGAGCTGTGTCTCTAGTGGTAGAGTACTAGCCTTGAGCAAAAGAAGCTCAGAGATAGTACCCCATCCCCAAATTCAAATCTTAGTACCAGAAACTAATACACACACACACACACACACACACACACACACACACACACACACATGTATACACACATGCCTATAACAGCCACTTGAATCCCCTTTTCATGTTTAGCCTACTAATTTATAATTGTTTCATGTCTGTTTTCTAAACAACACTGAGAGTTTCAGGAGGAAAGGAAGCTATGTCTATTCTATTCACTGTTTTATCTACACAGGACCTGGCATGGAGTAGGTGCTATAAATATTTATTGAGTCAATGGGAAACTATAAGACATATGTTATTCACCACTGCCTTCAATATCTAGAACTTGTGGAAACATATCCATCCTACCCTTTACCTCTTCTCTTCCTTCTTTGTTCTTCAGTCCTTAGGCTAAATAGAGCCAATAGGAAACCAAACCCACAATTACTGTAATAATAGCCATGCTCTTGAATGAAGAAAATACCACAGAGATATTTACCCTCAGGCATATTTCTTTAGTGTAAATACTCACCTTGTCTCCACCTTAGTCAACATTTTTTCTTGTATACCATAAATCTTGAGATGACATCTCAAGATGTCTCAGTCACTGCATGGAAAGTAACTCTATCTTGAGCCCTACAAACAGGAAGAGACTATTTTTGAAGTTCTGTTATCAGGTGATTCTAACACCTATAAAAAAAATCTAAAGTTTTCCTCAGTGCTGTAGATACTAAGTTCAAGGACCACTCTGAATGGTCAAATGCAGATTTACCATATAGTAAGAGGAGGAAGGAGGCAAAGCAACCTACTTAGGGGATAAGTGAACCAATATGGCAACAGCTCTGTGTAGTGAGCAGTGCATCTAAGTTCTTGTTGTCACTCAGCTTTCTTCACAATTGTTGGGCATCTCAACAACAACACAGTTCTGTCTTTCTCTGCTTTATTTAGGTCTTGTGAGTATCCCACCGGGTTTCCCAGTGGAGTATGTCAATATAAGCAGGAAAGATAAGTTTCTCCTGGTGGCAAAACCAGCATGAACTTCTCTTTTCCTTTGCCACATGATCATGAAGCAATTGATAAGAGTTCATATTTATCCGTTAGGTGAGGAGTGAATTCCTAAGGAAGTTTTGCAGGGCTTATAGCTGTTTGTCAGTCAGTCTTAAATGTAATATATAAATGTAATATTAATGGTAGTATCCTCTGAGGAATAAACCTAAATACTAAGTGTGTGTGTGTGTGTAGGTGTGTGTAGGAAAGTCTCATGGGGCTCAGATTGTTTGCTTATAAAAGAATTTATAGCTCTGATTTCTTTACTGAAATGCAGTATCCTCCCTTATCTGGATTCCTGAGAGCAACTACAATCTTTACCTTTGATAGGGACGGTAATTGAAGCTTCTAACGGCATTGTCTTCATTCTTACTTACTAACTAGCTTATTAGAGTATGCCATAATACTTGTGGGACCTACAGATGTGTGAATGAATCACATGAACGAATACAGGGATGAATTTGCCAGACAGCCAAGTTAACATTTGGTTCAGGTCTGTTCTTTGATTTTTTTTCCTAATACTATGTCCTGCCTCTATAATGATTGTTTCTTTATTGTTTTTGTAAGACAACAACTAATACTGTTGTTGCTTGTTAGTTTTTTGAGACAGTCTCTATCCCAGACTGGTCTTAAACTTGTGATCCCTCTGCCTCAATCTTTTTTACTTTTCAATTTAAATTTTATTGTAAAGACGATGTACAGAAGGGTTACAGTTACGTAAGTCAGGTAATGAGTACATTTCTTTTGAACAGTGTCACCCCTTTCCTCATTTCTCCCAGTTTCCCCCCTCCTGGCCAACCCCTCCCACCTCAATCTTCTGAGTGCTGGGATTACAGGTATCTACTGCTATGCTCTGTTCTTAGTCAGTACTTTTATATACCTTACTTGAAAAACATTTGGCCTCAGTCTCCACAGCACATTTCATTTTCTCTTGTTGGTCCAGATGAAATTAACAAGTGATCAATAGTAGTGAATCTGTGTGAATGTCTCTCCAAAGGAAACACTGACATTCTGAACACAGATAACAAAAGAACTTTCCACGTCAGTTCCATGTCAAACTCAGAGCTTCGAGTTATGCCTTCTATGATTATTAGGATAAATACTCATGAGGCACCCAGGCAAATATGAGAAAAGGGGGAGGAAGCTGTCTTTTGCAATGCTGCTTCGTCTTACAACTATGAGCCCTGCGGATTGCTAGAGTTTTTTTTTGCAATAACATTTTTTAGCTAAACTGCTGTATTGAACCGATTTCAAGCTAAGTATTTAGCATTATATGATTATACTTTGTTCTGTAATAGCTTTGCTGCATTCTTAATTTTATTAAATGTTAGTGATTTCTAAAGATACTTTAATGTAAGCGATATACAATGATGATTTGGCTGGGTTGTCTAGACTCATGCAGTGTGGGGTCGAGACTGTGATTTGAAAGAGTCATCTTGTATCATCCTGCTTAGATGCTGGCTTCTTCTAATTAAATTATTCCCTCCCTCCCTCCCTCCATCCTTCCCTTCCTTCCTTCCTTCCTTCCAACTCCAGAGACCAGAAAAAGTCAACATCAGAACTAAAACACTGCCCTATTCACTTCCCACTACTGTTCATCTATTCATGAATATTCATCTGATAGCTTTTATGTGTCATGCATCTAAAGGAACCAGGGATCAGCTTCAAGCTTGGTTTTCACTTAAGCATTTTATTTTTCTTTGGTATTTTCCTCCTGCCATGTATACTTAAAGAGCATTGCCTAAGCTATGGTATTTTTAAGAATTTCTAAATGCCCATTTAACTGAAATTAAGAGCTGTATGCTAAATACTCTTTAATGAAAATGTAATTATATAAAGCACATCTCTAATCCTCCGTCCCTCATACTTAGCCCCAGTCAATACCTACCCTTTCTCGCTTTCCAGAAATTCCCTTCCCAGCTCAGTAGGGCTGTAAGGTCCCCTGTCACTTTCTGTTGTTCTAAAACTTGCTTTCAAGAACAATTCTGAGTAGTGACTATGACAAGCTAAAAATGACACTTGGTAGTTTATTGCAGTGTAGGGTTTCTGGACTTCTAGGACTTCATAAAAGTAGTTTTTGAATTAAAGAAAAAACCCAAGAGACCAAACATTTGCCTATAGAAATGCTGCATGCAGTAACAAAACTTCAGTTAGCCTTTGATGCATCTAACGAGAAAACTTTCTCAAGTACAGTTTCATAAACAAAATCCTAGAAAACTAGTAAAGAAGTAACAAAAATGAAAAAAAACTAACATGTCCATTTACAAGATTGGGGCATTGACAGTGGAAGAAATGTTCTTAGGATGAATGGGTAGGCCAGGAAGGTTCTTACTGCTGCTACATGCCATGCTGGCCTGGCCTAAGCATTTCAGATTTTTCATAGTAGTAGGAAGAGTGGGATTTGGGGACACAAGTGAAGGTAGATCGTGCGATCTGTGTTCATGGGCTCAGTGTGTGGTCCGATGACAACATGCAGAGCGGTCCAAGTTGCTTTGTGGATGTCAACCTATCCAACAGAAAAGCTGAGCTGAGTGTCCATTAAAAGGCTCTGGGTGTTGGAACCTTAAGCTGTAACATAGAAATCAAAGACATGAGCCCTTCCTTCAGATTTTGAATATCAGGATTGTTCTCCAAAGAGGTTGAGTTTTTCTTCTATGCTTTTCTGAGCTGCTATCTTAATTTACAATTCAAATGAGGGGGACAAAAATGGCTTTTGATCACACACCAACACAAGGCCATCAGAACACTGGTGACATTCAACCACAAAAGCAAACTAGGGAAGACAGGATCTCAAAGTGACCTTCATGACAAAAGGGACTTCCATGTGAAGAACAGATCTCACAGTGAACAAACTGTCATCAACTGACATTTCATCCATGAGTTACTTCTCAAGCATTTAGGGAGGGCTGCCTTGATCCCACTCTCCTGGAAACTCCCAAGAACTCTCATAAAATGCCTGCTTTCATTTAGCTCTTGTTAAAACAACAAAAATTCCCCTCTTGATGATTGTTGGGACACCACAACATGACAATACTCTCTTTCCAAGTTTGCAAATCAAATAAATATTGTTTCTTTATTTTCTTGTGTGTCCCCAGCCCCCCTTTCATACCAGTATTCAACCATTTCTCCCCACAAAGAAAGGCATTTTTCCAGGACTCCCTCTTGGTGACAGTATAGTTCATGAGTCAGTCAGTGGTTAGTACAAGAAATCAGGTACCTGATAGATGATTTTAAGAACTCCAAGAGGGAGATGGGAAGGGATGGGAAGGGGAAACAAAGGAGGAGGCAACAATGCTTGATAAGAAATGCACTCATTACTTTGCCCATGTAATTGTAGCCCCTCGGTATGGTATTTTCACAATAAAACAAAACAAACCTCCAAGAAATGATGAGACTCCACAGAAAGGGTAGAACAAAGGGTGAACAAATGAAGCGGTGAAGCTCACCAGACACTATGCTGAAAATGAACTATATACAACTTGTGGATGGGGACGGGAGAGAAAAACTGGAAGAGAGCAAGGAAAGGGGTAACATTGTCCAAAAAAATGTACTCTTAACTGACTTACATAAGTGTAACCCCTCTGTACATCACCTTTTCAATAGCAATAAAAATATATAAAAATCAGTGACAATTGATAAATCAAAATTTGTCTTATAAATACATATCAACAATTAAGAGATATAAGAAGGTTTTATGATGCTCTAAAAAAAAGAAGAAACATGGTATTACACTGTCAAAATGAACAAAGTATAGCCAGATATCAGTGGTTCATGTCTATGATCCTACTTAGGAAGTTGAGATCTGAGGATTGTGGTGCAAAGACACCCTGGGCAGAAAGTCTGTGAGACTCTCATCTCCAATTCACCATCAGAAAGCTGAGGTGGGGCTGTGGTTCAAGTGATAGCACACTAGTCTGAACCAAAAAATGCTCTAGGATAGTGCTCAGGCTCTGAGTTCAAGCCCCAGGACTGGCATACACATGACACACACACACACACACACACACACACACACACACACGCACACACACACAATTGGGCCTATGATATATCACTACTCCAAGGACACATAGTCCAATGTATATGTAAAGCTCAAAAGTGAAAGATGGAACTTAAAATGTTCATGTCAATAGAAATACACGGAACAATTCTAACAGTTTAAATAAGCTCAGTTGTAGATGGTTGATACAACGATGTTCTAGGATCTAGGGTTCCTCAACAAAGGTGACTGGCACAACTCAGATGATCCCTATTCACTAGGAATTTTCCAGGAGACTTTACTCTTACCTCAGTCATCTAAGAACTTAACAAACCACTGTGGCATGTAATAGAACATGTGTCTCTTGAGAGGCATATAGTAAGGCCGTGATAACAAGATACCTCACATGTAAGTTAAAGCTCCTCATACTAATCTGAAGTGGGATGAAACAATACAGAAAGCCCAATTGATCATTTTATAACGAGACAAATCATTACCCACAATATTGACTAGAAAGGGGATGTCTATTTATAGATACAGTCAACATCAATCGATTCCTGCAATCAGGATGCGAGTGAAAGTGTTAGAGCATACCTGTGATGACATCGTGGTGCTACCTAGGAACTTGACAAATGATCGATATTAGGCCCCGAGCAGAACTTCATGGGTATATTTGTAGTAGCTGAAAGGACAAAGTTGCGATGTCAGTATGTCAGTGGTGTGAGGAAAGCCCCTAGATAGGGGACACCGGGGACAATCGGGTCTTCCCAGAAGATCTTAGACTAAGAGAGAATTCCCAGACTTCTGACTGAGTCATTCACTGTATCTTTTATGTGTGTTGTCATCGGGGTTTTCCAGTTTTCTAGATCTCCAAAAGAAAACAGAGATAATTCCATTTGCATGCAAGTGATTAAAGTTAGAGTGTAGCTTTCCCACATTGCATTGCTTGATATTACAAACAATATTAAATGTTATACATCAATGTCAGACTCAAGAATTTTTTTTGAGGCTCTTTGGTAAGAGTTTAGAAGAAGTCTTCCAGAAAGAACTACTGAATATATATATATATATGTATATATATATATATATATATATATATATGTAAAATTCCAGGCATGATAATAAAGCAAAGGAGAAACTGATTAATGTTTAAGCATCATGGAGCAATTAACTTTGGTGCAGAAGTTGTTTTGATTATTTGCATATGCATACAAATATACATGAATACATTTGTACTTACAAATTCTTGTCTAAAAATTTAAAGGGTTTTATAAATTTATTTTCTCTTCCTAGAAGAAAACAGAGTTTTGGTCCTAGCTATGACACTCAATAGTTATCATTGGGCAAGCTAATTTCTGTAAGTTTCAGTCTTACTAATTAAAAATGCTGCTACCTTCATGAGATATTATAAGGATCAAATCATAATACAATGCACCTATAACAGTCTGCCATTTAGTAACTTGTCTATGCATATTCTTTTCTAAAAATATTGTTAAGTAGCTGTACAAAGCAATTTTAGTTCCAGAAGTCAGATTATAAGCAGAATGCATCTTGGTCAATGTCACCCCTTCCATCATTCCCCTTCATCTTTCTTTTATTTGGTCAGTCATGGGGCCTGAACTCTGGGCCTGGGCACTGTCCCTCAGCTCTTCAGCTCAAGGCTAGGGCTCTACCACTTGAGCCACAGTGCCACTTCTGGCCTTTTCTGCTTATGTGGTGCTGAGGAATCGAACCCAGGGCCTCAGGCATGCAAGGCAAGCGCTCTACCACTGAGCCACCTTCCCAGCCCTCCCCTTCATCTTTCTATCCCATCTTTACCCTCAAGTTATCTGATTCAATTTTTACATAGTGAGCATTGAATATAATGACTATTTTCTCATCCTTCCTCTAGTTGTATGCCTCAGCCTCTTGTCATCACCTCAAGAATGTGTTTAGCTTCCTGGTATTCATTTTGTTAAATAATTCATTAGTGAGCATTTTTTAAAAATTCGAATTCTTTATAAATGATTCTGGAGTAACACAGTCACTCACAACTGTTGGCCTGCCATTTAACCTTCAAAGGTCACTCCTAAAATCAAACCTGGCTCTGTTTAGCAAAGATTCCAACAGGTTTCTTTAGTTAAATCTATTTTATAGGAAAACTTAGGGACTCATTGAAAAATCAGTAGATTGATTGCTCATTTTTGGCTTCTGCTATTGCAACCAGTTTTGGCATCAAAAAACTATAGCAGAAAGTTAACATTATGAATAAAATCAAGGAACAGAGACATAAATTGACTTTTCCCAAAATACCACTTACATAGGAAATACTAAGCAATTCTTTTGAGTTTTTTAAATTTTTTTTTATTGTGAGGATACCGTACAGAGGAGTTACAATTACATGGGCAAGATAACGAGTACATTTCTTATCAAGCATTGTTGCCTCCTCATTGTTTCCCCTTTCCATCCCTTCCCATCTAAGCAATTTTTTAATTCAAATCTCAGTGGTGGTCAGCTCAACAATATAAGCATCACTTGGGAACTTGTTAACAGATACAGATTTTTAAAAATCTCCATTTCAGATGTGCTGAATCAGAAACAAGATGGGACCGCAAAGTCTGTGTGTGAGTCCCTTTCTTCCCCCTTGATTCTCTTGCATCCTGAAGTCTGATTTAGAGACACTTCTCAGTGAGTAAGGAGGACTTGTGACTGGAAGGGTACAGGTTGGCTGGTGAATCAGAAATATGTAAGGAAGGGAGTGATGATTTGTATTTTTTTATTATTTCCTGGTGTTTTTGTTTGAGCACAATGTTGAAGAGCATTGATACAGAACAGAAACCTTCCTTTCCTTTTCTCTTTGGCTAAGGTACTTATCCATGACTTCCATGGTCAAGAATGAGCTCACCAGTCTGGGAAAGGTCAAGCTAGAGAACATCCTTCTGTCTGTGTATTCTGTACAAGCTTGGTGTGGCTATTTGTAAATGTGTTTCTATATGCACACATGTATATGAATGTATGTATGGATGTGTATCCAAACACTCAGGAGAAACTCAGTTCAAAAATTGATTGCTTTCCAAGGCTTGAATGTTAGCTGATTTCCTCCTTCACTTTATTACCATGCCTGAAACTTTACCAGTGCAGCTATGTTTGGATTAATAAGCCTCTTTTCAAATTCAGCTGTGAAAATGGATTACATATTAACATTACAAGAATGGCCTTTTAGAGGTCGTTTAACCTTGTGCTTTTCTTGTGATTGTGCCTAGTTAGCATTTCAGCATCTTTTCTCCAAGAGATAGTCTTACATTCAAGTAAATAACCCCAAGATACCACAGAAAGCGCTGCACCATCACCCCTTACAGGAGGTATAAAAACTTTGACCATGCAGCTATAGGGCCAGTGCTGCTACCCAGGGCCTCCAACAAAAGGTATTGTCGGAAGTCATCAGCCCTTTCCTTTAGCTCTGTGATTTGAATAAGCAGGGAGACTTTGTGAGTTCATTCTTTCAAGAATGTAAAGGCACAGTATTAGAAATTCTGTGGAAAACTCAAGCCTCCAGTCTGTAGTATATCTTCCTAGACATCACTTGCCATGAGGAAGCCATGCACATGAGCATCTTGCTCAGGCGGACAGACCTGAGATGCTAAGTGTAAGCCTACCTGCTGGATGACACCCAGCCTGCTACTCAAGTTCATTGAATATCAAAATGGATCTTGCTCATTCACCAGGAAGGTGAGATGAGTGTTCTGTGTGGTAGGGGAATTGCACTGCTATCCAGGCCAAGTGTGAAATTGTGGAGCTTTTGGCAACTTGTTAAGACCAACCCTTGGTGTGGTAGGCCCCAGATGCTTGCTTACTCCAATGTCCTACCTGATGGAGTAGACTATGTTAAGGCCAGAAGCACCAGACTGCTCCAATGAATGGTACCTGGGAGTCAGGAGAGTGCCTTTTACTGCCTATGTTTTCCTACCCTTTGTCTTCTTCAGACAAGAAACTGAGATCTCTCCCATACTAAAACTCATACTTTCCACCTAATTTCAAGATTCTCCCAGTAATCCCACTTCTGTAGCTTTCAGTCTACTGGAAGAGACCATTCTTCTAGCTAATGGAGTCACTTTATTCTCAGTCAATCTAGAATGCCCATCTGTAAGCAGATGTTTTCTTATCAGGAAACAGTGGTACTGCTGTGTGAGAGACTAGTACTTGGCACTTGTATTCCTGCCAAGAATATATGTGCTCTCTGTACTCCACAGAGAGAGCATAAATAAACTTGTTTCTTTTGGTGCTGGTATTGGGGCTTAAACTTAGGCACAGGATGCAGTCCCTTGGCTTTTTCATGCAAGACTAGTGCTCTACAACTTGAACCATACCTCTGCTTCAGCTTTTTGCTGATTAATTGGAGGTAAGAATTTCATGGACTTTTCCTGCTTGGACTAGCTTTGCACCATGATCCTCAGAACTCAACTTCCTGAGTCCCTAGGATTACAAGCATGAGCCATTGGCTTTCAGTTAATCATAACCATATGAGATGAGTTCACACTAGAACTGTGGTAAACTATTCAATGAAGTTAATGCCTTAGATACAAACTCATATAATGTAGGGAAAGGGGATGGGTAGAAACCATCTAGAAGTCGAGGAACAATTACTACTCTGCAAATTTTGGTGTGCTTTTACATCCATCTGCCTCTGGTGAAGATATGATACCATAGGACCTCCTGTGGAACAGGTTTCTTATTTATTTGGCTATCATATTAAATCATTTCTTGAACAAACATTGGAATACACTCTGGAAGGACCCAAAGGGATATGCCTCTGAAAGTTCTAAATATGATTTTGTTCCCAAGAAAGTCAATTTCTTCAGGTCAAATAAGATGGGAGTGATTTTTCTGTGAGACCTTGTAGAATAATCAAAGATGGCTAGATAGGAATGATGATTTATCTCTTACTGCGATAACAGAAGTAGTTGTAATAACTAATTTCAAGAAGCAAAAATAATCCTATCTAGCCCATATAATAATTTTTCCAGACAAGTTCCCACTATATAACCCAGGAATGGCCTTGAATCCAGAATCTTCCTGCCTTAGCCTCTCAAGTTCTGGGATTACAGGCATACAGCACCACACCTTAGCCATTAAAAGCAGAGCGTTGAAGCACTTCTGCAGAATAATTTGAGTCTTTCCATTAAACTCTTCTTCATCTCCCATGGAAATATGAATGTATGTCTTGGCATTGTGAATATTCTTCCACTGTCATGGTGACTGCTAGATGATGCTAGCAGAAAGGAATCACATTCTACTGGACAGAAATAAACTTTGGGACCTGAGTCTACTACTTGTAGCTTCTATAAGCCACAAGAAGTATAGGGATTAGTAATTAATAGATTATTTCTTGTTAGGATCTGGAGATGTTACATTGACAAAATCTTGTATTGCTTGGCAGAGGGGCTTAGACCTTGATGACTTAAGGCTGCTTGGATACATGCAGCCAGGAGACTGTCCACTCAGGATCAGCTTGGTTTCCTTTCGTGGGCTACACTTCACAACAGTATATGCTAAGATGTTGAGATTGGAGCGTTCATGTTTTCTCCTGGAAATGGTGGCTCCAAAGGTGACTTTCCCTAGGCAGATCACTATCATAAATATTGTGGTCCCTTTTCACTCAAGTAAGAGGAAAATTATATAAGAGTCCAATGGAAAAACTTGGAAAAAATTATATTAAGTGAAGTAAGCCAGGCCCAAAGAAACATAGGTCCCATGGTTTCCCTTATTTGCAATATCTAGTATATGTATGAGTCAAGCGGAAAAGGTCAGATAATGTGATGTCAGGAAAATGAACCCTTAGATATGTATTTTAATGTTTTTTCTTTCATGCATGTGTTTCTAACGCATTTATAAGATTATCTCTTTGTTGCTTTGTATGTCCCTCCCCCACAGTATAACCCCTGCTTTCACTATATTTGATGTCAGTATAACTTGTGGAGGAGATGGGGAAAAACCAGTTGTTTAAGGATACAGGTGGATCTGATGCAACAATGAGAAGTACAAGTTGTCATGTCCAAAACGAGCTTTACAACGTCGGTGCGGGGGGGGGGGGGGGGGGGGGGGGGGGAGGGAGAAGGATTGGGATTGGGGGGAGGGGGGAGGCTGGGAAGGGATGTGAAGGGTAAACCAAAGGAGGAGGCTGCAATGCTTGGTAAGAAATGTACACATTATCCTGCCCATGCAATTGTAACCCCTCTGTACAGTATGTTCACAAATAAAATAAAATTAAATTAAAAAAAAAGAAATAATTCTTCCAAGCTTGGATCTTGTCATTCTATCTGCTTGCTGCCATTTGCCTTGCTCACTGTCTCTTTTGTCTTCTCATCTCATTTTGATTCTGAACTTTGGTTCCCACTTTGCCATGGTTACTTGAATCTGGTGCCCTTATCCTCTTGATTGCCACCTTGAGGCAAGAATATAAAGATTAATCATTTGTATTACAAGATAGAAACATGGATACAAAGATCCTTACTCTCTTCTTATTTGGGTGTAAGGAGGTTGAGTTGATGATGGCTTTTATTTATAGCCCCTTGTAATGCACAGGGCAGATTTATTTGTATGGCTCTGTGTGTGTGCAGGGGGAGTGGAGAAGGTCATGAGAAAAGTCACTGCTACCTGGTGACTGCTACCAAAGGCTTTAAAACATCTCTGACTTAGCTTCATCCTTCCTGAAACTCCGATTTGCTAAGCAAAGTGAACACCTGAGTTCTCTTGGATTGTTTTTGTCTTTGTGTCAGGACTCCAGGATCTCCTCCTTTAAAAGAAATGCCAATCTTGGAGTATGCAAAGTTGAAAAAAATAATCTGGTCTAGTGCTAATAGTGGCCATCCATAGACCATTCCACCTTGGCTGTGGTGTCCCTCAGCACTGTTTCCCCACCCCGCTAATTACAAGCATATTACCCCCCAGCCAGAGGAAATTAGAGGTAATCCTGTTTCATAAATTCAGTCTCCAGGGATTAGAGGGTAATGATCTTCCTGCAATTTATCTTCTTCTGCCAAACAATCCCAATTCTTTCCTCTTTTGTTCATATAGCCAAATCATTTTGTCTTTACCACCTAGAACCTGCTCTACTGATATCTGCTGTTGACTGCCAATATCCCATATATATGTGGTTTTTAGAACAAAAGAAATCTGCATAGAGTTAAGAGTAGTGTTGTGCCCTTGGGTTTGTACATGAATATGTTGCTTTAACAGAGCCCTAAATTCTCATCTGAAATTGTGGTCTCTCTCACAATATCACCATTGTTAAAGAAAATCCAGATTCGTTTCCATGCTGCCATTCAGTCATATCTCAGCCTTCCTGTGATTGGCCACCACTTACTGTAGGGATTTCTTTTCTTTAAAGATGAGTTGTACTCATCCTTTGATGTCCTTTTAAAATGTTGACTCAAAACACTCTTATATTAAGTACAATAGAGTAATTTTTTCAATAGAGTAATTTTTAAAAATTATAAACAATGGTAGGTAATCAGGTAATGAGTACATTTATTTTTGAAGAGTGTCACTCCCTCCCTCATTTTCTCCCAGTTTTTCCTCCTCCTGACACTCCCTCTGAAGTTGTATAGTTCATTTTCAACATATTGTCTAGTGAGTATCACTGCTGACTTAGTTCATCCTTTGTCCCACTGTTTCTGTGCTTTTCCTTCCCCTTCCCAACTCAGATAAACTTATTTATAAGACAAATGATACAGAAATAAAAAAACAGTGACAAAAGGGAATAAACCAAAGAAAAAAGAAACAAAAAAGAACTGCAAACACTACATTAAAATACCTCATTTCCATTTCTTGGAGTTCATTTTGATTAGCATCATTTTATATGATCATATGCACACACAGCTATTTAGCCCTTGTGATTCTCTTCTAGGAATATTCTCCTTTGTTCTCACTGTGTGAATGTTGACAGGGCTGTTTAATTAATCATGTCCAAGTGTAATTATTTGTCTTTTTCTTACCCATTGGGTTTATGTGTAGATTTCTAATTACTACAAATGAGGGAAATTATGCAGCTTATGTTTCTTTGGGTCTTGCTTACTTAGTATAATTTTTTCCGAGTTTTTCCATTTCCTTATGAATGGTGTAATACCATTCTTTCTGATGGAAGCATAGCATCCCATTGTGTATATATACCACATTTTCATGATCCATTCATCCACTGAGGGGCATCTGGGTTGGTTCCATATCTTAGCTACGGTAAATAAGGCTGCAATGAACATGGTTGTAATGGTGGCTTTAGTGCAGCCTGGTTTGTGGTCATTTGGATAAATGCCCAGGTGTGGGATTTCTGGGTCATAGAGAAGCTTTATGTTTTGTCTTTTGAGTAACCTCCATACTGTTTTCCAGGGTGGATGAACAAATTCACATTCCTACCAACAGTTATTAGCATTCCTTTTTGGCCACATCCCCACCAGCATCTGTTATTGTTTGTTTTCTTGATAAAGGCCATTTCTAAATGGAGTGAGGTAGAATCTGTTTTTTTTTTATTGTAAAAATACTGTACAGAGGGGTTACAATTACATGGCAAAGATAATGAGTACATTTCTTATCAAGCATTGTAGCCTTCTCCTTTTTTTCCCCTTCCCATCCCATCCCATCCCCACACCAAAGTTGTAAAGTTCGTTTTTGACATAAGGACTTGTACATCTCATTGTTGCAATGGGTCCACCTGTATCCCT
>NW_012267220.1:27936577-27977349 GCF_000151885.1 Dipodomys ordii | reverse complement strand
TACAGAGGGGTTACAATTACATGAGCAAGGTAATGAGTACATTTCTTATCAAGCATTGTTGCCTCCTCCTTTGTTTCCCCTTCCCATCCCTTCCCATCTCCCCCTTCTTCCCCCAGCCAAAGTTGTAAAATTTGTTTTTTTTTGGCATAACTCAACATAGTATCTTGTACATCTCATTGCTACAATGGGTAAACCTGTGTCCTTATCGGTGTCCTTTATCTTTTATATACATTTTCCTAATTTGGGTAGGGGAAGGGAAATAACAAAATGCTGAAATAAGAATATAGGTTGACCCTTTGTAACAATGAGATGTACAAGACACTATGTTGAAAAGGAACTTTACAACTTGGGGCAGGTAGGGGGGAGTTGGGGAGTTGGGGAGGGAAGGGATAGTAGGGGGAAAACAAAGGAGGAAACAATGCTCAATAGGAAAGGTACTCATTACCTTGCTCATGTAACTCTAACCCATCTCTGTATAGTATTTTTATAATAAAAATATACACAAAGAAATATATTAAGCCCTTGTCTGAGAATAGCCAGTAAAAAATCTTCTCCCATTCTGTGGACAATTATTTATTTGACAATTACTTTATTTTTATTGTGAAAATACTGTACAGAGCGGTTATAATTACATGGGCAAGATAATGAGTACATTTCTTATCAAGCATTGTAGCCTCCTCCTTTGTTTCCCCTTCCCATTCCTTCCCATCCCCTCCGCACCCAACCCTCCCACTAAAGTTGTAAAGTTCGTTTTTGACATAATGACTTGTACATCTCATTGTTGCAACGGGTCCACCTGTATCCCTATTTAAACGATTTGTTTTTTCCCTTCCCCTCCACAAATTATACCAACATCAAATACAGTGAAAGCAGGGCTTATACAATGGGGGAGGACAATTACTTTTTAGTTGCATGTTTTTATTGCTATTATATAGGTGATGTACAGAGGAGTTGCCATTTTATAAGGCAAGCAATGAGTACATTTCTTTTTGGACAATGTCACCTTTTCCTTTGCTCTCTCTCAGCTTTGCCCTCCTGTCCCTACCCACAAGTTGTATATTTCATTTTCAACATATGTGTCTAGTGAGTACCACTACTGCATTTGTTCACCTTTGTCCCTCCATTTCTGTGCCCCCTTACCCTCCTAAAGACAGATAAAGAAGAAAAAAAGAAAAGAGAAAAACCCTCTTGTTTCCATTTCCTGGAGTTCATTTTAATAAATATTATTTTATATGATTAGAAGCATTGCACCTTTTTAAAAGCATCTGCCTTTGGTCTCACTGTGTATGAATGCTTAGAGTCCTATATAATTTATCATGTCCCGGTGCATTTTAGATCTAGCTTCCACATTTGAGAGGAAACAAGGACCATTTGTCTCTCTGAGTTTGGCTTACCTCACTTAATATTACTTGTTCTAGGTCCAATAGAATGATTTTTTAAGACTACTATAATTAACTGATATGATATTATTTCAATTCATAGAATTTTCTTGAGATTCAACTCACTAGTTTTTTACTAATTAATTTCCATCTTCTGCCACATTTCTATTAGTGCTCAACAGACCAAGTAAAATGTAAAATATTCCCCAAAAGAATCACAACTTCTAGGTCTTTTCCCCTAAAAACAATTTTAATAATTTTCCATTTGGTGCATTAAACATCCCTTCCTTTTTTGCATAGTTTACATAGCTCATCAGAGTGATATCATTTGTTATTGATTAAGTTGGGGAAAAAACCTCCACAGGGAAGAAAGAAACACATTAATTTATATTGATCTATGGTCTTTGGGGGAGGTTCCAGATGTAATAATCAGTAAGTGTCTGTCTGTCTCTCTGGGTATTTTTTCATTTTTTTAATAAGCATGGCATGAGGGACCTTGTCAAAGACTTTTCTACAATTCAGATTTATCTGAAGCATTTACTCTGCTCACTGTTCCAGTGTAGGGGTGTGTGTGTGTGTGCGCGCCCATTTGTGTAAGCCTGAGCATAGTTGTATGTGTGAGCTCTTTGCTGTGATTTGTTCTTTATGGGTCCCCTGGTGTCTCTGAACACTCACCACCTCCCCTCATATGTACTCAGAAATCAACCTATTAATATTCCATCCCAGAAACTTGCCTGGGTTTGATGTCAAGCTCACTAGTCCATAAATGACAGGATCCATCTGCATCTTTTTTAGATAAGTGGGAACACATTTATTCAGCTCCACAATCCCACCAAACACTGCACATTCTCCAAGCATGCCACCCCCGTATGTGTGTTTATCTAGTCAGGGAACAGAACCACTTCAGAGAAACCAGGTGCTGTTTTATTAGACCTTATGCATCTATCAATATTTGTTCTACCCCTTTCAGAATAAAAACCATGCTTGCTGACAAAGCAGAGAAAACGAATGTAAAATCTAAATCGACTTCTTTTCTATTTCACTGTCATCTGTTGGCATTATATCAGTAGCCCAGACAACTGAGAAATAAATTTTTTGTTATTCCATTTACTTTCAATATAACAAAGTGTGCTTGCTGTTTAGTATGATTACCATCTCCTACCTATTTGAGAGAGTATTAGATACTTTAGTATTCTTAAAGATTTGAGGGAATTTCTTCTTTCTCTTCTTTTTTATTCCTATATGCTATCTTCCCTTACTGAAATTTGAGTTTCTAGAGACTTTGCTATTTGAAGACATTAGTGTCTTTAGCTATGTTATTCCTTTGTTCCTTACTGAGATTATTTGTAATTCCACTGTCAAGATATGGTTTTAAAATACTGGCCAGCTTCCAGGAACCACCATGCTTATCATGTCAGACTTAAAGGGCAAGGGACAGGAGAGGGACCTTAGAATTTTCTTATTTTTCCATCTTGTTTATTTCAGACACATGGAAAGGGAGGCCAATTTCAAAAAGCACATTTTTATGGAAAAGAAAAAATGAAAATTCAGTAGAAATATGGCTTTAAAAATTTTCCTATAAACCCATGTTTCAGCTTGTTAAATATAACTAAAGACATTCATATTCAGATTGTGTGTGTGTGTGTGTGCACGCACGCATGTGCACACGTGTGTGTGAGTGTGCGTGCATGTGTGCATGTCCTAAGTTTGAACTCCAGGCTTGGTCACTGGCCCTAAACTTCTTTTGCTCAAGGCTAGCTCTCTACTACTACCACTTGAGTCATAGTTCTACTTCTGGCTTTTTTTGTGATTAATTGGAGATAAGAGTCACATGGATTTTCCTGCCTGGTCTGGCTTCAAACTGAGATCCTCAAATCTCAGCCTCCTAGGGAGCTAGACTTAAAGATGTGAGCCACCAGTGCCTGCCCATATTCAATTTTGAGGAAGATTTTTTTTGAGAAACATTACATTTCAGAAAGAAAAAAAATCAACTGGTTTCCTGACATAATTCCCTGTTGTCCTAAACTTTCTTTACTGCCAGCAGTAATGACCTATTCTTTTTGGCTGATTCTGCCCAGATCCAAAAAACAAAAACCAAAAACCAATCAGTACCCCCTTCTGCTACTCAGCCAGCCAGCCAGCCAGCCAGCCAGCCAGCCAACCAACCAACCAACCAATCAAAACAAATGGTAGCCTTATTTCAACAAACATTTGGTTCTGTCAATGACAATTCTTTTTCTGCCTCCAGTTTTGATGTTGAATCTAGCTGAGGAGATTTCTTCTATCACTTGGGTTAATTTACTTGAGTATCTTATCCCTAGCCAAGATATTCCTTTCCTTTCTCCCTCATTCCAGTCAGTGCCTGATCACAGATTCACAGTTGGAGCCATGACACTGCTCATACAATTCCTATACATTCCTTTCAAAACCAGTCCTAGTTTTCAGTACCACTCATACTGACCCAACGAATACATCTGACAGAACCATTCAGTGGTGGTTCACTGCCATCAGTGGATACTAACAGTGATCCAGATCTGTCTGTAGTCCAGTATAGTCAAAGACTGCATGTACCATTGTCTCAGTGTTAGCTTGTTGTATTCAGACTCATTGAAGAGTATACAGAGTGAATAAAATTTTGGGGAGGGAAAACATGTCACCTTTAGAAATCATATAAAGTCACCTTTCTAAAAGTGTTTAAAATAAATCAATGGCAATATTCAGATTGTAGACATTTGGCAGGGTTTATAATTTGTCACAATTTCAGTGAATTGAAAGAAAAACTTTTGAAATTACTATTATTTAATTACTATGAAATACTGCACGTTCCTTCTCTGTGATTTAAAAAAATCAGAGGTTGGGGAGATTTTGTCCTTCTTGTTTAATATTTCAGTGAGCAAAACGGATTGCCAAGTAGTGCTTGAGCATTCCAGGAACTGTGCTGATATTTTAAGCTTTCTCCCATGTTAGAGAGGAGGAAACTGAAATGTGGGGGGAATACTTGGAATGAGGTAGCTACTAGTTTCCAGAAGTGGAAAGAAGGATCCACCATCCCACCTTGCCCAGGACTCTGGAGATTGAGCATTGAATGTCCTGTGTCCTGTGAAATCTCTCAGTTCTAGGCAAGCCAGAACAGTTGGTTACTCTTCAGATGAACTTAAATTTTAAAGCACGTGCTTTAAAGCACATCTGAGTCTTTGGAGCTTAGCAATATTCCCATAAAACTCTGCAGATGCAGAACTATTAAAATATTAATATTCATCTGTTGGAGAGAGAGACTAGTCCAAAGCCTTTTCAGGTCCATCACTGACTTTAAAGACCTCTTCTTTTTTATATAAAGACATTTTCATAATTCTCAACATTTCTCTTATCCAGTTCCCAATGGAGTCCAGATTCTTTCTCTCTAAAATGTTACCATTTAATATTAATGGCATGTCTAATATTGACAAGACTTGCTTTGCTCCCCTCATCCCCCTCAGGTCCTGGGGTGAACTCAGGGCCTGAATGCTGTCCCTGAGCTTCTTTTGTTCAAGGCTAGTGCTGCAGTAGTACTTGGGCCACAGCTTTACTTCTAGCTTTTTGGGGGGCTATTTTATTGGAGATAAAATTCTCATGGACTTTCCTGCCCAGTCTGGCTATGAATCGTTATCCTGAGATCTCTGCCTCCTGAGTAGCTACAATTACAGATGTGAGCTACTAGTGCCTAGCTTTCTTGAGGCTGAGGTAGTGGACATTCTCCCATGTATGAGGTTCTGGGTTCCATTCCTAGCAATGCAAACAACAGCAACAAAGTCTTTGTGCTTGATAGTCACTTTTTGTTGTTGTTTTTGTCAGTCATGGGTCCAGAACTCTGGGCCTGGATTCTGTCCCTGAGCTCTTCAGCCTAAGGCTAGCGTTTTACCACTTGAGCCACTACACCACTTCCAGCTTTTTCTGCTTATGTGGTGCTGAAGAATTGAACCCAGGGCCTCATGCATTCAAGGCAAGCACTACCTTCCCAGTCCCCTTGGGAGTTACTTTATAGCCCACTTAACTTACAAAAAGTTCATATGCAGAGCCACAGCATTGGCATCTTGAAAAGGATCAAGATCATGGTATTAGTTTTCATTACAAATTTTCAACAGTGTTAGTAGGATCCCTTTGGAGAAGTAAAAGGTTTTTGTTTCTGCAATGTGGGCTCTCTCTCTCTCTCTCTCTCTCTCTCTATATATATATATATATATATATATGTATAGTTTTTGTGTGCACTGACTCAATGTGAAAGGCAGAGACAAACTTTTTGCTGTCATTCTTAGAGTATTAATAAAAAGCTTTAATGGACTTAGAAGGAAATGATACCTTTTTAAGTACAAAATTAGGAGTTCTTATTTCAATAAGGAAAAACCCTTCTGGAATATGATGGTCATGTGGAAAATGTAGCTAAATACTCATGGTTGAAATTCCCTATCTACTCATTATATTGGTAGATAATGTGTCCATCTTTACTTGGCCTTGTGATGATCAGATTTAGTAACATTGGTTCTTAGGTGGTTCGGTTTTATATCACTCTGTAGGGTTCTGGATGTATTTATACCTCCAAAATGCTGTGATGTCTTGGTTTGCTGTTTTAATAGGAGAGTACACTAAAGTTTCAGGTCTATGGAGAAGGTATTTCTTTCTTTTTGTAAGTACTGGCATTTGAACTCAGGACCTCATACTTGCTAGATAAGTACTCGGCTGTTTGAGCCATTTGAGCCATGCCCCAAGTGCTGAAAAGATTATTTCTTAGAGTGAACAACTTTCTCTTTCTGTCTCCCACCTCTCACTTCTATTGTTGCTGAAGAACTATCCTTGAAGAAGTGAAAAAAGTCAGACATCATTGGAAAGGATATTTTAAAGATATATTCACCTTCCAACTCATTCTTAGTACTTCTTGTCTCTTCCCAGATGGGCCTTCCAATTTAGAGAGAGGATACTCTGGTTGTCTCTGTTAGGAAATTATCAATAAGACAAGAGATTATTGAACACCTGTATTTACTAGACATATTGTGGATAGAGGTAAATATGAAATAGTTATGTTCTCAGGCATATTCAAAACATAATTGTGGGAACCAGCATGCATAATTATTAGAAAGCATATTAAGACAGGAGTAGAGGTTTAGACTATTGTATTTGACATGGGAAAAGATCACTAAAAGGGCTGGGATTTCATGCCTATAATCCTAACTCCTGAGAATTGCTGTTCAAAGCCAAACCAGGCAGAAAACTCTACAAGACACTCTCTCTAAAACAACTAGCAAAAAGTTGGGTTGGAAGCATGATTCACATGGTAGAGTGCTAGTCCAGCCAGCAGGAAGCCCTGAGTTTGAATCCTAGTACTGGAGGATGCAAAGGCATGGTGGATGGGAAAAAGAGATTAGGAAAGAACATGATGGTTTTCCAGGGCGAAGGTCAACTCTGGCTGGCCTTGCAGAGGGGCTGAGTGTCACACTCAGAGGGTGCTGTCTTTGGCAAGACTTCATCTGTGCATACCAGTCTGTGCCAGGCACTGTTGGTTCTCTGATTTGTTCCTGCCCCCACTGAACTGAGAAATGAGTTTCAGGATCAAATTCTCCAGCCCCAAATTCATTAATCTCATCCAGTGGCTGCTTATGTGTTCCCCCCACCCCCGAACAAGAATCCCTATGGTTTGTTCAGCTGTCAGACTTTCCAGACTTCTATGCACCATGCTCCCAGGGTGGGCTGCTCTCCTTTGTCCTAAGGCCTTATCTTGAATTCAGTGGACGTTTTGCAAAGCCTGGAGCCAAGCATTTAAATTCCAGGAGAGTTCCCTTCATAGATTTCATGTTAGGGAAGCTAGAATAGGAGCTAGATATACTGAAGGTATCTGCACATTGCCTTTTTCCCTTCACTCTGGAGAAGAAAACCACAGAGATAGAGATGGAAATGGGGGTAATAAACTAGTTAGATAGAAGAAGTAAGTTTTGGAGGTGCAAAATACTTACAGTATGTATCAGTTTGTATCCTCCTTCACTTTAAATAGTTTTTTCTTTTTGTGTTGGTCATGGGGTTTGAACTCTGGCCCTGGGCGCTGTCCCTCAGCTCTTCAGCTCAAGGCTAGCTCTCTACCACTTGAACCACAGCACCACTTCTGGCTTTTTCTGCTTATGTGGTGCTTAGGAATCGAACCGAGGGCCTTGTGCATGCAAGGCAAGCACTCTACCACTCAGCCACCTTCCCAGACCTCAAATACTTTTCATACACAAATTTGCTGTGTACATATCAGGAAAATGATTTAAAAAAACATAGCACAAAGCTGACTTCATTACAAATACCTCTCTGAAGAGCAGGACTGGAAACTCCACATTCATGAATTTTGTCAACTGAGTTACAGTGATCTGCTCAAATGATCTGAGGACACAGCTTTCCCATTAACTAGGATCTTCACAGAGGAAGGATTCTAGAAATATTTCTATTTGGGTATCTGAGTTACTAAGGGAGTGCCAAATACTTTTAAAAGCTTAAAAATAAAGCAATGACATATGGAAGCCACAGACTCTGAATCAGGCAGATCAGGGGTATCTTCAGTCAGGTCTCCTCTGCTCTCAACTTGGGTGGCTCCAGCTGAAGGCTGAAGGCATATCATATTCTCCTCAAAGTATTATGTGATGTTTTATTATTTGAATTTTAATGAAACAGTAGAAATAGAAACCGAATCCCACTACACTTGCTCACTAATTACTATGCCTTCTCCAACTTTCATCTAAAACTTTATTGCCATGTGTATATTTTTAATGTTGCCACATTGCATCAGTAATTTTATGACTGTCTCCTTGGTGACACCATTTCACCAACATTCCCTGTGCTGCTAGAATGGCTTCATGTTTCTGATTGAATACTACTCCATTGGTCAGATGCTTCATCATCTGTGTAATCATTTCCTTGGTATACATTTAGGAAAGTGATTGTTTTTGGCAGAATTCTACTTGTGCAAAACTCCTAGCTGTGTAGAACAGGGAAGGAAAGAAAAATCTAGGCAAGCCAAGATTGGATACTAGGGAATGTGTGGACCTGATGCCAACAGTGAATCTGTAAAGCAGGAGAGTTGCTTTTGGATCAGGGCTAGAGTCCATTCTAAGACAGTTTTCCCTTCCCTCTCCCTCTTCTCTGCTTCTCCTCCTTTCCCTCCCTCTCCCTCCCTTTCCCTCCTACTCTCCCCTTTCCATTCCTCTCTCTCCCTTCATTCCTTTATATTCACATTCCAATCCTATTCCTCTTACCCTTTCATATAAAACTTCAGTGTTTTTTTTCAGAAGCAGCTATCTGAAATATTATTTGTAATTTCTATGAGGCTCCTGGGACAGGATTTCTGCTGGGCTTCTGCCAGCAAGGAGAGTGAGACATGGGAGGAGAAGGGGAAAGCTCAGGTCAGAGAGACAGGAAGATTATAGACTGCCTGACGTTGGGACTTACCTCGATAAACATGTAAGACGGTGTCTCTAAAGCGAGCCTTAAGGTAGGTTAAGCTATCTCAGCAGGAGACATCAAAAACAAGGGACCAAAGGATGTGAAGTTTATTTCTTTTCTCGCAATCTATGGCTGGTGTTGAGGTGAGTGGGATACCTTGTTTTGTGCAACCATTCCAAACTGCTCTCCTCAAGATGTGGCTGCAGGGTGACCCTGGAGATTTCTATTCCTGTCCATGAGAGTGAAGTATCATGGTTTTGGCCTACTTTGTAAGTGAAGATATCACAGCCACTCACATCCCATTGTGAAGAACATGGATACATGGACTCATTTAACTTTGAGGGAACCTGGGAAATGTGCTCTCAAAGAGAGAACAGACTTGGGGGACAGTTAGTGGTATTTATACAATCATCTTGTCTTCCCATCTGCTTTTCTCCCATTTTTTATTTTTCAAGGGGTTCAGAATTCATTAGAAAAGGGGCACCATTTGAGACCTTGCAAAAAGAGCCCAGTAGAAACCATTCTAATACTGTACTAGTATTATTGATAGGAGTATACCCTTGGTGATATTTATTGGAATGAGAGGGAGGATTGGGAGAAAGCTGAGACATGGAGGTACAAATAACTTCTGGGCAGTGAGTTAATAAGTCATAAGCTCATGCCAATCATGCCTTAATGTTCTTGAAGGCAGATGTCCTACTGTTTACCATTCTTTTTTTAACCCATTACTGGGGTTTGAACTTGGGGACTCATGCTTGCTAGCCAGGCCTCCAACTCTTTGCTGCAACCATTGTTTTTGAAATCGGGTCTTACTTCCTACCTAGAATAGATCTAGACCTGAATCTACCTATTTATGTTTCCCATGAAGCTGGATCGATTGAATACAGCTCAGCCTGGCCTCAAACCAGGATCCACCTTATCTCAGCCTCTAAAGTGGCTGAAGACGACAAGTATGAGGCACGAGTGCCCAGTTCTCATGTCCTACCATGGTCATGTCAATGGTGTGAGCCAACATTTTATCTTTAGCTGGTCACTTTTTGTTATTAGATTTTATTCATAATCATAAACTTTGCAATCCAGCTAGTGTTGAAAGGTAATAAGAAAAGGATGGAACATAGGAAGCACAACTGGACACAAAGCTTATGGAATATTGCAAGGAGAAGAGGAGGAGGGTGCTCCCTAGAGCAGTCCAGGCATGGTCTGGAGCTTTTCATAAGCACAAGTTTCCCACTGTCAGCACTGGGGATCTTGCTGGTCTTCCATTAAGGAGCCCAAAGCCCATAATGGCTCCCATGATGTCCATGCTCTCTCTCACCTTCCCTATACCATGGGCTTGTCACCTGACAGTCATGGCAGTGTGGATGCAAACCTAGAGACCATTTGTGTTTGGTCCAGCACAGACAATATGCTAGCACCTATGTGCTATGAGATAAAAATTCTTATCAAATTGCTCCCCATACATGGATTTACCACCCAGACCATTATGGCGTGTGAAATGACCACCTTGACATAGGTTTTGTGGCACAGTTCGGTGAAAGCGGGAACGCTTAGAAGCAAGTCCCTTCTCTTCAAAGCTCAGAGCCCAACCATTTTCTGCTGTCTTGGTTATTTCATCTACCAACGGTCCAGGCGCTCCTCATCCATAGAACTGTCAGAGGATAGGGTGGAGCTGACCATGTTTGGCAGGAGGAAGCTATAAGGAGATTGCAAAATAGGGTTTAGCTGGTAATTATAAATATGAACTTTCACTGAATGCATATCAGACATTCACGAAACAGTTTCTGTTTTAGAACAAACATTGGATATCAAGCTTTCAAGAGAAGATGAATTTGGAATGATTAAAACTATGCATGTATAGATTTTATTACTGTGATTATATTGCATAAAACTTGTGGAATAGAAGAAGTGATTGAGGAAAAAAATTGACTAAAATTGGATTTGAAAAACTTGAAAGAATGCTTTGAATCTCAATATAGGTTGGGCAACCTATATTGGGTGAAGAAAGATATATCTGTTAAGGAACATCATGGTGATCCACAGAGGCAAAACTGCATGGAGAAGCCCGCAGAGGTTCAGAGGGGTTTGCCAGAATCAGTTTCAGAAGGCCAGGAGGTAAAGCAACTTTTCTGCTTTCTCTACTCTTCCTTCTCTACTTCTTCCTTGTTGTGAGCTTGTTCTGGTCTTAAAGGCCCCTCATGCCCTTTAAGACATGCAGGTACCTGGACTGCGTGGCCCCTCACCTAAAGGCTGTGTCCTTTTTAAGAGTTGTGGGAGATTTGGGGCAGAGGCATTGTGACAGCCGTGGATCTGTTGGTTGGATCTGTTAGGTACAGCCACCCTTCCTTTCATAGTGTGCTTAGTTTTGTTCCCCACAGAAAGGAGCTATGATTTTTCCCATATTGCCTAGCGGCAAACGTGAGACTGAAGTTAACTAAGCTGCTTTGAGGTCACAGGTTAAATCCAGGGCAACCTGTTAAGAGGCCAGAGCCTAGAGCCTGAGTTTGTACAAAAACCATTTTTCTGGTCAAATGCCTGTACTGTAGGTAGTCAAGAGGCTGAGTAGTTCACTAGTAATCTGCCTAGGCTGGGTTCAACTGTGTTCCTCTTAATCTCTACCCCCGACTGTAGCTGAGATTACAGGCATGAGTTTTTGCACCTGGACCTTTTTGATGATTTTTAAATTAAAAATATAAGCTTAGGAAAAAAAATGTCTCCTTTCTGAGCACCTGAAACTTAAACAGAATCACTTCCCCTGGGTAACTCCTGAAGTTTTATCTGCCCTAAGTATTGAAGTTAATGTGGGCTGCCATTTCAGTACTTGAGGCTTCCCCAGGCAGAAGATGGGATCACCTATCATCATCTTTATTTAAAGTGAAAAACAGTACAAGAAGATCACCTAGCGAAACAAATATTTGAGTGTCAATGAGTATCATTATTGTTGGGCAGACAATCCTGGGAAACTGACATAGTGTGAAACATGTGATGAAAACTGAGTACCTGGGCAAGAAAGTGCTTGTAAACACCTTACAGTTTCTTGTCAGTACTATAGCAATGGTTTGACTTACTGTTCTCCATGTATTGTTCTTCCTTCAAGCTTCCAGGTTTGTGTGAAGTCCAATTTCAGACCTGTGATTTTTGCATGTTTTGGTTCAAAGTCTTTCCTGTCTGGATAGAATGTTAGTGCTTTATGGTTAGCAAGGAACTAGATCTGTCTAATTTTCCACCAAGACTCTGCCCCTCTAGCTGTCCGTTTAGTACTCTTCGTCTGGAATAGATCACTGTGTTAAAATAAACAAACTTCCCCCTTTGATCTGAAAGGTTTAGCCAAGTAATTAAAAATGGAATACTTTTCATCTTCAAAGTTCAAGAACTCATTAGGTCTCTGGATGGATCTGTGGATCATAGTCTGGAAAAGGTGACACAGAAGCCATTTATTCAACGTCATCATTAGCAAAACAGTTCTTATGACTATTTAGGTCTATGTGAGCAGAAAGTGTGCTGGTTTGCCTCAGAAATCAAACAAACAAAACAAAACTGAACGGTGTTAGAAATAACTGTGAGGTTGAGAAATCACAGCTTCCCTATCTCTGAACCCTTCCAGGTCCCTGTGCATAAACACAAACAAGATGTGGCAGTTTTTTTTCTTACTATTATTACCCCAAGTCAGATGTAGGGCAAAAGAAATGGCTCAGTTAACCACACAGTGATGTCTTCTGGGGGCATTAAATGTCCAGCCCTCCCATGGGAACTGGTTTCTACAGCTGGATATATGCCAAAGGATGGTGCACACTGTCATATCACTGTCTGCAGCAAAATCCCAGCAGAATTCCCAGAGGACTAAGCAGCGACTGGTCTGACTCATGGAAGCAGTGCCCAGATCTTGCTGTGCTTTTGTGACCATTGTCTTGGTGACTTAAACCAAACCCCAGCAACACCATCCTCAGTTTCCTGAGCCTCCAGATAGACATTTTTATTGACATTGTACTGACTAACATTCTTCAAGAGCTTTGTTCTATGATTCCACTCAGATTTCCACTTGTTCTGTTTTTCACTCGCCAGCCAGAATAGTTCTTTAAAAAATACAAGCCCAGTAAGGTAAAACTGTAGAGCTATCATGAGAAATAATGTAGACTTTCTTCAAAAAGTTACAAATAGAATTGCCACAAAATACAGCAGTTTCTTTTCTGAGAATGTACCCTTAAGAACTGAAAGCAGGGTCTTGAAGAGATATTTTTATAGCCATGCTAATAGCAGCATTATCAGTAGCCAAAATGGATGAAATTCAAATGTGTATTGATGGAGACTGGGTTAACAAAATGCAGGGTATTGATGCAGTGGTGTATTTTGCAGTCTGAAAAGAAAAGAAATTTTATACAGGCTATAACACAGATGAAACCTACACTTAACTAGACTAAACTGAACACTTGGGAATGATTAAGAAGGAAAACTTCTTCTTTGCCTACAGACCAACTTGATAAAGTCACTCTCCTCTCCTCCCTCAATCCTCCAGGGATTCCCGTCACCCTTAGAGTCAAAGCCACATTCAGAAGTTCCTGGCTAAGATTCCAACTGGCCAAGATCCCCATTTGCCCAGTCAGCTCTTCTGGAAGGGCCCCAGGCCTGACTGCTTGCTCTTGGTTTTGCTTGTATCTGTTTGATACAGATACCCCATGACTTTTTTTAAAGCCTGTATTAGAGTTTGAACTCATTGCCTGGGTGCTGTCCCTTAACCTTTTCACTTAAGGCTGGGTGCTCTACCACTTGAGCCAGAGCTTCACTTCAGGCCTTTAAGGGGTTAAATGGAAATATAAGTCTCAAGGACTTTGATACTGAGGCTGGCTTTGAACTGTGATCCTCAAATCTCAGCTTCCTGTGTAGCTCAGATTACAGGTATGAGCCACCAGCTCTTGGTCACACTCAATTCTTAGAAGCTTCACCTTAAATGCTATTCTATAGAAATCTTTCTGGGCCACTTTATCTAAAACAATATCCCTTTTTTATTAGGCTTTACATAGTCATAGAAATTATAATTCCCTAACATTTTTCTTGTTTATTGATTGATGGATTGATTGCCTGTCTCCCTAGCTAGAATTTTAGTTTAATGGCATTAAGGGTTTTATATGTCTCTGTACTTTCCATGTTGGTTGCAGTGAATATTTGTCAAATGAGCAGTGTATAAATGGGCAGAAATGGGAGGGTACAGCAGTCAGCACCTGAGGTCTAAGGCAGAAGGTGGACATCCAGTGTACAGGGATCTGTGGAAGAGCTTTCTGGCTGAGGTTCTTCAGATGGCTGTTGAAGACTCACAAGCTCAGTCTAGCTTCTGGCCACCCTGGATGTTTGAGGAGGCTGAGAGGACTATTAGCACCTTCAACTTGTTGCCTGTGTTGCCTAACATTCTTTGGAGTTTTTCATGCACTCCCTTCCCTGACATGTCCAGTGGCAGAAGTCCTTTCACTTGTGTGTCTAAGTTGAGCCTGAAATTGGCACATTTGTGACAACAAACATGCCAGTTGTGTGTCCATATTTGGATGCAACCTCCAGCAGAGAGCACTGGCCACTTGGGTCAATAATGTTTGGAAAAAGAAGGGCAATGCATGTCTGTTCCTTATACTTTAGCTTTCAATGCTGAATACAATGTCTGCATGTTCTCCAATCTTGAATCCTTGAGGGCAAGCATATTTTTAATTCAGACATTTGGCTCTGACTCTTTACCTTTTTCCTCATAGGCCCTGGTGACTCTTGATTTGCATCTGGACTCCTTTTCATACCTATTTACTGCTGCAGAGCTAGATCAATGGCAATAATCTCTATCACCTAGAGTGATTTGCCTGCCTGCACCCATGCCAGAAAAGCTGTGATGACCTGCCAACTTTCTCAGAGGTCACTTTAACTTCGTTTGGGTTGTGACATAGGATTGAGGCCTGAGAGTCCTTGTTGGCTGATCTCCTGTCCAGATATATTTGTACTTGGAAAGCTGGTCTCACATATGGCTGAGTGGTTTTGTTTTTCCCCTCAGATGGTTTTGTTCCACCCTTTAAAGCCAGAGGTTAGGCTGGTTGCTTTTGTCAGGCCTTTGCTAAAATGTAATTAAGTGAGTTATTTGCATTGGAAGTTCGTAAGATTCTGTTTCTCAACTTGAAAGTTATCAGGCTTCCTTTTGGCTAACCTGGGATGGCTTACTGGAAAAGATGTGAAAGGGGAGGGCAGAGGAGGAGAGGGTCTTTATCTGAGTAAGGTAGAGATGAATGAAAATAAGAAAGGCTTGGGGACTTGTGAGCCGCTCAGCTGATATGGAATTTGCAGGAGAAGTAAGCTTGCTTTCTCTCATGAGAGAATGGAGATCAGGTCTGGAGGCCTCAATAGTCCATGCTGCAGATCCAGAATTAGATGCTAAAGGCAACAGGGAAGAACTACAGTATTAAAAACACAATTTATAAACTATTGATAACATATCATTCTTGCTACTGTGTGGATTATGGATCAGAGAGGAGAAATTTGGAGGTAGGTAGGAAGTTATAGTAAATCAGATATCTTGGATACTGTAGAAATTCCAATAGAAAAAAGTGGCTAGCCTTAAAATAGATTTTTAAAAACCTTTATTTATTTAATTTTGTCACTCTTGCAGCTTTAACTCTGGGCCTGAGCACTATCCCTGAACTCTTCAGCTCAAGGCTATTGCTTTGAGCCATGGTACCACTACCAGCTTTGTGGTGGTTAATTAAAGATCCAAGTCTCACGGACTTTCCTGCCATGGTTGAGATCCTCAGATCTCAGCCTCCTGAGAAGCTAGGATTACAGGCATGAGCCTCCAGCCAGCTATATATTTATTTTTAAAGTACATTTTAGTTTTTTTAGAGTAGTTTCTGGTTTAAAGTCTTCACCTCATGTGAATGAATCTTATCCTAGTTTAGCATCTTCCATTACTATGAAATATTTGTCATAACTGATGAACCAGTACTGATGTTACTGTTACTCAAGGTCTATACGATTACATTAAGTTTTGCTAGTCTTTGTGTCTTACGGCTTTTTGTTTTGTTTTTGTTTTTGTTGGTTGTAGGGCTTGAACTCAGGGCTTGGCTGCTGTCCCTGAGTTCATTTGTTCAAGGCTAGTGCTTTACCACTTTGAGCCACAGCTCCACTTCCAGTTTTTAGGTGGTTAATTGGAGATGACAATCGCCCAGGGACTTTTCTGCCTTGGCTGGCTTCAAACTGTGATCTTCAGATAGCAGCCTTCTGAGTAGCTAGGATTATAAGAGTGAGCCACTGGCACCGGACTGTCTTATGGTTTTTTACAAATGCATAATGCCAGGAATTTACCATTATAATATCATAATCATTTCACTGCTCTAAAAGTCCCCTGTGCTTCACCTGCTTATGCATCTTTCTTCCTGTTTCTGAAGGTCTAGAAGCAGTGATCCTTTTACACTTTTAAGATTTTACCTTTCCAGACTATTGTGTATTTGGAATTGTACAGTGCTTACAGATTTTCAGTTGGCATCTTCCACTTAGCAATATGCATTTCACATATCTCCAAGTCTTTTGGTGGCTTGATAGCTCATTTTAAATATAGGCTTTTTTAAAGAGTAGTATTAGGTTTAGATCAAGATTAAACAGGAAATATATAACTTTCGTATACCTCTGGCTCCCTTGTAAGTGCCCGGATAATATTCCACTAATATTGCAGGATGCAACACAGTTTAGGCATTTACCTACTGAAGGAAAACTTGCTTCCACTTTCTGGCATGTGTGAATAATGCTGCTATAAAAACTCACACGCTAGCTTTTATGTGGATATAAATCTCTAACTCATTTGGATACATACCGATGAGCATGATTATTGTACCATATGGTACGACATTGATTAGGCTTGTGAGAAAATCTCAAACTGTCTTCCTTCCAAAATGTCCATATCAGTGTGTATTGTCACCAGCCATGAGTGAGAGTTCCTGTTGTTCTGCATCTTTGTCGGCATTTGGTGTTGTCAGTGGTTTGGATTTTAGCCATTTTAACAGCGTGTGGTGGTATTTCACTGTTGCTTTAATTTGCAATTCCTTAATCACATGTACTGTGGAGCAGCTTTTCTTGTCCTTATTTGATATCTATGACTCTTCTCTGATAAGACTTCTTTTCAGACAGTGTGCTCATTTAAAAAAATATTGTTCCTTTTTGAGTGTTAAAGAGCACCCTTTTTGGAAGTGGCGCTGTGGCTCAAGCGGTGGAGAGCTTGCCTTGAGTTGAAGAGCACAGGGACAGTGCCCAGGCCCAGAGTTCAAGCCCCATGACTGACCAAAAAAAAGAGCACCCTTTTTTTATGGTGTGCGGGGGGGGGCAGGATTGTAGTCTTTCATTAGACATGTGTTTTACAAAGATAGTTCCTGTTTCTAGCATATATGTTTCATAGTGATTTTTGTAGAAAACTTTATCAGCTTTCTCTATCTTAAACACATATTTCTGCATGTGGATGTACTGCTTTTCTAGCACAATTTGCCAAAATGACCATCCTTTCCACAAACTGATTTGCTCCTTTCCCAAAGATCATTTGGTAATGATTGTGGGAATCTGTTTCCGGGCCCTCTACTCAGTTCTATTGATCTGTTCATTCTTTTACCAGTCCCACACTGTCTTGACTACTGAAGGCTTATAGTAAGTCTTGAAGTCAAGGAATGGCAGTCCCCTGACTGTTCTCATTTAGTCTGGTGCTGGTAATTTGTGTCATGCCTTGCTATGTGAACTTGAGACTTGGTTTGTCAATATACACAAAATGACTTGTTTGGATTTCAATTTGCACTGTACTGTATAGAGCCTACAGATCAGTTTGGGAAGACCTGACATTATAACAACATTGATGTCTTTCGATCCACGAACACGAAGATTCATTTAGTTAGATCCTTTTGAATACTTTGTGTGCTGTTGTTTTTCTCAAATAGACCTTGTTTTGGAGAGTTATGATTGACTCCATTTCTTTGACATATATATCTATTTGGTTTGCCTAATCTTCCTGTGAGTTTTGGTTGACTGTCTTTTATATGATCAACATATGCACATTCCATCTATGTTTTCAACTTTGTGGACTTAAAATTACTTTAATATCACTTTACCATCTTTTTAATGTGTATAGGGTTTGTAACTATTTTTTCTTTTATAGCAGGGAGTAATAGTTTGTTTAATCCATTTATTTTTAAATTGGCCTAGTTAGAGATTTATTAATTTTACAAACATTTTTATTTTATTTTTAATAAGTTTTTTATTGTGAAAATACCCTACAGAGGGGCTACAATTACATGAGCAAGGTATTAAATACATTTCTTATCAAGCATTGTTGCCTCCTCCTTTACAAACATTTTAAAGTAATAGTTTTGCTTTATCAATTTCTATTTCCTGGTTTCAATGTCACTGATTTATGCACCATTTTTAAGTTTTAAAATTCTAATCATTTTGGATTTAATTTGTTCCTTTGTTTCTGCAAATATGTTAGATTAAGTTTAGATCTGTTTTCTTACCAAATACATGCATGAAATGTTCAAAATTTTCTTCTAAGCCCTGCTTTTTATATCCCAGAAATTTTGATAAGTTACATTTGATTTTCAATTAGTTCAAAAAAGTTAAAACTTTCCCTGAAGAATAATTTTTTGGTTATTTTACAGTAAGTTGTTTAATTTCCAGATATTTGGGGATTTTCTAACTCTCATTCTATTAACTTTGAGTTTAATTCCAGTGTGGTCTGAGAGCATAATTGGCCAGGCTGTTATTGTAAAATTTGCTAAAGTATATACATTTTTTTCTGATTCAGAATCTCTGTATCGATGGATGTTTGGGTGAGCTTGAGCAGATGTGTGTTTCTCCTGTTTTTAAACAAAGGAATCTGTGAATATCAACTAAACGCAGTTAATCAAGTGCTGCATAGTGCATTTCAGTTTGGCTATATCTTTCCCAACTTTCTGTCTATCAAATTGATAGAAATTGATTGAACTGAATTTGTTATTTATTGGTAGAAAGGGAATATGTATGTCAATGAGAGCTTTTTATCTAGATTAAAAATTATATGTGTGTGTAAACAATGTTCAACATAGAGGAATATATCAAATACCAGATAAAAGATGATTTTCTGCTGCACTGTTTGAGAATAAATTGCTTACTTAATGTTCCATCACTCTTGGACATTATTTTATTTTTATCAGTAAGGTCGATCATTTGTAGTCATGTTTTTATTGTGAAAATACCATACAGAGGGGTTACAATTACATGGGCAAGATAATGAGTACATTTCTTATCAAGCATTATTGCCTCCTCCTTTGTTTCTCTTGGACATTTTAAGGTATATTTTCTAATAAACCAAGAGAGTTACATCATGTTTCTAAACCCTGTTAGTCAACAGGGCTAAGGAACATGCAAATATATATGCCTGTGTATTCAAACATTATATCTACAGCGTTTCTGTATAGAACTGACTACATTACAAATAGAAATGAGGACACACCTGTGCCTCTAGTTCCCAGTCTAACATCTCCTGGGGCAGGCAATCTAGCTTCATCTCTACCATGCCAGAAAGCTCTGAAATTCTCCTCCCACCTGTTTCAGAGTCACTGTATCTGCCCACTGCTGCCTCTGCATACTGATGGTTGATGCTTACTGCTCAGCACTGCCTTAATGGATTGTTAAAATTGAATATTCAGGAAGGAAAGGGAGGCGAAGGGAAGAGAAGGACAGGTAGCACATGGAGGAACTAACAAATAGATTTGAGATAGAAGAGGACTTGATGATTGATCAGATATGGGAGTGCAGGAGGAATAGGCAGTTTTACAGAGAGCAGTGCAGAGAAATAGATTTGGGGCATAGGGTATGGGGAATGGTGAAAATGATGCCCAAGAGAGAAATCTGCTTTAGATCATTGATTTGATGTTCAACAGATTACATAGAATATTTAAAGGACATGGCGTTTCCTGTAGGAATATGCAGATGAATAAAAAGAGAAGATATCCCGAGAAATCTGTAAAATCCTCAAAGTTAAAAGACAGAGATTAGAAGTTGACTATAAACAGAAAAAGGACAGCTTGGACGATCTCATGCAAATGTAGGAAAGGGAGTTTTTGAAGTCAGTTAACTTCCGTAGGTCAACTGAGTCAGCTGCTGAGATGAGCGCACAAGCATACTTCCTGATACAGAAGGTGTAAGTAGTAAGGTGGTTAGTGACTTTCAAAGTAGTCTAAGTGGACCAGTAGTAGGAATACAGTAGATTGAAAAGGGAAAGCTTAGTGTCAAAGTAAGTGTAGTGGCTGCTTCAAGAAATTCATGAAGCAGAAGAGAAAAATAGCTGGTGAGGCAGGTAGTCAAGGTTCACGAGAGAGAGTTGTTCATGTGCAAATACTTAGGAGAGAAGTTGAAGACCCTTGGGTGGAGGAAAAGTTCTCTGTCTCGGATGGGACAGAGGACAGTTAATTCATAATTGATGGAGGACTAATGTTACCTGTAAAATAATTTTAATGCATAATTATATGATGCTAAGTGTTAAGATTCTGATTGCAAGACTGAAGGTTCCTGTACCTTGTCAAAAGGCTCTGTGGGTGTTGAGGTATGTATTTCACAGATGATGTTTTGAGAATAAAAGCAAAGAAAAAGCTCTTGAGCGCAATGGTGGAGGAGGGAAGTAGAGGGGGGAGGTGGGAAAGGAGAATTGGGGGTGTAGAGAGGAAAGGGATAGGGAGAGGAAAAAAGAGGGAAGAGGAAGAGAGAAGAAAGAAGGAAGGGGACAAGTGAGAAAGAAGAAAAACTTTGACTATGGTAACAGGGCAGACTTCTGTTATTTGGAGATAGAAAGTTATTAGTGATTCTTGTCTTGGTATGTCCTAGTTTTTCTAAGAAATAAAGTGAATTTTCCTCCTGAGAGAGTGAGGGTTTTGTATGAAGAGAATAGAAAGACTGTAAATAGTGATAAAGAATGGAATATAGTGTATTGCAGTGGAATGGAGGATTTCTGAGGAATTTCAAGAACTCTGTTGAGGCTTGTAGATTATGCATTTCTACTAGCAGTCACCTGAGGTGTTTTGTGCGGAACTGCAACCAAGCTCAGTACCAAGAAAAATCTGTTTCTTGAGCTTTAGAAGATTGAAAAAAAGATAGTAAAGGAATTGTGTTTAGTGCCAAGAAAAATATTACAGTAATGAAATCTAAATGAAGAAGTAAAGGCAACAGAATGCAAAGGAGGCAAAGGAGATGAACCAAAGAGCAGATATTTCAGCAAAGCCCAGCTTCATCTACAAATCCTGGCAGCCATGGAGGAGAATATTGGATTGGAATGCTTCTGAATTTCAGTAGTTCTGGATAATGTTAAATTGTATAGCATGTGATCTTGGTGCGGGAAGGAGGGAATGTAGCCGAGATGAAGGGCACACAGAATGAAATAGGTTAGACGTGGGGGAAGCCAGGGCCTTTGGTGGGTTGTATTCAACACATTTGCATTTCTGGCGCAGAAGGACTAGAGTGGATAGAGAGTACCAGATTATGCAAATATGAGTATTTTGAATGTGCATATAAAATCAGTTCATTGACTTCTGTGGCGAATGAATTGACATATGCAAGGTGACCTTTAATAGTAGAATGGCTCTGTCATCTCAAAGAACCCAGAACTCCATAAATGTAATCACGTAGAGTTTTTTACTCTTCTTAAGGGCAACTTAGATAAAAGTACTAAACACAATAGAGTTGTGTTGTTGTTTTTTTTCATTGTGGTTGACTCCAAAGTTGCTATATAATGTGTTTTTATGAATATGGTCACTTGGGGACTGGACACAGGTGGTTCATGCCTGTAATCCTAGCTACTCAGGAGGCTGAGATTTGAGGATCAAGTTTCAAAACCAGCCTGGGCAGCAGTCAATGAGACTTTTAGCTCCAATTAACTGCCAGAAAAACTGGAAGTGGCACTGTGGCTCAGAGTGCTAGCCTTTAGTGGAAAAGCTCAGGGACAGCACCCAAACCCTGAGTTCAAAGCCCATGACCGACAAAACAAAACAAAAAAAAATCACTTGGGGATTAAAATACATGCTCCTCAGGACAACCTAGATTTATTTATAAGTTTGAGTAGGAGGTTGGTTTGGGTAGAGGTGGAATCTATATTCTTAACTAATTTTTCAACAGATGCTTATGCTCATACTAGACATAGACAAACACATTTTTATCTACATGTACTTTTTTTGTAGTACCAGGGTGAGTTTAGGGCTTCTTTGCTCAGCAAGCGCTTTACCACTTGAGCTCCCTCCAAGTCCTTTTGACTTTAGTGCTTCATTTTTTTTCAAATAGATTCTTGCAGTTTGGCCCTAGTCACCCCTGGACTATGATCTTCCTACTTCTCCCTCCTGAATAGCTGATATTGCAGGTGTGTACCACCATACATGGCCTGTATGGGTGCTGTTAAAAGTGTGAGGGCCATGTTAGTCTGTGTAACTTACAGGGGGATTCATGCATGGATCTGAATCCCATGAAGTATGCTCTATGTTTCATTGAAAAATTTTTATTCGAGCAACTCTGCCTTCTTTTCTTATACAAATGCAAATATAAATAATAACAGGAACACAAAGAACACCTATATTTCTAAAATGTACACAATGTTCTCCAGAGGATTTTAGCAACATATATATTTGTACAGAACATACCTATAGTTAAATTATAGAGCTGCTTCCATAATAACTATCTTCCAGTGACGTCATCATCTAAGAATACCAGAAAATAAGTATCTTCACTTAAAAGAAATCTTAAAGGAGTATCTTCATCAAGGTAACTGGCAGTTATAATGCTTGAAGATGTCACAAAGAGCATTACTACATTCTACTTTTAAGAAGAAATCAAATGTTCTAATTAACATATTTATCTTTGACATTCTTCTGTCTCCCTTTACATATCCCTGGGGCAATTGTAGACATTTAATTTCTAAAAAGAAAAAGCTGATATTCAGTCTTCTCCCCTTTTTGTACTTCAGTTAACCCCATGTAGTTCATCGTTGATGATGCCATGTATAGAAAAAAATCAAGAATGATTCCCACAATTTTATGTAGCGCTGCAAGACTCAAAGAGAAAAAGTACTGGCTATTTTATTCCAAAGTAAACTATAATTTTCTTTTTCTTGGTTCTCTCATTCAACCTTTCTCCCTTTATTTCCTCTTTAAGTTTCTAAAGCATAACATTTATTCCTAAATTTCATTTCCTGCTCAGCATTAGGATGTAACCCTTGATATTTGTTTCACAACATACTTGAGTGTTCTCCAGCTTCTCTTACCACTGCATTTTAGAAAGATTTTAGAGAAGTAGCTGGAAAGTCATCTCAGCAAGTTTTCATTTTACACGAGGTTTCAATTTCCTAGACTAGGTAGAACTGTGATAACAAGAAAAAGAAGATACAAGAAATATAGCCAATTTCTTTTACTTCCATTTCTTGGAGTTCATTTAGATGCATATTATTTTATACAATCAGAGGCATATGCCCATTGTACCTTGTATTTCTCCCCTGAGTATCCTCTTTTGGTCTCAACTGTGTGTGAGGGTCTAGAGTCCTATATAATTTATCATGTCCTGGGATATTTTAGATCTAGCTTTGATATATGTGAGCTTGGCTTACCTCATTTAACATGATTTGTTGTAGGTCCATCAATTTCACTGTAATGACATCATATTCTTTCTTTTTTCTGTGTAAAATTCCATTGTGTATAGGTACTACATTTTTTTTTTTGGATTCTCTCCTCTATTGTAGGGCATGTGGGCTGTTTACATAGCTTGCCTCTTGTGAATTGTGCAACAATGAACATGGATGTGCAGGTGTCTTTACAGTATTCTGGCTTATGATGTTCTGGGTAGATGCCCAGGAATGGTATGGCTGGGTTGTAAGGAAGACATGTTTAGATTTTTGAGGAACCTCTAGATTGCTGTCCATAGTTATTATACTCATTTGCATTCCCACCAACAGTGTAATAGGGTTTCTTTTTCCCCAATCCCTCCCAACATTGTTGTTATTCAAATTCACAATGTCAGCCACTTTAACTAGGGTGAGATGGTATCTCAGAGTTATTTCGACTTGCATTTCCTTTATGGTCACACCCAATTTTTAAGCAATACTTTGTGCTGAAATATGTGCTATATTTTGTTTGATCTCCACTGCAAATATATTCATAGATAAAAAATAGTGGAGAACAACTGGTAGTTAATTTTATCTCAAGAGTGATTTACAAATTAAAAAAAATAGATGATGCCAGACACTGGTGGCACATGACTGTAATCCTAATTACTCAGGAGGCTGAGATCTGGAGGATCATGGATTGAATGCAGCATAGGTAGAAAGTCTCTGAAATTCCATTGCCAGTTAACCACCAAAAGGCTGGGCTGGAACCAGGCACTGATGGCTCAGACCTGTAGCTTCAGCTACTCAGGAGACTGAAAACTGAGGATTGTGGTTTGAAGTCAGCCCACAGACAAATCCAAGAGACTGTAGTTCAAACACTGTAGTGGCAAAACCAGTTTTCACTGTATTTGATGTTGGTATAATTTGTGGAGGGGAAGGAAAAAACCAAATTGTTTAAATAGGGATACAGGTGGACCCATTGCACCAATGAGATGTACAAGATGTTATGTCGAAAATGAACTATACATCTTTGGTGAGGGGGAGGGTGGTTGGGATAGCGGTGAGGGGGGGAGGAGATGGGAAGGGATGGGAAGGGGAAACAAAGGAGGAGGCAACAATGCTTGATAAGAAATGTACTCATTACCTTGCTCATATAATTGTAACCCCTCTGTACAGTATTTTCACAATAAAATACTTATTTAAAAAAAAACAGGAAATGGCACTGTGGCTCAAGAGGTAGAGCGCTTGCCTTGAGTTGAAGAGTACAGGGACAGCGCCCAAGCCCAAGTTCAAGCCCCACTACCGACAAAAAAAAAAAAAAAGAAACAAAATATCAAAAAAAAAAACAGCTAACTACGCAACCAATCAAATGAACAATCTAACAATAAAAAAAAGATAACTCTCCAAGAAGTAAAGAATTCTCCTTTGCTATTACTTCTCCCTAAACCATTTTTTCAATATTTTCACATTTCATTCCTCTTATTATATAAATGGGTTAGAAATCAGACAACCTAAGAAAACAGATCTTCTTTTGACTATAATTCTGTATCAGTTTTCTTTTGTAGTTAACTCCTAATGGAATAGTCTACGTTGTAGTCACTGCTTCTCACTTCTGACTGGCCTGATAAACAGTTTGTTTATCAGAAATCCAAAGGCCCTCAGCCTAATCTCATACAAGGTATACACAGTGCCAATCAAGCTGCAGCAGGAGAATTCACCCACTGCCAGTGTTGTTAGCCAGACTGAAATAATTAAATTAGGAAGTTAAAAAAGATTCCTACCACAAAAGAATTCCCGCTGATGAGTGTTGGTGATTGTTGGTTTCTGTTAATATAATGATCAGACTCCATTCATCTTATAAATAAAACATTTTCTTGTTCTTTTATTAATTACTTAAAAAAATCTCTGCCTTTAGACTCAGACAAAAGAGATCCTCATACTGTATTTCATTCGCAGAAATCAATTATATGGAGCTTTAATACTACTTCCGAGTATACTTTGATAGCTTTCTATGGATATATAAACTCATCAAACTTCTGCCACCATCGTGACCTAGAACGGTTCCATCACTCAATCTCCTCCCCCTGCTCTTGATTTTAGATAAACATTAGTCTGTTTTTTATTTTAATTATTTTTGTGTTATAGATTTGTCTTTTGTATAAATGGCAGTTGTTTAGTTTTTATGTCTGAATTCTTTCACTTAGTGCTGTAGTGTAGATTTCAAATGTCTACTTATTCAAAGCTTGGTCCCCAAGGCTTGAGGAGGTGGTGGGGCCTTTAAGAGATAGGGCCTAGATGGAGCTCCTCAGGTCTGTGGGAGCCTACACTTGAAGGGTATTGTAGGAACTAAATCTTCTCATTTTCCTTTGCCTCCTAGCTGGTGCATGGCTTTTACTCTACCACGTATTCCTGACAGGATGTACAACTTTGGCACATGCCCAAAGCAACAGGACCCACCCTTTATGGACTAGAACCTCAAAAACTGATAAGTAACAAAATATTTTTCTTTATAACTTGATTAGTCAGACATTTTGTTATAATGTCAGAATCCTGATTAAAGTATTTAATGCAGTGCTTTTGAGATTCATCCAGATTGTTCCATTATCAGAAGTTTATTTAAAGCTGGGTAGTATACCAATAGCATCCAAAGACCAAAGGGCATTTGTATTGTTTCTAGTCTTGAACTGTTATAAAACTGCTATAACCAGTTGAATGCAAGTTTTATGTGAACTTATGTTTTTATGTCTGAACTTTGAAGTCTTTGAATAGATATTTAATCTTAACATGCCAAACTTTTCTCAAAGTTGTGATAGTTTAATACCTAGCTCCCCCCAAATCTGTTAGTTCTTAAAGCTCCACACGTGGGAATGCTTATCAGCACTTAGCAATTGATTTTTAATTTTAGTCACTCCAGTGAACATGTAATGGCAGCCCTTTGTATTGCCATTTTAATTTCTATAATAACCTAGTGGATTTGTGCAGCCTTTTATGTGCATGTACATGCTTTGCCTGTGTAGGATGTCTGATGAAAGTTTGCTCATTTAAAATTGGGTTTTGTTTCTTTGTTTTAGCCACTGGTAAGAGTCCTTAATGCATACTAGATAAAAGATTTTTATCTACAGTTTTTAGAAAATTTGTTATTTTAACTTTAGGTCTATAACACATTTTTGGTTGTTTTATATATAGTTGTAGGTAAGGATCGATGTTTGTAAGTTTTAGAGGATATTGATATCTAATTGTTAGAAGGGAATTGGTAAAGAGTGTCCTTTCCGAATTGAGTAAAAAAAATCAGTTGACTAAAGAACATGTTGTTCTATTTTTGTCTTCTATACCATTCAATTAATCTTTTTGGGTTCAATTTGCTCTTCCTTTTCTGTTTTTTTTTTAAAGTGAAATATTAGATCATTCATTTACAATTTACATTTTTCCTCATACAAATATTTAATGATAAAAGTTGCCTTTCAATATTACTTTAGTTACATCCTACAATTTTGATATATTTGCATCTTCATTGTTTAAAAACTTTATTTCTCTGGTAATTTTTTTTTCTTGACCTTTGTATTATTTAGAAAAGAGTTGCTTAATTTCTTTACATTTAGAGATATATTTCAGGTAATTTTCTGTTACTCAGTTTTAGCATAATTGACCATAAGATCAGAGAACATACTCTGTATGATTTCAATATTTTTTAAAATGAGATTTGTTTTATGACCTCACATGTGTTCTATTTGGGTAAATGTTCTCAGGTCATGGAAAAATGTGTTCTGCTGTGTTGTGTGGAGTGTTTCATAAACATCAGTTAAGTCATAATTGTTGAAATGGTTATACAAGTGTTTGATAATCTTGCTGACTTTCCATCTGCTTGTCTATCAGTTTTTAATAGAGGAATGCTGCAGTCTGCTACTATAATTCTGAATATGTTTACTTCTTGTTATATTATTTTTTCTCTTTTAGTCCTTCCTATCAACTTTATTTAATACATTTTGAAACTCTATTAGGTTCATAAAAGTTTAGAATTATTATGTCTTGTGCATGAAGTAGTGCCTTTATCATTATGAAGTGTTTTATTCATGCCTGATAATCTACTTTGTCTGAAATTAATATAAAACCACTAGTATTTTTGTAGATTTATGTTTTCATAGTATATTTTTAGACAATTTTATTTCATAGAATTTAATCTTGAGGAAAACATCGTATATTTGCCACATACTTATTATTTCTGGCACTTTTCATTCTCTGTATGATTCTTAATGATTAGAAAATCATTTTTGTATGCTTGAAGAAATCCCTTTGACATTATTGTAATGCCAGTCTGCTGCTGGAGGCTGGAGTGTAAACATGATCTGCTAACTATTCCTTTAAGGATAGAATAAAAAATCAAGATTTTTCAGGGCTGTTATCCAATGATCCCTTCTGTGAGCTACATTTGGCTATGCCATTCCCAATAATATAAGGATTATATAGGGTCCAAGGTATGCCAATGTAGACCCTCTGCTGGTTTTCTACCTAGACTATGTTCTGGATATCTAGGTATTAGGAATATTCTCCTTTCTTGCATTATCTTTTTTTTTTTTTTTGATCGGTCATGGGGCTTGAACTCTGGGCCTGAGCCCTGTCCCTCAGCTCTTTAGCTCAAGGCTAGTGCTCCACCACTTGAGCTACAGTGCCACTTCCGATTTTCTGGTTGGAGGTAAGAGTTTCACGGTCTTTCCTGCCAGGGCTGGCTTTGAACGGCGATCCTCAGATCTCAGTCTTCTGAGTAGCTAGGATTACAGGTGTGAGCCACCTGCGCCGGGCTTGCATTGTCTTCTTGATGGCAGATGTAGGAAATGCTGTCTACTGAGGTGGTATGGCTGTAGCACAGGTATGTTTTGGGGTGTCATCTATATGCCTGTGATGACTGGCATAGGATGGCTCCATATTGGGGAGCATGGAGGGCACGGGAGGTCATTCCCTTCCCAGAATGCCATGTTCTGGTGTGAAATTTTGATTTCTAGATTTCTACATTCAACTTGGCCTTTCAGGAATACATGTTTTGAAGATAACACTTTTTCAGGATAATGTTTTACTTGTTTAACTCATAATGTTTAAATATTAGATGTATGGAATATGGTACTGTATACTTTTTCCCTAGGATCTTCAAAGGTAAAGTATGACTGGCTTATTCTTCTTATTCATCCTTAATTTTGTTTCTCATATTTTTCCATTGTGTTCTTTTCTTTCCATTCTATAAACTGAATATAACCTCACAAAATTTCTAACAGTACAGATATAGCACAGAATAGGAAAGTGTTAAGTATAAACAGACTCAATATCATTCTTTGTGAAAGGTGAAGAAAGAGAGACAGTCATTAGACAATAGTACGTGGAATTGGGTGAGATAATACTCTAAAATTATATTGCTTGGAGCTAAATTCTGCTTCCCCCAGTTACTAGCTGGGCAAGATTTGGGGCAAATTTCTTTACCATTTCCTGTTTTAATTTTCTCATCTATAAACTGAGTATAAAAATAGTTCCCACCCAACAGGACTATTTTAAGCACCAGTAATTTAATAATTATAAAACACAGCTGGTAGATTGTGTAGAAAATAGTAAATTATCAGCAGATTTTAGCTAATGAATTAACAAAGTTGATTTTCAGGGCTCCAACCGGAATTTATCAATTGATTGATTAATTGATGGATCTCTCAATGGATTTGTTCTTTGTTTTGCTTTATTTTATGTCCCAGTAATGGGACTTGAACTCTGGGTCTGGGTACTGTCCTCTAGCTTTTTCACTCAAGGCTTTTAGTCTTACCATTTGAGCCAGACTTCCTTTTACAGCTTGTTGGTGGTTGGCTGGAGATGGGAGTTTCATAGACTTTCCTGCCCTCGCTGGAAAGGAGTCTCATGAACTTTCTTTCCTTGTTGGATTTGAACTCTGGCCTTCAAATCTCAGTCTCCTGAGTAATGATGATTACAGGCATGAGCCAGCAGCACCCAGATTCCAATAGAGTTTTAATGTATATATTAGAATTGGATGATCTGCACTTGGCAAATCAGTAGTACTAGCTGCATTTCACGCTAAAGTCAGTAAGATGCTGAAGAATACTATTTCTTCTTTCAGAGTACATCTGACAACTGCTCCCCAGTTTTCTTTGGTATTAAGTGGGAATGATGTGATTGAGTTCTAGAAATAGAATAGATTAGAAATAGATAAGAAATGAACTCATTATCTTGCCCATGTAATTGTAACCCCTCTGTACAGTATTTTCACAATAAAAAAATAAATAGAATTTATGTGTATCACTGGCATGTGTTATCATAAAATCCTCTGTCGCATTTTGCTTCACTTCTTCCATCTGCTGGCTGCATACTCTAGGATTACCTTGAATTTGAAAAAATACAGAGCTATTAGATAGAAGCACTTGTGCCCCCTAAGTTGCAGAGAAATCCCTTGGGAATCATCAAACTAGGTATTTGAATTGGGCTTGTATTTAAGACATTTTTAATTTTGTTAATCCCATAAAATTTGGGGTTGTTTGCCACAGCAGTTAGTTAGCCAAATGTCAAATGCAAACAATTGTGTGTTCATGTTAGATCTTTCACAGCAAAAAGACAATATATAAAACTGGCTGAGTAATTGTCTAAACATTAGCAAGGTGGGGAAACAAAATGTCCACTAACTAAGTGGTAAACATGTTTTTACACTGGCAAAACATTTAGAATAACTTTTTCTTGGAAACTGGAACATTTACTCTTGGAAACAGCTCTAGGAGAAGAAATGGGAGGCATTATTATGATGTTGTGTAGGATTTATTGGCTATATCTGGCCAAGAAAAAGCGTGAGAAAAATTTGCTACTTTGCAAGTATTAGTGAAAAGAGAATAGAAAAAAATCTAGAAATTCTTGCTTTGCAGTCATGAAAAAGCTGTTTCTATAATGCAAAGTAAATAGGACTAGAAAGAAAATAAGGACAGAAAGAGAAGTAAGGGGAGGGGTGGAAGAAAAAGGAGGAGAAGGAAGAGAAAGGGGAGGAAGGAGGGGGGAAGGAGAAATGGGAAAAAGGGAAAGACAAAAGTAAGGGTGAGATTGAAATAAAAAAAATGAAAGAAAGGTAGGAAGGGAGAAAGAAAGAAACATTAAGGACCATCAGCCCAGTAAATGTTTGCAGGTGAATGAGATCACACATGCACGTGCATGCACATGCACACATACACACATAAAACCATATATATCTAAGTCTTAGGATAGGGTATCTTATTTATTAAAATGAGGCTGTGCTTATTTGCAACATATACTTCTAGGTAGCTTTTGAAATTGAAAAGGATAAGCATAGTGGCAAAAAAATCAGGAAGGTAAAACAGATTAGTGTATAGGAAAGATATTTGAATGTAGTTTCTGGCATAAACAACTACTAAGAAACTGTGATCAGGAGCCCATTTAGCTTTTGAAGAATTTTTATTGCCACACAAACCATAAATTGAGCAGAAAACCCAGTTTGCATCATTTCAGGCTATAACCATTGGAAACTTAAACTTCCACAAACTTGTGGCTGGCCTCAAGGAGACCAAAAAAGTACATTTACCTCCCCCACTTCCTCTGTGGCCAGGGAGAGTGGTGGGCAAGGCAAGCTCTCAGCAGGTGGAATCTGTGGTAGAGAAAAGACAAGGTCATTCTTCCTTGGGCTGCTTCAGCAATACCTAATCCGGTGACATTTCCTATCATCGTGCTAGGGGTTTTCATAGCTTCTGGTTCCGTAGGACTTCAGACTTTCGACAGTCCATGAACTTTATGACTTTTTTCCCCACTGCTTCCCTTTGTTAATGGAGCATTGAATGTTGTTGGCCCACTTCTGATCCAGTATTCATGTTGGCCGTGTGTGTGGTAATGGTAGACAGATAACTTGTTTTTTAATTCAGAAGTTACCAGTAGACAAGGAACGATACCAATCCTTGATGGAAGATGGGCACATCATCTAGACCTTGAACTCTGAACAAAAGGTAGTGATGGGTGTGACTTTGACTTGTCATCCAAGGGAAGAGATAAGAGTGAGCAGAAAGACTTGTCTAGAAATAAGGCTAAGGTCGAGAGATTCTATTTCCTCTTCCTGAGCACATAAGCACACATTTCCTTCTGTCTCTTAAAATCTGGTCAAAAGTGTGCTGGAGAAGTGCCTTATGACATTTTCAGGGCAGGCCAAAAAACCCCCATGCAAGCTTCCATTTTCTCCTCCAGTGTCTGGCTGAAGCCACTAGAAAGCTCTAGAAATAAGATGATCTGCCCAGGGGAACCATAAGACAATGAACGGCTACACTGTGGCTCATGTAAGTGTGAAAATAATTATTTGGGAGTCCTTAGACTGAGACAGCCCCAGGGCTTTGGGTTCCTACGTAAGCAAACCTGAACCTGATTCACAATAAAATACACAATAAAATGGAACATAAGCTCTTAACCAATCAGAAAATAGAAACTCACATTTAACTAAAAGGGTTCTAAGAAATTCCTGTCCTAACCAATCAAAGTATATTTCCTTGAGTTCCCTTTGTGAACACCTCATAATAGTTTCTACCCTTGCCCTCCCTCCTCCAATGGCATGCTGAACCATTGTGCAGTCGGGTGCTGCCCAATTCATGAGGTTTTGAATACTCACTAAAATTGGAAAAAAATAATTTTAGCTTTTAACATAAGCTAGAAAACATTTTTAATACCATTTTTGAGGGGTTAGTTCCAGCAGTCAGTGTGTATTTATATAATGTATTAGTAAATACATATTATATACATGTATTATATGTATGTATATCTATCTCATATATATTGCATCAAGTATAGTTATGATAGAGTAATCGCATCAGTTTGCCTTTAAACTCATAATAGGTTCAAAATATTGAGTGTCATGCTTAGGAGGAAGATTAATGTTCATGGTGTTCTGGGAATTTATTTTAGTGGCTGAGTCCTGAACTTTCAAGAGAGACAGCTATAGAGAGATAAACATGAAAATAAATCACCAAGTTTGCCATTCTAATGTAATGTGCTTATGGGAATGAATATTGTATAGAGGAGAAAGAGAGGAATATGATACATTCTTTTCAGAATCGTTTGGTACAAGGATAGACCTCTGTCTCTTTCCAAGCTTCACAAGCCCTTTTATTGCATGGGCCTGAGCTCTGAAGCATGTTTAAACAGAAGTAAACACTACAAGGTGTGTGTGTGTGTTTATGTTCTTAGAGTGTGCTATATTTATTTCAGGGACATTTTTGAGGTTTGAGTAGAATAGTACATGGAAATATGACAATTCAGAATTGAAAAGTAGAGGCAGCTGCTATAGACACTCAGGGCAAATGTTTGTTGTAGTTCCATGTTCTGGACATTGCTTATATTGTCATCACTTCAGAGATTTGCCTAGGGGCTAGAAATTACAGTTTAGCAAGTGTCAACAGCACACAGAATACTTAAATATTACACGTGATTACTAACTATATTCAGGGCACAAAAGATCTTTTTTTTTTAATTGTGAAAATACCATACAGAGGGGTTACAATTACATGGGCAAAGTAATGAGTGCATTTCTTATCAAGCATTGTGGCCTCCTCCTTTGTTTCTCCTTCCCATCCCTTCCTATCCCCCCCAACCCCCCCCCACACCAAAGTTGTAAAGTTCATTTTCAACATAACATCTCGTTGGTGCAATGGGTCCACCAACCAGAAATAGATACTAAAGATTGCACTGATGGAAGTATGCTTAAGGAACCAGTGACTGGAAATGCATGAATGCTAAACTCTTCCAAGAAATCAGATGCATTTTAGATAAGATGCTTTCCTGGAAATTCTTAGATAGCAAGAATGAATTTCCTGATGTAACTATGAGTAAAAAAAAAAAAAAGAAAAAGAAAAAGAAAAACTCTCCTCACATTTTGTCTGAACTCATTGCAGTCAGATTTGCCTCCTACCCCCCGCCACTGAAATGACAAATGCTACCAATGACACCATGTTGCTACACTACTCATCAACTTACTGTTACCTGAAGGTTTGGAAACATCCCACACACCAGATTCCAGCACCTCTCTGGATTCTAGCCGCACCTTACTCACCTTGACTATCTTTTATTTCTCTAGCCACTTCTTCTTTCCTTTGTTGCCTACTCATCTTCCCAACTCTACATAAATGTTAGTTTTCCCTCAGATTCGCTCTTTAGATCTGTTCTCTTTTCTATCTACACTCACACATTGCGTGACCTCACCTACTCCTTTGCTTGTAAATGTCTTCCATATGCTCATGGCTTCTAAATTTGTATCTTCCAGATTGTACTACTCTGAACTCAAGACTCATGTTATTAAAATGACTACTGGATACCTTCTGTTTATTTTTTTAATGGGCTTCTCAAAATTTACTTCTGATAGTCTCCTGCCAAGCCTTTTTTCTCATGAACTCTTTTCATATCAATAAATTACAACTGAGTTTTTCTAGTAGCTCAGGCCAAAGACCTAAGGCTGACTCAAAATTTATTTCTCGTATCTCACTTTGTATGAAAGAATGTTTATCAGTACATATCCTTCATTGTATAACTTTAGAGCTTATCCAGAATGCAACTATTTTTAAATGTCTGAGCCTTCTGGTTCTAGTTGTGATAAACAGATTATAGCCAAAAAAAAAAAAAACCACCTTTATGAGAAGAACAATCAGAAAACCAGGATAAGAAGACGTAAAGGAAAATCAATGGAAGGCATTAGGGAGGGAGACATCTATGGAGCAGCTGCGAGTTTGTAGAGAATTGATGGAGCCCGGTCCACAATTTGATACCCTCTTTCTTCTCATCTTTTGAGTCGTATGCTGCCTAGCATGAGGAGGGAAGTTCAGCAGAGAATATTAGCTAAAAGATAAAAAGAGAAAAAAACCTGATTAGAACTTTCCTCTGTTTCCTGGGCAGGGGGGCATATATTAGAGGTTAGGAATTACGATGGAAGGATTTGATAATCTAAGACTGGAGTGAAAGAAAATATAGTAGACTAAGGTTGATAGCAATCAGTTGAGAAGCCACAATGCTAAGTGGAGTTCTTGGATTCATGGTGCTAGAGAGGTAAGTGCTTAGAGTTTAGGGACCTTGTAAGCACCTCAAGATTTCAATTAGCTACCCCAAATGTCTACATAGTAGGAGTGATGTCTGTTTCTGTGTCTCTCTGTCTCTGTTTTTCTGTGTTTGCCTCTCTGTGTTTCTAGGTCTCTGTCATCTGTCCGTCTCTATCAGTACTGGGTTTGCGTTTAGGGCCTTGAGCTAGCTAAGCAAGTACTAAGCCACTTGAACCTCCCCCTCAGCCTTTCTTTTCTTTCTTTTTTCTTTTTTTGCAAGGCATATAGGTTTTATTTTTTTCTTTTTCACTTTTTTTATTGTGAAAATATGGTACAGAGGGGTTACAATTACATGAGCAAGGTAATGAGTACATTTCTTATTTTTTAATTGTGAAAATACCATACAGAGAGGTTACGATTACATGGGCAAGGTAATGAGTACATTTCTTATCAAGCATTGTTGCCTCCTCCTTTGTTTCTCCTTCCCTTACCATCTCCCTCCCTACCCCCCACACCAAAGTTGTAAACTTTGTTTTTCGACATAATGTCTTGTACATCCTCATTATTGCAATGGGTCTACATGTATCCCTATTTAAACAATTGGTTTTTTTCCCTACTCCTCCACAAATTATACCAACATCAAATACAGTGAAAACAGGGGTTATACCATGGGGGAAGGACATACAAAGCAACAAAGAAATCATCTTATAAATATGTTAGAAACAATAGCAAGAAAGAAAAACCATTTGAATCCTTATCTTGGGGTTCATTTTGTCTAACATCAACTTATCTGACTGTTTCTGCTTGTTTCAGACATATACTAGTACTTGCAAATAAGGGAAACCCTGGGACCTATGTTTCTTTGGGCCTGGCTTACTTCACATAATATAATTTTTTCCAAGTCTTTCCATTTCCTAACAAATGGGCCAATGTCATTCTTTTTTTTTTTTTTTTTGCCGGTCATGGGGCCTGAACTCTGGGCCCGGGCGCTGTCCCTCAGCTCTTCAGCTCAAGGCTAGCGCTCTACCACTGGAGCCACAGCGCCACTTCTGGCTTTTTTTTATGTGGTGCTGAGGAATCGAACCCAGGGCCTCATGCTTGCAAGGCAAGCACTCCACCACTGAGCCACCTTCCCAGCCCCCCAATGTCATTCTTTCTGATGGAGGCATAGAATTCCATTGTGTATATGTACCACATTTTCTTGATCCATCATCTACTGAGGGGCATCTGGGTTGGTTCCAGATCTTAGCTATGCTAAATATTGCTGCAATAAACATAGTTGTGCTGGTAGCTTTAGTATGGTCTTGTTTGTGATCATTCAGGTAAATGCCCAAAAGTGGGATTGCAAAGACTGAAATTCAGCCTTGAGTAATTATACTTGAGAGGTTTTTTGGTTATTGAGGTTTTGTTTATTTGTCTTTTTGCCAGGTCTAAGGCCTGGACACTGTCCCTGAGCCGAGATTTTTTGCTCAAGGCTAGCACTCTACCACTTTGAGCTACAACTACAATTCCAGTTTTTGAGTGGTTAATTGGAGATGATAGTGTCACAGGGACTTTTCTGACTGGGTTGGCTTTGAACTGTGATTGTCAGATCTTAGCCTTCTGATTTCTGCCTCTGAGTTTTTTTGCTGAACACTAGCTCCTTACCACTTGAGCTACAGCATTTCTAGCTTTCTTTTGGTGCTGGGGCTAGCTTTGAGACCTCAGGCTCTTGATATAGGTATGAGTCACCAGTACAGGGCTCAAGTGAGAATTTAAAACTAAAAACTTCCATCTTCCTAATGTTGGAAGATAATTATGGGTCTATCATGCAGTAAACACCCAAGTAACCAGGTCAATGGAGATAGCCAAACTCTCACTAGTGTCTTATAGACAAACAGGGTAGAGACAGTGGGATCTAGTAAACAGAGTGTCCTGCCAGATCATGCCAGAACTGGCTATATCATCTTATAAATTTAAACTCAACTCAATTCACTGCCTTACAGCTCAGATATTTGTTATACCCCTGCCTCAGGCCAGTCTGCTTGCTTCAGAGAATGATGGCAAAAGTTCCTTTACAACACTTCATTGTCATAAAAGGCAAATGAGAGATGTGCAACTTTCCCAGCAGAATAAAGATGCAAGTACAAACAAGATAGGTGAGACTGATCTAGGAACTAAACTAGTTTGGATTCAGAATCCATTGACCTGGAACTTGGACTCTGGGTAGATCTCCAAGGGTCACTTCAGCTAGGAACACCCTTTTAATTTTTTTTTTGTATTTCAATCTTTATAGAAACTTGGTTAAACCTTTTTCTTCTTTTAATTGTATTTTTTATTATCTTTAGGTATTTGTACAAAGAGGTTATCATTCAGTAAATCAGTTTATTAGTATAATGCATCTTGATCAGTATCAACCTTTTCCTCATTCTCCCTCACCTCTTCTAATTCAATTTTCCTAGTTTCATTGGATATGCATCGCATATTATAACTACATTTCCCCCATTGCTTTATTTTATTTTTAATGTAAAGGTGATGTACAGAGGGGTTACAATTACATAAGTCCCTCATTTTCTCCCAGTTTTTTTCCTTCTCGACCCCCCCCTTCCCCACAAGTTGTATAGCTCATTTTCAACATAGTGTCTAGTGATACTCACTAGACACTGGCTGCATTAGTTCACCCCTTCGTCTTGACCTTCCCCTCTCACATCTCAAGTATCGCTTTCCAGTATTCATTTTGTTGGCCTGTGGGTTAGTTTTTCTAAGGAATTTCACAGTTTGAATTCTCCCCTGCCTAGACCATTCTTTGATTAATACATCTGTGTACATATTTGTATTTTCTTGTATATTTATGTTAGACCTAATTTCCACCAATGAGAGAAAACATATATCCTTTGTCTCTTGGCCTGACTTGATTTAACATAATTTTTTTCTGGCTGTATTGAGGTTTGAATTTAGAGTTTTGAGCTTACTGGACTTGCTTGCTCACCTGAGGCTTTGCCATTTGAGTAACCCTCCAGCCCTGATTTTTTATTTTGCTGGTTATCTTTTATATATATATATATACATATATATATGTTTATTGTAAAAATACTGTACAGAGGGATTACAGTTACATGAGTAAGGTAATGAGTTCATTTCCTATCGAGCATTATTACTCCCTTCTTTGTTTTTCCCTTACCATCCCTTCCTTCCCTACCTCTCCATCTCTTCCCTCACTCTCCCTTGTCAAGTTCCTTTTCAATATAGTGTCTTGTACATCTTATTGTTACAATGGGTCAACCTGTATTCTTGTTTCAGCATTTTGTTATTTCCCTTTCCCTCCCCAAATTAGAAAAATGTATGTACAAGATGCAGGGCACCAACATCAAATACAGTGAAAACAGGGGTTATACCATGGAGGAAGAACATAAAAAAGAAAGAAACAAAAATAAACACAGCTGGGCGACAGTGGCTCACACCTGTAATCCTAGCTACTCAGGAGGCTGAGCTGAGGATCGCGGTTCAAAGCCAGCCCAGGCAGGAAAGTCTGTGAGACTCTTATCTCCAATAAACCACTAGAAAACCAGAAGTGGCACTGTGGCTCAAATGGTAGAGTACTTGCCTTGAGCTGAAGAGCACAGGGACAGCACCCAAGCCCAGAGTTCAAGCCCCATGACCAACCAAAGAAAACCCCCCAAAACCAAAACCAAATAAAAACCCACATAGTACATTATAAGTACATTAAAACAACAGCAAGAAAGATAAAGCCTCTTGTGTCTCTATCTTGGGGTTCATTACACTTAGCATCATCTTATGTGGTCTTATGTACATAGCTTTTGAGCTTTTCTACTTGTTCTAGACATATACTAGTTATTGCAAATAAGGGAAACCATGGGACCTATGTTTCTTTGGGCCTGTCTACTTCACTTAATATAATTTTTCCCAAGTCTTTCCATTTCCTAACAAATGGGGCAATGTCATTCTTTCTGATGGAGGCATAGAATTCCATTATATATATATATATATATATATATAATCACATTTTCTTGATCCATTCATCTACTGGGGGGCAGCTGGGTTGGTTTCATATCTTAGCTATGGTGAATAATGCTGCAATAAACATAGTTGTGCTGGTTTTTGCTGGTTATCTTTAGAACTGGAGTCTTGGTGGACTTTTCTACCGTGGGCTGGCTTTGATCACCATCCTCTGGATCTCGGTTTCCTGAGTAGGATGTCCACTGACATCTGGCTCAGTCCTCTGATGAGAGGCAGAGGGGCCAGAGAGTGAAAGAACACTGAGACCTGACCTGACGGAATTACGACACATCTAGACCATGAGTAATGGCTTGGCCCAGCTGCTCAGTAGTGCCAGCTGGCACAGAGCAGGGTGCAGCAACTTAGGGAGGATTGTGAAAAAGCAGATGGAGCATCTGGGAGGAAAATATGATGTTCAACTGCACTGGGCTTGACTCCCCCCCCCTGGCATCACCTGTTCTAGGTTCTTCTCTACCCCCCCCCCCCCCCCGGCCCCTACTACATGAATTGTGTTTATCGCTAAAATGGAAATCCCTTTTTTTGCTAAAGTAGGTACAGACTGAGGAGAGAGGACCAAAAGAGATTGAAAGTGAATCTCGGGGGGCTCAGCAGACTGCAAAGCTGTGCTAGGGCCAGCTGTGACTGGCTGTGCAGAGCTAGGCATAGCATCTCTGCCCCATCTCATGTTTTGTGATGAGTTTGGGTAATTTGAAGTCTTCCAAGGTGAGCTTATTTATAGAAAAAAGTGTGCCAAGTCAATGTTTTTCTGTCCTCCTGGAAATCCAGCGGATAAACTTTTGCCATTATGAGAGTTTTGTCTCGTGGCAAAATTTCATCCCATGTATTATTGAGATAATCTGTGCAGATTTACACATTGTATCTTTTATATGGTGATGTCTCCCATTTAATAACTCAAGCCCAAATCGCTTTGGATTTGGCTCTAGTTTTTGCTACTTCTGGGGCCATTCTTGGGTTTTCGTTTTCTTGTTGTTTTAGGTCTGCATTGAGTTTGGGGCCCAGCTTTTGGTTCACTTCTTTGGATTGTTTGCCTGGCATTCCACCACCTGAGACCTCTACCACCTCTAAACCAGGTTTTGCTGGTTAATTTGGAGATGGAGTGTCATAGAATTTTCTGCTTCAGATGGCCTTAAACTGTCATCCTCCAGATCTCAGCCTCATGCACAGCTAGGATTAAAGGCACAAACTACCAGCACCTGGCTCCACCCCTGTTTTTAAATATTTCAGATATAATTTACCTAAAGTTTATCTCTTTTTTTTCCAAACAAGTTTCTATCCCAATGTTCTTTACCAGACTTCTTGATACCAAGAAGATCCAGGGACTAAAATCAGGGTGTTAAATGCCTCTCCCATGGTCAGTGGGTGCTGACCCATCAACCTACTTAGTAGATGTCACACAGATAAATGGTATACTTGTTTCCTCATTTCCTTGAGTAATCCTTTTGTCTTGGTTCAGGCTTTCTTATTCCTTTGGCTCAAGTAGTTTCCTTAAATATTTAATGCTTAAGATCAGATGCAGTGCTAGCTAAATAAAGATTACCAGGCTCCTTTTCTAGAGATTAACATGTGGTTACAAAAATCTGCATGTTACCACGTGATCTAGAATTCAGATAAATCCATTTCTTACTGACTTAGTACTTGTTTAAAAAATTGCAAAATACCCAAGAGTGGCTTTTCCTTTGCTTTCTTCATGTTTGTTTGTTTTTGGTCGGTCCTAGGGCTTGAACTCTGGGCTTGGGCGCTGTCCCTGTGCTCTTCAGCTCAACGGGAGCGCTCCACCGCTTGAGCCACAGCGCCACTTTCTTGCTTTCTTCATTTTTAAAGAAAAGAGGTGGATTGTGCTCACAGTCCTGGAGGTTTAAGAAGAGCATGGTGCCTGCATCTGTTCGGCTCTGGTGAAGCCTCATGGCATATAGTATCACAATAGTAGCAACGTGTGCAGAAGGCAGAAAGTGGTCATCTGAGGGGCCAGAATGAAAGACAGGACAGGGGAAAGGGTTGTCCTTTTGGTAACAACCCACCCTTGTGAGAAGGAATCTCTTACCATCCCTCATAACATTAATCCACCCATGAGGGTGCAGGTCCTAATGGTCTAATTACTTTCTACTAGGTCCTACTTTTTTGGGCATTTACCCAAATGATCACAAACAAGACCATACTAAAGCTACCAGCACAACTATGTTTATTCCAGCATTATTTACCATAGCTAAGATATGGAACCAACCCAGATGCCCCTCAGTAGATGAATGGATCAAGAAAATGTGGTATATATACACAATGGAATTC
>NW_012267220.1:27879954-27936148 GCF_000151885.1 Dipodomys ordii | reverse complement strand
TGGGAAGGGATGGGAAGGGGAAACAAAGGAGGAGGCTACAATGCTTGATAGGAAATGTACTCATTATCTTGCCCATGTAATTATAACCCCTCTGTACAGTATGTTCTCAATAAAAAAAATAGATCCTACTTTTTAAAGATTCTTCTCTGTCATCACTGGAATCTACCTCTAGCACCTGAACCTCTGGGAGACAAAGCTTTTTCAAATCATAGCACTTGCCTAAGTTTGGCAAACATTTAGATACAAACTAAAAATACAAATCTAACCACATGTTCTCTGCTGTTATCTCCGACTGTTTTTTCCCCCATTACTTTCAAATGCATCTTTTGGATTAATTTTTTCATCATATATTTATTGCACTTTATATCATGTACTTTATGTGCTAAGAATTGCAACATAAACACGATAGTTTTTTCACTGAGGTTTGTGTCTAGAGAAGCCAAATTTCACTAATTTTTATTACCTAATATAGATAGCATTCTTGGTTATGCCTTATCAAATGTATCCTTTTGGTCCAGGGTGTCTTCAACGATGATTTTTTTTGTTTGTGCTAGTATTGTTCCTCATCATTCCTCTGTTACATATTTGTTTTATTGCCTCTCAGACTAGGCTGGCCCTTTAAAGGCAGAGTTTTTGAATCTCTGGTGTCTAGACCACTGGTTGGCATAAAGCATTTCTCAACCATTTATTAAATGAATATTACTCAACTAGTAGGTGATACAGTAGGGATTTGAATTTAGGAATATCAGACTCCAAGGTCACGTCCCTTTAACTCTACTGCAGTGTCTCAATAAAGCATGGTTCATCTTGTCAGAGTAGGCATTTCTTAATCATTCAAGGAGAATGTAATGATTCTAGAAGATAGACCTGCTACTCATCTAAAGGGAGGCATGCCAGTGAACCACTTTAGTTGATCAATATTCAGTCCAGATTTGGAAATCCACGCCAGATGCTATTCTCTGAGATTTATTAAACTAGTGGAAGAAAAATATCCTCCTTTATCTTGGTCTAATATAAATAAGATTTTACCATGTGGTTGTATCTACTCTAAGGAGAGAAATAACAGTTTAAGACTAGGAGATGATGTTTCCTAATACTTGTCTAAACAAGTAAACTAATTTCTAGTTGTAGGTTAAACTCAATTCTTGGCTTACAAAGTTCTTTAGAAGCAGTTCAGAAACACTGGGTTAGAATAGGAAGCTGAGAGAATCTAGCAGAAAATGAGCATAATTCTCAATCAATTTAAGCATCCATTGTATTAAGGAAATTAATGCAACACTTATGATCTTTATTCTTTAGTATAGAAAATATGGGCAGCCAAAGCTAATTGTTAAAATTTAGAATGTCTTTTCTGTCATCTGATTTGAGAAATCTGTGCTGACTCTGCTAGTTCTATTAAAAATGTTGTCCATAAAATATATTTGGATTAGTTTGGCACAAATTGGTTTAGAGCTCTGTGAAGGACTGCCATTAATGAAAACTTCTCTTCCCCCTCTCTAATTAATTCATAGCATTGCCGCCAGATTGTCCTTCTTGTATGATAAATTTATGTCGACCTTTCCTACTGAAAACTTACGATGACTCCACATTTCTCCACATCTGCTATGAGAGCAAATTCTTTAGTATAGCATGTAAATTTTCTACATCCTGATCACCACCTACCTTTCTATTCACAATCCAAATGAATTCTTCTTTCTGTTCCAAATGCATATTACATTCTTGTTGTTGTTTTTAAGGACCAGCAATGTAATTGTATTTACTTTGTATTTCATCTGAATGAGTGAAAAGTCAATTAAATATTTATTTTTAATTTAGTACTCATAGTCTTATGTATGTAACTGTAATCTCTCTGTATATCACTTTGACAATAAAATTAAATCTTATTACATTCTTTAACTTAAATCTTACTACATTCTTTAACTGCACAGATTAATCACCAAAAATACTTCTGTTTTCTGTCTCTGTGTCCTTGTTAAAGCTATCATTCTAGCCCCTTTCTTGTCTTCATTCCAGTTTTTATGGCTTACAGCTACTATGGGTATTCTTCCCATACCTTGGAGCCTCTCAAGAATTTGTTCATGGCTGTCCTATGTTCACTCACAATTTGTTTATCTGTGTATGAACTACTTCTAGCCACATGATATGACAGGGAAAGTCTAATTAATAGGACAAGATACATGAAATAGTTCTAAAGAGTTTGAGGTACATGGTTGTCATAATTGTGATGTTTATCCCTAGTACCTTGAATTGAACATCATTTCAAAAATAATGTTCCTTGTCCATTCATTTATGTATTCAACAAATATTAAGGGTCAAATAATATTTTTTAATTTTATTTTATTATAAAGGTGATGTATGGAGGGCTTATAGTTACATGAGTAAGGTAATGAGTACATTTCTTTGTGAACAGCGTTACTCCCTCCCTCATTTTCTCCAACTTTCCCTTCACCCCTATTCCCCTCCCCCTACTCCAAGGTATAGAGTTCATTTCCAACATAGTGTCTAATGAGTTCTGCTCTTGCAATGGTTCACCCTTTGTCTCACCATTTTTGTGATTCCCCTTCCTTTCCCCAAATCAGATAAACTTATACACAGGACAGAGTGTACCAAAATCAGAAATAGAAGGATCAAATATTATTAATAGGGAGAACACCAGGAAAAGTACTCTGCTTTTTTTTAAAGTACTATGTTTACAGAAAGACAAACAGCAAAGTGATTTGAAACAATGATAATTACTATGAAGAAACCAAAAAAGATTGGCATGCTAGAAAGTGACTTGAGAGATAGGAATGAGAGAAATCATGTATGGAACAATTTCTTTAATAATCTATATTACTTTTGGAGTGGTAAGGTCAAGATAGACAATAGAAAAATGCTGAAAGAATATAAATGAATAATGACCAGAAAGGCAATTTACTGATTAAGAAACAAAATGATGTGAAAACTCACAACTTTTAAGAACAAGTCAAGGGCTGGGATGTAGCTCAGTGGCAAAGTGCTTGCCTAGCAAGTGTAACATCCTGGGTTCAATCCCCAGTACAAAAAAAGAAAAGACAAAAAAATACAGTTAAAAAAACCCAAACAAAACAAAAAGAACAAGTCAAATGAAAACAAATAACAGTTTATATCTACCTGATTGACAATTTTAAGAGCAGCAAATGCATCATGGATGGAGTGTAAGCAATGGCCTCCCCTTTCTGTTATTTGTGGAACTTGTATAGACTGGAAGGCAGAATAGCAATATGAAATATAACCTCAAATATACCCAGAAAATCTATTATTGGGGTCCTGCTTTGTAGAAGAAGTGTGCTCATTTATATGGCACACATCTGAGTATGTGTATCGTGCCATTGTTTGTGGTGGCTAAGTGCTAGTGCCATTGAATATGGGGCGAGCAATGACAGAATGGGGATAGCCTTCCCAGATGATACAGAAGGATTTTAAATCATACTTCTATTACTAATCATTACTTGGGAAAACATATAACCACAAGGTATTTTTACATTTAATTATGTTAAAATAATATCAATGCCAGCAGATTCTCCTTGACCATGATATTAAATATTGGTAAAATCATCATAAGTTAGAAATATCATATAAGACAAAAATGCACCCAATACACCTATCTGAATGAAGCTCAGAATTGGGTAACACAGCCCATCATACTGTCAGCTGTTCCCTCGTCATTGTGTGGCTAACACCTGTCCAATACCACATGAGTGTCTCCTGGAAGAAGTGAAAATTCAAAGTATATTTTTTATTAAATGTATATCACTATTATACTGTTATTCTGTGAAATAATTTTGTAGCTTGGTGGGGTGCTGTTGTCTCATATCTGTAATCCTAGCAACTCAAAGACTATCAGGAGGATCATGGTTCAAAGCCAGCCTGGGCAGGAAAGTACACAGAGTTCTTATCTCCAATTAACCAGCAAAAGCCATGCTGGAGGCGTTGCTCAATTAGGGTGCCAGCAGTGAGAAAGCAAGCTGAGTTCTCTCTCTCTTTTAATCTATCTTGAGTTCTATCTATCTATCTATCTATCTATCTATCTATCTATCTATCTATCTATCTATCTATCTATCTATCTATCTATCTATCTATCTTTCTATCTACCTACCTACCTACCTACCTACCTACCTACCTACCTACCTACCTACCTGTATCTATCCTTTAAATTGAATCAGTCTAAGTCAGGGACAGTAGCGCATAGATTTGTGACATATGCTATGCACTTAATGTGTTTGTAAAGCTTAATGTACAAAGCTTAATGTAAGTAAGGATTTATGGAAGTTTGATTCTATAGCTCTGAGTAGTTAATACTCATGTCTGAAAGAATGAACTGGATCACAGAAAAAAACACATGTCATTACACAAAGAGTTAAGTGGCAACTAATATTAACAAATATCGTAACTCCTAGACCATGTCTGTGTTTTAAACAAGATATTGATTTGCTTGTGACTTGGGTTTGTAGGTAATATTGTAGATTGGTGCCAGGAGAAGGAGAGAAAGAGATGTTATCCATCTCAATATGTTTAAAAGACTCTCTCCAGCTTCCTGAGTGTGCAGTTGTACCAATTATAATTATTTCTCTAATTCCTAAGCTACGTGTAAAAGCAAAGTCAAGAAACTAAATATTTCTTACAATAAACTAATCAGAAAGGAAAAATGAAGATCACAAAAATACCTGTGTATCTTTGCTATAACAATGTCCTAACTTCACTTCTAAAAGACATTGGTATTTTATAAAAATTATCGAAGCTCTGTCTGTATCTTTTCGGTCTCTATTTCAGTCACTTAGATGGCATGCTAATGGGCTCTAGCTGGAGTTCATCTCCCCATGCTACATAGGGGCCACCACATTTTCTCACAGGGACCTGAATAATAACACAGAGCCTTCATTTGTCAAAGCCGGGGTGGGTCATTCTGCTTCATATGTCTTCATCCCTCTTAGAGAAAAGACAGCAGCCTTCCATGGTGCAATCAAAGGAGACTGTTATGCATTCTCTTCACTCTCGTTGTGGCATAACACAAAGCAAATGACTTCTGTGGTATACTGGTATTACAGAGCTTACATTAGCATAATGCATCGACATCTTTTTTTTTGTTCTTAGTAAATAAGAGGAAAGAATAAATCAAATACCTTATTCAGACCACATCTATATTATATCAATAGTGCTAGCTGCAAAGATGACTGCTCACTCAATCATCTCCTTGCTATGAAGCTGGCTTTTAAAGACATTTTAATGTGGAAAATCTCAAATGTACATAAAAATATGTTGAATATGCTAAAACCTTTCTGTTCCATTGCCTAAAACTGGATATTTTTCAAATCATAGACAATCCTGTTTTCTCTGCAACCTTGCCAGTTCCAACCTACCTCTGAGTTATGGCACACATCTTACATGCATATAGATATTTGAGATTATCTGTGTATAAATGTGCACATTCGAAAGATAAGGATTCTCTGAAAAGTGACAACAAACATATCCACTCTAAAATTAATATTTTCATTTAAAAATATTTTTATTTTTAAGTAGTTACACTAAGGAATTACCATTCAACTAAGCAGATTATGAATATGATGCATCTTGATTGATGTCACCTCTTTTAAGTGTTTTTAAAAAATATTTTCAAATAGAAAATACTTTTAGAAGTTCATTGATTTTTTTTCTCCTTTTGTTCTAGTCTGTTTATTTGAATCAGAATATCAATATAGCAGATTCATGGCAAATAGCTGATAGTAGGAAGCAGTCATGAGTGACAGAGAAATGCAAAGAAAAGTGAAAACAGTTTATAATTACTCGGCGGCATTCTGTTACAGTGACACACTATGGATAAAGATAGTTTGACAAGACCACACTAAAGCTACCAGCACAACTATGTTTATTGCAGCATTATTTACCATAGCTAAGATATGGAACCAACCCAGATGCCCCTCAGTAGATGAATGGATCAAGAAAATGTGGTATATATACACAATGGAATTCTATGCCTCCATCAGAAAGAATGACATTGCCCCATTTGTTAGGAAATGGAAAGACTTGGAAAAAATTATATTAAGTGAAGTAAGCCAAGCCCAAAGAAACATAGGTACCATGGTTTCCCATATTTGCAATATTTAGTATATGTCTGAGTCAAGCAGAAAAGGTCAGATAAGGTGATGTTTGGGAAATGAACCCTAAGATATGTACTCAAATGTTTTTTTTCTTTCTTGCGGTTGTTTCTAAGACATTTATAAGATTATTTCTTTGTTGCTTTGTATGTTCCTCCACCGCAGTATAACCCCTACTTTCACTGTATTTAATGTCGGTATAATTTGTGGAGGGGAAGGGGAAAAGCAAATCGTTTAAATAGGGATACAGGTGGACCCATTGCAACAATGAGATGTACAAGTGGTTACGTCAAAAACGAACTTTACAACTTTGGTGGGAGGGGGAAGTGGGGAGGATATGATGAGGGGGTTGGCGGGAGGATGGGAAGGGATGGGAAGGGGAAACAAAGGAGGAGGCTACAATGCTTGATAAGAAATGTACTCATTATCTTACCCATGTAATTGTAACCCCTCTGTACAGTATTTTCACAATTAAAAAGAAGAAAAAAATTAGGAGAAAAGATGAAACAGAAAGAAAAAGATAGTTTGACTTCCCACATGGGAAAAATGGAGGACAAAAAAGAAGGTGGAAGCTGGGGGCCAGTAGCTCAACCCTGTAATCTTAGCTACTCAGGAGCCTGAGATCTGAGGACCGCGGTTCGAAGCCAGCCCAGGCAGGAAAGTGCATGAGACTCATATCTCCAAATAAATACCAAAAAAAAAAAAAAAGCTGGAAGTGGCTGTGTAGAGTGCTAGCTCTGAGCACAAAAATGCTCAGAGACCGTGCCCAGGCCCTAAGTGGAACCAATGATAGGCATACACACAGGTGTTGGAAGACTTCCTAGATGATAACACAATGAGGGAGTTGTTAGATTGGGACAGAGATCTGCTTTGCAGATACCCTGTGCCAAAAAGATGGAGGGGAATACAGGAATCTTAGGTACATCAGAAAACATTTCAAGTTATGATCTAGAATCCAAGGATTTATACAGGGCAAGAAAAGAATTAGGAGGAGAGGCAGCTCATTATCTTGTCCATGTAATTGTAAGCCCTCTATACGGTATTTTCACAATTAAAAAAAAAACCTTTTTGTGGGATTCCTAAATTGTAGAAATCATGGCCTGAAGGCACATCAGAACATCCCCTGGAAAGCAGGGATAATAGGGTTTATTCATCTTTGAAATTGAGAGTAGTCAAGGAAGCATGTCTTCGATGTTTTTTCAAAATAATCATTACTTATTTGACATATAAAGTGGTATGTATTTAGCATGTACAAACTGTTTTGCAGCATGTTTACATTGTAGAATTACTAAATTGAACTAATGTATGCACAACTCCTATATTTTTTGCTGTGAGAACATTTGAACTTGCTTTCTTAGCAAGTTTTGAATACAACATATTTTTCATTCACTGTAGTCATTATGTTGTACCCTGCATTTCTTTCTCTCTCTTTTTTTTTTTGGTAGTAGTAGAGTTTTAACTTAGGGCCTTACACTTGCTAGGCAGGTGCTCGATCATGTAAACCATATGTTAAACAATATGTTTCTTAACTGAAATATTTTATTCTTTGGCAAACACTTCTTCACTTTCTTACCCCACCCCTAGCCTCTGGTAGACACAATTTCCTTTTTGCTTCTAAGAGTGAATTTTTATTTTTATTGTTTTAGTGTGAGCTTTTGTGCTCAAAGCTAGAAGTCTACAACTTGCGTCTCAGATCCACTTCCAGGTTTGTGGTGGTTAGTTAGAGATAAGAGTCTCATGGACTTTCCAGACAAAGCTGTCTTTGAACCAGAGATCCTGAGATCCCAGACTTGTTAGTAGCTAGGATTACAGGCATGAGCCACCAGCACTTTGCAAGAGTCTGACTTTCTAGAAGTCAAATCATGGGGTTGTCTTTCTGTTGCTGAATACACTTAATATCCTTCAGACTCCTACATATTGTGACAAATAACAAGATTACACATTTTCTCTATTCATCCATTGATGAATCTTTAGGTTGACTTCATAGCTGAACATTGACATTCTTGCTACCCTTTACGATTTTTGGATTCAGAGTTTCTACCTATGGATGTGCACACACACAAACACATACACATACATTGGTTTCTTATAATTATCCTGATCGTAATTTTCAAAGGGTACACAGTTTTCTCCAATTTGTATATCAGAAATATAAACCTCAGGGGGATTGAATGCTACCTAAGGGCTCTTGACTTTGAAGTGATAAAGCTGCAAGGAAAACACAGGTCTTTTCACTTCGAATCTGCTGTTCTTTCTTCTGTATTTTGCTTCGTCATGGATTTGGCTATTTAATTACAAAATCTTCACTCCATTTAGTGTTCTGATCCTCTTGAGCATTACTTTCATAGAGGGTTACACTGAAGAAATTATTGGAAGTTTAAATATCTGATTCAGACTGTGGTTCACGGATTGCTGCCAGTTTTTTTGCAAAGTGCTTTTCAATAATTCATGATTCCTTAAACATGGAAACCTGCTGCCTAAATATAGCATGAGAAAATGTGCTCTGGTGCTTAGTTAAGCCAAAAGTTGTGTGTATTTAAATACATTAAGGTCTCTTTCACCTCTTATAAATACATCCAATGTCACCCATTTGTTTGTACAGAATGCTTTAAAAATAACCCTTATTGAAATAGGCAGGTATTTGGTAAGCTGTTCTCTGGGCTTGTAATATTCGTGTTAGAATTTTGCAAATTCAGCCCTCAGAGATTCCTTTTTCTTTAGTTGACAAGAATAAGGGCAGCCTTTAGGTTATTCTCTGTTGAATATCCTAGCAAGCCTAGGGAGAAAGTGCTAATGGTCATGGAAAAAACCCTGCGAGGAAGAATCATGGCAGCTGAAGACTAGTGTTTCTCAGTCTATAGTGAACTTGCTTTTCCCAGTAGAGCTCCAAATTAGGGGTTCACAGCAAACTTGGCCAACTTGAATTCTGAGGGCCTCTGGGTAGCCATGCACAGAACTTTGGATGGGGACATCAAAGTCCTAATATATTTGGTTTTGAGACCCAAGATCATGCTGGGATGATATCCCTAAAGAACAGAGACTTATTATTGTTTCAAGTGTGCACTGAACAACAAGATAATCTCACTGAATCTGTCACTGGGTTTTGTCTCACACTGCCTTAGTCCTTCTATATTTCTGTCTGATACTCAGGTCTTGAACTGGTCTTGATGCTTGATCCTTAAAGCTCATCTCAGGACTACTTCCTTTGATCATTCTACAGAGATAAGGTGACTGGCTATGGTTACATCTCTACCAGAAGTACCCAGTCTTATCCTGTCTACGCATCTCCCACACGAACCATTTCATATTCAAGGGCTCTATTTCAGTGGTACTAAGATACATCTAAGTCTACTCTGTTTGTCAAACTTTCATTGAACCCTCTTTGACAAAACCTAAGACAAAAGGTAATAATTAGTCATCAATGCAATTTTAGGCACGTTGCATGTCAAGAAAGGGCTCATGCCGATTTTCAAAAAAGGTTGAATGAATGAATGAACCAATAGATTAAACTTCAGTTGACTGGAAAAGCATCAGCAAGACTTTATTCTACTCACACAATCTCTTTTATTGAAGCAGTTTAATTTAACTACAATAACCAGGTAAGCATGTCATTCCCTTTATGAAAACACATTAGTTTTATTGGACAGAAAAGCAATACATCATGAATAGGGCTGAGTTAGCGTTGGGAAGTGTTTTAATGCCGCATCATATCTCTGCTCATTTTTATTTACCTCATGTAGTCACTTTCCTTAAGCAGATAATTTTTAGCTCAAGTTTTTAAAAGGAAATTTTTTCTTCTGAATTTACTACTAATCACAGATTGGAATTAAAATGTATTTCTGCCTGGTCACTAGCCTTTGAATTTGCATAGCACCAAAGCATAACTATCTTAAATAAAGTTTGGATGAGGGAAGTCTGGTGTAGAGGAAGAAAGAAAAATCTTTTAGCTTCTGTATGCTTTATATTTATGAGAAAGAATATTCCCATTTGATGTTAATACTTTACAAATATTATGTAACCAAAGGGCTTCATCAAAAAGAAGTAAAAAAATAGACCCATAGATCATTGGAACAGACTAGAAGACCCTGAAATAAAACCATATACTTACAGTTGTCTGATGCTTGATAAGTGAGCCAAATATATACAGTAAAAAAAAAAAGATAGCCTCTTCAACAAAAAAGATAGCCTGTTCAATAATTGGTTTTAGGAAAACTGGGAATCCATATATAGAAAACTAAAAGTGGATTTCTTTTTTCTTTTTTTGGGGGGCGTCCGGTCATGGGGCCTGAACTCTGGGCCTGGGCACTGTCCCTCAGCTCTTCAGCTCAGGCTAGCACTCTACCACTTGAGCCACAGCGCCACTTCTGGCTTTTTTCCCTGCTTATGTGGTGCTGAGGAATCTAACCCAGGGCCTCATGCATGCAAGGCAAGGGCTCTACCACTGAGCCACCTTCCCAGCCCGAAAAGTGGATTTCTTTTTGTCACCATGTACTAATATCAACTCAAAGTGGATGTGGATCAAAGACCTCAATGTCACATCTGAAACTTTGAAATTACTGCAAGAGAGAGCAGGAGAAACACTAGAACTCATAGGTAGAGGTAGAAACTTTTTGGAAAGGGTCCCAGGGGCATAGCTGATAGATGACAAGTGGGATTACATAAAAATAAGAAGTTTCTGCACAGGTAAGGACATAGTTACTAAACTAGAAAGATAGCCAACAGACTGGGAGGAAATCTTTACTGGCAATATAGCAGACAAAGGCCTAATATAAAAACTATACAAGGTACTCAAGAAACTAACCCCTCCCAAACCTAAGAAACCAATCACTAAATGGGCTAGGGAGCTAAGGAGGTAAGAATGACAAAACAATAACAACAACAAACCATGAGGAAATGCTGATCGTCCCTGGCCATAAAGGAAATGCAAATCAAAACAATCTGAAATCTCATCTGACCCCCTTCTATTGGCCAACATTGTGAATTCAAACAACAATAAAGGTTGGCAGGAATGTGGGGAAAAGGGAACCCTATTGCACTGTTGGTGGGAATATAAGCTAGCATAATCATTCTGGACAGAATTCTGGAGGTTCCTCAAAACACTAAACATGGGTCTTTCCTACAACACAACCATACCTTTCCTGGTCATCTACCCAGAATATCATGAACCAGGATACCATAAAACACTTGTACATCCATGTTCATTGCTGCACTATTCTCAATAGCCAATTTGTGGAAACAGCCCAATGTGCCCTACCGTAAACGAGTGGATGCAAAAACGTCATACCTATACACAGTGGAATTTTACACAGCCATTAGAAAGAATAATATTATGTCAAACCATGTTAAGTGAGGTAAGCCAAGCTTAAGAACCACACATGGTTCATGTGTTCTCTCAGATGTGAAAGTTAGATTGAAAATGCACTGGGATATGTTAAAATGCACTTGGATATAGGACTCTAGACACTCACACACAGTGAGACCAAAAGAAGAGAGTATAAGGGGAGAAATAAAGGCACAATGCCTATGCCTGTGATCATATAAAACTATCTAATATGTTTAAAAATACAAAATAATATAAATATGTACTCCAAGCCATGGGAACAAGAGGGTTTTTTTGGTTTTTTTTTCTTTCTATATGGTTTATTCATTTGTCTATCTCTGGGGGGCACAGAACTCAAGGGAAAAAGGGTGAACAGGTGCATCAGTGGTGCTCACTGGACACTGTTGAAAGTCAACTGTACAACTTGTGGGTGAGGATGGAAGGGAGGAATTGGGAGAGAAGGAAGGGATAAAAGGAAATGTACTCATTGTGTAACTGTATTCACTTTATAATAGCACCTTTATAATAACAAGCAATTTTTTAAAAAGAAGTAAAAGCATTGATGTTGCTAGACTATGGAGCTTACATACCATTTAAACAAAAGGTGTTAAATTATAAAGATGTGATTAGAAAAAGAAAATGCAATTAATTGTAGGCTTTTATTAGTGGTAGATTGTAAGAAGGTAAATATATGAAGAAAACGTGGTAGATAAGTGTCATTTGTTCATCCAGTTTCAATTTAGTTCTGTCTCCATCTCTTGTAAGACTTGCCGTCCTCCTGCTCCAGGTTTAGGAGAGGAGTGGGGAAATCCTTCATGAAAGGAAATGCATGCTCTGCTCTTAGGCTCCTGTGTTTCCTTTTCCTCCATTGCTGTAGCTCAAAATGATCCATATGTCCAAGGACATATTTTAGGATGGCATACTCTGATTAATCTACTTCAGTGGGAGCCATTCTTCATACTCCTAAATCTGCCCTTCTTTCAGGAAACTGGAAACATCTTTATTATCTCATATTCCCTCTCCTTTCTTGGCTTGATGGAAGTATCAAGCAAACCCATAATAATAAGAAAACTGCATTTTCTTCTGTCAGCATAGGTACAGATGATAGACATGAATGCTAGGTCAAAGGATCTCAAATTCATAAAATTCATAGCACTGACTGCCCATGAGCAGTCCCTTTTTCCTTGACATTTCCAGTCCTTAGTCTCAATTAATAACTCCTAGTTTGGTTTTAGAAGGAACCATTTGAGAATTTGCATGTTTGGATCCTGTCAGTGTCCTCATAGCTTTCAAGGTCAGGTTACTGAACAGTGCAGATCAACTGCCTGGGAATAGATTTTACTTGAGGCCACCACAGGCATGCTGAGCAAACAAGTGAGGCGTGCATTAAACCTGAGGGCTGCCTCTTTTAGATGTCTGTTTTGATTCTGATTTGAAGCTGAAATGTCTTCAGTGTAAAACTCATGGCTGCCCCTTCTATTGACAGATGTGTTTGATAGCTCCTTAAATTATTTCATGAGGCACATTCCTCTTGGTTAATCCTTTGGGAGCAACAAAGGTGATTCAAGGAGAATTTTGCCAAGATGTATTCGGAAAAGCCTCTTTCAATTTTGGGGAGTTATAGAAATTCTAAAATTTGTGAGTTTAAGTTGATTTCTATGAAGAGCTTTTCACCTAAAGTGCACACTATTCACAGAATTAGACACCATCCATTTTATTTCTTTCTTTTTGTCGCATAAATGCTTTTAGGGCACCATCATTCTGTTCTAATCACAACAGCCACAGCTAATTTCCAGCTGCTTTCCTATGCCTGCCTGTGTCTCTCAAGACACCCAAGATAGTCAATGCTGAGAAGAAGTTTGCAGTCCAAGTGATTTTCCAGTATGGAACTCCAGAGACCACACTGTTATTCTAATTTATGTCTGAGAGGAGGACATTTTCTTCTCTAACTCAAATATTTTGTTGAGACTGAAAGCTGAAGAACCATCTCCAAGGGCTTTTCAAGATCTTCCCCCACTATACTTGCCTTTCCCCCCCCTTGATTCTGTCCTTTTCTTGGGTTCTTGGGTATATTGCTGGTCTTAGGGATTGATTGAACCCAGGGCCTGGGCTCTGTCCCTGAGCCTCATTGTACTCAAGGCTAGCACTCTACCACTTGAGCCACAGCACCACTTCTGGATTTTTCTGAGTAGTTTATTGGAGATAAGAGTCTCATGAATTTTCCTGCCTGGGCTGGCTTTGAACCATGATCTTCAGATCTTTCTCCTTAGTAACTAGGATTACAGGCATGAGCCACCTCTTCTATGGTTCTTTCTCTGTTTCCCTGTGATGCCCACCCAGTTTTGGCTTGTACTTCACTCGTGCTGACAGTTTTGAGATCTGCCTTTGGGCTCCTGGTATTGATGTCACCTAGAAGATTCTATCTTGTCAGACCCTGTCTGGCAGAGTATGGAATTGGGAAATAGTGTTTTAGGGAGGTTTGATGAATGAAATAATACTGAGAAAGCAAAGAGGTTGAAAGGCATTTCAAAAAGAAGGAACAGAAAGGAATAAGAAAATGGGAAGTAAATGAGGTACTTGAGGATATGAGTTATTTATTTTGACCTGAACATAGACAGAATAGAATTTTAGGATATAAGCTCAGAAAGAGACAAGACCAAAGCCCTGATAAAAACTCCTTTCCTTTGCCCACACTAGGGTTTACTCTTCTTGTATTTCCCTTTTCTACTAGTCCTCAACCTTGAGCTCTGACCTATGACCCATTTAGTATAGTTTCAATAAGAACCCTGTTGAGTCTGTAGCAGAAATCCCTTAGCCAGCCTTGGCATTTGATCACCTTGATCTGCCTTCAGCAAGAATACTGTTGAATCAGCTTGCAAGAATATCTTCAACTTTGGTATGTCCTCTTAATAGTTTTGCTAACCGCCCTCCCGCAACCCCAATCTCTGGTTATAGATCTACACTTGTCCTTGTTGCATGGAAAACCTCATCTCCTACTACAAAAATCTCACTGTAATAGCTTGCCCTTAATAAAGGCAGACCTAATACTCCTTATAGTGTCATAAATTATAATTATACATACAAATACATATTTATTTTTTGGGGGGGTTCCAGTTGTGGGACCTGAACTCTGGGCCTGGGCACTGTCCCTCCGCTCTTCAGCTCAAGGCTAGCGCTCTACCACTTGAGCCACAGTGCCTCTTCTGGCTTTTTTCTTTTTGCTTATGTGGTGCTGAGGAATGAACCCAGGGCCTCATGCATGCAAGGCAAGCGCTCTACCACTGAGCCACCCAGCCCCAAATACTTATATACTTATATGTGTGTGTGTGTGTGTGTGTGTGTGTGAGAGAGAGAGAGAGAGAGAGAGAGAGTGTGTGTGTGTGCGTGTGTGTGCCAGCATGCCTGTCTTGGGGCTTGAACTCAGGGCCTAGGCACTATCAATGAGTTTTTTCACTCAAGGCTAGTACTCTACTAGAGCCACAGCTCTACTTCTGGCTTTTGGGTGGTTAACTGGAGATAAGAGTTGTGCAAACTTTCCTGCTTGGGCTGGTATTGACCCACTATTCTCAGATTGCAGCCTCCTGAGTAGCTAGGATTACAGGCATGAGCCACCAGCAACTAGCCCATAAGTAATATCTTTTTCTTCCAGAAAACCATATAACTTTAACATCAGGCTTTATCTAATGATGTGTCATATGTGTAGCAGGAATAGTCAAAGCTTTGGGAATTTCTAGTTTATAACTGAGATAATGAGGAAAACACATACAGGAAATGATGTGTGGATTGAGCATTAATTTAAAGCCAAACAGGATATTTATATCAGAGTCAGAAAGACAGAAGCAGAAGAATTTCATCCATGGGTAAAGTGACAGTAATGACTGAGTGTAGCTGAGTAACCCATTTAAGGCATGCCTTTTAATATGTTAATGAAGTGTTTGTCCTGAAGCCAAAATGGTCTTAACTGCAAACCCTCTTAACCTCTGTACCTCCTCATCTTTATCTCTTTGGCAGCTCTGCCATTTTATTCTTTGCATTCTTTATTATTTAAGTGTATTATCCTCTCTTGTTCTGTAAGGACAGGGAATTTATCTAACTTACCTTTGTATCCTCCCAACTCAGGCAAGCAAGGCCTTGTAGTTGTCTCCTGATTGTATGAAAAGTGGAAAGATTTCTAAATGTATTTCTCTTTTTCTTTTTTCCTTTGTTGGTTGTGGGGCTTGAACTCTGGGCCTAGACGCTGTCCCTCAGCTCTTCAGCTCAAGGTGAGTGCTCTTTAGCCACAGTGCCACTTCCTGTATTCTAATGGTTTATTGGAGATAAGAGTCTCACAGACTTTGCTGCCGGGGCTGGCTTTGAACCATGATCCTCAGATCTCAGCCTCCTGAGTAGCAAGGATTATAGGCGTGAGCCACCGGCACCTGGCCTGTATTTATTTCTTGATTGATAATTACTTACGCAGCTCCTTCCCAGCTCTATGTAAATACTGGTTTTTGGTTGGTGGCAAAAATTGTTATCCTCAGAGCAAAGATATCCAAGGAAATCAATAACTGCTCACTGTGGAGTTTAAATCCATGCCTTTACAAAATGAGATAAATATCGTTTTCCCTGAGGCTTTAACTTTTGTAGGAACTAATTTTGAGTTATTTTTGCCTATAAATAGTGATTATTAAATTTTATATTAACTAGCCACAGTGTTTGATCAACAAGTTGGACAATAGAGGACATAGACCCTCTTGTATTCATTGCTGAAGTCTAGTGGCATACATTTCCATTTATAAAATGGCTAATATGACTCTAGGAATCTGCTAACTGGAATTAAGGAACACTGGTCTCTTATATCAAGAGTCTGGATTGTTTTCTTCTCTGCCACTTGAGTTATAGTCCTTTGCTTTGGCTTGTCAGATAGGGCCTCTGGTGCTGATCCTCTTCCCTCTGTCTCCACAATTAACTGGAAGAGTCCCATATCTTGAATAGGGAAAAATACATCACAAAGTGGTTTCACAATACTTTTATTTCCTCTATAAGTATTGAAAGGCATGTACAAATTTTACAATGATCACAAAGTAAATGCTTCTTTTAAGCATTTTGCGATACCCTGCTATTCTTCCTGAAGTTGAGATTTTCTGACTAGTGAGGAATCTAACAGTCGCTGAGTTGCTGCGCTTGTCTAAATTATGCAGAGCCTGCAGAGAAAGATACGACATAGACGTTTAACAACAAAACCACCACCACCACAACAAACATTCTTCTTTTGCTCTCAAATTGTGAGTAAGACAGCTAGACTTGGAAATATTCTGTCATTGAGGACTCCATGCTGGCACTTTTCAGAGCGCCAGGCTTCCTTTTCATGTCACTGAGCATGTCCCACATTCCAATAACCCCGAAGAGGAAGCTGAATGTCCTTCCTTTGCAGCCCTAATCTCTACTTGTGTAGAAAGACAAGTGGACCAAATTGGGTTATGACTGAGAATGACATTATGGTGTCAGTGGGTAAGTTCTTATTTAGCTTTATTAGCTTCTTCGAAAGTGCAAACTTTGCTTGCCAAGTAGTCTCTCTTGGGCAACGTCAAGTCTCTCTTGTGTTTTATTTTTAGCCTTGACAAGGAAACTGTCTTCCTTAATTTGCCTCAAAACAGGTGATGGATGTAATACTTATCCCCCAGGAAAGTAGAAATAAGAGCAACATTAACTTACATTCACATAGTGCTTTTTGCATATTTTATAACACTTGATCTTTGTAACAACTTTGCCAGAAAAAAAATTGATGGTACTTTTCTTACATGAGGGACTTGAAGACCACCAGGGTTGGGTGTCTTATGTAGGGTCATTCACTAAGTACGGAAGCTAGGATTTGAATTCATAACCTGTCATATTCTTGTCCAGGGTTCTTCCTTAAACTCTTTTATTATTGCTTCAAGGTCAGGAAGGATCTCCTTGAGCAAGGCACAGTTTAGATGCCTACAGCATGTGATGCCTGGCTAAGCACTGAGTTGAAATGAGCAAAAGGAAGAAGCATTGCCTAGAAAGTGTCATCATTTCACCATTTTCAGGGGAGGTTGACAAAGGAAGCATTAACTCGGTTTTTAATGAGGCAACTAAAATTAGCAAGGGCAGAATGCAAGCAAAATCACTGAAGGGGTAGTATTTGTTTTGTAAATACAAGTGGCCCATATAAAAATTATTCAAGCTTAATAGCTTAGAAATGCAAATAGAGTAAAATGAGAGATAAGCTAATTTCATCAAAACAGCAAAGATTCTCACATAATGACAAGATGCAATATTGTTATAAATGAAGGATAATGAACTTCTAATAATTACTGCAGGTTTATAAATTGGTACAACCTGCCACAAGAGTTGTCAGCCAATTTTTACCAAAATTGTGTAAGCTATGTATGCAGTCTTAGGTACTATTTTTCTGTGTCAGTTGTTCTTCTAGATAAGACTATATTGTTAGGTGAGATACTGTCCTGGCCTTGCATGGCAGGGGAGATGATATATAATGGTATGATCATCAAAACCATATTGTAGCTTTTATTATTTTTGTAATAATATATTTGCATGTGTATGTGGATCTGTAACATGAAACATATTGAAACAATATATATCAAAGATGGTCGTCTCATTTTTATATGATGGAATTATTGATTTTTAAAATTGTAATTTTTATTGTGTGTATGTATGTGCACGTGTATGTGTGTGAGTGCACACATGCATGTGCATGTGTAGTTTTAGTGCTTCAGGGCCTGGATGCTTTCTCTGAGCTTTTATGCTCAAGGCTGGTATACTACTACTTGAGCCACAGGTCTACTTCTGGTTTTTTGGTGGTCAACTGGAGATAAGAATCTCTTGAACAGGGCTGGGAAGGTGGCTCAGTGGTAGAGCACTTGCCTTGCATGCCAGAGGCCCAGGGTTCGATTCCTCAGCACCACATAAGCAAAAAGAAAAAAGCCGGAAGTGGTGCTGTGGCTCAAGTGGTAGAGCACTAGCCTTGAGCTGAAGAGCTGAGGGACAGCGCCCTGGCCCAGAGTTCAGGCCCTATGACCAGACTCCCCCCCCAACAAAATAAGTATCTCCTGAACTTTTCCTACTTAGGCTAGCTTTGAATCATGATCTTCAGAACTCATCCTCCTGAGTAGTTAGGATTACTGATGTAAGCCACCAGTATATCTTAAGTAGTTGTACAAAGGGATCCAATATGTCGACTTGTGAGTACAGTGCATCTTGATCAGTGTCACCCCTTTCTTAATTCTCCCCCATCTCTTCCAACACCATGTATCCCCTCAATTTTCCTAGTTCAATTTTCACACATATCTATATTTAATATTATGACTGCATTCTCTCCCTGTTCTTATCTTCAGAAATACTGACTTTAATTTTTTATTATTAGAAAGATAATATACAGAGGGGTTATAGTTACATATGTCAGGTAAAGAGTATATTTCTTTTTGGATACTGTCCCCTTTCCCTCTCTCTTCCAGTTTTTCCCTTGACAGAACTGATTTTTAAAAAGATATGTTCCCTGTATATTTCAAAAGCTTCTATAATTAAGTGATCATGAGACCATGTTCTATTACTAGCAATGAAAACCTACTATTAAAACCAGGAGGGCTGGGAAGGTGGCTCAGTGGTAGAGTGCTTGCCTTGCATGCATGAGGTCCTGGGTTCGATTCCTCAGCACCACATAAGCAGAAAAAGCTAGAAGTGGTGCTGTAGCTCACATGGAAGAGCACTCGCCTTGAGCTGAAGAGCTGAGACACAGTGCCCAGGCCCAGAGTTCAGGCCCCACAACTGGAAAAATAAAACCAGGACAATGATATCAATATGATACACCTTACTGGATTTTATCAGTATTTACTTGCAGGAATAATTGTAAAATTTTATCTCATATGAAAATGACTACCATCTTTATCAGGATAGAAACTACCATTTCCCCCAAGAAACTCACATCTTCCTCTTGGTTAAACCTAAAGCATCCACTGATTCACCATCATAGCTCAATATTTGAAGAATATTGATATAATTATCAATGAAATCATAGTATATAATCATAGCCTTGAAAACAAATAACCTTTAGAAATAATTCAGCCTTCCTATATGATAAAGAAAACAGGAAATTTTCTAAACATCATGTTCTGTATAAATTTCCTACTCATTGTTTCCAAAAATAAAAAAATATAAATTCTGAAGTATTAAAAATATTTTTATTATCATGCAGAAGGATGTTGACACTATCTTCCTCTTTCCAGATAATGGAGAGCTATGGCTTTTCAAAGCTCTGTTTCCTTGATCTGTTAGATTCCAGTCTTTCTTCTCTTGCTGCTACTGTCAGGTAGCTAAATGTCCATGCCAGCCTTTGAAATTGCCTTCCTCCTCTTTTTTTCTTTTCTTTCTTTTTTACTTTTTGGCATATTACATTCCTTGGTAGGATTTTTTTTTCATTACTTTATGTGGAAGAAGTTGGTGACTCAATTAAATTGAGTCATGTAATTCTCGGATTGGCCTATGTTTACTCCTATACCACTAGTGTGTTTTCTAGTGTTGGATAGTGGTACAGGGTAAGCTTTCTCTGTGTATAATTTGGCCTACTGATACCTATTGATTTATAGCTAGGATTCCATGTAGTGTTGAAGTGTTGACCATTACAAACCAGTGGGTATAGGGGATCTAGAAAGATAGAAGCTATATGAAAGATGTTGTTTTTAGTATTTACCCAGATATGGGTATAATAGTAATTTTTATTTAAAAAAACACTTATGTGGGTTATATGATGACTTTACTGTAATATATGTGATTACTGACAGAAAATGAATTTTCTATAAGCAAGTCTAGAACTTTTCTATGAGGGTGCTAGAAATGAAGATAAGGATTAGAACTTGCCAGAGCTTTGTTGTGAGAAACTTTGTATAGAGTCATTTTTCATGCAGGTATATTAAGAGTCAATGGGTGAACTTCTGAAAATATAGAATATCTATCAACATTTTGAGAATCATGTTATAACGATCTTTTCTCACCACAGGAGTTTATGTTTCATGGTCATGTTAAAGGTGGGACAGGCATGAGAAGCTTTAAGTTACAGGTTTAGCAACCTCCACTGACAAGGTTCAGATAGAAGCGCTGATAAGCTCATGCACTATAGATAAGAAACCTGAAACTGATTTATTTGTAAGGGTTTTTGTTAGTAGCCTGTGACCTAAAGGAACATGCAGGTGAAATTAACCTCCTGCAAGTAAAGACCTAGAGCAGGAATGGACATTGGGATTAATCTGTGAAGTTGTTTTCTGTATCTCGTTCTGCCTGCCTCTTTCTCGTGCTGGGGCTGGAGGTCTCACTCACACTAAGCACATTGTCCATCTCTGAGCTACACTCTTGTCATCATTGTGTCTAATGAGAGGATCAATATCGATGACCTCGTGGGTGTTAGGACTCCAGGATTCTAGAATAGCACTGTATTTTCTCTGACAACATGGTAGTCATAACAACTGATCAGTCAATCCCTTGAAATGTTACAAACATGACTGAAAAAATAAGCTTAATTTTTAATTATATTTTTATTGCCTTACAAAGGAGTTGCCATTCAACAAATCAGTCTATGAAACAATGCATCTTAATCGATGACACTACTTTCATCATTCTCCCCCTTCCCTCCCACATTTTATTTAATTGTAATTAATCTTAAATGACCATACATAGCCACAGACATCTTATAACTAGACTATGAAACAGCACAGCTTTGGAGGGAGAATAAAAATGGAGCAACTCCATGCTGATTTAAATTGTAATTATTCTCATCTGGAGATCTGTTTTCTTTTCAAATGTTATTATCCTTTAGTAGTTGTAAAGAAGGGGTTTCCCTTTACCATGTCAGCTTATGAATACAATGCATCTCAGTGAATGTCATCCTCTCATAATTTTCTGCCATCCCAACCCCATCCATCCCTCAAATTTCCATTTTCACAAATATACATTGAATATTATGGCTGCATTTCCCCCACTTCCTCTCTCCATTCATCTACTCCCTCCCCTTGACCTCTACTTTGACATCTCCAGTTCCAGCTTCCGGCTATTAATTGTTCAGAGGAGTTACACCATTGGAATCATCCCCTGCGTATATCATACTTACTTTACTATGTTTGTGTATATATACATATGACCCTGTATATGTTTATATATATATATATATATATATATATATATTTGTAATTTAGATCTAACATAGGAGAGGAAAATGTGCCCTTTGTCTCTCTGAGCCTGACTTCTTTTGCTCTTCCCTTTTAGAACCTTAGAAAACTTGTTTCATTGACAGAGGCAATATCTGAATATGTGAATACACCTTTACAAAGCTTTGTAATTATGTTTTAAAATTATCATCATTCTTATTATTATTTTGATTTGGGGCCATGTAAGCCCCAGACTCATGATCCCTTCTACCTCAGCCTCCTTGTTATATATTCCTTCATGTATCATTCCACATCCTTCTCTACATTTGTGGACCACCTACAGATGAATATATGGAGATAAAATGTGAAGAAACTTATATACATAGACATAGAACATCTTTGACTTGCAAAAGGCTGGCTTACAATTGTCCATTTGTGAAGTATGATTTTGAAACTTTGGAAAGGTTTCTTACTCCAATACCAGTATAATCTAACCTCATTGAATCAAAATGTAAGGGAACTTACATGTTATACAACATGATAGAAATTAATAAAGTTGTAAGTCAAATACAAGGAAAACACTAAAACTAAAATAAATGTGACCATTTTCTATGTAAGGTAAGAGATTTAAAAAGAGAGATCCTTGCTGAATACCAGTGGCTCATGCCTATAATTCTAGCTGCTCAAGAGGGTGAGATCTGAGGATCATGGTACAAAGCCAGCCCAGGCAAAAAGTCCATAAGACTCATCAATTAACTACCAAAAACATGGAAATACAGCTGTGGCTCAAGTGGTAGAGTGCTAGACTTGAGCAAAAAAGGGACAGCACCCAGGTCCTGAGTTCAAGCCCTAGCCAATCCCCTTCCCAATGAGACCCAAATATCTATTTTCCTTGAGTGTCAGAACAAAAGGGATAGGGGAAAAGAAGATACCAGAATGGAGAACTCTGCAAACCAGCTCTGAAGATGCCTCAAGAGCAGTTAGCATGGGATAAGTACACATTGTTCCATGATGGGAACTGATTTCTTCTAAGTTGACAGTCCATGTGATGAGCTGAGAGCAATGAGTAAAGGTAACATTTTTACTCCTACTAGCTTGAAAAAAATCTTTAAGTGGTTATACAAAGGAGCTGCCATTTAACGAAGAAGTGTATGAATATGGTGCTTCTCGATCAATATCAACATTGATTTCAACATTTTGCTTTCAATATTCTCACCCATTCCTCCTGTCCCACCTCTTCCCTCACTTAATTCTACATTGAATTCTTGACTGTGTGCTCTCTCCCTTCTCCTCTCCGTCCTGTCTCTCTCTCTCTCCTTGTTCTAACCCTATTCCTTTGAAGTACCCATCTCCTGGTGTTCATGTTGTTGAACTTTGATTTTTGCCTTTCTAAGGCATTACATTATTTGAGTTCTCCCTTGATGACCATATTTCAGTCCATACATTTATAAACCCTTGCATACAAGCTAATGTATCACCTGTTAGTTTATAAGCTAATTCTAACGTCCACACATGAGGGAAAACATGCAACCTTTGTCTTTCTAGGCCTAACTAACCATTTTTTCTGGGTCTTTCAATTACTTTACAGATGGTACAATATTACTCTTTCTAATGGATGTATAAAATTCCATTGTGTATATAGTATTATTTTCAAACAAGACTCTCAAAACTCTGAATTAGGTACAGCTTACTCTTATATGCATATGCTCTAGACTTAGTCTTATCAGGTGCTTGGCAGGCCTGATTTCCCCATGGGTTTGTGAAGAAGATGCAGGTATGTGAGGAATATCTTAGCCACCATTGTATCTCTAGAATGAAGTACAGGGTTGGAGAGAGCCATTGAAGACATGGTTGCAATAATAATAACTTCATGAATGCATGGCTTTTGTGCGCAGCAATCTGCCTAGGACAGAAGTAAAGCAGTGGCTCAGTGACCTGGGGACACTTGTTTGCCCTCTTGTTGGAGATTAGAGATGATTTGTATTTTGCCTCTAGAAATCAAATGTCAGGAGAATTTCCTTTGACTTTTCTATGCGTGTAGCTACAGTCTAGATTTGCTTCCCTGGAGAAAATTGAAATTGATAGAAGCTTTAACTTGGGTGGAATTCTAGCATTTCCTGGAATTTGGATGATTAGCATATTCTTTTTTTCAGTCCTCTGATCAAGAATCTGAGAGACAGTGTCATTAGATTGACACCTTCCATTCATCTCCCTTGAGCTATGTTTGAGAGAGAGAGAGAGAGAGAAGCGTTCAGTGGACATAAAGTGGGCTATTTTTCACAGTTACGCTGATATTCTTTCTAGTTAGTTCCTGGCTGCTTCATGGAATGCTACTATCATTTTCAGATAGAGAAACAGATTTATTTGCTTTTAAAATAATTTGTCGGGCTGGGAAGGTGGCTCAGTGGTAGAGCACTTGCCTTGTATGCCTGAGGCCCTGGGTTCGATACCTCAGCACCACATAAGCAAAAAGAAAAAAGCCAGAAGTGGCGCTGTGGCTCAAGTGGTAGCGTGCTAGCCTTGAGCTGAAGAACTGAGGGACAGCGCCCAGGCCCAGAGTTCAGGCCCCATGACCGGAACCCCTCCCCCCAAAAAACCAATTTGTCTACCATTGATTTATCTAAAACTCACACTCTGTTGAGAATTCTATATCCACACAAGCAACCTTTTTTTTTTGGCACACCTTTGAGATTTTGTATTTTTAACACATTTTGATCAAGTATAAAGGACTGACGTCTGCTATTGGACAACATAGATGAACAGGGACTGATACATCTTCCTGTGAGAAATAACCTTTAAAAAGTGAGACAAAATGTATGGGAGAAAATGGTGTTTGGGCTTGGGACATCAGGCAGCACAAGGCAGAGATCACTGAGAGGGCAATTAAATAGCCAAGTCCTGTGGTTTTCAAGGCTTAGCTGTGTGGAAAAGGTTTTAGGGCACAGAGCAGGGCGGGGTTGAACTCCAGTGGACTCCTTTGCAAGCAAGTACCTTACAATCAAACTTGTAAGTTTTTCCAGATGGATTTTTTTATGAGGCATATGTCCATGAAGATTTATATCCTTCATGCATGTCCTTCCCTCAGAAAGTGGCAGTCTTGTCATTCTGACAAAAATTGTCATGGTATGTGTGTTATATGCAATGATCAATTGGTGAGTCTATCCCTTTGTCCCCTTTGTTGATTTGATTGGGCCCCAGGAATCAGTTGTCATGGTTCAGTTGAAAATAAAGAAGCTATTTTACAAGAATGTTGCTCTCAAAATTTTCTTCATACTGGATAGTAACCAATTGAGCAATTGGATCTTCTCTCTTAGAAAGCATAAATTCCAACTAAGAAGGCAGGGCCCCTAGAACTGAGATAATATCTTAAAAGGCTGAATTATCATTTTGCTTTACCATGAGGCTTGATACATGTCTGAGTCTTAAAGGGCCTGGAATGGTTTTCTGTTTTTTTGTTTTGTTTTTAACAGTAAATACCTTTCATTCAAAGCAATAGCTTTATTATTTTCCTACAAAGTAATAGTTTTCTTTCTCTTACTAATAACAGTATGGCTAATTGAGTATCTTCTTTGAACCAGGCTCATTTAATCTACCCAATAGTCTTTAGGAAAAAAATATTGTCAAATTTTACAATTATGCCCAAGGTTAAATGGATGTTCAGTATTAGAGCTGCAGTTTAAGTTTACCTGAACCGTTCTTTTCTGTTCCTTTTCTTTTATATTCCTTTTTTCACTTTATCAATTTAAATGATCACTATTTCTTGCACCTATGTTAATTAGGACCCCTAAAAATGAAACTTAGACAATGGATTTGGTTTTTCTTAATATATTGGACTCAAAACTTGCTTTTGATGTTTCTTACTCTTGGATAATTACTGCTAAAATTGGATTCATTTTCCTTGGGTGAGCTGTCACTTAACAACTATTAAAATTCCAATTAGAATGTGTGTGAATAACCATTTTTTCACATAATTAAATAAGAGATTATCTTCTTTTCAAAAGATGTTGCTACCATAAAACATGTTTTTATGTAATAGATTTTAAATTAAACTCACTGTAAGTGGTATTTTACTGGTACATGGGAGAAATGAAAGTTTTACCTGGAAAGAGTAATGTTTCTAATCAAAGGGCTGTAATTCTTACCTCTATGTGAAAAATTTCATAGGGAATTGTATGTTAAAGACAGAGACATAGCTATAATCTACAAATTAAGTATAGTATAAAAAGATGTTTAAAAAATCTCAATCAGTAAAATTCAATATAGAAAATAGTTTGCTATTAGAAAATATGTATAAGAATACAACTTGGCAAACAAACTTTTGGGCCTAATAAATTAAAAAAAATAGTGGATACTGAGAACATAAAGAAAGCTAGAAGATAACTTGTCAACCTACTTACTTAACAGAAATAGCTTGAATTTATTAGTAATTTTTCACAAAAGACTAATAACTACTATTAGTTTTCCAATTAAGAAATTAAAAGGAAAAAATACCCTAAAATTTGAAAATCCTGTCATATTGTAGCATGCATAAGGCCTTGGAAAAATTATTTAAAGTAAGCTAAGTTCAGGCCAAGAGAGACAAAAAATACATATTGTCTCTCATATGTAGACATTAGATCTAACTTATATATGTAAACACAAACAAGGTCATAGACTCATGTAAACATATTAACTAAAGTATGGTATATGAATTATAGTGGTGTAACTCTTCTGAACTACTAACTTACAGACTAAAGAAATGAATGTCAGGAAGCTGTTACATGAGGTATAAGATGAGGTCAAAGAGGAGAGAATAGATGAATGAAGAGAAGAAGGGTAGGAGAATACATAACGTTCAATGTACATATGTAAAAATGGAACCAGGAAAATTAAAGGGATGGGTGGAGTTGAGAGAGATAGGGAAGAATGATGGGTGGGATGTTATTGACCAAGATGCATTGTACTTATATTGAATTGTAGCCTTTTTGTACAACTACTTAAAGATAACAATAATACTTAATGAAGAATCTTCAATACAGTACTGAATACTGTGCATCTAAGCACGCAGAGATTTTCCTCTGCAATGATCCCCTTAGAACCATAGTCCCTCTGGTGACCAAGGGTCTACTGCAACTGGATTTGAATTTCAGCACCATCTCTCATTAAACTACATGAGTTTAAGGATTCCCAGAAGTCTGTTCATAAACACTATATCTCACAATTATTGTGTGAATGGATTAAATACATAAATCATGAAACAACTGCCACATAGTAAGCTCTGTTAAAAAAAGAGAGAGCAAGACATAGTAGCATTAAAAGAACAGCAGCATGGAAGGTTGATTTTTTTTGGTGGGTAGGGAAAGTGGGAAAGCCTAATAGACAAAGAGACCCAGAAAAGAGTCATGAGAGGGCCAATCAAATAGAGCTAAACAAAACAGAATGGATTGAATCAGACCATGTGACAGTGGAAAGAGATGAAAGAAACATTTGAATCATATGGAAAATATATTTTGGGGCTGTTTAGCATAGTGTCTTCCATTTGTCCATATCCCATCAACATATATTTGAATTTCAATCTGTTTTACTCTAAAAGATGTACTCAAAGATAAGTGTCTTTGGTATAATGTTGTACCCAGAACTATTAAGAGGAAAACATTAATGTTTATGGTTTAAGGTTTAAGCTATCTGGAGTGTCTAATAAATCAGAATCCTTTATTCCCTGGTGATTATATATAAAGGAATCTATTATAGGTTAATGATTTATTAGATTGTTAAGGCCCCCCAAAGAGGAACTGCAAGTGAATAGATGACAAAGTTGGAAAGACTATGAAGTTTAAAAAAGGAGGTGAAGCAGAAGAAATAGATCCCTAATCCTTTGTTCAGGAAATGTTTAGTCTTATGTTATCCAATAAATCAGTGAGGCACAATCAAAATGTCAAGATTCAGTAAAAATCATTATCTCTGGAAATCATTCTTATTTCCTATTTTCTCAACTTCCCAGAAACTGCAATTCTGATTTAATCAGAGTCAGGCTTGCTTGAAATTTCATGCATTTTAAGCCACATTTACATGATCACTACTAATTAAAAATCAACTGTAGAAGGAATAAAAATGAAAAGCATGGAAGAAAGAAACAAGAAAGAAAGAAGGAAGGAAAGAAGGGCCAGTCTTAAATAAGAGCAAGGATATGGCCAAAAGGGAATTGTTGGTGGGAATGTAAACTTGTTCAACCACTCTGGAAAGCAATATGTAAGATTCTTCAAAAGACTAAACATAGAGCTTCCCTGTGACTCAGCAATCCTACTCCTGGGCATTTATCCAATGCTACAAACACTGAAGCTACCAGCACAACCATGTTCATTGCAGCGTTGTTTAGCATAGCCAAGTCCCTCAGCGGATAGAGGGATCAAGAACATTAGGCATATATACACAATGAAATTCGATGCTTCCATAAGAAAGAATGATATTGCCTCATTAATAAGGAAATGGAAAGACTTGGAAAAATTATATTAAGGGAAGTTAGCCTGAGGCAAACAAAAAGGCTGCATAGTTTCCCTCATTTGCAGCCAGAATGTACCTATAAATTATACAAGTAAACACAAAGATGGTAAAAGGCAAAAAATACATTTGGACATGATAAATTAAACAGGACTTTAAACAATCACACAGTGAAAGCACAGGAGGATATTCTTAGGAGAGGATCACAAAGGTTCACTAGCTATGTGCATATGATCATATAAACTTGTGTTTATCAAAATGAACTCCAACAAATGGAAACAAGAGGTTTTGTATTTTGCTTTTTGTGGGTTTGCCCCCCTTTTGTCACTGTTTTTTATTTCTGCACTTTTTGTCTTGTATGTAACTTTATCTGTTTGAGGGAGGGTAAATGGAAACACAGAAATGGGACTATGGGTGAACTATGCAGCAATGATATTCACCAGACACTATGTTGAAAATGAGCTATACAACTTGTGGCAGAGGGGGGATCAGGAGGAAAAAAAACCTGGGAGAAAATGAGGGAAGAGGTGACACTGTTCAAAAAGAAATGTACTCAATACCTGACTTATGTAACTGTATCCCTTCTTTACATCACTTTTACAATAAAAAGAGATTTTAAAAAAGAGAATAACAGGGCTGGGAATGTGGCTTAGTGGTAGAGTGCTTGTCATGCATGCATGAGGCCCTGGGTTTGATTCCTCAGTACCATATAAGCAGAAAAAGCTGGAAGATGCACTGGGCTCAAGTGGTAGAGCGCTAACCTTGAGCTGAAGAGCTGAGGGACAGTGCCCAGGCCCAGAGTTCAGGCCATATGACCGGACCAGAAAAAAAAAAAGAAGAATGGCAGAATGCTGTAGTAAAATGGATAGCACAGGTTCCTGGTCTTTTATATGTTCATTAAAAATATCTTTGTGGCCAGGTACCAGTGACTTATGCCTACAGTCTTAGCTACTTAGGAGACTAGGATTGCAGTGCAGTGCAAAGCCAGTTGGGGCAGAAAGTCACCATGAGACTCCTATCTCTAATTAAGCACTCAAAATGAAGTGGTACTGTGGCTCAAGTGGTAGTGTGCTAGCCTTGAGTACAAAGAGGCTCAGAGATAGTGCCCAGACCTGAATTCAAGCCACCACCACCACCACCAACTCCCTCCTCCCCCCACACACCAAAAATCAAATAATGCTACAGTAAGTGCTGTTGTCATATAGATTCACAAAGTATATTAGTACATTAAGGTTCCTAAGAAGATATTAGTTTAGCTTTGTTTAACTTGACATTTCCCAAATGTACATGCTCATGCTACATCATATAATTCTACTAATAGCTATAGCGATTAAAATCTCATAGCATGCACTCTAGGCAAAATGGAAAGTTGCTAATTCACTTGCACATATTGTTGAATTTTCTCCTTTTTAAACACTTAAAAAAATCTATGACTTCTATTATACTAGTTTTATTGCATACTTTGATATAATGCCTGATACCTATTATTCCAAGAAATACTGCCCATGAGGGAGGTGTATCTCACACTCTCTTAGCAATAACTCTGCATAATTTTCTTTGAAAATATATTTTTGAGCAGAAAACATGAGATATATCTTTTAGGAAGATAGGCATAGTAGGCAGAATAATTTCCAGCAAAGATGTTCTTGCCCTTGTCATTGGAATTTGTGAATGTTATATGGAAAAAGTAATTTTGTAGAGTAGTTACTTAAAGAACTTGATATAAAGTAGTTATTTTGGATTACCCAGGATGGTGGATTTAGTCACTTGAGTTCTTAAAAGCAGAGAACACTTATTTCCTTGGTTCAGACAACCAGAGAGGTAGAAGCATGAGGTCTTGTCCCAACATTTAACCTTGAATATATCTTTTATTTAAAAAAATTATCTTTAGTTGTACAAAGGAATTGCCATTTAACACAGTAGTTTATAAATACAATGCATTGTGATCAATGTCATTCCTTTCAAAGCCTCCTTATGTGCTGAGAAAAGCAAGGGAACAGATTCTTTTCAAAGCCTCCCCAAAGAAACACAGCCCTGCTGACAACCCAATCTTATCCTAGGGACATCTGTGTCAGGCTTTTGATCTACAGAATTGTAAGATGATACATGATGATATATTTATAATGTATAGGAGTACAGACTATAGAAAGATAGGATAGGAGAAGCTCATAAAAAGCAACCTCTTCTAGAAAGAAATGACTTTAAAACCTTACTTTCTGGCATTGTATAGACAGACCATACAGTAATTCAGTCAGACAATATCAAGGGGCTGGCGCCACAAAAGCATTTTGACCTCAAAATACAGTTATCCTCTCTGGGCCTAACCTAACCAGGTGAACAATCCAGGTGAACAATAGAAAATGAACTCATAATCAAGAGCATTTTAAAGGGAAAGATCATTTTCTCATGTACATATGTTCGCCATGTGATGGGAATTTTAAACCTTTGAGGAAATAGTTGTGATGTAAAATGATAAGGCATTATTTGATTTATACATACAACTTTACCACTATTTATTATGTAATTCATGTAGATTGTTTTATTCTAATCAAACAACCTAAAATCCTTTGAAGCTGGGAACAGGTGGCTCACACCTGTAATCCTAGTTACTCTAGAGGCTGAGCTCAGAGGAACACAGTTCAAAGCTAGCATGGGCACCGAAGTCTATGAGATTCTTGTATCCAATTAACCAGCATGAAGCCAGAAGTGGAGCTGTGGCTCAAATGATAGAGTAATGGCCTTGAGCAAAAAAGATAAGGGACAGAACCCAGGCCCTGAGTTTAAGTCCCTGGACTGACACGAAACAAAAAAAACATAAAAAATCCTTATATCATAAATAAGGACATTGTCAAGAGATAATCATATGTAATATTTACAAGTCAATCATCTTAAAGATTGCCAATAGGTATATAAAACATATTGTCAGGAGATCAGATTTTTCTGCTAGGTTTAATTTCAGTTAGAAAAGTGAGCTGAAAACTTTCTTGGGACACAAACTGTTTTTTAAGGTACTATTTAAATAGCTTTACCACTAGCACAAAGTAAGTTACTAAACATTCAGTATAACTGTTGGATTAGTGATAATTCCAAGTCAAAAGTGAATACCCTTTTCTTCTGATGAAGAAAAAAGAGATTTCCCAGCTTGGGACACTATTACTAAAATGTGTCTATTACTAAAATGTGTATGCATTACTACATGTGTATGCATGTAGACACAATAATATATGTAGAAAACAAACTGAACAATATATGCCCCTACACACATACATTTCATCTGAAGTCCAGTACACTCTGGAACCTGTATTGATCGCGTGTTAAGACATGCTCCCACTGGAGGGATTGGGACATGCCTCAAAGCAGGGCCAGTCTCATTGTCAACAACCTCTTTAGAGTTATGAGCTCAGCAGACAGAATAGGTATGGTAGTGATAGTGCTCAAGTATGTTTAAAATAACTTGCAATCTACAGTTAGGTTACTTTTGAATGAACAAAGTTAGATGCTTTATAATATGTATCAAATCTTCGGTATGGCTCAATATTAGTTTAATCTCATTGCTATTGTATAGAAATATTGGTTTAGTTTTAGTTTAATCTCACTGTTATTGTAGTCTGTCTAGATGGTAGTGTAATCTTGCATACCACCAGATAGTGGGGAGTTGTAATTAAACAGTAGCACTAGATGTGTACTTGGCCTTCTGCTGGGGTGTAGCTTTAAATCTATGGCCAAGTCCTAACCAGAAGATCAAACCTCTCCTAATCTGCCATGTGGAATGATGTGTGAATTACTAATGAGAAGAAGTTAGACAAAGCCAGAGGAAAGAGCTACATACTCTCAATTGTTGTTAGTTATAAAACAAATAAGTTCCTAGAAAATTTAATGAATATATTCTGCAGGCTGCACATTCAGTAATAATAAAGTTGGAAATATTAAACAGCATTTAGGAGTATTGCAACACAGCAAAACAACTCTGGAAGAGTTCATTCTGGAGAAGGAAGATGTGTTTATAATTGGAGGGTTAGGCTTGACCGTTTGTTGGCTTGTGAGTGTTTCAACTTACACCATGTTTATTTTTTATGTTTTGTCTGGGATTTTTCTCGATTTATTCTCAATGGTTTTAGCTTGGCAATAGGCTGACAGAAGCTGTGCATAACTTTATTTCCATTAAGATTCTGAGAATATTATGGGTATATCTCAGTGGTATTGTGCTTGTGTAGCAAACTCATAGGTGATGGCCCAGAAAAAAATTAAAAATGTTTACAGAAATATCAAAAATAAAAGAATCCTAGTGACTTAGGAGGCTGAGATCTGAGGATCTCAGTTTGAAGCCAACCCAGGCAGCAAAGTCTGTGAGACTCTTATCACCAATAAACTACTCCCAAAGAGCTGGACGTGGCTCTGTTGCTCAAGTGGTGGAATGTGAGACTTGAGCACAAAGAAGTTCCAGGAAAGCACCCATGCCCTGAATTCAAGCCGCAGGACCTGCAAATAAAATTGAGTCCAAATTAGAGAAAGTATACTCTAAAACCTGCCATTGTTTATTATTAGTTAAGATATTAAAATTGTATATAATTTAGAATTCATAGGAATAGTTTTCTACAATGAGTATAACAAGCAAATAATTTTTCAAATGGTTAGAGACATTCACGTACCATTAAGAAAGCTTCCCTGCTTGGTAGGATTGACATAAACCTCCTTTGAGAGCACTACTAATATGAATGATTTATATTGTGACTAGCTGTTGGGTGGGCCTTATGTAGACTATTTTCATAGTTAACTGTAGCATCGAGTTTTTCCTAATTTCAAATTAAATTAGGAATTAGATTAATTCCACTTCTAACAGTTCAGAAACATGCTCACTTGAATCTACCATCTGCTTCAATACAAAACACCCATACCTAATGGAAATACATTTCTTGCTCATTGAGTGCCAACAGGTGCTCCAACCAGCAGGCAGCAGCCCCCAGGCAGTAATGCAAGCTGTAAAACTTCACTGGTCAGCAATTGGTTGTCCTCACTGCAAGGGGCAGGAGGGTGAAGAGATTTTATGGGTCAAGCCAGGTGATGCCTTCATTGACATGCTTTTGACCCCCCACATTGCCATATCTGACTTCAAGGGAAATGCAGTGTAGTTTGAGCCCAAGAAGAGGGATTGGGTTTGATAAATGGCTAGTCTCTGCCACGCTTACAGTTAGCTAAGTATTTTTAAAGTATTCGAATGTTCTTATTTCTTTGAAAGGTGTCATAGTATTTCTGATTTCTCACATGAGAATTTCTTAAATTATTCCATTTTGTCTCTAGTATAACTTGATTACAATGTTGGCATATGTGTTAGCTTTCCAATCCCATGACAAAACCTTTGAGAAAAAAGAAGTTTATTTTTTTGTTTGTGGTTCTGGATGTTCCAGTTTAAGATCAGGCAGCCCATTTCTTTGAGTTTCTGGTGAGGATAGCACAGAATGGTGGGGAGTTTGTTGCCATACACAGGAACGGTACCATAGGCCAGAACACAGGAAGAGACTAGGAGAGAGAGGTGTTGTAATCTATGGCTAGCCACCCTCAAAAACCACTGCTAAGCCTCACTTCCCAATATTCCACCACCTCCCACCGCCATCACCACCACCACCCAGGGAACAAAGCCTTTAACACATTGACCTTTGGGGGACACTCATCCAAAAAATAATAAGCTACTTTTTAAAGATATATATATATATATATCTTTTTCAGTCACAATATTACACACGTATGCATTCATATGCACACATGTGTGCATATATTGTGTTTGTATACACATATACATACATGTATGCATATACACATCTAATGTATATGTTTTTAAATTTTTTGGCGGGGGTCCGGTCGTGGGGCCTGTACTCTGGGCTTGGGCGCTGTCCCTCAGCTCTTCAGCTCAAGGCTAGTGCTCTACCACTTGAGCCACAGCACCACTTCCGGCTTTTTTCTTTTTGCTTATGTGGTGCTGAGGAATAGAACCCAAGGCCTCAGGCATGCAAGGCAAGCGCTCTACCACTGAGCCACCTTCCCAGCCCTAATGTGTATGTTTTTAATGTGTATGTTTAGTTAGGCCAAAGCCAGTACTCACAATTAGGATCAATAATTTTGAGTTTACTACATTATTTGATTGAACTATGAACTCAAATTTGTAAAACAGGAGAAAAAAATTGCATGAACCAATACTTTTTTTTGCTAGTACTAGAATTTGAAGTGAGGCTTCACAATTCCTTGGCTTGTTTGCTCACAACTGGCTGAAACTCTACTAATTGAGCCATGCCTCCAGCCCAACTTTTTTACTGGTTTCTTGGAGCTGGAATCCCATAGGCTTTCTATGCAGCCTGGATTCAAATGTCCAACCTCCTGGTCTCAGCCTCCTGTTACCCTAGCTAAAGTTACAGGAGCTTCAGTGCCAAGAAAATCAATACTCTTTAACATCCCTACTTTAAATTTCAGTGGTAGGTTCTAAATGTCTAGGTAACTGTTTGAAGATTAAGAGCCACAAGGGAATCCAAACTTTAAACCTTTGTAAAAATGTTATTTTTATTGTTATTATAAAGGTGATATACAGAGGTGTTACAGTTATATGAGTCAGGTAAACAGTAAATTTCTTGCTGGGCACTGGTGGCTCACCCCTATAATCCTAACTACTCAGGAAGCTGAGATCTGAGGATCACAATCTGCAACCAACCTGGGCAGAAAAGTTCCCATGAGACTCTTATCTCTAATTAACCACTCAAAAACTGGAAGTGAAGCTGTGGCTCCAGTGGTAGAGTGATAGCCTTGAGCAAAAGAGATCAGGGGCAGCACCCAGACCCTGAGTTCAAGCCCCAAACAGCCAAAAAATTTTTAAAAAAGTACATTTCCTTTTGGACAATGTCATCCCTTCCCTAGCTCTCTCCTAGTTTTCTCTTCTATTGGAATCTTTTTTTTTTACTGTTACTTTTTCAACTGCTTCCAGTTTTTTCTTTAATATTAACTTTTCCTTTGTTATATTTTGTCAGCGATTTATTACCATTACTCTGAAAATTGAGCTGAAGAGAGGTGTAGATAGATACAAATGAAAAATAGGTTGATTTGATATGAGTGAATATTTCAAAAGTGATCTTCAGTAGCCATACAACGGACAAGGGTCTCATATCTAAAATATACCTGGAACTCAAAAAATTAAATCCCCCAAAAACAAATTTTCAAAGAAACAACTGCTCAATAAATAAGTGGGCTAAAGACGTAAAGAGAAACTTCTCAGAAGAGGAAAAAAGGATGGCCAATAGACACATGAAGAACTGCTCAACTTCTCTAGCCATAAAAAAAATGCAAATCAAAACAACATTGAGATTCCACCTCACCCCAGTTAGAATGGCTATAATCAAGAACTCTAATAACAACAAATACTGGAGGGGATGTGGACAGAAGGCAACCTTACTACATTGTTGGTGAGAGTGTAAACCTGTTCAACCACTTTGGAAAGCAGTATGGAGGTTCCTCAAAACACTCCACATAGAGCTCCCCTATGACCCAGCAATCCTACTTTGGGGCATTTACCCAAATGATCACAAACAAGATCACACTAAAGCTACCAGTACAACTATGTTTATTGCAGCATTATTTACCATAGCTAAGATATGGAACCAACCCAGATGCCCCTCAGTAGATGAATGGATCAAGAAAATGTGGTATATGTATAAACAATGGAATTCTGTGCCTTCATCAGAAAGAATACATTGCCCCATTTGTTAGGAAATGTTAAGACTTGGAAAAATTATATTAAGTAAAGTAAGCCAGGCCCAAAGAAACATAGGTCCCATGGTTTCCCTCATTTGCAATAACTAGTATATGTCCTAGTCAAGCAGATAAGGTCAGATAAGTTGATGTTAGGGGAATGAACACCAAGATAAGTATTCAAATGATTTTTTTCTTTCATGCTATTGTTTCTAACATATTTACAAGATGATTTCTGTGTTGCTTTGTATGTCCCTCCCCCATGGTATAACCCCTGCTTTTACTATATTTGATGTTGGTATAATTTGTGGAGGGGAAGGGCAAAAACAAATCGTTTAACTAGGGACCTATTGCAACAATGAGATGTACAAATCATTATGTCGAAAAAGGAACTTTACAACTTTGGTGTGGGAGGGGGAGGACCGTCTGGGGCGGGGGGAGTATGAGATGGGATGGGAAGGGGAAACAAAGAGGAGGCAACAATGCTTGATAAGAAATGAACTCGTTATCTTGTCCATGTAATTGCAACTTCTCTGTACAACATTTTCACAATAAAAAGAAAAAAAATGATGATGATAGACTGAATCCACAGTATTTACCTCTCTTTCATAAGGGAGCCATACTCAATAAGCCATACTCAATGAGAAAGAAGTAGAAAAGACAGTGATACCTCAGTCCACGTGTAAATCTGCAGCTTGAATCAGCAATCTGGCTTCAAAACAACAAAAGGATCTGGTTGATCTAGGTGGGTATGGCAGGCTTTGAACCATCAGTGACATCACCCTCTCTGCCAGCTTCCAGCGTGGACACCTGCTTCCCATTATGGCCAATTAGTCCAAGAGCCAACAGAAAAATCCCAATGTGCTGTTCAATAACCAAACTAACATTGAATAAATGCATGAAGGAATTAACTTTTTAGAAAACACTGAGGAGGCAAAAGCACCCAGTGCAGGAATAGCTCCCCAAGAAGAGACTGTCAATATGACAAATGGCAAGGAGAATGGCTAGTCATCCAGGCAGGGTAGGATGTGGGAAGATACTCTGTTGGGGTCTGAATAGGTGAGTGAGGAGGAGAGATTGTTTCCAGACAGCTGCCTCCCATTACAGGAAGGTGTTGAGAGATCCCACTGAGGGGTAAGTCAGACAGTCACGTGCAAGGTCCCCCCAGCGGGAATCACCCAAGATATTACATTGATCATGCTCCAAGCTTTATTGTGGCTAGAATGGTCTCTGCATAATAGGAAAAAGGCCAGACTTGGATTATCCATATGTCTTAAACACTAATGAAAAATTGTATTAATTCTTTTATAACCTCTGTTACTTTTCCAAGAGGCTGGTTGTGATTCAGATTGTCTTTACAGGCTGCTCTGGATTGAAATACAAATGGGCAGCGTTTGGCTTTCTTTTTCCCTTTCAATTTCTCAATTTTTTTTTAATTTCGACTTTAAGCTGATTGAAAGTGGAGTCAACATTTATTGATTTTTTTCAACTATATGCCAGACCTTGTCTAAGTGGTTTATCTCCTGCAATCCTTATTACAACCCAGTAAGGAAGTAATTGTGAAAATCACATTTCACAAATGAGGACACAGTTTTGCTTAAGGACATATAGCCAATAAATGGCAGAGGCAGAAGATTTACTGTGTGCTTTCCCTAGAAGAGACGTTATAGGTCTCTGACAGTTCACACCACAAGTATCTTAGACTTTCTCTTGGACTCTATGTTTTGGAGGCACCATTGGAACCCTGTTCACTGAGCTTTAACTAATCGTGGGGAAGTTACCTCAGTTTCTCCCACAGTCCGAGGATGAGGGTGAGCTAGATAAGCTTCCAGTTGCACAAACATCTAGAACAGTGATTTAGAAGTGCCAGCACCCAGCCATCCTAGAAGAAGCAGAGTAACAGTATTTTCCATGACCAAGTAATGACCTCTTGTTGCTCCTTTTGCTCTGGGGCTTAAACTCAAGCCATTATGCTCTTGCTTAGTTTTTTTTTTTCCTCTCAAGTAGAGTGCCCTTACCACTTGACCCACACTAACACTTCTCGGGGTTTTTGTTGGGTAATTGGATATAAAAGTCTCTCCCTGGACTGCCTTCTAATTGTGATCCTTAGATCTCAGCCTTCTAATTAGCTAGGAGCATGGGCATAAGCCACCAGGGCTTGGCTCATAGGTAAAACTCTTTAAAATGCAAAACCTGGGAAGGCATCCTGGTAGCTTCTTTTTAAAAAAATATTTTATTGTAAAGATGCTGTACAGAGGGGCTACATGAGTAGGCAATGAGTAAGGCAATGAATGAGTGCATTTCTTGTAGAGCATTTGTTATCACATCCCTTGTTGTTCTCCCACTATCCCTTCCCTCCCCCACCTTCCTCACTCCTCTCCCCCTCCCCCCACCCCAAGTTGTAAAGTTCTTTTCCAATATACTGTCTTGTGGGTATCGTTGTTACAATGGGTCATCCTGTGGCCTTGATTCAGCGTTTTGTTATTCCCCTTCCCCTCCCCAAATTAGAAAAATGTATATACAAGATGCAGGGTACCAAAATCAAGTACAGTAACAACAGGGGATATACCATAGGGGGAAGAACATAGAAAGGAAACAAAAAAATCACATAATACATTAAAAACAACAACAACAAAGGAAGACCTCTTGTGTCCATAACTTGGGGTTCATCTCACTTAGTATCATCTTATAAGATCATATGTACATAGCATTTGATCTTTTCTGCTCACCTGATAAAATTATCCATGATGTATACTGATTATTACAAATGAGGGAAACCATGGGACCTATATTTCTTTGGGTCTGGCTTACCTCACTTAATATGATTTTTTTCCAAGTCTTTCTATTTCCTAACAAATAGAGCTGTGTCATTCTTTCTGATAGAAGCATAGAATTCCATTGTGTATATATACCACATTTTCTTAATCCATTCATCTACTGAGGGGTATCTGGGTTTTTTCCATATCTTAGCTATGGTGAATAATGCTGCAATAAACATAGTTGTGCTGGTAGCTTTAGTATGGTCTTGTTTGTGAACATTTAGGTAAATGCCCAGAATCTGGGTCATAGGGAAGCTCTATGTTTAATCTTTTGAGGAACCTCCATACTGCTTTCCAGAGTGGCTGCAGAAGTTTACACTCCCACCAACAATGCAGTATGATTCCCTTTTGGCTACTTTCCCTCTATAATCAAGAAATCTTGATTATAGCCATTTTAACAGGAGTGAGGTAGAATCTCAATGTTGTTTTGATTTGCATTTCTTTCTTTCTTTTTTTTTTTTTTTTGCTGGTCCTGGGGCTTGAACTCAGGGCCTGGGCACTGTCCTTGAGCCTCTCTGTGCTACTTGAGCTACAGCACCACTTCCGGCTTTTTTTGTTTATGTGGTACTAAGGAATTGAACCCAGGGCTTCATGAATGCTAGGCAAGCACTCTACCACTGAGTCACATTCCCAGCCCTGAGCATTTCTTCATGTGTCTATTGGCCATTCTTATTTCTTCAGAGCAGTCTCTCTTTAAGTATTTAGCCCACTTATTAATGGGGCAGTTGTTTCTTTGAGGATGGATTGGGAAAATGAACATTGTGAAAACAGCAATACTACCAAAGGCTATCTACAAATTCAATACAATACCCATCAATATCCCAACCTCATTCTCCAATGAAATAGAAGAAACAACCCAAAAATTCATACAGAACAATAAAAGACCCTGAATAGCAAAACCAATCCTTAATAGAAAGAACAGTGCTGGAGGAATATCAATACCAGACTTCAAACCCTACTATATAGCCACCATAGTAATCAAAACAGCTTGGTACTGGCACAAGAACAGACCTGAGGACCAATGGAATAGAACTGAAGACCCAGAAATGAACCCACAGATCTATAGCCACTTAAATTTTGATAAGGGAGCCAAAAAATAGAATGGAAGAAAGACAGCCTCTTCAGTAAATGGTGCTGGCAAAATTGGTTAAACACCTGTAGAAAACTAAAGCTAGATCCTTATATATCACCCTGCACCAGAATCAACTCCAAATGGATCAAAGACCTTGAAGTCAAAGCAGACACCCTGAAAACATTACAGGAACGAAAAGGAGAAACCCTAGATCTCCTTGGCACAGACCAAAATTTTCTTAATAAGGATCCAGAAACACAACAAATCAAAGAAATTTTGGACAAATGGGAAATTGCAGAGCTTCTGCATGGCAAAGGACATAACTAGCAAGATCAATAGAAAGCCCACGGACTGAGAGAAAGTCTTCACTAGCTATACAACAGCAAGGGCCTCACATCTAAAATATACTTAGAACTCAAAAAATTAAATCCTCCCAAAACAAATCCTGGGTAGCTTCTGAAGTCAGAGAGCCAGCAGTATAGTGCATATCCTGTGTTTCTTCTGATTAAGAGCAACTACTGAGAAGAGCTAAGTCTAACCATGCTGTCAGCCTAGTGCATGTGTACCTATGCCTCTCACTCTCCTTCCAGATGCAGGAGGGGTTGTAATGATAGGACCACATCACAGGATCTGATCATAGGTGAGCCTCATTTACCCACCAAAAGAAAAATAAGAACAGAGTTTTTTCTCAGCTTTGCCTGGGATGTTGCTCAGCTATGCAGATGAATCTCTGCAGTAACATAAACCTCCTGTAGGCTTCATATCATCTATGCACTCAATCATATCACATGATACGGATTTATAAAGACCTATTACCTGAAGTGATTAGGAAAATACATGAAAGTACCTCTTTTCTCTGACAGTGCAAGACTCTTGTTAGTGGAGGAAGATAAAATTGATGGTTTTTGTTGGGGTAATTTTTATATTGATGTATCAATTGCACATGGTGAGGGGTTGCATCATGACATGTCTATTCATGGAGATAATGTACTTTGGTCCTATTCATCCCTAACGATGATTTCTGATCCATCTGCTCTCTTCCCCACCTTTTCCTTTTCCAGCTCACTAGTAGTTCCCATTTTAACAACACTAATTTGGTCATTCCCTACCTCTTCCCCAGCTAGCTTCCACAGATGATATTCATCTTTGTGGGACTGACTTCATTTAGCATGTTTCATCCCATTTTTCAGCAAAGAACACAATTCCATTCTTAATGACTGAGTAAAACTCTTGTGTATATTATAACATATTTTTAGTCCATTCATGGAGAGAGGATTTTTATCAGGAAATGGATCAGGTCCTCAAGAAGGTTTAGTCTGAGGTCAGGCTTATCTCTGTAATCCTAGCTACTTAGGAGTTGGATTGGAAGAATCACAGTTCAAGGATAGTCCAGGTAAAGTTATCAAGATCTCATCTTAATAAATAATCCTGGTATTGTGGTGTGTTGACTATACTCCTAGCTATGCAGGTTTGACATACAGGAGGATCAGAGACCTGGGGAAAAATATTGAGACTCAAATATGACTAAAGCAAAAAAGGGCTGGGGGATTGTTTCTCAAGTAGTTGAGTGGCTGCCTAACCAGGACCTGGTGCAAAGTCCTGAGTCAATCTTCAGTATTGAAAAAAAGGGTGTAGTCTGGCAATGGAAGTAAGAAATGTCCATAAATGACCAGTTAAAAATGGCTGTAGAGAAGAAGCTTCAGTAAGATTTTATTACACCTGTAATCCTAGCTAGTCAAGAGGCTGAGATCTAGAAGATTGCAGTTTGACACCAGCCTAGGCAGAAAACTCCAAGAGACTATTTGCAAAATAGCCAGCAAAAAGAGGGCTGGAGGTATAGCTCAAGTAGTAGAAGACCTGCAGATCAGGCAAGCCACAATGACTCAAGGCCCCGAGTCTAAATTATAGTATTGCCAAAAAGAAAAAAAATTGGGGAGGGAGAACACAATTGTTTTCTGAAGGTACAAGACAAAAGAGCTATGAATTAGGTGTGAAAAGAGAGTGATCAATTGTCGGTTTGGCTAAGGTTCTCAGTATGAGAAGGGAGGAATGGGAAATAAGGTAGGGTGTACTAAGGATGGATCTCAATGTGAACTTCAGGAGTTGTACTGTTTTGCAGAATGGAGTTAACAGGGGTCATGAGGTGGAATGGATGGATGTGGAACAGAGGATGGGTAAATTCAATGTGGGACATGTTGGACTTCAGGTATACGTGGGCTTTCTGGGTTGTTAGGGATACTTAGACCAAGTAAACAGGAGAAGTAGCATGTTGTCATTTCCATGGGACATTGTAGCAAGCAACTTCCATTGTGATTCAGTAGAACAGTCTTACAGGAGATTATTTTTGTAAATACACAACCTCAGCAATTCCCAAGTTCATCTTCCTTAGCCATTTTAATGAGCAGACATGGCATAGTCATGAATGTAACTTTGAAACTGAAGATAAACTTCCAAATAAATCTATTGAAGCTCCTGATTAAAAGAAAAAGACAAGAAGCCCAGTACTCTACACATTTCAGGTTCAATTTATAGTGTCTTCATAATAGCGTGGGATGATAGACTATGAACCTTTGAAACATGGGATAAGACTCAGCCCTCCAAACAATTAAATGAGGCAGGTATAGGTGGCTCACGTCTGTAATCCTAGGTACCCAGGAAGCTGAAACCTGAAGGATCTGTTTCTTTTCTTTTTTTAATTATTTTTTTAAGTTTAGGTATTTTTTTAAAAATCTAGTGTAAAAATGCTGTACAGTGTGCTTACAGTTACATGAGTAAGGTAATGAGTGCATTTCTTGTCGAGCATTGCTAGCCCCTCCTTTGTTGTACTCCCACCATTCCTTCTCTCCCCCTGAAGGATCTTGTTTTAAAGTCTGGCTGGGCAGAAGAGTTTGTGAGACTCCATCTTCAATTAACCAGCGAAATTCTGGACTGGAAGCATAACTCAGGTGGTAGAATGCCAGCTGTGAGCAAATAAGCCAGTACCTAAGTACTGGCCCCCCAAAACCCAATAATTGAATGAAATAAGTAATTGATAAGAAAAAAATAACAAGTATAGATTTTAATATATATATATATTTGTATTGTAAAGATACTGTACAGAGGGGTTACAGTTACCTAAGTAAGGTAATGAGTACATTTCCTATTGAGCATTGTTAATCCTTCCTTTGTTTTTCCCCTACCATCCCTTCCTCTCCACCTTCCCAACTCCTCCCTCCCTCCAGAAATATAGATCTTAACAATATAACTGTAAGGGTAGTTCTTGCAAAAAATTACTGATAATGGGAAAGGCAATGAAATCCAAAAGAAAGATGAGATGCTAACAAATTGCTAGTTTTGTATTTCAATGAACAGAGTTCCTATTCACATCAAAGGTTTTCTGACTTGATCATCAAAAGGAAATTTCTGCTTCAAGAGTGATTGAAATAGAAAATCTAAGGGAAACTGAGAGCTGCATTTACACACCCAACAACCTTATCTGTAGTTTATTTTCTACAGCTTGGTTTTGTTGATGGAAGCTGGTTCCAAAGATTAGGGGCCATAAAGATACAGACAGAAAGGGTCACAGGAAAGCAGTACACTGCCTATGCATCCTGGCTGAAAAATACCATATCACTAGTAATACTGAAAACAGCAAATAAAAGATTCCTTGCTATAAAGCCTCAGGAAAATCACTGTATGCAGTGATATTGAGTCAACATTTCTTTATGGACCTTAAGCTCATTTGCTAATATCCTAAGAGGCAGAAAAATGTCATTGTACAATAGTCTTATATTTCCTTAAGAGAAGGACTTCTCTAAAATATAAAAGAGTGAGCAGGATGCTTTCAATGAGGGCCCACACTGAAATGTGGGGTGAGATGAACACCTATTTCATTCCTCACCATGTGAGGTCTCAGGTCAGGAGAATTGGCTTATCCAGGCCTCAGTGTTTATCCTGTAAGGAGCCAAGTCACTGAAAGGTTTTGGTATGTTGTTTTTATAGAGCTCTAAGCTCTGAACAAGTTGGTAGCTTTGATTGTGTAGATGCTCATCGACTTAGGATAGAGTCATGTCCTGATAAATTTAGCATAAGTTGAAGTCAAAAATGTCTGGCTGAGTACCAGTGGCTCATGCCTGTCAACCAATCTATAAGAGAGATCTGAGAATGGTGGTTCAAAGCCAGCCCAGGCAGGAAACTCCATGAGACTCTTATTTCCAATGAATCACCAAAAAAGCCAGAAGTGGAGCTGTGGCTCAAGTGATAGAGCACTAGCCTTGCGCACAGAAATTCAAGGAGAACACCCAGGTCCTGAGTTCAAGTTCTAAGACTGGTATTCTGGTACTCTCTCTCTCTCTCTCTCTCTCTCTCTGTGTGTGTGTGTCTCTCTCTCTCTCTGTCTTTCTCGCCTATCCTTCCAGCTTCTCAGGAGTGTGAGGTAGGAGGATCATAGTTTAAGGCAAGCCCAGCAAAAAATGGAAGACCTTTCCTGAAAACCAACTATAAATTGGCTCAAGTAGTAGAGTGCTTGCTTAGCTAGCCCAAGGCCCCGAGTTCAGTGACCTATATAATTTTCTTTCTTTAAAAAAGCCTTTAACCACCTTACTCAGATACATTCCAGTATAGCTGTGACAGACTATTGGGCATTTCTCTTCTTGATCCTACAACTCCCTGGCAGCTGCTGCTCCTTTTTCCTGCCCAGTTTCAAAGGAAAAGGTCAAAATTACACATTTGAAGCAAGATTTCTACTGAATGAGTTCTGTGTTGCACCACTGCAAATCAAGGGCCATTTGGGTTTGTCTGAAGAAACTGGTAGTAATGAGAGACTTTGGGGAAGTGGGAAGTAGGATTAAATCTGTATTTTGTGAAGAATAACTTGGCAGATGTCCATAAGCTAGAATAAGGACAAATTTGAACTAGGAAGAAAAGTGAAGACATTCTTACAGAACCATAGGTTCTGTCAGTAAGCCTGGTCCAAAAGGTCTTTGGAAGTAGGGCAGTATGGTTTGGAGAGTAGGAAAGAGAAAAATCTGGAATAGATGGTGCTATTGAGGGAAACAGAACAGAGTAAAACAAATACGTGTTCAACGGATATGTTTACAATGTAAATTTTTTATAGCTAATTTTTGCCCAAAGCTAAGGTAAACACTAGGGAAAAGAAATTCACAATGCCATCCAAATGATCTTTGTCTTAGCTAACCAAGGAGTTTGTCTGAGCTCAAAAGGCTGCAGGACTAGGAAGAATGTTTGATGTAGAGGATGCAGAAATGGGCGGACGTGGAACTAATTTTCAAGTTCATCTAGACCCAATCCTTCCAATATTTCAGCATCTAATGTATGTGGAAATATTTGAAAGAAAACAGTATGAAACACTTTATGTTGTGGGCATGTCACATACTTGAGTGATAAAGTGTAGAGTATTTATAATTCTACTCTTTGCATTCTAAAAAAAACCCTACATATATTCAAACATGTATTTGGTTTCTTAAATATAAATGGACTATCCTTGCAAAGATGAACAGAAAATAGTGTCTTGGGAAGGAAAATCAAATGGACAGGTATGAGAAGAGGACCACACTTAACCTAGCATATACATGTAGGCTTTGTCATTATATGAATGCATTATCAACTCAAAAGTCTAAATACAAATTTGAAAACAATCTACAATCACTGTTACAAATTGTTGGAAGCATCCTTTAAGAGCCTTTCAGTCAGTGTCAGTGTGTGTGTGTGAGTGTGTATTAGTTTATGCCTGGGATTTTGGTCTAATTACAAAGAATAATGTGATTGATAGATTTTAGAATATTATTTTCATGGGATTCTAGAGCTCCAAATAGTGCTGGCAAAGAGTAGATCTTAACTACAAGTATTGGTTTTGGATAGGTGAGTGGGTTTATGTGATGATTTCACGTCATTTGTTGATCCTGGAATAAGAAAATGTAAGTGTTGCATGATGGGGACAAGGAAATGATTAGGCCAACATCAACATATTGTAAGAGTTTACTGGGGACTAAATTTAGGGAAGGCAAGTCTTGTTGAAGGGCCTGACCAAAATAGTGAAGGCTGTTTCTGAAGCCCTGGGGAAGAACTGGCTAAGTTAGCTACTGTCCAGTTATGTGAGTCAAGCTCTGTCTAAGTAAAAGTGACAGAGGTGATGAAGTGGGCTGGAAGGGAATGGGGGGAGGGGGGGAAAGGGCATCTTTGAAGTCCAGCACTGAGAAGAAAGTTGTCTCAGGTGGAATGAAGGACAGGAGGCTGTAGGGATTAGGGACAATAAGATAGATTGGTCTTATGGCCACAATTGTTATGTGCATTTATTAAATCTTGAACTATGCAGAAAAGACCCATAGGGACTTTTATTTTTGGCAGAATGGAGGGTATTATGGTGGGAAGGAGTAGAGATGAGGAGGCCAGAGTTGAAGAGATGATCAATTATAGGCTTGAAAACTCAACTTCTCTCTCTACCAAGGGGCGTCCTGGGGAACAGTCACAATTTGAGTGGGGTCTTTAAGGAAATGAGAACAGGAGTGCTATGTGAGGCAATAGAGGGGTGGAGTGTGCCCCAGACAGAGGGGTTAACTTACAAAAGGAGGTTTTCCCAGTCAGAGGTTATTCAGGGTGATGGGAGGTCTTGGAGGGGGAGGAGGGATTGTTGGGATGGTGTCTCTTGATTCCTTGGAGGAAGAGAGTTGCTCCTAAACTGTAAGGAAGCTCTCCACCCAATAAAGGGAATGGGCAGTTGGGAAGGACTAGGAAGGAGTGCATGAAAGAGTGGGACCCAAAGATGCAATGCAGTGGGGGAGTTCTTAAGGGAACTTTTGAAGATGCCCAACAAACTCAGCAAGAACAGACTATCCCTGGTATCCGTAAGAAAAGGTATCAACTTGCTTGTGATCATTTGGGTAAATGCCTAGAAATGGGATTTCTGGGTCATAGGGGAATCCTATGTTTAGTCTTTTGAGGAACCTCCATACTACTTTCCAAAGTGGTTGAACAAGTTTACACTCCCACCAACAATGCAGTTGGGTTCCCTTCTGTCCACATCCCCTCCAGCATCTGTTGTTGTTAGAGTTCTTGATTATAGCCATTCTAACTGGGGTAAGGTGGTATCTCAATGTTTTTTTTATTTGCATTTCTTTTATGGCCAGAGAAGTTGAGCATTCCTTCATGTGTCTATTGGCCATTCTTAGTTCTTCTTCAGAGAAGTCTCTCTTTAAGTCTTTAGCCCACTTATTAATGGGATGGTTGTTTCATTGAGGATTTGGGGATTTATTTATTTATTTTTGAGTTCAAGGCCATACTAAAGCTATCAGCACAGCTATGTTTATTGCAGTATTATTCACCATAGCTGAAATACAGAACCAAACCCAGATGCCCCTCAGTAGATGAATGGATCAAGAAAATGTGGTGTGTGTGTGTATGAATTCTATGTTTCCATCAGAGAATGACACCACCCCATTTGTAGGAAATGGAAAGACTTGGAAAAAAATCATATTAAGTGAAGTAAGCCAGACTCAAAGAAACATAGGTCCATGGTTTCCCTTATTTGCAACATCTAGTATATGTCTGAGTCAAGCAGAAAAGGTCAGATAAGGTGATGTTAAGGAAATGAACCCTAAGATATGTATCCAAATGTTTTTTTTCTTTCATGCTATTGTTTCTAACACATTTATAAGATGATTTCTTTGTTGCTTTGTATGTCTCTCCCCCACAGTATAACCCCTGCTTTCAGTATAATTTGTGGAGCGAAAGGGGAAAAACAAATCATTTAAATAGGGATACAGGTGGACCCATTGCAACAATGAGATGTGCAAGTCGTTATGTCAAAAACGAACTTTACAACTTTCGTGGGGGGGGTGGGGAGGATTGGGTGGGGGGACAGGGGGAGGAGGATGGGAAGGGGAAACAAAGGAGGAGGCTACAATGCTTGATAAGAAATGTATTCATTATCTTGCCCATGTAATTGTAACCCCTCTGTACAGTATTTTCACAATTTAAAAAAAAACAGAAAAAAAAAAGAACTCAAGGGCATTGACCTCAGAAGTCACTTGGTGGTTTGGTTTATATTGGAGCACACAAACAGCAGAATGGGGGCAAAAAAAAAATCTATGTAAATATGACCGTATAAGATTGTGCTAAGCGAAATGAACTCCAAGACATAGACATAAGAGGTTTTCTTTGTTGTTGTTTTTAATGTATTATGTGATTTCTTCCCTCTGTGGTATATCCCCGGTTGTCACTGTATTTGATTTTGGTACCCTGGTATTGTATATATGTTTATTTGAATTAGGGAAGGGAAGGGGAACCACAGAATGGTGAGACAAAGGACAAAGGGGTAACCAATACAACAGGGACATAAAGGAGACAATATGTTGGAAATGATCTGTACAATTTGGGGGGGGAGGGGAAATAGAAGGAGGGAAGGGGTAATAAGTTTGACAATAAGTACATTTACTGTAGCCCCTCTATAGATCCCCTAGACAAAAAAATGAAAGACAGAAAAGTTACCACCGTTCCCAATACTGCCCCTGTGGCTGGTGAATCTGTAGACTTGCCTCTTTTGTGGGTCTGTGTCAGTCACTTAGATGGAAAAAAGGCTCGGGATTTGCTATCTCAGGCCTGGCCAGGCAAGCAGCACTGTGGTTGAACAGGAGAGGTGGTCTTCATCCATTGGGGGCAATCTATTTTCCAATGTCCCCATTGCCCACAGAGGGGACAGGCCTTCCACTGTGGTCTGGGGCTGGGACAGGCTTTGGCCAGTTTCCCAAACTGCCATAGTGGAAACAGGCCCCGGAGTGGGGGAGAAGGTGGGGTGGGGTGGGGGTTGTCTAGACTGTGTCCCCAAGGCGTTCCTGGGATCAGCCTGGGAGGTTTTCTGGTTTTGGTTAATGGATGCAAGCATCTGAAAGGGTGCATAGGAAAGGGCAGGTCCTAGGGTAGAAGACAGATTGGATATAGGGGACCTCTTTGCATGAAATTATCAAGTTCTTTAAATTATTTGAGACCAAATATTCCTGGCATAGGTCATCAAGACTGATGGTGCAGTATATGCTTTGGCCAGGCAATCGTGAGTAGGTGAATGAAGCTCTTTGATTTTGCCTTTAGTCCCAGGGCAGCATGATTCATTTTAAGAGGAAGCCCAGGGACCAGTCAGGAGGAATTTGTCATGGAGCCATGCCCACTGTGTGGAGATCAGAAGAGGTCCTACAGCTTCCTCAAGAAGCAGCCTGAGCTATAAACTCACAATGGAATTCAATGCCTCCATCAGAAAGAATGGCACTGCCCCATTTGTTAGGAAATGGAAAGACTTGGAAAAAATTATATTAAGTGAAGTAAACCAGGCCCAAAGAAACATAGGTCTCATGGTTTCCCTTATTTGCAATAACTAGTATATGTCTGAGTCAAGCAGAAAAGGTCAGATAAGTTGATATTAGGGGAATGAACCCTAAGATAAGTATTCAAATGTTTTTGTTTTGTTTTTCCATTCATGCAATTGTTTCTATCATATTTATAAGATTATTTCTTTGTTGCTTTGTATGTCCCTCCCCCACAGTATAACCCATACTTTCACTATATTTGATGTTGGCTTAATTTTTGGAGGGGAAGGGAAAAAACAAATCGTTTAACTAGGGATATAGGTGGACCCATTGCAACAATGAGATGTATAAGTCCTTAAGTCGAAAAACGAACTTAACATTGGTGGGGTAGTGGGAGGATCAGGTGGGGGAAGGGAGGAATATGGGATGGGATGGGAAGGGGAAACAAAGGAGGAGGCTACAATGCTTGATAAGAAATGTACTCATTATCTTGCCCATGTAATTGTAACCCCTCTGTACGGTATTCTCACAATAAAAAAAATTAAAAATTAAAGAAGTAGCCTGAAGCTAGAGAAAGAACCTAGGGGAAATGCCTGGAGCCCTACCAAGGGGGAGGAGAGGGAAGGGAGAGTAGAAGCTTGAAGCCCTTCTAAGTGGGAGGAAAATGGGGAGGGGAGGGGAGAAGAGGAAGAGAGGGCAAGAAGCCTAGAAGCCCCACCCAGCTTGAGGAAGAAGAGGGAAGGACAAAAGCCTGGAATCCCCTTGAGGGAAAGGGAAAGGTGGGGAGGAAAGTGGAGGGAGGGAAAGAAAAAAAGGGAGAGGGAGGAAAGAAGGGGAGGAAAGAGGAGGGAAAGGAAGGGGGAAGAAGGGGAGAGGGGAGGGATGAGGTGTGGAGACTTTCTGAAGGAGAGGGAATGGGGGGGGGGCTTTCTTTCAAGGGAGAGGGAAGAGCCAGGGGGGGGGGGGGGGGGGTAGAGCAAGGGGGTGGATGGACAGGGAGGTGGGAAGATGAGTTCTATAATTCCCAAAGCACTTTGGGAATGCAGAGAAAGGCCAAGCTTTTACCGCAGGATTTCTGACCCCTGGTCACCCTTCATGGAGAAGAGTAAGTGTTTGTTGTTAGCTGTTGGGGATGCTGGGGGGGGGGGAATTTGGCAGATGGCCTCTGTGTGAGATTGCAAGAGAAAGGTGGAGAGAGAAAGAGGAGGAGGTTCAATGTGGGGATGGGGTTCAAGTGCGTTCCCTCTGTTCAAAAACTCCCCTGGCTGTGGCACCATGAAATGTAAGGAAAGTGTTCAAGGACAGAGCCGACAATGAGCAGCATGATGGAAGCAACCTCTACTGGGCCTAGCAAAACCCCCTTTTCCCAGGGACCCTGCAAGTCATCCTCACATTAACACAGTGCTCCTGTTGCTGTCACTCTGGATTCCATCCAGCCCCACTTCTGCTCATATTCAGCAGGAAGTAGCCAGAAGATCTACGTCATCCCTAACGGCAACAGGGAAATGAGTAAGCCCCATTGGGACTTCCATCACTGTGCGACTGAAATTTCAGTCTTCTGTAACTGACTTGCAGATAAACCCATCAGCAATGTAGCCTCAGCTTTCTCCAGCAGTCTCTGTCTCTCCCCGCTGCTCTTCATCCTTTTAAAACCTAGTGGTCTGTGCAACTCATTTGCTTCCTCTGGTCCACCACACTGGGAAACTCAAGTTTACAGAATACAGTCTAACATAGGGGTTACTTCTATCTTGAGTCTCACTGTCTGGGCTCTAGTCTTAAATACTTCCCTTACCTTGCCAGTGTGATAGCTTTAGAGGTGGGGCCTTTAGGAGATGATTTAAGCCTAAGGGCTTCTTCCAGATGAATGGGATTGAGGCCAGTGGACTGGAGGCACCGTCTTGGATGTACAAAGTAGTCCTCACTAGACAACCAAATTTGCTATTGCCTTGATCTTGATCCCCAAGGATGGTGAGAAAACACATATCTATATATCTATATCTATATATTACTCAGTCTCCAGTATTTTAACAGTACAGACTAAACAATATGTAAAAAGAGATAACCTAAATGTGATATGTTCAAAAATGGAATTATAAGTGTTTTAGGAAAGTAGGAGTTCTGGTGTTCTTACTTTCTGCTCTATGATTCACTGGCCTTCATTCGTCCTGTAAGAAGTCCCTAGGATCATGGTTAGAGTTTGAAGATTGGAATTTGACCTGTGTCTCCTATTTATTATCTGGTGACATTGGGGTGAGCTGTTCTGAGGTTCTCATAATGTGTTTTGCATCCTACCTTATAGATCTGAGGTTTTCATGAAAGTAGAAATGAGATCTTGTCTCAGACAGACCAGAACTGTAGCAGTGTTAGGATTTTCTCAGATTTGTTCATCTGTTCCATCTCTCATTGGGAGGGAGCAAGCTTTTATTATGCAGACCCAGGTGGCTAAATGGCAGACTCAGGCATAAATAATGGATGGAGTAGGATCACTGGAATGTGTCTAGACGTCAGGGAAGTGTCTGATCTTGTATCCCAAAGGATCTCATTTGCAAAATGTCCTGTCAGTGGCTGCTTGAGCATGAGTGGAGCTGTCTTAAGGAAGCCTAGCTGGCAGATGAAAGATAAAGGACTGCAAATCCAGAGTGCAATTCGAGGGTGGTGCCTTGGAAGGTTTTGGTGTTATTGTTAGATCTGAACTTGATCTTGCCTTTAGTAGATCACAGAGGAGCCAGGTACACTTGAAAATGAACAGAAGTCTGCCAGCTATGACTCAAAGTGCTGGTATATCAGAAGCTCATCAATTTGACATTAAAAAAAAACATTGATAAGGGACTGGAGGTTTTGCTCAACTCTAGAGCCCTTACCTTGATTGTGTAAGACTCTGATCCCTAGCACTAAAAAACAAACAACAACAAAAAACCCCAAAGTGTAAAACATTTCACAGCTTTTATAGAAGAATTTTTTTCTTGACAAAAATGTAAATAGAACCCTGACAAGAGTTTGTGTTAGGTATTGCAATTGTTACTTACTAAATAAGCAAAGTCTGGGAGAGGTTAAGTGATTTGTTCAAGGCCTCAAAACAAAACCACTGACTAGGAGGACTTTCTGAATGAAGTATTAAGTTCTCTGTTCAGTTCTAAGATGATAAATACAAAGAAACTGCAGTCCTTTGTCCCCAGGAATATGTATAGGATCTCCATGGGACCATGCTAAGTGAAGTCAGGCCCAGAGAAACAAAGGATACATGTTTTTTCTTACATGTGGAAGCTAGATTTAGCTTATAAACTTAAGTCAACACATGGGGTGGTGTGCCAGTGTATACAAATGTATGCACTGAAATGTGTTAGATTCCAGGGAGAACTCAACTAGTTCCTTAGAAAGGCAAAATCAAAATTTGACAAGTGGGTACTTAAAATGGGGAGAGTGGGGTCAAGGGGAAAGGGGTAGATGAACGAAGAGGAGAAAACGGGGAGAGTACAGTTAAGAATTCAGCCTGCAGTGGGGGTGGGGGAGGAGTAGAAGGGGACCGGGGAGGATGGGAAGGGATGGGAAGGGGAAACAAAGGAGGAGGCTACAATGATTGATAAGAAATGTACTCATTATCTTGCTCATGTAATTGTAACCCCTCTGTACAGTATTTTCACAATAAAAAAAAAGAAAAAAAGAAAAATTTTAACAATCTAAAAAAAAAAAGAAATGTACTCATTATCTTGCCCATGTATTATAACCCCTCTGTACAGTATTTTCAAAATTACAAAAAAAGAAAAAAATTGATCTTGAAAAAAAAATAAAGTCAAAAGAAGAATGAAAAAAAAATGTTCTCATTATCTTGCCCATGTAATTGTAACCCCTCTGTACAGTATTTTCACAAAAATAAAAAAAAAAAAGAATTCAGCCTGTATCTTACAAAATGAAGAGATTGGGTGAGTTGAAGGGGGATGAGAATATTGAAGGGGGTGACATGGATCAATATGCATTGTATTCATAAATTGCTTTGCTTAATGGGACTCTTTGTACAACTACTTAAAGATACTTTTTTTAAAAAAAGGAAATGAAGTTATTGAAATCAGAGAATGACTGACGGTATTGAGTAGACAGTAAACCTGTGTTGACAATTAGATCTGTTAGGACTGAAGGGATCCTTCATGTCCATCCCAGGGGACCACATGGAGGCAAGCAGGCACAGGAGAAAGATTATTACAAGGTAAAGAGGAGCCATATTTTCCCCCAGAGGGAGTACATGGCACCTGTCCCTATCCAGGTAGCAGCAGGGTCTGGGGGTAGGAAGTGAGGTTGATGGGAGCTCAGGTGGGTCTTGGCGGAGAGAGGGAGGGGCCAGCTGTATTGTGGGAACTCCATGCTGGGAGGAACTCAGGTCTGGGTGGAGCTGAGGACCAAAGGTGTGCATAATGCTTGCATTCCCCCCTTTGTTGTTTAATAAAAAATAAGGGTACCAGGCTGAGGGGGGCAGGGGGATATGGGCAGAGGTCGTTTCTTCTGGAGCTACTTCCTGCTGTAAAAGGGTGAAATAGTCAGGGGTCCCTGCTTCGTTGCTTGGCTGGGTACCGTCCAAGAAGCATCTGCTTGACAGTTTGGTTGGTAAAGGTCCTCCTTTTTCCATGGCAATAGTTATCTAAAATACAAGACACAATAAACGGCCAAAATTGCCATTAGTACCCCAAGAGAGGAATATGCCATGGAGGGCTTGATTCCCAGAAGGGGCTATCAAAGACTTAGCCTTTTCTGCATAGCCTTTTCTGTCTCGGATTGGAGACCTAACATTGGAGACCTGACCTCTGGCATCCTGGAGGAGGGGGAGTAAGACTTTTCCTGCTTTAGGATCACGGTAATTATAATGACTCCCTTAGTTTGGGAGTATATTCAGCATTCTGGTGAATTAAAAAAAGAGAACAAATAGGCAGCAGGGTTTTGTATCAGATTATATTTGACCAGGAATCAGCCTTGTACTTGCTTTCTCTCTCTTAGTGACTCTGCCATGATGCCCCCAGGCTACCTCCTTTGTCCTTTGTGTTAAAAAAATTTGCTTTAAGAATAAGAGTTCTCAGGTAGCCCCTGGGAACTTAGAGACTCTTCACATCTTCTTAATAAAGACCTTTCCTCAGAGCTCACACCCGTCTTATTAAAGGGTAGGGATGGTAACAAGGTTTACCAGAGTGATTTAAGCTAAAGAAATGAATTTGGCCTTCATTATCTAACTTTCCAGGCCTAAGGCTCTTAGAGAAGTGCTTCTCAATTTTTATGGCATGCTGGATCTCTAGGGGATCTTGTTAAAATGCAGATTATAGTAAGCAGAAGGCAGGGCTCTGCATTTGTAACCAGCTTCCTGGTGAGAAGGATGCTGGGTTGTGGACCAGTCAGACCCTGCAGGCCTGGAGTAGCAGGGTCTGGAAGCATCTGCTCACCAGCAGGACTTGCTCCACTTTTCCACTTGGTATCTCTGGTGCAAAGAAGCTCAAAATTTAGGACACAGTAAATGTTCCTGGGGAACCTGTGGGGGGAAAAAAAGCCAATTTTGAAATAGTAGAGGTGGGTAGAGCCCAAGGTTTTTCTTTCTTAACAAGCAACTTGCTTTTGCCCAGGGACAAATACCCAGTGGTGTCCCCAGGTAAGCTAGGAATATGGGGAGGTGCTGGCCCACTGTCTTTGGAATTAGTAAATTAGAGAAATCTCTACTCTTTTTATTTACTTATTATTGAGGCCTGAACTCAGAGCTTAGGTACTCTCCCTTAGATTTTTTTGCTTAAGGCTAGAACTCTACCACTTGAGTCACAGCTCCATTTTTGGCTTTTAAGGTGGTTAATTAAAATCTCATGAACTTTCCTGCTAGACTGCCTTTGAACCTTGATCCTTAGATCCCAGCCTCCTGAGTCGCTAGGATTATGGGCATGGTGTTTGGCTTATATCTATTTTGATTACGCCCTCTGCAACTTCATTCTGAGAAAGCCAAGACATGATAGAAGCCAAGGGTAATAACTGGGCAACTGAGGCACAGAAGTGGGCATCTGCAACTGCCCACAGAGGGCCAGAAGGGCCCAGCAAGATGCTGGAGGGGGCTTATGGAGTCCTAGAGCCAAACCCCGGTAGTAGTTTTGGATTTTTCTTTTTTCTGTGGAGACCACTAGAATGTTTTCTGTGTTTCTACAGGCAGAGATCATTTTGAGTTTTCCTGTACAAAGCACAAACTGAATATAAAATAGCAGTATGGAAGTAAGACTGACCCCATAGTGAAAGACTTCTATTTCCTTGTGATATCCTGACTTGGTTTACTACAATGGCCTCTTGGGAAAGACAGGAATGGCACGTTCTAGTTGCCTATTCTGAGTTTCAAGAGAATCGTGGGGTAATGAAGAAAACAGAGCTGGGCCTGATGGGCAATGAATTGGGGCCTGGAAGTTATTAGCTGCAGTTATGGCCCAGTCCTCAAGAGGCTGGCCTCATGTATCTTTATTTCGCCTCACCTTTGTCCTTCATCTTATAATAGGGCAGCACTGAACCAAGCTAAATATAGTCACACCTAGGGTGGGAATCCTAGTTCCCAGAAGTCAGTGTGATAAACTGCGGCCAGCTGGGGTGAACGCTCCTAAACACTGAAGAAGTCACTAATGTGCGTGTGACAAGTGTATGTGTACAGTTAGTCATCTACTTGGCAGAGTTCTGCCTAAAGCTAAGAAGGTTGCCGTGTGTTTTCTGTTCTTTCTGACCAACGCATTGCCACAAACCACAGCTGACATCATTGGTATCAAAGAAATGATGTTAGTATTTGTTTTGCAATGACCTTTCAGTTGATTTTGTTTTCCTTTGGCATGTTTGATGCAATTTTGTTTCCCAAATTTTTATTAATCAGCACAATAACGGCTAGTACCTGTCAGCAACAGAAACAGTTAAACTACAGAACATATAGACTATGGTGAAGCCAGGTATGGTGGCTTACCCCTGCAATCCCAGCACTTAAACTGTGGCAGGCTGAGTTTGAGGCTAGCCTGGGCTACATAGGGAGACTCTGTCCTCAAGAGAAATCAAACAAAAAAGTGTGTGTGTGTGTGTGTGTTTAAGGAAAGTATAAAATTTAGCTTGAGGGCTGGGAAGGTGGCTCAGTGATAGAGCGCTTGCCTTGCATGCATGAGGCCCTGGGTTTGATTCCTCAGCACCACATAAGCAGAAAAAAAAAAGCCAGAAGTGGCGCTGTGGCTCAAGTGG
>NW_012267220.1:27858697-27877724 GCF_000151885.1 Dipodomys ordii | reverse complement strand
TCTTTTGAGGAACCTCCATACTACTTTCCAAAGTGGTTGAACAAGTTTACACTCCCACCAACAATGAAGTAAGGTTCCCTTCTGTCCACATCCCTCCAGCATCTGTTGTTATTAGAGTTTTTGATTATAGCACTTCTAACTGGTGTGAGGTGGTATCTCAATGTTGTTTTGATTTCATTTCTTTTATGGCTAGGGAGGTTGAGCATTTCTTCATGTGTCTAGTGGCCATCCTTCTTCTTCTTCAGATAAGTTTCTCTTTACGTCTTTAGCCCACTTATTTATTGGGCAGTTGTTTCTTTGAGAATTTGTTGTTGGGGGATTTAATTTTTTCAGTTCCAGGCATATTTTAGCTATGAGACCCTTGTCTGTTGTATGGCTAGTGAAGATCTTCTCCCAATCCGTGGGCTTTCTATTGATCTTTCTAGCTATGTCCTTTGCCATGCAGAAGCTCTGCAATTTCATGCAATCCCATTTGTCCAACCTTCTTTGATTTGTTGTGTTTCTGGGTCTCTATTAAGAAAATTTCAGCCTGTGCCAAGGAGACCTAGGGTTTCTCCTATTCCTTCCTGTAATGTTTTCAGGGTGTTTTCTTTGACTCTGAGGTCTTTGATCCATTTGGAGTTGGTTCTGGTGCAAGGTGATATCTAAGGATCTAGCTTTAGTTTTCTACAAGTAGTTAACCAATTTTGCCAGCACCATTTATTGAAGAGGTTGTCTTTTTTCCAAATTGTGATTTTTTTTAATTGTAAAGGTGATGTACAGAGGGGTTATAGTTACACAAATGAGATAGTGAGTATATTTTTTTTCAAATTTACAGGCTTTCTCTCCCTCATTTCCTCCCAGTTTTCCCCCTTCCAACCCCCAAATCTTAGATCTCAGCCTCCTGAGTAGCTAGGATTCCAAGTATCTTCCCCTGCCCTGCCACAAATTAAGTTTAGGAGTATTATTTTGTAAACTTGTTTGTTGGGAACCTACCAGATGCCAAGTCCAGCTCCAACACGACCAATTCTGCACTCAAGGGAGCGTATTAATCTCCCTGATTCTTGTTTTCTCAACTATCAAATGAATGACAACCTTATTTCTAAGTTCCTAGGATGGACATAGTTAGATGTCCCCATGTGTTTAAAATTCAGCGTAGCCTGGCCACAGGTCCTGAGTCATATGTCACAGGCACAAAGCGGGAGACACTAAGGGACAATGAGTAGGACTCAGACCACTGTCGCAGGAGACATAAATTCCAGGCTGCAGAAAGAGTGAGAAGAATGGGAATGAAAGATGATGGTACATTTTTCTGAAGTTAATGGTTTTAAAACATTTATCATCCATCACCTCTTTTGGTTCTCCATTCATTTTTTTTTTAAGCCAGAGGGTTTGGGAGAGACTGCTTGGTCATTATGTTTTATAATAGACAGGGGGCCAGATCCAGCTCCATACAAGGAAATAAAAGAATTATGTGCAGCCTGTCTTTGTCTAAGATATAAACTGCTCATTTTGCGACATAGAATTGTTGTGATTATAATTGGCTATTGGCAGGTAGAAAATGGGAAGCTAAGAAATGAATTATAAATGAATGAAAACCCTGTGGCTAATTTTTAGCTCTTCTGAGTAGTTTGTGCTACTTAGTGGCCTTCAGAGAAACAAATCAATAACTATTATTTAGAGTTTCCCTCCAGCTTCCAGTGTATGCAGAGGCTTTTTTCTCCACTAGCAAGCCTGTAATTTCATCAATGCAGCACGATTATCACTCCACAGTTAGCAATTAACCTTTCTCCAACAGGCTGGGTTATAGCTTCAGGAAAAAACTGTCAGTCAGATGGAATGTGCTCAGATTGCGGTGGTATGGCTAGTTCTATTTAAGATGGATGCAACAGCTGCTCGAGTTATAGTTAGAGCTGAAGAGTAAGTATTGATTTGCAAGAACCAATTTCCGGTTTTTAAGGCAATGCGAGGAAGCAGGGGGATATCCATATCAGTCATTTTTAATCTTGGTAAGAAGCAAAGTGCTCCCTGATTGGTGCATCCTCATGGTGCAGGCTTCTTGCAGAGCTCATAAATGACAGCTCCTTTTTATATACCAAAGTCACATTAGTATTCCACTAGTGACACTACTCTATTTTCGAGGTGCTTTCACACAATTGCTTCAAATGATCCTCACACACTCCTGAGGGTGAGTGATAATTAGTTCCTTTGTTCTGATGAGAAACTAAAGTTCCCAGAGGGTTAACTTGTTCTTCTCCATGCTAGTAAGTAACACCAAGCCCACACCATTTTTACTAATTTTCATGAGTTCTTTGAAGCAAAAATATAGCCTAATAGCCTTGTCCTATGCCTATGAGGAAATTTCTGGATGACCTTGAAAGTTTCCTATCTGGTCCTTGCTTTGATCAACTGCACAGTTAAGACACAAAAACAGGGAGTTGGCAATGGAATGTATCAATAAATCCAATCCAAATATGAGATCTGTGATTCCAGGCATCTCCAAAGTAACTTTGTATCTTAAGCAAGATGATTTTACTATTAATTAGTGGCAAAATCACATCATAATATCCTAGTCATTAATCCTGTCACTTTCCTGTAATGATGATTTTAGTAATATGAACACACTAGCATTTGTGTTTTACCTCTTTGCAGTGTCTTGTCCTTTTCTTTAAAATAATGCTCAATATCTACAGATTATATTTGTAATAATATAAATCATTTCTCTTGTGTCATGAAATTGTCTTTTTACTTATAAGTAAAATGATTTAGTAGTCAAAATAAGAGATGGACAAGTTTGCTCTTTCTTTAGGAAGTAGGAATTCATCCACACTTTTTTGTCGGTCATGGGGCTTAAACTCGGGCCTAGGCACTATCCTTGTGCTCTTCAACTGAAGGTTAGAGCTTTATCACTTGAGCCACAATGCCATTTCTGGTTTTCTGGTGGTTAATTGGAGATAAGAGTCTCATGGACTTTCCTGCCTGGGCTGGCTTTGAATTGCCATCCTCAGATCTCAGCTTCCTGAGTAGCTATAATTACAGGTGGGAGCCACTGACTCCTGGCTCATTCATATTTTATATTAATATAATTGGTTGGCATATAAAATATCATTTGTGGAAGAACAAAAAAGATTCAATAAACTAATCTTCAAAAAAAAATATACAGTTTGGCTCTGATGGCTCATGCTTGTAATCCGAACTACTCAGGAGGCGAGATCTGAGGATCATAGTTCAAAGCCAGCCCGTGAGACTCTTAGCTCCAATTAACCACCATTAAACAGGAAGAGGCACTGTGGCTCAAGTGGTAGAGTGCTAGCTTTGAACTGAAGAGTGCAGGGACAGCTCCCAGGCTCAGAGTTCAAGCACCACGATGACCCCCACAAAAAAAAATCATATTAGATGAAACATTTTCAGTAGCGGAAGAGTCCCATTTTAATGGCCGTGAGCTAAATTAAATATGGAAAGAGATATAAGCTAGTGTTAAGATAACCTTTTTGTTTCATATATACAGATAGTTGGTCTCAATGGTTAAAATGGAATTCAATCCAGCGGAAAAAGAAGTGACTTGTATTAATCCAGAAAAGCATTTTGCAAAGTGAAAAGAACCTATAAAGTAGACTGAGAACCCCTAAGAATGTTATCTGGGTTCCATGGATGATCTCCTAGACCCCCCGCCCCTGCTTCATCTCCCTGAGTTATATGTCTCATCGACCATGAGCACAGAGAATTTAGCAGAAACAAAGGTGGTCTGGACTCCTCTGTTGGATGTGATTGTTAAGGGAAAAACATTGCATCAAGCCTTTCTCTGAGTCATTTTTTAAAGGTCCATTTTACTGCTGTTGCAGTGTGTTTAATAACAACGCATATATGTCAATAATGCCATTTTCTAGCAATGAATATACTGCTATTTTCCCTTGTGTTTCACATCAAGGATGGAATTATATAATTATAATGGTCAATTCTGGTATTGATTGACTTAAAGATCTCAGAAGTAAATGTAAGAAAATGTTCACAAATGTGAATTAAAAAATAACCATTTGGGATTAAAGAAATAAAGGGGTCTGTTATATTTATTTATTTATTTATTTTATTATGAAAATGCTGTACAGAGGGGTTACAATTATATGAACAAGATAATGAGTACATTTCTTTTTAAAAATTTTTTTATTGTGAAAATACTGTACAGAGGGGTTACAATTAGATGGGCAAGATAATGAGTACATTTCTTATCAAGCATTGTAGCCTCCTCCTTTATTTCCCCTTCTCATCCCTCCCACCAAGCTGTAAAGTTCGTATATCGACATAATGACTTGTACATCTCATGTTGCAATGGGTCCACCTGTATCCCTATTTAAATGATTTGTTTTTGCCCTTCCCCTCCACAAATTATACCAACATCAAATACAGTGAGAGCAGGGGTTATACCTGGGGGGAGGGACATACAAAGTAACAAAGGAATCATCTTATAAATATGTTAGAAACAATCGCATGAATGAAAAAAAACATTTGAATACTTATCTTGGGGTTCATTTCACCTAATATCAACTTATCTGACCTTTTCTGCTTGTCTCAGACATAATACTAGTTATTGCAAATAAGGGAAACCATGGGACCTATGTTTCTTTGGGCCTGGCTTAATATAATTTTTTCCAAGTCATTTCCTGACAAATGGGGCAATGTCATTCTTTCTGATGGAGGCATAGAATTCCATTGTGTATATATACATTTTCTTGATCCATTCATCTACTGAGGGGTATCTGGGTTGGTTCCATATGTTAGCTATGGTAAATAATGCTGCAATAAACATAGTTGTGCTGGTAGCTTTAGTGTGGTCTTGTTTGTGATCATTTGGCTAAATGCCCAAAAGTGGGATTGCTGGGTCATAGGAGAGCTCTATGTGGAGTCTTTTGAGGAACCTCCATACTACTTTCCAAAGTGGTTGAACAAGTTTACACTCCCACCAACAATGCAGTAAGGTTCCCTTCTGTCCACATCCCCTCCAGCATGTATGTAATTTTTATAGTAAAAAGCATCTCTTCATGATAAAAACATAAAAATTAAAAGTACAACCATGCTGGGCTAGAGAATGACTCGAGGTATTGAGTGCCTGCTTCCTAAGGGTGGGGTCCTGAGTTCAAACTCCAGTACCAGTGCCACAAAAAACCTAAACTAAAACTACTTTGGTTGAATTGGGGGTTGAAGGCACTGTTTACCATTCCTGGGGGAGAACTCTGAGATAAAAGCTCAGTTCCAAAGCAGTGATGGACTGACTCCATGACCTTTCCACTTTTTGCAGAAGGGTACTAAGTATGCTAAACTACTTATCCCATTGGTTACCCACTCACCTATCTGACACTTGGACTTCTGGCTCCAGCCAGGCCAGAAAACAAGTTGATGGCAAACGCCTTTCCTTTTCCCTATCTAGTCCAGCTTCCCAATCATCACCAATTACTCAGTGACATGCGACTCTGACCTTTACTGGCTTGATTTCTGCCCTCTTGTCCTAAAACAAGAATGAGGATAAATATTAAAAGAGCAAAGGAAGAACAGATCTTGCACAGACACTTTTGTTCTTACAAAAAATAACTCCAGGCAAAACCCTTTGGAAATCACCAAAAAAAAGTTTCAATGACAGAAAATCAAACGTAACAAATGTACTCACAGAAATTCCAAAGAAAGCAAATATTTAGCGAGATCTACTTTCTGCTCCTCTGGGCATCTATGCTGGTGTACACCTTTAATATCCTACTTGAAGTGGAACAACGTGTTGTACTGCCATGTTTCCAAAGCTTTACCTAGAAGCCTCTGGATTAATCAGACTTTGCTATGACTCAAGAAGACAAAACAGAACAAGTGAGAAAGTTCCATGTGTTATGGTGGAGCCTGAGGAGTCCAGGTGGCAGAAAGAGAGCACACCACCATGAACCAGGAACCGAGTCTTTAGTAAGCAAGTCTTTCAAATTGAAACCATAGCAAAGAAACAGGAGTGTACTGCTTTCCCTCTCCCCACAATTGAATATGTAATTTGACAAGGCTAGTGACTGTTACAGAAATGTAATTCAGAGTCTCCTATTTTACATAAACATGTATAGTTCTGTTGCTTCAACACTTTTGCCTTTACATTTAAAATTACAAATTGATTCTTAGAAAAAAAGCATGTTGGGTTCACTTGACAGTACATAAAAATTTTAGCGAAGGACATGTATCAGGTAGAGAATTAAAGATGATGTTATGTAACCCTTCTGTACAGTATCTTTACAATAAAAATATATTTAAAAAGATATGATTTTAAAATTTCTGTATATGATCAAATAATACACCTGGAGACCAGGAGATGGTTCAGACATTTCTTTAAGCCCCTTTTCAATCCCTACTAATTTCAGGTGCAGTGAATGTGGACAAATTCCTTATCTGTTCAACTTTGGCCCAGTGAATGATGACATGCTGCTGCACACTAATATTTGCTGAAGAATTCTATGTAAATACACTTGCTGCAAGCCTTTTACCACAACTTGGAGAGACATAGGTTATCTCCTCAAGCATATGAATTTGACTTTGCAAAGTATTGTGGTGATATCTATTATTATGCTGATACATACTTTTAAGCTGGACACCAGTGACTCACACCTGTAATCCTAGCTACTCTTGAGGTTGAGGTCTGAGGATCGCTGTTCAAATCAGCTGAGATAGGGAAGTCTATAAGACTCTTAGCTCCAATTAACCACCAAAAAAAAAGCCAGAAGTAGAGCAACTGGCTCAAGTGAATAGAGCATTAGCCTTGAGCACAAAAGCTCAAAGACAGCATCCAGGGCCTGAGTTCAAGCTCCAGGACTGGCATACATGCATGCATGCCCACGTGTGCGAGAGCACACACACACACACACACACACACTTTTTAAAACTCCCAATTGTCTCAAGAAACAAGAAGATACACACATAAACACACACACACATAAATAACCGTGCAATAATTACATTAAAATTTTTTCATCATCTGTAAGTGCGAAGAGGTGCCATTTAACAAAGCAGTTTGTCAATACAATGCATCTTTTTTTCGTTCTTTTTTAAAATTAATTTATTTTTTATTGTGAAAATACTGTACAGAGGAGTTACAATTACATGGGCAAGATAATGAGTACATTTGTTATAAAGCATTGTACCTCCTCCTTTGTTTCTCCTTCCCATCCCTTCCCATCCTCCCCCTACCCTCCCACCCAATCCTCCCCGCCCACCCCCTCCCCACCAAAGTTGTAAAGTTCGTTTTCGATATAACAACTTGTAGGTCTCATTGCTGCAATGGGTCCACCTGTATCCCTATTTAAACGATTTATTTTTCCCCTTCCCCTCCACAAATTATACCGACATCAAATATAGTGAAAGCAGGGGTTATACTGTGGGAGAGGGACATACAAAGCAATAAAGAGATAATGTTATAAATGTGTTAGAAACAATTGCATGAAAGAAAAAAACATTTGAATACAATGCATCTTGATCAGTGTCACTCCCTTCAACATTTTCACCCTCCTTTGACACTCAATAATTATTTTTGCAAAACATTTGCACAAAGAAATGCATTTCTATCTAAAAATTTTGAAAAGGAGGGGCTGGAGTGGTTTGGAGGTAACTCCTGTTGGCCCTGGAAAATTATGAGCATATCAGGTCAGTATATTTCTCTCCTCAGCTCTTCATTTAATGATTTCATGTTAGTAACCTGACTCTGCCTTGAAGTGAATATTGTACCACGGGACTATGCAAGAATCAGAATTTGTTTCTCCAGTCTTGGATAGCTAGTTGTGCAACCTGTTCCAGCACACCACTGTCTGTTTATAAGCCTTTATCAGCAGTTCATTTACTCAACATTATAAACATATGTAACTACTTCAATACTTTTCCCCCATTTGGATGGACTTGCAACAAATTGAATAGCTGACATGATGCTTAAAAAGTTCGATTGTTCTGAATTAAGCATCAGAATATTTCAGGAAAAAAATTTTTTTTTTGTTCGTGGAGCTTGAACTCTGGACTTGGGCGCTGTCCCTGCGCTCTTCAGCTCAAGGTGAGCGCTCTACTGCTTGAGCCACAGCGCCACTTCCAGCTTTCTAGTGGTTTATTGGATATAAGAGTCTCACGGACTTTCTTGCCCAGGCTGGCTTTGAACCGTGATCCTCAGATCTCAGCCTCCTGAGTAGCTAGGATTACAGGCGTGAGCCACCGGCACCAGCATCACATGGACTTTTAAAGTAGTAAAAATTTGGGAGCTGGGCACTGGTGGCTCATGTCTGTAATCCCTAGCTACTCAGGAGGCTGAGATTTGAGCATCCTGGTTTGAAGCCAGCCCAAGGAGAAGTCCCTGTGACACTTTTATCTCTATTAACCACTCAAAAACTGGAAGTAGAGCTGTGGCTCAAAGTGAGAGAGCACTAGCCCTAAACAAAAGAGCTCAGGGACAACACCCAGGCCCTGAGTTTAAACCTCACAAACAGAAAAAACAAACAATAAAGATGAAAATTGTATAACGGAAAAAAATTAAATGGCGGAATATGGATAGGCTCTTTAGCACTTTTCAGTGTGTAGGGTTTTACTTTCTTATCAGCATAAATAGTTGTTTCATTGTGATATTTCTATATTTGCATGCAATGTATTATCACCTACCTCACACCATCTATCACTCTCCCTTACTTCCTTCTCTACTTCTAAAACAATTTCAATAGCTTTGCTTGTTCTATGGTCATACATGCAGATTTCCTTTGGGTCAACAGGGCATGGTGATACATGTCTATAATCCAATCCACTCGGAAATGGAGGTAGGAGAATTGTATTTTGAGACTGGCCTGGGCAAAAGTGCAAGATCTGCACATTCAGCAAAAGGGCTGGAATATTGCTCAAAGTAGCAGAGTGTCTACCTAACAAGCTTGAGATCTGTTAAAAATAACTTAATAGAAGCTTTTATCAGCTCAAAATGTTCTCTTCAACTCCCTTTTGTATTCAACTCTTTCTCATGCTTAGTTGCTGACAAATAACTGATCAGAATTCTGCCCCTATAGGGGACAGAATTTCAAAGGTGATCTAATGGAATCCTATGGTATGTAGTCTTATGTATCTGAATTGATTGACTTACAACAACTTCTGAAATCCTTCTTGTTGTGTGTGCCAGTGTTCCTCCTTCTTACTGCTCACTGGTATTCTATCCTATGGATATAGCATTCACCAAAAGATAGACCAATGGATCCTTCCCAGATCTGAAATAGGATTTAGTTGTATGCGTGTATGATTTCTTTATCTGGGTGAAATGTGTAGGAGTGGACATTCTGGCTCATGTAGGGAGTACATGGTCATCTTCCATTTCCAAGCCTTGTGGAAGTGGCTGGCCAATCTTGCATCCTCAGTAGGAATGGGGGACAGCTCCAGCTGCTATGCACCCCAGCCAGCACCCCATACTGTGAGTTTTAATGTAAGTTTATGTAGAGTGGTATTTTCTCGTAGATTTAAATTTCAGGTGTTTATTATTAAGATTGTTTTTGGTGATTCATGGTCCGCTGTATTTTAAATATTTGCTTTATTTCTGAATTACAAGAAGCTTTTATACTATGGCTAGAAATTGTTTATCACGTCTGTTTAAAATAGTTTCTCGGCATGGTTGGTTTTATTTCTGACAAATATATCTATTTGGTTCATGCTTTCCTATCCTAGGAATCTTTGCCAAGTCCAAGGTCATAAATGTTTTTTGTCCATGGCATTTCCTAGAGAAGTTTTGGGGATTTAGATTTTTTTTATTTAGGCACATGATCTGTTTAGACTTAATTCCTGTATATGGTCAAAGTTCATTTTTCCCCTTGTAGATATCAATTTTTTCAGCATCTTTTGTTGAAATGATTATTATTTATTGACATACCTCAGTGTCATTGTGAGGAATCAATTGCCCTTATATGTGTTGGTCTATTTCTGCACTTTCTTCTCTATTGATCTCTGTACATCCCTAGGCCAATTATCACATTGTCATGAGTATTATAGCTGTCTAAGTCTTGAAATAGAGTACAACAAGCTTGTATACTTTGGTTCTACTATACTAGTTATTTCTTTCATGTAAAATTAAAACTCACCACCTTGTCACTTGTTACAAAAGTCTGTTGCAAGTTTTCTTTGGATTGCATTGAAATCTCTAGATCAGTTTGGAAGATAATTGATCTGTTAGTGTCATGTTTCCACATGTTTAGTTTAGATTGCATTAATTTCTTTGTCCATATTTTATAGTGCCCAGCAGGTAAGTTTTACATATATTTATTAGACTTATACTTTTAGACTTATACTTGACATTTTATATTTTTATGTTATTGTGAAGAGTCCTTTTTAAAAATTCAACTTGCAATATTTCATGGCTACCATATAGAAATACAATTTATTTTTGTTTAAATTTTGGGTACTTGCTAACCTTAATTATTCCAATATTTTCTTGTATGTTTTTCTGGATTTTTCCTGCATGGCTTTTAACCATAGTCTTCCAGGTCTTGGCCTCCTGAGTAGCTAGGATTACAGGCACAAATCACTGGAACCCCCTGGCTTAAGATTTTTGTTTTGTTACAGAATTTCTTGTAGGGGAGGGTATTTTCTTGGAAGATGATGTCATTTGCATGTAAATATAGTTTCTATTTTTCTTTCAAATCTGAATTAAAAATGTTTTCTGGAGAACTGTTTAAGATCTCCAGTACAATATTGAGCAGAATTAGAAAAATGGATATCCTTGCCTTTCCAATTTTACAGGGGAATGATTCAGTGTCTCCTATTATAATGTTAACTACAGGTTTTTAAAAACTGTGAATAGATCTTGAATTTTATCAAATGCTTTTTCTATGTCTGTTGTAATGACCATGCAGGTCACCTTTCAAAGTCCTTTAATAGGATATAAAATGTTGACCTGATATCTCACTTTTAGGATGAACTATCCCTGGTCATGGTTTATTATCTTTTTTTATACATACTAGATTCAAACTGATAATATTTTGTTAGGTATTTGTGGATCTATGTCCTGAGGAATATTATTTTGTAGTTTTCTTGTAATGTTCTTTGTTGGTTTTAGTAGCCAACTTGGTTTTATAATTTGACATAGAAATGATTCCTCTTTATTATCTAGTCAAAAAAGTGTGTTTGATTAACATGATTACTTCAAGATATTTTATATAATTTACTTAGTAAAGCAATCTGTGCCGGGACTTTTACTGTATAGGAACATTCTGATCCTTCTAGACAATGGAATACTGTTCATTGCTGAAAAGCAAGGATCTTATCAGGACATAGAGACAAAGAGGGAAGTTAAATGCATATTACTAAATGAAAGGAACCTATCTGGAAAGGCAACATAGTATGTAATCTTACAAATATGACATTTTATAAAAGGTAAAAATATGGGACAATAAGAAGGTTTGGCAGTGATTGGAAGAGGGAGTAGAGAAAAGTAGTTAGTAGGCTTGGCTCTTGGTATCATATAATGTATGGATTTGTACAAATGGGGAATAATATTTATCCATCATTATGGTTTCATATAGGGTATTTTGTCCCCCCTTAAAAATCTTATGTGTGCCGGGTGCCGGTGGCTCACACCTGTAATCCTAGCTACTCAGGAGGCTAAGAGCTGAGGATTGTGGGTCAAAGCCAGCCCAGGCAGGAAAGTCTGTGAGACACTTATCTCCAATTAACCACCAGAAAATCAGAGTGGCATTGTGATTCAAGTGGTAGAGTGCTTGCCTGGAGCTGAGGAGCTCAAGGACAGGGCCCAGGCCCAAAGTTCAAGCCCCATGACCAACAACAACAACAAAAAACAAAAACACAAAAACTTATGTGTTCCTCCTCTTCATGTTTCTCAATAGTTTTGTTATGATATGTTTAGAAGTTTAAAATATGTGTCATTTAAGCAAGGTGCTTGTGGAACGCACTGTGATCCTAGCTACGTAAGGAGCTGAGATCTAAGGATTATTGTTCAAAGTCAGCACTGGCAGAAAAGTCCATGAGACTCTTTATTTCCACTGGCAAAAAGCTGGAAGTGAAGATGTGACTCAAGTAGTGGAACATGAACCTTGAGTGAGAAAACCAAGCCAGAGAAAGAGGGCTTGAGTTCAAGCCCTACTATTGAATACTTCTTTTTCTCTCACTAGCTCTCTCTCTCTCTCTCTGTCTCTCTCTCTCTCTCACACACACACACACACACTCACACAAAGACAAATGCATCTTTCTTTTAACTCTCTGGACTATTTGAATGTATGTTTGCTTTCTTCCATTAATTTGGGAAACCTAATGTATTTGTTTGCGATGGATCTCACAGGAAACCTCAAATGACGAAGGACTAAAAGAAAGCAGACACTAGTTTCTGTTCATACAAGGAATCTGAACATAAGCAATCGTGCCAGGACTTTTGTGATCATCAAGGACCTAGTTACTTTTATTTATATATATTTTTACAACATGTTGTCTTACCTGATGACCTGACCTGACTGCTGGAAACTTGCCCATTATTTTAGCAGTCCAGCCAGCGGAAAAAAAGTGTAGCAGTGAGGGAAGGCCTTACTTCCTTAAAATGAAACAAGACAAAACAAAGCTTTGAGAAACTTCCTAGAAGCCTCACATGAAAATTCTTATTACACAAGACTTCATGTTTCTTGGCAAGACTTACTCATACTATCACACTGGGTAAAAAAAAAAAAAAAGACTGTGAAACTTACTTTTTATTCTTTGTGTGCTATAACCAGCTATAAGTCAGGAGGTCTGTTCCTGAAAAATGGATATATAGATGAAAAACTAAATCATGCCTATTAGAATGGGAGAGAGCTACTTTATAAGTATATGGAAATCATCTCCATAGCCTTTTTGTTTGTTTGTCAGTTGTAGGGCTTGAAACTCTGTGACAGGCGCTGTCTCTCAGCTCTTCAGTTCATGGTGAGCGCTCTACCACTTGAGCCACGGCACCACTTCTGGATTTTGGTGGTTTATTTGAGATAAGAGCCTCACGAACTTTTCTGTGAGGGCTGGCTTTGAACTGCGATTCTCAGATCTCAGTCTCCTGAGTAGCTAGGATTACAGATGTGAGCCACTGACGCCCAGCTTCCATAGCCTTTTAAAATTACAGATAACCAGTGTCTTAAGTCAATTAAACACGTTATCTGTACTTACTATCTGTATCTACCTCAAAACTTTGTGTTTGAAAATAATTTCTCACAATTTCATGCTTGGCAAGGCTTGGCTGGATATTTTATTCTCATACGAATGGTATTTGCAGATATCATCTACTATGGCTGATTTCATAGGAGAGATGGGTGGAGACTTGAACATCCAAGAGAGGCTTGTCTACACATGTGAGATGGTGACAGAGAATTCTGGAGATCTTTATAAGGTGGGATCTTTCTATTGGCTTAACCTCCACTCTCCTGGTGGAATAGGTCACAAGCAAACACCAGATACAAGAACAGGAGAAACAGACTCCACTTCTACTCAGTAGGTGTGGCATGTGTGTCAAGTGATAGAATTGGTAGTACAACCAGATACCACTTCAGTTAGGAAGTCTGTACCTAGGAGTTGGCTGACACACACTGTGTTTAGGAATGATGGAAGGAGAAAATAACCACACAGCCTGTCTATAAATGAGGAAACCCACTGGCTTTGATGGACATCATTACAAGATTCTACCCGAGGGGGTCTCCTGAAGGCTTGGTACAAAATAATCCATGGCTTCTGTACAGAATAACTCTTCCAATTAAAAGCAACTGTCTCTCACATAGTGGATATTAATGAAAAATTAGAAACAATTGATCCTCTATCAGAAAGGAAAAGTTTACCTACAGGGATAATAGAATACATTTCAGGTAAAAACATCATAACATGCTGAGTCCTGGTCGCTTATGCCTATAAACCTAGCTACTGAAGCAGCTGAGTCGCTATAAATACAGCTGATGCCAGCCTGGGGAGGAAAGTCTGTGAGACTTTGATCTCCAATGAACCACCAAAAAAGAAAAAGTCACCAGTGGAGCTATAGCTCAAATGTTAGAGTGCCAGCCTTGAGCACAAAAGTTCGGAGAGAGCACCCAGGCCCTGAGTTCAAGCCCCAGGAATGGCGCGTGAGCGCACACACGCACACACGCACACACACTCATAACATTTAAAAGATCTTCATCCAATATAAAGTGACAAAAAAACCCGGAAAGATGTATACAGGGCAACCTCTTCACAAAATTATACATATGTATCAATAGTTGTTATGTTACAGCTTCTGGCTTTTTCTCCACTGTATTTTTTAAAATTGAAATTGCATTAATATTTTCTAGTATTTTATTAGTATGTTTATATGTCCTAATTTCAAAATATCAGATACATATAAAAAAATGAAGCACTAACTCAGTTTCATACTATCTACCTGGCCTGATCTGTTTCCCAGACAAAACCATGGGAGTGAGTTTATGTGAGTCTACATTGTCAGACATTACCTTCTTGGGTGTGGTTATAATTGTGAGCCTAGCCATTGGTATGAAGTGTGCTCTATCATGCTCCTTATGAGTTACAGCTCTGTCCTTTAGCTCTGCTTTGTAGTAACGACCACTGGACCAGCTTGGAAAGCTCCACCTCTGACAGGAAACTGGGATCTGTTTCAGGCAAAAGAATGAAAACCAGGGCAAAAGATTGATTATTTCAAGCAGTCAAAATCCTGCGTCTTAAGTCATTAAGACAACACTGACTTTACAGCTATTATGTGTCTAATTTTTCGGTTAGAGGTTAAAGGAAATGACGTGCCCAGTTCATAGCTGACATGTTCCCTCTCTTGAGAAAGAGAACACACAGCCATCAAAGGCAACCTACCCCCAAGCTGACCCCACACAGGGACCTAGGCAAGCAGAGTTCACAAAGCTCTCCTCCTTTCCTGAAGAAAATGAGGTTTGGTTAGGTTTTTCTCCTATGTAATATATAATATATAACATATGTATTATATATAATATATAATTTATACTATGTTATCGTATTATATTATATATGATATATAATATATATAATAGATATTATATCATATATAATTATATATTATATTATTATTATTATATATTCTGTGTGGCTGAATAAAATTCTCTCCATCGAGAGGCGTCCATTTTGGATTCCTGTATGCTCCAGTGCTGTAGCTTTCATGACAGACCTCACTCGAAAGCCATCAGTGGCTCACATGTCACTACTGGACACACCCTGGCCATATAAAGCTTTGAGTTATATGGCCAAAATGAACCTCTAGCTGTTTCCTACAACCAGAGACATCCACCATCTACTCGACACAAGCATACTTTTGACATTTGGGCCTCGGTGCCTTTCTTCAACAGCCACATTCTTCTCAGTGTTTCTCCAAGACCCAAGTACTATATAATTTTCAAGACTCGATTCAAATTCTCTCCAAACTCACTCACATCTCTGCAGACCTCACTACCAGCAGCCACACACTCCAGTCTTACATGAGATCTGTTACGTGATGCCATCTAAAAATTGCTTCAAATGGATATCTTCCATATTTTCCTTTTAGTTGTTAATTTTATGATAAGCTCCTTTTATGTTAAAATTTCTGCATTATACAAATATGTTTTTGTCTCAACACAAAATAATTAACGTTGAGTAATATATGCAGGAATTTTTTAAAAAAGAACATGACTTTTATTTCTCTCACGTGAATTTTGTGAGATCACTGGTATTTGCATTTTGCTTAGTGTATAAAGAGGTTAAGAAACTTAGAGTGTTTCCACAATCAGAACTCTCCAACTCTCTATTACATATTACATTAATTCTTATCAATATAGACAAATATCGAATAAAAATATAATCATATTAATGGCACATTAAAAACCACACAAGAAAACTCATCCTCTAGAAGCCTCTGGTCATTTGTCTCTCCATCAGTCACACACACTAATACCAAGTATGATTGTATCACTTTATTTTCATATAACTGAGCTCAGTCTTTTATTTGAATTTTTTAAAATTTTATTGCTGATCATTGTTACCCCTTCCCTTCCTGTGGCCCCACTGTCCCTTCCCCCCCACCTCCCACACTCCTCCCCACCCTACTCCATCCCCCACCCCCACCCTATTCCATCCCCCACCCCCACCCCCACCCTGCCAGAAGTTGTAAAGTTTCCTGTGGGTATCCTTGTTGCAATGGGTCATCCTGCGTCCTTGTTTCAGCATTTTGTTATTCCCCTTCCCCTTCCCAGATTAGAAATATGTATATACAAGATGCCCGTACCAAAATCAAGTACAGTGACAGCAGGGATATGCCATAGGGTAAAGAACTTACAAAGGAAACAACAAAAAATAAAATCACATGGTACATTTAAAACCGTAACAATAAAGACAGACCTCTTGTGTCCATATCTTGGGGTTCATTACACTTAGCATCATCTTATCTGGTCATTTGTACATGGCTTTTGAGCTTTTCAGCTCATCTGATAAGATTATCCTATATGTATACTAATTATTGAAAATAAGGGAAAGCATGAGACCTAAATTTCTTTGGGACTGGGTTACTTCACTTAATATGATTTTTCTAAGTCTTCCCATTTCTTAACAAATGGGGTGGTATCATTCTTTCTGATTGAAGCATAGAATTCCATTATATATATATATATATATATGTATATATATGTATATATACATATATATATGTATATATGTATATATACATATATATACATATATATGTATATATATAAGTATATATATACATATATATATAAATATATAATTTTCTTGATACACTTACCTACTGAGGGACATCTGGGTTGGTTCCATAGCTTAGCTATGTGAATAATGGTGTGATAAACATAGTTATGCTGGTAGCTTTAGTGTGGCCTTGTTTGTGATCATTTGGGTAAATGCTCAGAAATGGGATTGGGTCATAGGGGATCTCTATGTGGAGTCTTTTGAGGAACCTCCATCCTACTTTCCAAAGTGGTTGAACAAGTTTACACTCCCACCAACAATGCAGTAGGGTTCCCTTTTGGACACAGCCCCTCCAGCATCTGTCATTAGATTTTTTTAAATAAGTTTTTAATTGTGAAAATACTGTACAGAGGGGTTACAATCACATGAGCAAGGTAATGAGTACATTTCTTATCAAGCATTGTTGCCTCCTCCTTTGTTTTTTCCCTACCATCACTTCCCTCCCACCTCCACATGCCCCTCTCCTGCCCTGGCCTAAATTGTAAAGTTTGTTTTTCAACATAGCATCTTGTACCTCTCATTGTTGCAATGGGTTCACCTGTACCCCTGTTTATAAATTTGTTTTCTCCCTTCCACTCCCCAAATTATACCAACATCAAATTCAGTGAAACGGGGGTTATATCATGGGGGAGGGACATACAAAGCAACAAAAAAGTCACATTAGAAACAATAGCAAGAAAGAAAAATCTACTTGTGTCCCTATCTTGGGGTTCATTTCTCTTAACATCATCTTATCTGACTTTTTCTGCTTGTCTCAGATATATACTAGTTATTGCAAATAAGGGAAACATAGGACCTATGGTTCTTTGGGCCTGGCTTACTTAATATAATTTTTTCCAAGTCTTTCCATTTCCTAACAAATGGGGCAATGTCATTCTTTCTGATGGAGGCATAGAATTCCATTGTGAATATATACCATATTTTCTTGATCCATTCATCTACTGAGGGGCATCTAGGTTGGTTCCATATCTCAGCTATGGTAAATGATACTGCAATAAACATAGTTGTGCTGGCAGCTTTAGTATGGTCTTGTTTGTGATCTTTGATTATAGCCATTCTAACGGGGGTGAGGTGGTATCTCAATGTTGTTTTTATTTGAATTTCTTTTATGCTAGAGAAGTTGAGCATTTCTTCATGTGTCTATTGGCCATCCTTCTTTTCTCTTCAGAGAAAGTCTCTTTTTAAGTCTTTGGCCAACTTATTGCTGGGGCAGTTGCTTCTTTGAAGATTTGTTTTTGGAGGATTTAATTTTTTGAGTTCTAAGTATATTTTAGATATGAGCCCCTTGTCTGTTGTATGGCTAGTGAAGATCTTCTCCCAATCCGTGGGCTTTCTATTGATCTTGCTAGCTATGTCCTTTGCCATGTAGAAGCTCTGCAGTTTCATGCAATCCCATTTGTGCAACCTTTCTTTGATTTGTTGTGTTTCTGGATCTTTGTTAAGAAAAATTTGGCCTGTGCCAAGGAGCCCTAGAGTTTCGCCTTTTCCTTCCTGCAATGTTTTCAGGGTGTCTGCTTTGACTTTGAGGTCTTTGATCCACTTGGAGTTGATTCTGGTGCAGGGTGATTTATAAGGATCCAGAGCTGTAGTTTTCTACAAGTGTTTAACCAATTTTGCCAGCTCCATTTATCGAAGAGGCTGTCTTTCTTCCATTCTATTTTTTGGCTCCCTTATCAAAAATTAAGTGGCTATAGATCTGTGGGTTCATTTGTGGGTCTTCAGTTCTATTCCATTGCTCCTCAGGTCTGTTCTTGTGCCAGCATCAAGCTGTTTTGATTGCTATGGCTTTGTAGTAGAGTTTGAAGTCTGATATTGTTATTCCTCCAGCATTGTTCTTTCTGCTAAGGATTATTTTTGCTATTTGGGTCTTTCATTGTTCCGTATGAATTTTTGGGTTGCTTCTATTTTATTGAAGAATGAGGTTGGGATATTGGTGGGTATTGCATTGAATTTGTAGATAGCCTTTGGCAGTATTGCCATTTCAAAGATGTTGATCCTCCCAATCCAGGAGCATGGGAGTTTTTTCCACTTCCTTAGTTCTGCTTTAATTCCCTTTTTCAGGTTTTTAAAGTTTTCATAGTAGAGGTCCTTCACTTTTTTAGTTAATTCCTACGTATTCTTTTTTTGTGGTGCTATTACAAAAGGAGTTGCTTTCCTGATTTCAATTGTGCTCTTCTCATTAGTGGCATACAGGAAAGCCATTGATTTTTTTTTTACATTTTTTTTTAAATTTTATTTTATTTTATTTGTGAACATACTGTACAGAGGGGTTACAATTGCATGGGCAGGATAATGCGTACATTTCTTACCAAGCATTGCA
>NW_012267220.1:27854490-27857982 GCF_000151885.1 Dipodomys ordii | reverse complement strand
CATCCCCTCCAGCATCTGTTGTTATTAGAGTTCTTGATTTTTGCCGTTCTTTCTGGGGTGAGGTGATATCTCAATGTTGTTTTGATTTGCATTTCTTTTAAAAGCCATTGATTTTTGAGGGTTAATTTCATACCCTGCTACTTTGCCAAAGTTTCCAATCTGAGCTCATTCTTTTTAATTTTAATTTTATTGTCAAGATGATGTACAGAGGGCTTACAGTTACATAATTAAGGTAGTAAGTACATTTCTTGTCAAACTTTCACAGTCTCCCTCATTTTTCTCCCTTCCCCGCCCCCCAGCTCAGTCTTAATGTTACTTTTGGCAGAGAAAGCATTGTATTTATCTTTTGCATGTCCCTGACATTTTTTTCTTGGGGTATTGTCTTAATTCTCCTTGGGGACTTCAGATACAAAATCACAGAGAGCACCTCTATTTTTGGAGTATTTGTGCTCTGTCCTTAGTTCTAAGGATTTTTATTAGTGTCCTAAAGACACTCCAAATCTGAGTCTAGATGGACAATGAATCCATTGTCCCCAAATCTTTTGGAGCATGTTGGGCCTCCAGTGGCTGCTCAAAACCCTTTATCACCTCTGTATTTCTATGCAATAATTCTGGAAAGCAGAGCAGCTCTGCCCTTGTCTTTGCGAAGCCTGTGCTTGGGAAGTGGGGGAAGGGAGAAAAAAGGAGAGGGGAAAATAGAGATAGAGAGGGGAAGAGAGGGAGAGAGAGAAAGTGCGGGGAAGGGGGAGAGCCACTTGGCCCTGGGTCCTTCAATGCATTTTTATTAGATCTCTATTAGTTTTCTTGAAGCTTATTGAGTGACCTTAAATTGAGGGTTTTAAATTCTCCATCTGAGAAATCATGTTACTTTATGGTCAGGCTCTGGTACCTTATTTTGACCATTGGTGATAGTATTTTGGCTATGAGGTAACAAGTCATTGAAAATCTCTGATGTTTGTTAGTATCATCTTAACAGTATTAGGTATTTATGTCAAGACTCATCATTTGGCTTTATTTATACATGTCTTCCAGAAATTTATAAGGCTGTTGATTTCTGAGCCTGGTGTCATTTCTGGTATTTGAACACTAGATGGCGCTCTAAGTCCAAGTTTGTGGCAAGTCCATGTTGATGTACTTTCAATGTTTCAGCATTGAAGGGCAATGCAAGCCTAGGTTTGTCTTGAAATCACAGTTGGTATGTTGTCCAGCATAAACTAAGGGGCAGCTACAAAGGATAGTTTGTCCCCCAAAGCCTCTCCCTGGGGTCATGGAAAGCCTAAGCACCTGTCCACACTCTTGGGGGACAGGCACTGTAGGATTTTGCCCGGCTGTGAAAGTTACCATGGAGGGATCAGCTCCAAGCTCCTGTGTCATGACTTCATGCCCACCTCCGTCTTCTTGACCCAAGCAAACATTTATTTTCTCCATATTGTGTTGTGTAGCGTGGTGGAGAAATGGTGTAGACCATCTTGTGGCTTTAATGCCACAATGCCATGTGAAGGTCATAGCTAGCAAAGAGCAGTCCTGCACCGGATACAACCAAGGCCTATCATACTACTACTGAGGTGAAGATTCATGGCCCAAGACCATTGCAGATGTGATTTTGTGGTTTCCATCTCTTTCTGGCACCACAGCAGGTCCAGAGCCTTCATCAGCAAATAGTGTCTAGAGAGGAAGACCTTTAGGATTGGCCCAGGATGAGGTTTCACCAGTCTGGCACTAAGTTCAAGGCCAAATCTTGCTCTGATTAATCTTTCCTGCTTCCTATTAAGTGGAACATGGTGCCATGCTATGCTTCCCATGGCTGAGGTAGTGTTGGTAACGGCTGAGACCAGTGACAAGCTGGGCCCCACCTGGGTGTGGTACTCATCGGCTCCTTCAAACGCTCCAGCAGGCACTCATGCTGTAGCTGGTAGTGATGTGAACAAAAACACGAGGCTGTCCTACTGGGGCGAAGATGTCTGCCCAGGGCCAACGCTTATCTAGAGCCTCTGACTCTGAGCACTGGCTTGGGATAGCTAGGCTTCCTGAGCTGGGATGCTGGAGACACCTTTGTGGCTATCAAGGCTGTGAGTAGGCTGGTTTGCACCTGAATTTCCCAGTTGCAATGGCCTGGGCTGTGAAAGAATGGCTTATACAATCGGCCCACTCCAAAGTCAGCAATCATAAAAGGTCCAAGAACCCGGATGCAGGTCTTCATACAGCCCTGGGTTTCATCTGGAAGCTGTATCTTTAAGCTCTGGCTTGGAGGATAAGACAGGAGCTCTTGCCAGGCACTGGATCTTTCTCCCCATGGCTAGCATTGAGCTTCAAGGCAAAGTCTTCCTTTAACTTTTCTTTCTTGTTACCCAGTACCTGGAGTCTTTCGTGCTCCTCTTTGCCAGGGAGGGGTGGCGTAGACAGGTCCTTGCTTTCCTGGCTATCCTGGGCAGGGGGCTCAGTCTATCAGTACTGGGCTAGAGGCGGGGAGGGGCGGGTAAAGGAGTGAGGTTCGCTCTGGCAGCAGGTTTTCACTATGGCAAGTCTTGCACTGAGTTTCAAGGATAAGGCCTGAACTTGAATCCTCCTAGCTCTCCTAAGCAGGCTGTACCTCTCTCCACTGCATTGTAGATGCTGAGGAAGAGATGCCCCAGGAAACTTTCTTTCCTACCACCTACAGTGCATATTTTTCATCTTCTTGCTGTGCTACAACTGGGTGGTTTGGTGTGTTGACTAGATTCCTTAGTGCTTGCAAAGTTAGTGTGGCATTTGAATGGCTGTTAATTGGTGCACCTCCCCGGAGGTGATCACTGGAGGGTCCTCTTCTGGCCATCTTGCTCTATCCTCCCAATCACCACTCACTGGGCCCATTATTTTCCAATACATGGGCTTGATGAGAAAACCAGGGTACATGCTAATGCATAGAGTAAGATTAATTATATTATTGGAAGCAAGATTTTTTTATTGTGAAAATACCATACAGAGGGGTTACAATTACATGAGCAAGGTAATGAGAGCATTTCTTATCAAGCATTGTAGCCTCCTCCTTTATTTCCCCTTCCCACCTCCCCCACCCCACCCCCTCCGCGAAAGTTGTAAAGTTCGTTTTTCGACATAACATCTTGTACATCTCATTGTTGCAATGGGTCCACCTGTATCCCTAGTTAAACAATTTGATTTTTTCCCTTCCCCTCCACAAATTATACCGACATCAAATACAGTGAAAGCAGGGGTTATACTGTGGGGGAGGAGACATACAAAACAACAAATCATCTTATAAATATGTTAGAAACAATCGCAAGAAAGAAAAAAATCACTTGTGTCCTTACCTTGGGGTTCATTTCCCTAACATCAACTTATCTGACCTTTTCTGCTTGACTCAGACATATACTAGATATTGCAAATAAGGGAAACCATAGGACCTATGTTTCTTTGGGCCTGGCTTACTTCACTTAATATAATTTTTTCCAAGTCTTTCCATTTCCTAACAAATGGGGCAATGTCATTCTTTCT
>NW_012267220.1:27846963-27848495 GCF_000151885.1 Dipodomys ordii | reverse complement strand
TGGAATTCTATGCCTCCATCAGAAAGAATGACATTGCCCCATTTGTTAGGAAATGGAAAGACTTGGAAAAAATTATATTAAGTGAAGTAAGCCAGGCCCCCATTTCATCTTTAAAGAGCCTTCAGGAGCAGGAGTAAGGAGGCATTTGGAAGGAGGTGCACTGGAAAGAATACCAAGTATGGGAACTAGCTCATGTCTGCCTTGGAGTGGTGAGCCTCTTCATTTCTTCAACATGGGGTTGAACCACAGAGTCTCAAATGCAATGGCTTTGCCCTAAGTCTACATTGTACTCACCCCAGTCTTAGCCTTCAAGGAGATTTGAACCTTCAAAGAAGGAATGGCATTGTATTCCTACAGCCCATCACAGAACAAGGCACTGAGCAGAGTGGATAATAACATAGAATAACCAGTTAAAATTGGACTTCTAGCAATATTTCCCAAGTATTTATCTAATAACCTTACAGAAAATAAGAAGTTGAAGTTGGTTTGTTGAAAGAATAGGTATTATCCCGCGTTTACTGAGAAAAGCATGCCACCTGGAAGTGCCTTTCTATTCTTGTTCTAAGTTTTTACCAGCCTGATTGGAGCCATGTTCTTGCCTTCTAACTAGAGCTATCAAACCAACATGACTGCTTTGTACTGCAAGGAAAGTAAAACAGTTAAAACAGTTCAAACCATAAGAAAGTCAGAAGAGGTCTGAGGCTATGAGGGAGTTGTGAAGGCCCAGGTATTTCTCCCCATTGTCCAGTAGACACATCTCAGTGTGCTGGTTTTCATTTTGGGTTGGTGGGTGCTTCCCTGGTTCCGGCATGGGTGGTGTAGACACATCATGTCTCTATGCTAATGTATCCGATGGAAAGGAAGCACAAGCTGTACCGCTTACGTGTCTTTTTCACTGGAGGAAATCTTTCTTCAGGACTTCTGCCCTAGTAGACTTCTTCAAACGCATCAGCCAGGATTGAGTTTCGTTGGTTTTACTCTTCCTGGTGGGAGTAATAGAGGGGGTGGAGCTAACCATCTTGAGTGCCACACCTCCAGTATGTAAACCAATCCTTTCCTTGTAAATGACTTTAATACTAGTTATTGCAGGACCACCTGAAGGGAGTGAGAAATTATTCACAGGTTTTAGGATGCAGATCTTTTGAAAGGCTAAAAGCATTGAACTCTTACAAAAGGATCTATGTCAGTCACAATATAGCGTTTTTGTTTGTTTGGTTTTGTATTTTTGTGCCTGTCCTGGGGCTTGAACTCAGGGCCTAGACACTGTCTGTTAGCTATTTTGCTTCAGGCTGGCTTCTACCACTTGAACCATAGCTCCACTTTTTCCTTCTTAGTGGTTAATTGGAGATAAGCATCTTATAGATTCTTCTGCCCAGCCTTGCTTTGAGCCATGATCCTCAGATCTCCGCCAACTGAGTAGGTAAAATTACAGATGTGTTAAAAGAAATGCAAATCAAAACAACATTGAGATATCACCTCACCCCAGAAAGAACGGCAAAAATCAAGAACTCTAATAACAACAGATGCTGGAG
>NW_012267220.1:27841674-27846913 GCF_000151885.1 Dipodomys ordii | reverse complement strand
CTATGGTAAATAATGCTGCAATAAACATAGTTGTGCTGGTAGCTTTAGTGTGATCTTGTTTGTGATCATTCGGGTAAATGCCCAAAAGTGGGATTGCTGGGTCATTTTATATGACAGTAGTAGTCAAGGAGTCACAAAGAAATATATCCAAGTCAGAGATGTAAAGGAATGTTTCTCTTAGAGAGAGATTTAAAATAAATTATTGAAAATGTTTTTTTAAAGATGATCAGTTAATAGTCTCATTCTTACACTAGCATATCCAAAGTATAATTCACACATATGTATATTAATTTCATCAATAGCTTTTAAAAAAGCATTTGATAAAACTCTTTATAAGATCTGGACATTTCTCACTTGATTTATTCTTTGGGCCTGTTTACTTTTAGTTCTTTTTTTTCTTTTGAAGGTTTTATTTTTCTGTTGTACATGTGATTAATTTTTTTCCTATTTTATTTTCTAATTATATAGGAAAGTTATTCCTCTTATATGTGAATTCTCTTATGAATTGTGATGTTTCATAAGCTCTGACTTTTCTTTTTTGGTTTGAACTTAGGGCTTTATACTTGTTCAGCTTGCTTGTTGGCTGGCACTCTACTACTTGAGCCATGCCTCCACTCCCGCTTTTTTCTTGTTTGAGATAAAGTCTCCCCAGAGTTTTCTTCCCAGGCTGTTTTCAAACTATGATTATTCAGAGCTCATCTTCCAGAGTATTTAGGGGGGAGGGGTGGAGGAGGTGGAGAAGGGAAGGGATAGTAGGAGAAAAACAAAGGAAGGGGTAACAATGCATTGTTTGTAATCATTGTTACCTTATCCCTCTTTATCTCCCACTGACCACTCCTTAACCCCGCCAAAGTTGTAATATTCATATCCCACATAGTGTCAACTGAGTATCATTCTTGCTGTGGTTCATCTGTTGTTCTGCTGTTTCTGTGATTCCCTTTCTTTTCCACATATCTACAATTTACGGAAACAAGAGGTTCTCATTAGACCCTGTATAGAGTTTGTTCTTCTTTCTCTATTTTTTTCTTTCTTCATTTCTCTTAGTTTTTGGTACCTTGTATTTTACATAATAGATAATGCAATAGATGTCTAGTTTTTATCACAGTGAAGTCACCCTTTTACTTCTGATTATAGCTTTTATTATTACTATAAATGGGAGCTGAGTTTTATCAACTATTTCCTAACCATCTGTTGAGATGAGCATATACTTTTTGTATGTTTGCTAATGTCACAAGTGATAAGACTCACGCATATGGCACATATGTTCAATCATCTCTGTCTTTGTGAGTACTACTACTCATCATACAGCTAGTTTATGAAACAAGTTCATGAGTGTAGATTTTGAAAAACTATGGTTGAACATAGACCTTAGTCACTTAATCTTCATTTATCTTAATCTTCATTTTTTTGTCAGTTGTGGGGCTTGAACTCTGGGCCTGGGCACTGTCCCTCAGCTCTTCAGCTCAAGGCTAATATTCTACCACTTGAGCCACAGTGCCACTTCTGGTTTTCTGGTGGTTTATTGGAGATAAGAGTCTCACAGGCTTTCTTGCCCAAGGTTGACTTTGACCATGATCCTCAGATCTCAGCTTCCTGAATAGCTAGGATTACAACTGTGAGCCACCAGTGCCCAGCTTTGATCTTAATCTTTAAAGATGACTACATCTCACCTTTCCCCCCCAAAGTAGCTGTGAAATTAAAAAATAAAATAAAATACATAAAATAATAGTAAGATAATGTTATCTACATGCTTTCCATTTTTTACTCACAGTATACAAAAGATCTGAGTGATTAGGTTTACAGGTGCCAGATATAAGCATGAGATACCTAATAATGCATATTTACAAGGATGGATTGAATGCACTGAGTTCAACACTCTGTGTAGATGCCCTTTATTCCAGTGGCATTCATTCTATTCAGATGAAGAACCCAAGACATCCAAGATGGCAACTTAATTTTCTTACTCCCATATTAGAAAAGCCATCATAGACTTGTTTTTAACCATACAATGATCTAAACCAATCATTGCTGGGGATTAGCTCAGGCAATTTTATCAACAATAATGTCTATTTTGATGGGTAGGAAATAAGAAATGGCCCACTGGTTGATACTTTTAAAACTATCCACTAGATGGCATTGTGAGGTTATCAGAATTGTTTCCCCCAGGTATTCACCTGGTAGATACTAATTAACTAAAGGAAGATGTTAGTAAAGGGAAGTTAGTGATAACAACATTAGTTAGTGATAATAACATTCACTATCTGAGAAAACTGTCCACATATGTTTGAATATAGACTAAAGGTCGCAATAGCAAATGGCAGTGGTATCCTTTATCACCATTTGAAACCACTCAGCAGTAATCAGAAAAATAATCACACTGTCAATAGTCTCAGAACTACAAAATTTCAGTAAGATATTTTACCAAAATAACTGAACGCCTTCTTGTCCTCAGCTGAATGACATAACCTCTCTATGCGATACGTGGATTCCAGAAGAGCTTAGAACCACATATCAGTGACAGAATTAAGCACAACTTTGAAAGAAAACAGGGCAGGATGACCATGTTGAAATAGTTTTAGATTTAACCAACAGAGAGTTTCCTATTCTGTCATCTTTCTGGGACTGCTAGTGGCAACAGAACAGTCAAGATGAAATTTAGATAGTAATAACGAATACTACGATGATGATTCCTTGTGATAGAAATTAGCTGAGATTAGAGCCGGGACTGCTTTAATGGGGTCATTGAGAGTTGCATTTGCTCACCCTAACAAACATGGCTTTCTTTCTTGTTCCACTGTCTTTCTAATACTATTCTGCTGTATTGCTTTACATGCCTCCACCTTCTCCCTGAACTTTCACTCATATGCTACCCCAAACAGAAAGTGGATCTTAGGATGGTCACAAGGCACTAGACTTCAATAGAAAATATACGTTTAATTTTGGCCTTTTCCTATGCACACTGATGCTGAAACAATGGTGCCCACCTGCAGCTTCCGGTCCCCTGGGCCATCATGAAGATGAGCAATTGATACCATGGAGAATACTACATTGCTAAGCTCAGATGCTTGTTGTATGGTCTGTATTAAGTGTATTTCTTTTTTACGGTAGTCTCAAAGTAGAGTGGTTTAATCAGGGTGTAACTCCATGTAGGTCAAAAAACAGCTTCATATTCAACAATAAGAACTTGCATTTTTGATTTCTTGAGAAAGACAGGACTGCCAAGCTAGAAATTCACACTGTTTACAATAAACTCGTTTGTCCTGCTCATTCTTTATCTGCTGCTTGAGAGCATCGCTGCCTACTAGCTTTCAAAGGAAGCTCTTTATAACCTTGAAGTAGCAGCACTTTCATCAGTAATGATTTTATGAGCTTTATAAGTGAATATGTCTAATAAGAAACTACTTTTCAATGGCCAGGAAGTCTTGGCAAAGGAGGAGAAAACAATATCCCAAAGACATAACATAAAATAATCTTATTATATAAAGTCAAAACTTCATCGATGTCAGGAAATCTAAGGGAATTAGCACAGCTTTCCTATGCTAAAAAAAATAATAATAATTAGCTTCAAACTTTACTTCACACTTTGGAGAATTTGATCTGTTAATGAGTAATAGGCAACGTTGAAAGACAGGCCACTCTTTCGAAATCAAAGTTCATGTAGAACATTCACAGGCAGGGTGTCTAGTGTTCAAGTGTTGAGTCATGCTGACTGAAGGGCTGGGGTGCAGAGACCTAAGAGAAACAAGTTCATACCGCACGCACACATCATGTGAATAGCAGTCCCCCATTGTGGAACTGGAGAGCTCTCTAGGTCCCCAGTCAGAAATTCTTAACCAATGGGAATGAGAGAAACTGAAACTGCCCCTTTTAATTCAAGGGGACAAAAATGTTTGGAATGTTGTTTGCATAATTGTGACCTCAATTCAATGCAACATGCCTGGGCAGGTAAGAGAGACTGGACCTACTATTCAGTAGGTAGAATTCTTAAGGGAAAACGTTTAACCTTTCACATACAGAAGTACTTGTCATGGGGTAATAGCCTCATTTGCATAAAGTGAGATTAAAATGTCATGTGATTCATTTGAGATGAAAAAGTCAACCAGCCTAACAGAATGTGTATGATCAAGTAGTGTTGCTTCTTGTCAAAAGCTCTAAATTTTTATTTTGTTGTAAAGGTCATGTACAGAGGGGTTACAGTTACATAAATAATGAGTACATTTCTTGACAAACATTGTTATCCCCTCCCTCTTTTTTTCTTCCCATTTTCCTCCCCCCCCCATTCACTCCCCACTCCCAGGCTGTCGAGTTCATTTCCAACTTGGCATTGTGTAAGTATCACTGTTGCATTGGTTCACCCTTTGTCCATTGTTTGACCATTTTGTTCTAAGTCTTATCCTGAATAGATTTGAGTTTTGGGAAGTAACTAAACTGGAGATAGCTTGGAGGGAGACACAGAAAAATCCCATTAAAAAGCCAACCAATGGGAGAAGTTAATGCTATGGGGTTCAGTTTTGTTGCTTTCTTTAAAAAAGAAAAAAAAATTCTTCTGCCAGGTTATAGTGGCTCACATCTGTAATCTGAGCTACTCAGGAGGCTGAGATCTGAGGATCACCGGTGGTTCAAAGTCAGTCAGTCCAAAAACTGCCCTCTCACCCCCCCCCAAAAAAAATGGGATTTCAAATCACCACCATTATCAGAATACCAAAGATCATTTGAATTTATATTATTCTGGAATTTCATGCAATTTTCTAAAAGCAAAGTTAAATTCTCCAGGAAAATATTTTGGAATTATTTTTATTAATGTGAATTTTTAAAAATAATTTTCCTTTATATTAGGAATTTGTCAGTTCTTTTTTTTAAAAAAATTATAGTTATTATATGTACAGAGTAGTACCTATATATAATGGAATAATATGCAGCTATTAGAAAGGACAAAATAATGGTATTTGCAGGGAAATGGATGGAACTAGAACAAATCATTTTGAGCGAGGTAAGCAAGATCAGAGAGACAAATGGCACCAGGTCTCCCTAATATATGGATGTTAAATCCATTTATTAGGAGATATGACAAAGTAAATAGGACTCAAGAAACAAGGGACAGGGCTGGGAAGGTGGCTCAGTGGTAGAGCGCTTGCCTTGCATGGCTGAGGCCCTGGGTTCGATTCCTCAGCACCACATAAGCAAAAAGAAAAAAGCCGGAAGTGGCGCTGTGGCTCAAGTGGTAGAGCGCTAGCCTTGA
>NW_012267220.1:27831484-27836789 GCF_000151885.1 Dipodomys ordii | reverse complement strand
AGAGGGGGGAAGGAGAAGGATTGGGATGGGGGGGAAGGGGGAGGCTGGGAAGGGATGGGAAGGGTAAACAAAGGAGGAGGCTGCTATGCTTGGTAAGAAATGTACGCATTATCCTGCCCATGCAATTGTAACCCCTCTGTACAGTATGGCCACAAATAAAATAAAATTAAATTAAAAAAAATTACAGATGTGTTCCACCACTGCCCAGCTACAACAGAGTATCATAACCATATTATCATTTAGCAGGAAGATTAGAGATTTACAGGTATAAAATTCTATACTTTTCTGCCCATAAAAGTGACAACTCTGGAAATCACTTTTCTTTGTTCTATTTTACTTACCATAGTTCTTTATGCCAAGGGGATGGTGCAAAATTTTCTTGAGTTCACACAAGAGTTGAGGCTTCTTCTTAGTCAAGATAATCCAATGTAGTTTTATTCTTAAGTGTCCTATAAGAAGGAAGGTAATATGATAATTTTCCATAGATAACAAAGATCAATCAGGATTCTGATTGTGCTAGCAGGGAAGGTGATTCATGCTTGTAATCCTAGCTACTCATGAGGTAGAGATTGGGAAGACCACAGTTCAAGGCCAGCTCAGGCAAAACGTTTGCGAGGCACTCTCTACTCTCCAACTCATCCCAGCTAATAGGATCATGATCTGGGCTGGCCCTGGCATAAATATGAGACTCTCTCAAAAAGAACCAGAGCAAAAAGGGCTGGTAGAATGGCTCAAGTGATAAGAGTATCTACCTAGGAAGCACAAGGCCCTGAGTTCAAACCCTATTTCTATAAGAATGATTCTATTATTTTTTTGTTGTTGTTGGTCTTGGGGCTTGAACTCTGGGCATGCGCACTGGCTCTGCGCTCTTCAACGCAAAGCTAGCCACAGAGCCACTTCCGGTTTTCTGGTGGTTTATTGGAGACAAAAGTCTCTCAGACTTGCCTGCCTGGGCTGTCTTTGAACCATGATCCTCAGGTCTCAGCTTTCTAGGATTACAGGCATGAGCCACTGGCACCTGGCTTATAAGATTTTTGAAGGGTTGTATATACTTGTTTTGACCTTCCCCATTGGTCTGGGAGACAGTTTCAGTGGGGTTACTTCATTAGCACCAAGATCTGCAACACAGCTTTCCACCCACAACCACGTACGTTTGTTCAACATGTAAACAGGGGTGTGAAGCTGGATGAAATTTGTTTGCAGTGCTCTTAAAGCATACATATTCAAATTAATTTTTTTTTCTGCTTATGTGGTGCTGAAGAATCAAACCTAGGGCCTCGTGCATACAAGGCAAGCACTCTACCACTGAGTCACCTTCCCAGCCTCAAAACTTAAATAGAATTCCAAGTGGTAAACAGAATATGTTTAAAATGTTACATATGGAGAAAAGAGAACAGAAAACTAATATTGAATGCATAGCATTAATATGCCAAACACAGTATTGAATGTTTGACATATTGGATTTATTTAATCTTGAAAACAACTTTAAAAAATTAGGATATTGATTCAAGGTCATATAATCTAAGGAACATAAGAGACACAAAGAAAATTACTGCCAAAGACTATGTCTGAAGAAGATATATAGAGGTTTTGTAAAAATAATTTTTAATTTTTCTTCAAATATGTTCTTGAAGAGTTTTTCTTAAGCTATATCTTTGCCTGTTTCTTAAAACAGAATTTCTGCAAAGGATTGAATTTCAGACAGATTTTACACCCAAACCAGAACTCGTGATCATTAGTGAGATATTCAATCAGGGATAATTTCTGGAATATGACTTGCTCATTTTCTCCTGTCCCCTGGCAAGTATAGGCACATTCTTTGGAATTCACTGCATTGTTCATTCCAAACATAGCAGATTAATCATTAATTATTCTCAGGAAGAGTGGTCAAAGTTCTTTTCCTTCTTTGAGTGATATGATAGAACAGAGAAAAACAAAACCCCGGGTCCTTAGTAGCTAAGCAGTATCTGATCCAATATCTGAGTGCTGCAATCCTCTTATTCTATACTGCATCAGCTTCACCTCCTGAGAGTGGAAGATTACTTGTTAAAAAGTTTTTTTGTTATTATATAGGTGAGGTTACAGTTATATAAATCAAGCAATGAGTACATTTGTTTATGGACAATGTCACCTCTTCCCTCACTCTCTCCCAATTTTCCCCTCCCATCTTTACCCACAAGTTGTATAGTTCAACATGGTGTCCAGTAAGTACCATTGCTGCATTTGTTCACCTTTTGTCCCTCCATTTTTCTGCCTCCCCTTACACTGCAAAGACATAAACCAAAAGAACAAAAAGGAAAGAAAACAAAAACAGCAAAATAAAATAAAATAAAAAAGCTCTTGTTTTCATTTCCTGGAGTTTATTTTGATAAATTTTACTTTGAATGATCAAATGCACACAGGCATGTCAAGTATGTGTTCATCCATGGAGGGAGGCATAGATTTTGAACATTCCTATTGACAAGGAAACAAATTATAGCCAAAAACAAACAAGCAAACAATCTCTGATTTTTGAGTTGGGTGTTATTTCCTTAAAAATGTTCTGAGTTTGTAGTGGCCATTTGAGGAAAAAATGGTTAGACTTTGGTGGAAGAATATTAATCACCTCTAGTTACCTTGATGAAAAAAAGGTGAATGAAAGAATTTAAAGGTGAAAAATTTACTCAAGTATAAAAGCACTTTCCAAAGATTCTCTTTCTGGATAGGTGGATTTTCATCTTGCTATAGTAACATAGATGTAGTGTTTAATTTGTTGCTTTTTGGATGAAAAGTCACTTAATTCAGCAATCATCTGTTCAATGATTACATATTCATTAATCTTTGGCTGAATACCATTTAAATGTCAGACATTAATACTGAAATGAACAGAACTGAGAATGGATAAAAAGTGATGAAAGTGTCACTTTGAAAGAGCCACGTACAAAAATCCAAGACAAAGTTAGGAACAAATGCTGATCCATTCACTCTTTAGAGTATGCTGGGAATTTCAGGTCATCAGTACACAGGCTCAGCCATTTGGTGTAAACTATCAGTGAGGGCCAAGGCCCTTGAAGAATTTTGCTTCCTTTTTTATTTTTAAAGTATCTATCCTTTGGGCATATTCAATGATGTGCAAAGAACCTGTGAGAAATATGTTTTTGAGCAGAATTAATAATTACAGGGAGTATCAAAAAAGAAGTGTGATGTTGGTCCTTTAAAATAGTATATATAAAAAAATCTTGAACCAGGAACATGGATTTTTAACTTTGCTAGCCCAATGAGATGGCTTCAGGTTACTTTACTGGAAAAAAAAGTAGCTCATTCTCAGGATTCTAATACTAACTTTTACTTAGAAAACTGTATTTTAAAATTCAGCCTGTGTCAAATGAAAACTTCCACCCATGATTTGCAAGCTGGGGGAACTATTCTTGGTCATTTCCAGTACTTCTGTCCTGACCCTTTTTGTTTATGATAGATTGTTTTAACTTGGAAAGGGACATGGCATGATCAATTCCTACTCTAAAATCCTCAGCTTTGTCTAAAATTACAGACCAAGCAGCTAGAAGTCAGGCCTACCAAGCGAACTAAGACAGTTGTAATGACCAATTCTCTTCAGAGAGAATTTTCTCTGGTCTGTGATAGAGGTTCTTGAGAGTGTGTAAAAATGAAGCTCCTAGCCTGGTTCATGAAGGGGTCATGTTGGCTTACAAAACTAACGGGAGAAGTTTCTTGGTGCCTGTGAAGTCAGGAAGGAGGCTGACTTGGTGCTGAACTTCTAGATTAAAACTGACCACCAGGTTGCTCCAACATTCAGACAGCTGATGGGCCAATTTGCAGTTTTTCTTCCACTCAGGTTATTCTCTTGAAGACATACAGAGATTCAAAATGGATAGGTCTCATCTCTGAATTTCTTTTTGAGTGAACTTACAGGAAAAAAAGCAGCTAAGTGGGCTTCCTTGACATTCTTTCAGAATTCTTGAAATCAGTTCAACAGATCCAGAAGAAGCCTCTACTTTTCCACCCATCTAAGATATCATCACTCATTTCTTCAAGGCATACAAATCCTTTCTCTTGTTCTTAAAACATCTGAAGCAAATCTACAACATTCATGAAAGGAATCCTATGATACTGGACTGGATATCACAATGAAGAGTTGGGCTTATCGTGTAAGATGAGTATATATACTCTCAACAGAGGAAAGCAGGACACTTCAGACCTTCTTTTTGTCTACACAGTGCAAATCCTTCAGCATGTTTCCTGGTGGAGTTTCATGCATAGACATGGGACATGTGAGGCCAAAATTTTTAAGCTTATAGAGCTGCACAGGAGGCTGCTGATTTTTATTGCTTCTAGAAATGTGGCCAATACCATGTGTCGATACTCTAGTTTTATTTTCTGATCACAAGGCAACACGCAAGGATTAAATGTGCTATGAACACTTTCAATACACTTTCAGGGTTCCAATGCTTCCGCTCAGCTGGTCTGGGGGTAGAAACAGGTTAACAAGTCCTCTCGGTTCCACTGAGTCAGCAAATATTGTTGACATTTAAGTGCAGCAGCACTCAGACTCTAACACCAGTCCATTTGGGTAGAAAAACTGTTTGGAAGACTTCTCTAGATGTTGGAAGTACCTCTGGGATTAGGAGAAATTCCTGTGATTGATGTTCAGATCACAGTATATTATAGGAGCAAGCAAACTAGTACAAGCTTTAAGGGACTCCTTACCAGATAAAATGCTCATTAGGTTTAAGGAAACAAAATTGCTTAGCATCTCCTTCCTGTAGCAGGCAGCCTGCACATGCAGAAGATACCCATGGAGCCAAGTGGACCATTGTTGATTCAGATGATGTAGGTATGAGCCCCTTCTTAGTCATTTCACTCAGAGTTGAGTTATCGTCACATCATCACAGACGAACAGATACATCATTCTTAGTTTTTGCCCTTCTGACCATTTGGTTTTCATACATGCATGAGAGGAAGGAAAGGAAAAATAGATAGGAAATGTGTCTCATTTTATGAAGCAAAGGAAGGAATTTGAATTTCTTTCTAAATGAAAAGAAAAGTTAAATCCTAGAGATTATTTTGTAGGATCAGAATGTTAGGCCATTCTTCTTTAGTTTATTTCTTTATAATTAATTTTTTTCAGGCCCCAGTCCTGGGTGCTATCCTTCAGCCTTTTTGCTTTACAATTTGGGCCATATCTCTACTTCTGGCTCTTTTTTTTGGAGGGGGGTCTGGTCGTGGGGCCTGAACTCTGGGCCTGGGCGCTGTCCCTCAGCTCTTCAGCTCAAGGCTAGAGCTCTACCACTTGAGCCACAGCGCCACT
>NW_012267220.1:27829863-27831434 GCF_000151885.1 Dipodomys ordii | reverse complement strand
AAGCCGGAAGTGGCGCTGTGGCTCAAGTGGTAGAGCGCTAGCCTTGAGCTGAAGAGCTGAGGGACAGCGCCCAGGCCCAGAGTTCAGGCCCCACGACCGACCCCCCCCAAAAAAAGAAAAGAAACAAAGGACATCTACTTAATTTGTCATATAATTTCTAAATGACTCCATGTTCTTGACCTCATATATGGTATATATATATGTATACATCTGCGGGAAGCTAAGAGGAGGGCACAGAATCAGAGGGAAATGGGGGAAAAGTACAAAAGAGCAGCCCATCAGCTACAGTGGACATTGATGAAAATGAACGAAGCAACTCAAGGGCAGCGATAGGAGGGAGGGAAAGAGGGAACAGCGAATACTAAGTAAAAGGAAAGAAATGTAAATATCACCTGATGTGGAAGAAATAATTGTATTGTCAAAGCTCATAGAATTCACAAACTTTATAGACCATGATAATGACTATTTGCCTTGTGAAGGTTAAAATGTGTTTGTGAGTTTAAGTATCACTATTCCACAATACTGTGAAATCTGTGAAATTTATACAATCACTTAATCTCAATAAAAAATTATTTGGAAAAAATAGGTGATGTACAGGGGGATTACAGTTACATATGTTAGATAGAGAATACATTTCCTTTTGGACAGTGCCACCATTTCCCTCGTTCTCTCCCAGTTTTTCCCATAATTTGTCAGTTCTTGATCAAAATATTAACAAAGGACAACTGAAGAGAAATAATGGAAACTAGCCTTCCTTATAAATTATATCAACATCATTATGTAGTTTGAGGTAGGTATCGCTCAAATGGTTTATGTTAAGCTATTATAGAATGATGTATGTATTCATGGCATCACATAGGCATGTGTGCATGTATGTATCATCTAGATAAAAGAATAGTTAGATAATTTGAACGTATTTCTTTGGGTTTGAGTGAGTTTTTCAAGACAATTCTGACTTTTTAAAATATAAATATATATTTTTGTTGTAAAGATACCGCACAGAGGGGTTACAGTTACATGAGTAAGGTAATAAGTGCATTTCCTATGGAGCATTGTTACCCCCTCTTTTGTTTTTCCCTTACCATCACTTCCCCATCTACCTCCCCAATTCCTCCCTCCCTCCCTCTCCTGAAGTTGTAAAGTTTGTTTTCAACATAGCGTCTTATACATCCCATTGTTACAATGGGTCAACCTGTATCCTTGTTTCAGCATTTTATTTCCCTTTCTCTCCCCAAATGAGAAAAATGTATATACAAGATGCAGGGCACCAGAATCAAATACAGTGGAAAAAAACAAAAAACAAAAAACAAAACAAAACAAAATTCCCTTGCCATAAGAAACTTAAATGACAGAAATGTGATTATTTTCTTCCCCAAAAGAAATGGAACCATTTATATTGTAAGCCTCCCTCTCTTTAGCAAACCAACAGTATTAGTGTACCCCTCCCCCCATTTCATCTTTTTTTTTCAATGAATATTATTATTTTTTTTATTTTATTTGTGAACATACTGTACAGAGGGGTTACAATTACATGGGCAGGATAATGCGTACATTTCTTACCAAGCATTGCA
>NW_012267220.1:27794695-27816648 GCF_000151885.1 Dipodomys ordii | reverse complement strand
TTTTTTTTTTTTTGCTTATGTGGTGCTGAGGAATTGAACCCAGGGCCTCTGGCATACAAGGCAAGCACTCTACCACGAAGCCACCTTCCCAGGCCCTATACTCTGGCTCTTTTAAGAATATTTTTTATTATAAAAATACTATTCAGAGAGGTTACAGTTATATGAGTAAGGTAATGAGTACATTTCCTATGGAGCATTGTTACTGTCTCCTTTTCCCCCCTACTATCTCTTTCCTCATTATTATTATTATTATTGGTGATGATTAATTGGAGATTAGAGGCTGGCTTTGAACTGCAAAACTCAGGTCTCAACCTTCAGACCAAGGAGGATTACTGGTGGGAACCACTGGCATCTGGATTATTTATTTATTTATTATTACTTTTTTTTTTCTTGGTAGTGGGGCCTAAACTCTGGGCCTGGGCGCTGTCCCTCAGCTCTTCAGTTCAAGACTAGCACTCTACCACTTGAGCCACAGCGCCACTTCGGCTTTTTCTGCTTATGTGGTGCTGAGGAATCAAACTGAGGCCAGCATGCATGCAAGGCAAGCACTGTACCACTGAGCCTCCTACCCAGCCTCCTTTAGTTTATTTTAAAATGAACCTTTTGGGGTAAAGTTTGTGGACAGTTACTGCTTCTATTTAGAATGTACAACTTGGCTATAAGCAAGATAGATTCTTTAACATTTCTTTTGGTCCTTTTTCTGTCTACTACAACTCCCTTTGATTTTGGGCTCAAGCACTGAACTACTTATTTATTTTTTGCCACAGCTTTTTCTGTTGTGTTAGATTTTGTAGAACTGGGATCCTTACCTTCATCCTGGCTTCTCATACTCAACATCATCATTTTCCATTAGCTCACTTTGTATATGTTATTAGTTTGTTTTTAATTGTTGAATAATACTCCATTGCAAGGATACAGTGTATTTGTTCATTCGTCACCTGTTGAATGGTTTCCATCTGAAGGGTTTCCAACTTTTGCTAATTGCGCGTAAAGCTGATATAGTTTGTTTCCAATTTTTAGTTATTGCGCATAAAACTACTATAAATATTTGTGTACAAGTCTTTGTGTGGACATATGGTTTCATTTCTTTGGTGTAAATACTTAGAGTGGAATGTCTTGGTCATATGTTTAACTTTTAAAGAAATTACCAAACAGCTTTTTTTCAAAGTGATCATTCCATATTATATCCTCACCAGCAGTGTATGTGAGTTCAAATTGCTTGACATCTCATTAGCATTTGTATTTTGTATCTTTTTAATTACAGTCACTAATGAATGTACATGGTCATGCCAGTGCAGTTGTTTTTTCAAATTTTCAATTTCCCTGCTGGATAGTATAGTTTATATATTTTCATGCCACTTATACACCTTCATTACTGAAGTGTCTGTTCAAACTGTTTGGCCATTTCTCATGGGATTGAATGCTTGCTCAATGAAATGTAAGGATTCTTTATAGTCTGGGAACAAGTTCTTTGTTGAACCTATACTTTCAAGTATTTTCTCCATGCCTCATGTATTTTCATATGCTTAATTACAATTCAAAGAGCACAATTGTTAAATTTTGGCCCTACTTATGCATGATTTCTTTTATAATTTTGAGTTGTGTGTCCTACTTTGAGAAGTGAATGCGAAACCCAAGGCCAATAGGATTTCTTCTAGAAACTGTCATGAATTAACTCTGATAGTTTTGAGTCTAATTTTATATAGACTGAAACGAGGATTTATATTCCTTTTCTAAATATGGATAGCCAGTTGTCATGCTGTGGTTTGAATATGGTTTGTCTCTTCTGAAGCTCATGTTGGCATTTAGTCCCTATTGTAAGGTCATAATGCAACTGTGATAGTTAGAGGTAAGGTCCCTGTTAGGTGTGATTGTGATTAGATAACATCATCAAAGTGAGGTGCCCATGAATCCTGGTGGCTTTATAAGAAGAGCAGGAGAGAGCAGAGGAGGTCACGTGTGTGTTCTGGGTTGGTCACTCTCCCTGTGATGACCAGAGGCATCTCAGAATTTGGCCAGCCAGAATACAATCGTGAAAATGAGGTCCTGTGGCTTTTAAGACATTCCCAATCTGTCATATTGGGGTATTCACAATAGCAAGTGTACTAACACCTTCAGGACCATTGTGTCGGCTTGCTATACTTGTTAAATAAATATCAGTTGGCCATGCAGGCATTGATCTGTTTCTGGATGTGATTTGGATTCATTGTTTCTTATGTCAGTCCATGTCAAAACCACATTACCTTGATTACTGTGGACAGTATGGAGGGTAATGTTTTCAACATTATTTTGGCTATACTAGATTCATCAAATTTCCAAATACATTTTAGAATCACCTTGTCGATTTCAGTGAAAATGCCTGCTGAAAGGTTGATGGGGGGTTGCTCTGGATCCACAGATCAGTTTGGGTAGAACTGACATTTTAACAATTGAATCTTCCAATGAACCTGTGAACTTCCAATGAACTATGAATTGGGTCTTCCAAAAACCTAGGAACATACTTTATTTTACCAGTCACTTGATTTTACTTAAGTTCTTTCAGCAATATTCTGTAGTTTTCAATGAGGAATTCTTATCTGTTCACATGTCCTGATATATCTCTAAAGGTTTTATTTTTAGGTGTTATTACAAGAAGAATTTTTTTAAATTTAATTTTCAAAACGTTTACTATTACTCTATAATATATAGGTATGTTTTGGTTATTTGTTGTGGTTTTTTTTGGGGGGGGTCCGGTTGTGGGACCTGAACTCTGGGCCTGGGCGCTGTCCCTCAGCTCTTCAGCTCAAGGCTAGCGCTCTACCACTTGAACCATAGCGCCACTTCCAGCTTTTTTCTTTTTGCTTATGTAGTGCTGAGGAATCGAACCCACGGCCTCATGCATGCAAGGCAAGTGCTCTACCACTGAGCCACCTTCCCAGCCCTGTTTTGGTTATTTGTATTCTGAAATTTTGTTAAATTTCATATTAATTCTAGTAGTTACATAGATCTTGGATTTTCTTTTTTCAAAATTATTTTTATTTTTTTATTGTGAAAATACCATACAGAAGGGTTACAATTACATGAGCAAGGTAATAAGTACATTTCTTATCAAACATTATCAAACATTGTTGCCTCCTCCTTTGTTTTTCCCCTACCATCTCTGCCCTTCCATTTCCATGACTACACTGTCGCCTCCCCCTCCCCCCTCCCCCCTCCCCCCCTCCGCCAAAGTTGCAAAGTTTATTTTTCAACATAACGTCTTGTACATCTCATTGTTGCCATGGGTCCACCTGTATCCCTATTTAAACAATTTTTTCCCTTCCCCTCCCCAAATTATACCAACATCAAATATAGTGAAAACAGGGGTTATACTGTGGGGGAGGGACATACAAAGCAACAAAACAATCACCATATAAATATGTTAGAAACAATAGCAAGAAAGAGAAAACCACTTGTGTCCTTATCTTGGGGTTAATTTCGCCTAACATCATCTTATCAGACCTTTTCCGCTTGTCTCAGACATATACTAGTTATTGCAAATAAGGGAAACCATGGGACCTATGTTCCTTTTTCTTTGGGCCTGGCTTACTTCACTTAGTATTTTTTCCAAATCTTTCCATTCCCTAACAAATGGGGCAATGTCATTCTTTCTGATGGAGGCATAGAATTCCTTGTGTATATATACCACATTTTCTCGATCCATTCATCTACTGAGGGGCATCTGGGTTGGTTATGGTAAATAATGATGCAATAAACGTAGTTGTGCTGGTAGCTTTTGTATGGTCTTGTTTGTGATCATTTGGGTAGATGCCCAAAAGTGGGATTGCTGGGTCATAGGGGAGCTCTATGTGGAGTCTTTTGAGGAACCTCCATACTGCTTTCCAAAGTGGTTGAACAAGTTTACACTCCTACAACAATGTAGTAGGCTTCCCTTCTGTCCACATTTCCTCCAGCTGTTGTTATTAGAGTTCTTGATTATAGCCATTCTAACTGGGGTGAGGTGGTATCTCAGGGTTGTTTTGATTTGCATGTCTTTTATGTCTACAGAGTTTGAGATCTTGAAATTTTCTATGTAAATAATTATGATGTCTATAAATACAGTTTACTTCTTTGCTTCCTTTATATGTTTTTGATGTGATTTTTTTCTTCTACCTTTTATTGGTTTGTGATTTTTGTCATTTTTTGCTCTCAAAGGGAGAGTTGACATTAGGTTAGAATTCTCTTCTAGAGAAGCAAGGAGTGGAGAAAGGACCATTTTTAGATACTCTAGGAAAGGTAGCCTGTGACTGGCAAAGAGAGGTGGGTATTGGCCGTTTGCTTTTAAATTTCCTTATACATTTATTAAAGACTTCCAACTGTTGGCCATTGAAAGTTGGGAAGCAGTGCAAAAACTAAGAAGTCCCTGTGAAGATGTAGCCATGGAGCTAGCTGGAGGCAAGGATGAATTCCAGCCCTCTGTGGTGTGGTTGCTGGAGGCAAGGATGAATTCCAGCCCTCTATGGTGTGGTTGCTCTTCTGGTCATTCTGAGGATGGTTATTTCGAGCTGTTTAAGAGGGAAGGAGAAAATATGTGAGTGATGTGAAGGAACTATGTTGTTGTGGCTGGAAAATACTATGGACTTCATAGCTATTTACTCTTTGTAAATTAGGTCAATGTATCATAGGCAGATTTTCACAAAATGCAGGGCAGGGAAGCAGCCAATCAGAAAATGAGTTAATTGATATTAACGTCACAGTGGTGTGGCTTCTCTACATCAGTCTGGCTGCATAATACACATGCAGGAATTAATTTATTTACTAAAAATCACAGATTTAGCAGGGTACTGGTGGCTCACACCTATAATCCTAGCTATTCAGGAGGCTGAGATCTGAGGATTGTGGTTCAAAGCCAACCCAGACAGGAAAGTCCAAAAGACTCTTATCTCTAATCATCAGAAAACCAGAAGTGGAGCCGTGGCTCAAAGTGGTAGAGTGCTATCTTTGAGCAAAAAGAGCTCAGGGACAGTATAGAGGCCCTGAGTTCAAATCCCAAGATGAAAAAAATCATGGATCTGAATACAGCTTGTGCTGTCTCTGGCTTCTTTGTAGACTGAAGATTATGATTTCAGCATTAAAAAAAAATTCAGCTTTACCTAGACATATACTAGTTATTGCAAATAAGGGAATCCATGGTTCCAGGTAAAGCTATGTACATATGACCAGATAAGATGAAGTTAAGCGAAATGAATCTCAATATAAGGACACAAGTGGTTTTTCCTTTCTTGCTATTGTTTCTAACATATTTATAAGGTATCATGTAACTTTTTTTTGCTGCTTCGTATGTTCCTCCCCACGGTATAACCCGTTTTCACTGTATTTGATGTCGGTATAATTTGGGGAGGGGAAGGGAAAAAACAAAATGTTTAGGGATACAGGTTGGCCCACTGTAACAATGAGATGTACAAGACACTATGTTGAAAATGAGCTTTACAATTTGCAGGGGGAGTGTAGTTGTGGAGGTGGGAGGGAAGGGATGGTAGAGGAAAAACAGAGGAGGAGGCAACGATGCTTGATAAGAAATGTACTCATTACCTTGCTCATGTAACTGAAATCCCTCTGTACAATATTTTCACAATAAAAAAACTTGTTAAAAACTCAGCTTTAAGAGGATAGTATAGGATTGAGGGAAGTGGCTAGATTTGAGAAATAATGAAACTAAAATTGATAAAATTTAGGGACTTGGTTAAGTTTGGTAGTGTTATAGAATGTGTAGAGTTTATTAATAGGTTTGGGGTTGAGAAAATGCCATTGAATATGTTTTTGAAGCCATGTGAAGGATCGGTCTGTAGAAGATCCTTGAATATCTTCCCAGACAACTTAATACATTACAAACTTATCATACTCATTTCACTAAGCTTTTAGCCCCTGCCCTCAGTAAGGTTCCATGTCTCTTCACAGCATCACCATTTTCTGAGTGACTATGGTTGCCATCCTCATAATCATCATAGTTCCTTCTCAGCATTTTACTTTCACCTAGTAGGGACTTCTCTCTCCCTTCTCATTCTTTCTTTCCCTCTTCTCTCTCCCCTCCCTTCCTCTTATGCCCCTTTCCCCTTCTCTCCCTTTCTCCCTCTCTCCCTTTTCTTTTTCTCCTTTCCTTTCCTACTCCCTTTCTCTTCCCTTCCCCCCTCTCCCTCCCCTCTCTCTTCAATCCCTCCCCTCTCTCTTCTCTTCCTCCCTTCTCTCTTCTTTCTTTCTTTCTTTCTTTCTTTCTTCCTTCCTTCCTTTCTTTCTTTCTTTCTTTCTTCCTTTCTTTCTTTCTTTCTTTCTTTCTTTCTTTCTTTCTTTCTTTCTTTCTTTCTCTCTCTCTCTCTTTTTCTTTTTCTTTCTTGTCCTCCCTCCTTTACTTAGTCCCTCCCTCCTTGCCTCCCTCCTTCCTTTCCTACTGTCTCATTATACAATCTAAGCTGGCCTTGAACTCATGATCCTCTTGTCTCAGCCTTCCAAGTGGTGGGATTGCAGGTATGCATATACCACTGTACCCTTCTTGGCAAGGCCTTTTAAAATAAATTGTGGTCATGTCTTTTGAGTCAGCCCGTCCTTCCATTCTTACTCCTGTAACTCTAAATCCTTATCTAATTCTTAGCAGTTTGCCAGCTTGCCTCTCCCCGCTCCAGTTGCTCCCCTGCAGTCTGTCTGACACCCCACAAAGGCATGACTTTCTCTAAACAGTGTTTTCTTCACCTCTCTCGTCTAAACATGCTTTGTGCACTCTTTTCCAGCCAAATGTGTTACTCCCCACCTGCTTAGCATGCCTTATGCCTTTCTACCGAGCGAACTCACTTGGAAGGCAACTCTCTCCAAAACTTCACCTCTGTTTCCCTCTTGGGTTCAGTTCTCCTCCTAGACTGAATGAGTCTTCTAGGGCTGCCCACAGCAATCCTTCTGGTCCCCAAAGCCCTTGAGCATATCATGCCAATTTGATTCATTTCCTTGTGTCAGCCTTGTCTTTGCACATTAATAGTAGGATCTTCAAGGCTGAGGCTGTGGGCTGCTGTTCTCCCCTGTGGTCCACATGAAGCACTGAGAACCAGATTCTCATCAGCTCCCAGGTGTGGCTGTTTCTTGCAGCCAGTTGTCCTTGTAGTTGGATTTATTCATTGTATCTCACATATCCTTGCTGGTCCAGGGCCCTGTCCAGTCAATAACAATGATCATATTAAGTTTCAAGATCACAAAGCCTTTATGGTTACATTCCCACACTCAGCCATAGTTCTTCTTCACATTCTAGGTCTCTGTGGCCAGACCTAGAATAGCTTCTAAATTGTGCAGACACCATACAAATAAGCTGTCCTTCAGGAACCTCACGGCAGCCTTTGTTCTGTCTTTGTCATAAGCCCAGGTAGCTTCTCTCTGATCTTTTAGCTCTTATCATACTATGGCTAGTATTCCATATTCAGATAGTTTGTTTGTTCTCATCCCTGAATATGGCTCTGAGAATAATTAGTACAAGAGGGCTGATATGTCTATGCTGCCATCTCAGAGGAACTTGAGGATGGTTTATTTGCAGTCCTTCCTTCAACCAGGGCGATGTTCGTGATCAGAACTGGACAAGCCACGGGTCACTTGCTATCACCAAAGAGATGAATTCTAGCCAGCTACCATAGCAGAGACTGCTGTGTTTTGGAGGCCTTGGGGATTCTTGTTTTAATTATTTTGCCTCCATCATGTTCTTGAAAGAAATTTTCAGTCTATTTCCAAGTTCTTTTTTAAAATTAATTTTATTGTCAAGGTGATGTGCAGAGGGGTTACAGTACACAAATAAGGTAATGAGAACATTTTTGTCAAACAGTGTTACCCCCTTCCTCACTGTCTCCCACTTTCCCTCCCCCCCTCTTCCCCTCCAAGTTGTAAAGTTCATTTCCAACATAGTGTCTTGGGAGTATCACTGTTGCATTGGTTCACCCTTTGTCCTTTGTCTCACCATTTTGTGATTCTCCTCCCTTCCAGGTAAATGAATCAGATAAATGAATATACAAGACACAGGGTACCAAAATACAAAATAAGCTGAATATTTTCTCTGCCAATCTTAAAATCATTGCTACTGGTGGGGCTTCAGTGGCTCACATCTGTAAGCCTAGCTACTCAGGAGGCTGAGATATGAGGATTGTGGCTCAAAGCCTGCCCAGGCAGCAAAGTCCATAAGACTCTAATATTGAATCAACCACTAAAAATCTGGAAGTGGATCTATGTCATGCCATCTTTGAGGGAAAAAGCTAAGTAACAGAGTTTAGGCCAAACACCAAGATTGGCACACAGACCACACACACACACACACACACACACACACAGACCACACACACACACACACTCTCTCTCTCTCACACACACACACTTAAGCCAAACACCAAGATTGGCACACAGACCACACACACACACACACACACACACACACACACTCACACTTCATGCTCCTATTCTTTACTTCTTAGTGATTGTTCCCAGTAGGAAAAATATCTATTCATTCTGTTGGAATGTACTGTAATTGTCTCATGGGGCAGGGCTTTTTGGTTTTTTTTTTTTTTACAAATGTAAGATTGCAAGATTCAGTAGGGCTGACACACTCCACTCAAAGCTGACATAAGTCTCCAAAGCAGAAGTTCACACAGGTCCTGTGACATAGACATAAAACAAATGATCCAATGGGAGCAGCACACAAATCATTCAAAAGAGACTGCAAGAACATTCCATTGCATTCCTTCCACAGTCTAAAGCCAAAACAGGCCAGAGTTCCAAACCCTTTACCTAACAGTTCTGAGGGGGAAATGAGCTGTGTGTTAGTATGGAGAAATAGAAGACATTTGTCCACCTGATGGGACCACCTGCTAATCACTGTTCACTTTGTATGTTGCATCCAGCTGTGAATCAAAATGCTTGAGCCAAGTTAAGCTGAAGATGCCTGTCATCATCAGTGTTGTTATTTATCAGTGGCTGAGCCAAAATCTGAGTGGTTGCTGTTTCTTCAAGCATGTTGCTCTACCTGGGTGGTGCCTGATTTGGGGGAGGGGCACAGCTGATTCCAGATGCTGAGGTTAATGGGCAGTTCAGAAAATCACAGTTGTAGCAAGGAGCTGCTTTTGGGAGCAAGGACTTTGGTTTCTTAACCCACAGTATGCTCATGCATGAGAGAGCTTGTGTTAGAAATGTCTAAGGAATGATGCTGTGGCTCAAGTGGTGGAGTGCTTGCCTTGAGCTGAAGAGCTCAGGGACAGCGCCCAGGCCCAGAGTTCAAGCCCAGGACTGACAAAGAAAGAAAGAAAGAAATGTCTAAGGAAAGCCCCTTCCATGCATTTAAAAATAAATATGCTCTTACATATTAACCGTAACTTATTTTGGTGGTGGGGAGGGGCAGTAGCCAGGTTTGAAGCCAGGGATTTGTGTTTGTTTTAGGTAAGGGCTCTACTGCTTGAGCCATGCCATGCCTCCAGTCCCTTTTGCTTTTGGTTATTTCTGAGATAGAGTCTTATTCTGAACCCAGTCAGCCTAGATGGCAATTCTCCTATTTATGCTTCCTCTGCCATAGTTGAGATGACAGGCCTCAGAGCAACTTGAGCAACATAAACCAAGCAAAATCCAGAATAACTCACACATGAGCGATTTCTGGTTGGCTCATGCCTGTAATTCTAGTGTCTCAGGAGGTTGAGATCTAAGGATCCAGGCAGATATATCCAAGAGACTCTTATCAATTAACTAGCAAAAAACGAGAAGTAGAGGGTAGTTCAAGTATAGCATGCCATCCTTGAGTGGAGAAAGCTAAGCATTCCCTCAGGGCAGTAACAAAGTTGTAACTTCTCAGAACATTTAAAGCACTATTTATTGAAACAAACTCCAGGAAATGGAAACTTTTTTGTTTTGTGGTAGTGGTAGTGCTGTTTGTTTTTGCCTTGGGTATTTTTCAAGGGGGGTAAAGAGGGACACAAAAAGAGAGGGAGGAGAGGGAGCAAATGTAATCATACTATTCCGTAGACACTCTTAGGAAAACGAGCCTGTGTCATTTGTGGGAAGTGATAGGAAAGGGAAACTGGGGTGGGGGGAAGCTAAGGAAGGGGTGACATTATCCAAAAAAAGAAATGTACTCGTTGTCTGACTTAGGAACTGGTAATTCCTCTGTATAATATCTTAATAAGAACAACATCAATAATAATAATCAAATTATATATAAAAATAAAGCTAAGCGAGAGTGTGAAGCGCTGAGTTCAAGCCTCGCTATTGGTATACACATATACACACAGAGGAGGAGGAGGAGGAAGAGGAGGAGGAAGAGTATAGGAAGGAGAAAGTGGAATGGAAGTAAGGAGGAGGAGGAGATGATGATGCAGATTTCTTGGTAGGAACAAAAGAGGGGAGAGGCTATCAGGAATCAGCCACACAGTGGTTGCCAACATCGTCCCAAGTAGCCTCCTCTGCAGAGGATACTGGTACCTCTGTGGCTGAGATTACACCATCCCTGCAACTGACGCCCAGTAAGAAAGATGCTGCACCTCCCCTCCCCCTGCCCCCCCCCCCCCCCCCCCGGGAAGTGCTTTGGTGCTGCTCTGACACTGGCCACTACCTCTCTGAAGCTTCTACCACATATCATGGCTGAATATTCCACAGCTGCTTGGCATGTGCCCATATTCCATACCTTGGATCTGCAGTCAGCATTGTGCCTGTACTTCAAACACCAGAGCCATCACTGCCCTAGGCAAGCCCTACCTAGGTTCTGGAGTTTCAGGAGTTCTGTGTGTGCTCCTGTACTGCCCCCCAACTCTGCCCTATAAAGTTCCTGTGCTCTGATTTCAAGGCTACCATAATGTGAGCCAAGCCCACAAGTGCTGTAGCATCTTGTGTGGCTACACCATGCACACCAGTGCCCCAGACCCTGGAGCCACTGCCACTGTGGAATAGACTACAGCTGGATCATGGAGTTCGAGTTTCTCCAGGCACATCTGCATTCTAGTCACAACGTTGCCTCCATAGTATGTTAGTCATTCTCTGGATACTGGAGATTCTGGCTGTGGCTCTGTATGTGTCACACTACCTAATCCCATATGCTACAAATCTATTGTTATCAACATAATGTGGTAGTAGCATGGAAGCAGACACACAGACCTAAACAGAGAGTCCAGGGATAAACCCACCTATTTATGTTTGATGTCACTGATGGGGAAAGGACCTGGACAGATATCTCTCTAAATAAAACACATAAAGTAATCGATAGGTATGTAAAAAAAAAAGCTTAGTATTATAAATCATTATGGGAACACAAATGTAAAACACATGCCATTTCTTCTCACATGTTAGAATGGCTATTATCCAAAAGACAAAAAAGTCTGAGTGCTGGTGACTCACCCCTCAAATCCTGACCTCTGCATAAGCTAAGATGTGGAGGATTGAGGTTTGAAGCCAGCCTAGGTAGAAAAGTTTGCTAGATGCCATCTCCAAAGTTGCCTGGAAAAAGCAGGGCTGGAGGCATAGTGTTAGTGGTAGAGCACCAGCCAAGCAAACAACCTAAGCAAATTGTAAGAACTAAGTTCAAATCCTGGTGACAAATATAGGTGTCGATGAGGAGGTGGAGAGAAGGGAGCCCATTTCATACTGTTGGCTGGAATGCAAAGTACTACAACCATTATAGAGATCAGCATGGAGGTCCCTCCAGATCTGAAAACCGAACCACCATGAGACACAGTCACCCCACTTGTGACTATGTATCTAAAGGAATGAAATCCAGCCTCAATGAGCCATCTGCCTCTTATGTTCTTTAGTAGTCAAGATATTGAATTGATCTAAGTGCCCCCAAATGTGGCATATACACAACTGAATATGATTTAGCCTTAAAAGGAAAACCTGTCATTTGTGACCACACCAATGAACATGGAGGACATTGTCCTGAATGAAGAAGCCAGACACAGAGGGACAATAATATCCTTGGGTCTCACAGGTACATGGAAATAGAATTCCTAGAGGGAGAGAGGAGAATGGTTCCTATCAGTGGCTGGATACAGATACATTGGCAAGGGGAGAGTTCTTGTTAGCAAAAGTAAGTTCTGGAGATCTGTCATGATGACTGCAGTTAATCATGTGTATTTGAAAACGGTAGATCTTAAATGTCCTCCCTATAGAAAAGATAGGAGTGGATGGACAAATTAATCTAAACATTTTATACTAGATGTTTACCAGAACATATCACTTTGAATACTGAATTCTATATGAATTTTTGCTTGTCAATTATATTGTGCTTTCTTTGTGAGCGTGTGTGTGTGTGTGTGTGTGTGTGTGTGTGTTGTGTGTTGTGTGTCTTTGTTTGGCTGTCTGTCCTGAAGCTAGAACTCAGGGCTTGGGTGCTATCCCTGAGCATATTTGCTCAATGCTAGCACTCTACCACTTGAGCCACAGTTCTAGTTCCAGCTCTCTGTGTGTGTGTGTGTGTGTGTGTGTGTGTGTGTGTGTGTGTGTGTTTCTCTGCCCCAGCTGGTTTGAACTATGATCCTCAGATCTCAGCTTCCTGAGTAGCGAGGATTACAGGTATGAGCCACTGGTGTCTAGCTACTTGCCAATTCTACTTTAGTGAAGGTAAAAGACAACGCAGGATTCGTGTTTCTCTGCAATGTGAGGGATACTTCCTTGGCTGTTGTTAGTGTGTGGTGTTTGCTGATGATCTTTGTCATACCTTGCCTACATCAATCTAATGTCTTTGTCTTTACAAGACACACACTTTTGTGTGTACTTAGTGTGACTTGGCTGTCTTCTGACAAGGAGACCCACCCATTGTGTTGGATGAAGGGCCTGTTCTACTTCAGTATGATTTGATCTTGAATTAAATCTGCAACAACTCATTTGGAAATCAGGTCACATTCTGTAGGACTGGTTAGACTCTTATTGGGGGGGCATAATTTAGTGCCTAACAACTTACTAAAATATAACAGGACAAGAGTTAAAAATGGTAAGCTCTCCCCCTCCCCCATCCTCTCTCTCTTCTCTCCTTCTCCCCTGACACATCTCTTTCTTTTCCTGTTTAATTAGCCATGGACTCTGTGAGGAATGTAAGACTATATTAGAAGAAACGAAGTAGATGTACACAAAAGAATAGTCAAGATGACCCTCAGAGAAATAAAATTCAAAGTGAGAAAGGCAATGTGCTTGGGTGGTAAGGAAGAGATTGCAGATCAATTGTGAAGTTCACAAAACTTATTATTTGTGGGGATGGAAATTGAACCTAGGGCCTGGTGAGTGTTAAGTGAACTCTACCACTGAGCTGTGCCGTGTGCCAAGAGCGGGGAATTTAGAAAAGGAAGGAAGAAAATGTTTACAATCCAGTACTGGTGAGATAGCTAGAGATGATATTCAAAAAGTTGCTGTGCTGCTGAAAGTAGCCACTTGAGAGCCTTGAGTTCCTATCTGTCCTGTGCTTCATGGCTTTGGAGTCCCATCTGTATGTCATTTAGGTGTCATCATGTTCAACATGGCTTTATAAAGGAAGGAAATATGACAAATTTTGTTGCTGACATATAGACAAGATGATATAAATATATCTCTATATTTTATATATCATATTTATATATAAATAAAAATATAGTTATATATCTATATATCTTTGGCATCTCTAGCTAAAATCAGGGATTATTTGGCGATGGAAACACAATAGCAAAAAACAGGATAAAGCAAATATTGATACTATCCTTCAAGGTGGGCGGGGGAGGAAGGAAGTATGAATTTTAATATTATAGATTCTCTATAAAGATGCTCCTTGTAATAGATGATGATGTCTTCTACTTTCTTACCTTGGAAATACTTAGCATTATCTAAGGACCTGTGCATGCTATCCCTGTGTGCATTAACCAAACTTCTCTTTATTTGTGGGGAAAACGTGCTAGTTGTGCTGACAAAAAAAAATCACCAACAGCCACAACAACAGCAAAAACCCAAAACTATTCTACAGCTTGGGAAACTTCTTCTGAAAAAGGCATGATGGTGCATAAACATTTAGCCATTCCAGGTCAGAGCATCTTTGGTGTAACTCTTGGACTCACCAAATATGTTGTAAAAGCAGCATGGGCAGTAATGCACCAGTGGATTTTGCTGGGCCCCAGCATCACTGTGTTTTCACAGATATCCATCACATAGAACTGGTCCACATGCCACAGGGAGAATACTTTATTGTGCATATTACTCGAACATTTGCATTTCTCCCATTACCTTGGTTAGTGTGCAGTACCTTGGAGAAGCATCTCCTTGCCAGTGTGCTAATTCAACACTTTACTTATGTAAAAGAGAAGGTCAGAGGTAAGATCAAGGTCATTCACAAGCATATAGTTCCCTCTAAGCATCGTGACAACAGCATCTGGGTTCTAAGACTGAATGTTATCTCAAGACAACAACATTTCATATCCAAGATTTTTTAAAATGTGTTTTTCCCATGCTGAGTGGAGCTTTCAAGTTTATTGAAACAAACTGGTTTAATAAAGAGGAAATGTTAACTGACTTGTTAAAACTAAAAGCTAAGGTGAGCTCCCTGCTCAGGGCTGGTTCTACAGTGTGGCGATCTGCAATATACTTCCAGGGTTTGCTGATCTGTATTTTGCTGCTAAAACTCCGCACCAATGCTCAGTGAGTCTGACTTCAGTCCTAACATGGCATTTACAGTATAAGGAGATGAATGGGCACACAGCAGCTGAATGCACCACAGCCTGTAGGACTCCCAAGCAGAGCTTGCATAGTGTCTCTTAAAAACCTTTATTGCCATTATACATTCATCACTCGTGTACTATTTATCTAAACCTGCCTTGAACTTGTTTATATTTTGGCTTTTACATCTAGTTTAGATAATAAATTCCATATGTTTACTTCCCTTCTAGACAAGAAACCATTCCTGTTAATTTACAGCCTATTTTTTAAAAAAATTAAAAGTGATGCTGACATACTGAATGATAACTATGATTGATCATCCCAATAAAGCTCAAGAACAGAGCATTCTGAGTGGGTTCTTTGCAGAAAGAGTTGTTGAATAGCAAGATGCCAAAGTGGCATAATTTTATACTGATTTTCTAAGTTTTTAGTCACTAAGCCTCACAAAGAAAACAAAAAAAACCTTGCACAGGCTTTTTGATAAAATTGCTGACAGATGCAATTCAGAGTTCTCCTGTAGAACTTAACCTCACATCATATACACTTTTTGTCTGTGTGTAAGACCTGGGACTGGAACTCAGGGCCTGGATGATGATGTCCCTGAGCTTTTCATACTCAAGGCTAGCATTCTACTACTAGAGCCACAGCTTCACTTCTGGCTTTTCAATAGTTAATTAGAGATAAGAGTCTCACAAACTTTCCTGTCTGTCTGGCTTTGAACTGTGATCCTCAGCTCTCAGCTCCCTGAATAACTAGGGTTACAGGCGTGAGCCACGGGTGCCTAGCTCATCCACTTTTTAAAAAATTAACTAATTGTACAAAATGTTTCAATTTCATAAGTCAGGTTATGAGTACAATGCATTTTGATCAGTGACACTCTTTCCTTTCACTCTCCCCTATTTCCTTCCCGCTCCTCTCTACCTTCATGTTACATAATGCAGTTTTTACAAAAGGTACATTTAATATTTGCCATCATATACTTTTCTCTTGCAATTGGCCTCCCCCCTTAGAATGTAAGCGGCATGAAAGCAAAAACTTTTTTAGGTGATAAAGTAGTCCCTGAAAACTATAACTAAATAAAATACTGAAGCCATGGAGGAGGGCCTAAAACCAAGCCAGGACCTTGTGTGACCCAGTATCATAACCGATGTCCCCTAGGGAGCACTTGGTGTTCAGTGGAATGGATGTGGTTTGATACCCAGCTTTGGAATGAAGCTTACACATATATATGCTTATATAAACAGCCTGATGAATTAAACAGGTCACTTGTAGTTCCCAGCTTTCAGATGAGAAAACAGAGACACAAAAAACATAATAGAATTACTCATAAGAACACTGGTGGGGATGGTAATGTTGTGGAACTCATTTCGTTGTACACTAACTAGTGGTGACACACATGTGCACATACACATGCACCCAATTAAAAGTCTTACAAAAGGATGCCTTTAGGAGCGAGACATTCTGTAATATTTTATTCAATTTTATAATTTTTTAAATGCCAATAACCACAGGTCAATAAATCTGTTGTCTACTGTGCATATTTTTTTTACTGTGCATATTTTTGGCATAGTTTCTTCTCCCATCTAATCTCTTTCTCTCTTCATTTTGAAAAATGGAAGAAAAATAGCCTTTAGCTCTTGAAAAGTTTCCCTGGTCTGTGCATGGGCTCAGTCTGTTTGGAGAGTGGGACAGTTTTGCTCTCTCCTGGAATCATAGGGCATGGGAAAGAAGGACAGAATTGGAGAGGTAGCTGGAGGCTTTCGTGAAAGCAAAGGGGGAGAGAAAATCAGCACTTTGGGTCTAAAGGGCTGGATGTGCTGGGCAGGAAACAGTTAAGAGACCAGTAGATGCACGGAGCTGCCAAGACCACCACAATGTTCCTACACAGATTAGACAGAGAACAGATGTGAAGTAACCAGAGTCCTTCAAAATGAGATAGCGACGACATAAATTAACCTTGTCGAGGGCCTGACAGAGGGACTATGTGCTTTTTGAAGTCTTCAGAGTGAAGCCATTTTTTCTTTTGTTATGGACTCTCCAAGGTTATGTACTTTTTATTTTTTTCCAACAGAAAAGTTTCATTAGAGTCAGTTGTTTACAAGGAAGGGAAGTGTGCTCGGTGGGGGCTTATCAGGGTGACAGCTCAGAAAATAAACAAATGAGCCTGCAAAACCAGCTGAGGTTTCCTTGAATTCTCTTTGGCTGATAAGATTCCTGTCACCCCTCGAAATTACTTTTGCCTCCCCCTCCCCGCCTCCTTGGCAGAAACTGGAAAAAGAAGGAGGTGGAGACATTCCAGTTGGGCGAGATTTTATTCATGGGCTCCTTCGAAGCTGCCCCTTCTAGTGATGAGACGGACAGGTGCAGGAGGGTGAGCTTCCGTGATCACCTAACCATGTGGTAGACACAACCACCCAGAAAGTAGGCTAGCCTTGCCAGTGGATACTCCAGGCTTCCAGGAGCCTGGTGCTACAGCTCCAAAAATCAGAAATTCTCCACTCAAAGGAGGCCCAGCTGGGGTGGGATTAGTGCCAGGGATAACTCTGTCGGGGCTATGTCCAAGATATGGATTCACATAGGCCTGATCGGGTCCTGTGGACCCAAGACCTCCTGGAAAGTCCTGCTCTGAGGTCTCTAATAGCCAAAGAACAGGATAGGAGGGACTGAATACCTGACAGGTTAGGAGAGAAGCTAATAGAATCTGGGCCAAGCCTCTGAATATGGATAGAGTGCCTGGTCCCCTGGGGAATGGGGACAAAAGGATTGAGCCAGCTGGTTAAGGGAGGAGGGCAGTTTCTCTGATGATGAAGACTTTCATGAAACCTGGCTGGATGCACTTGACTCATGAGTTAGGAAATGGTCAAAGCTATTGGAGACCACAGCTCTGATTGAGCACAGTACTTTCCACACTACCTTCCCCCATAATTCTTCTCAGGTAGGTTCTTACTGGCCTTTGATGAAGAGAAATTAGTCCAAGGCACCCCAGGCTAGCCAGAAACTGGTGGAACACATTCAGTAGCAGAAACTGTCCCTTCACTGAGGAGAGCAAATGAGGTGGACAGGTAGAAGAAGAAGGCTTTCATCCTCTCTCGGTTCTCTGGGCCAGCTTACCATATGGGCATTGGAACATACCTGTGTTTGGTTTGTGGACTACCTGGACCACTCGGACAAATCCCCCACCTAAAGCAGCCCCTGTAAATGGCCCTGAATACCACCTAGAGTGGGAGTTAAACAGTATAACAGTAGTATCTCCTTAAGTCATGGAAGAATTTGGTGGAAACATTTAATTGGGCATTAGGGTCATCTCTGGAAAGGTAATCTGCCTTATATCCACAGTGGGAGTTTGGGTTACTGGGGACTCAAGGGCTGTAGATGAGCCTCTTGTTTGTTGAGAGGTTCTGTGAAGAAGCAGTTGGGAAATAAGAAGGGCTCATGGAACAGCCACTGAAACGAGCAAGAAGGTCCCTTAGGAGCTATATTCTTATGCTATTCATGAATGGTGTCAAAGAATGACTTTGTTCTTCTCATTCCTAAATGCCTGTGTTGGCAGAGAGGTTGAAATCTTTCAGCATGTGGGGTGGGAGGAGCATCCCTTCTGTGTCCTGCCGTTGCAGTCTGACTCCTTCACTGGAAGAGAGCAGGTTTCTCAGTGCCCTGTGTTGGAGCCACAGCTATTATTTGTTTGTGTCACTCTTCCCAGCTGGGGAACTCATCAAAGGCACATCATAGTGTTCTGACTCATCCAAGAGATGAACTGGGCACATTTCACACCAGTGTGTGGCCCAAGACCTTATCCATACTCCTCTTTCATCCTGTCATACACTCCCTGCCCTGCCATCAAGTGAGCTATTCATCCATTGAGACTCAACCTAAATGTCATGTACTTTTCTTAGTGTTCTTTATAGTCTTTATGTAATGTCCCCTTCTATAAATACCTAGCAATACAGGTGGATGATGTATTATCACTGTCGATTTATTTCTCAGTCTATCTTTCTTTTCTTCTTCTTCTTCTTTTTCTGCCAGTCCTTGGGCTTAACTCAGGGCTTGGATATTGTCCCTGAGCCTCTTTGTGCTCAAGGCTAGATCTTTACCACTTGAGCCACTGCTCCACTTCTGGCTTTTTCTAAGTATTTTATTGGCAATAAGAGTTTCATGGACTTTGTTGCCCTGGCTGGCGTTAAATTCTGATCCTCAGATCTCAGGCTCTTGGGTAGCTAGGATTACAGCAGCCAGCTCTATCTTTCTTTTCTAGTGGCCATTTGTATCTTTTTTCCAGCATACTGTACTATGCTTGACACATAGTGTGAGACCTTTGGAAACTAATGAATTGACTAGACTTTAGAAAAAGTACTTCTGAGGGACTATACCAATACTTCCAGTGGGTTTTCAGCTTGCAGGGCTTTGTAAGTACTCAGCAGCAGAGAAAAAGTGTGCCCTGAGTGGAATACCAGTGAGTCTCTTTATTCATTTCAGTTTTCCAAAGAGATAACTGCCTACTTGACAAGTCAAATAACCCTTGCTGCCTCTAAACACCTTCTGAACCTGTCATCTACAAGGACAGTCATTAATTTATCATTTGAAAAGCTGACATGCATTTCTGGATCTGCTGAATAATGAGGGTTTTTAAGGAATAAAGGTGTCTACACAATGACGGTAAGTAGAACCAATACAACCTGACTCCAGGTGGTTGTCCTCGGTGCAGCTGGGTAGCTGGGAGGCAGATATGTGGGTTTCCCTTCCTGGCAGCTGAGAGATGAACAGTAGCCCGAGCATTTGGAGTTTCCATCTGAATGTCTGCCTTTGACTACCTCCAAACTCTCTAGGTGGCTGAATGTTTCAAAAGTGCTACTTGTCCAAGGAAAAGTGGTAGGCAAATGAAGAGGAGAAGAGGGGAAGAATGCAGTTAATACATACTTATTTCTTCTTCAGAGAAGTTTCTCTTTAAGTCTTTAGTCCAATTGTTGTTTCTTTGAGGATTTGTTGTTGGGGGATTTAATTTTTTGAGTTCCAGGTATATTTTAGATATGAGACCATTGTATGGCTAGTGAAGATCTTCTCCCAATCCGTGGGCTTTCTATTGATCTTACTAGCTATGTCCTTTGCCATGCAGAAACTCTGCAACTTCATACAGTCCCATTTGTCCAACCTTTCTTTGATTTGTTGTGTTTCTGGGTCTCTATTGAAAAAATTTAGGCCTGTGCCTAAGAGACCTAGGGTTTTTCCTATTCCATCTTGAAATGTGTTCAGGGTGTCTGCTTTGACTCCGAGGTCTTTGATCTATTTGGAGTTGATTCTGGTGCAGGATGATATATAAGGATCTAGCTTTCGTTTTCTACAGGTATTTAACCAATTTTGCCAGCACCATTTACTGAAGAGGCTGTCTTTCTTCCATTCTATTTTTTTTAGCTCCTTTGTCAAAGATTAGGTGGTTATAGGTCTGTAGGTTCATTTCTGGGTTTTCAATTCTATTCCATTGGTCCTGAGGTCTGTTCTTGTGCCAGTACCAAGCTGTATTGATTGCTATGGCTTCATAGTAGAGTTTGAAATTTGGTATTGATATTCCTCCAGCACTGTTCTTTCTGTTAAGGATCGTTTTTGCTCTTTGGGGTCTTTTATTGTTCCATATGAATTTTTGGATTGCTTCTTCTATTTCCTTGAAGAATGAGGTTGGAATATTGATAGGTATCGCATTGAATTTTTAGATAGCCTTTGGCAGTATTGCCATTTTCATGATGTTGATCTTTCCAATCCATGAGCTTGGGAGATTTTTCCACTTTCTAAGTTCTGCTTTGATTTCCTTTTTCCTTAAAGTTTTCATCATAGAGGTACTTCACTTTTTTGGTTAAGTTAATTCCTAGGTATTTTATTTTTTTGTGGGGCTATTACAAAGGGACTTGCTTTCCTGATATCAGCCACACTTTTCTCATTGTTGGCCTACAGAATAGCCATTTTTTTAAGTCAGTTGTAGGGATTGAACTCTGGGCCTGTATGTTGTCCCTGTGCTCTTCAGCTCAAGGTGAGCTCTCTACCATTTGAGCCACAGCACCACTCCTGGTTTTCTAGTGGTTTTTATTGGAGATAAGAGTCTCATGGACTTTCCTGCCTGGGCTGGCTTTGAACCGCAATCCTCAGATCTCAGCCTCCTGAGTAGCTAGGATGATAGGCGTGAGCCACTGGCACCTGGGAAGCCATTGCATTTTGAGGGTTAATTTTATACCCTGGTACTTTGCCAAAGTTTGGAATTCGCTCAAGTAATCATCAAAGAAAGAGAACTGTAGACCCATTTCTTTGATGAACATTGATGCAAAACTTCTCAACAAAATTTTGGCCAATTGACTTCAACAATTCATCAAAAAAAAAAAAAAAACATCTACCATGATCAAACAGGATTCACTTCAGGGATGCAAAGCTGGTTCAATATATGCAAATCAATTAATATAATTCATCACATCAACAAGGGCAAGTAATCCCATAGGGGCTTCTTTAAATACGAGATCATGTCATCTGCAAAGAGGGAGAGTTTTATTTCATCTTTCTCTTTTTGGATCTGCTTTATGTTTGCGTCTTGTCTTATTGCTGTAGCTAGACATGCTAGTACTAAATTGAAGAGAAGAGGAGAGAGTGGACATCCTTGTCTTGTTCCTGAGTTAAGAGGAAATGGCTTTAGTTTTCACCATTAAGTATAATGCTGGCTGGGGGTTTGTCATATACAGCCTATTATATTGAGGAATGTTCCCTGGATTCCTAGTTTTTCATAAAGGGATGTTGGATCTTGTCAAATGGTTTTTCTGCATCTATTGAGATAACCATGTGGTTCTTATCCTTGCTCTTGTTCTCTTTCTTTTTTTTTAGTAAGTTTTTTATTGTGAAAATACTGTACAGAGGGGTTACAATCACATGAGCAAGGTAATGAGTACATTTCTTATCAAGCCTTATTGCCTCCTCCTTTGTTTTTCCCCTACCATCCCTTCCCTCCCCTCTCCACAATGATACTCCCTCCCCCTGCCGCCTGAATTGTAAAGTTTGTTTTTTGACATAGTGGTCTTCTGCATTTCATTGTTGTACTGGGATAACCTGTATCCCTATTTAAACAATTTGTTTTTTCCCTTTTGCTCCCCAAATTATACCAACATCAAATATAGTGAAAACCAGGGTTATATCGTGGGGGAGGGATATACAAAGCAACTAGATAATCATGTGGTACCTTATAAATACCTTAGATACAATAGCAAGAAAAAAAAAACCTCTTGTGTCCTTATCTTAGGGTTCATTATGCTTAACATTATCTTATCTGACCTTTTCTGCTTGTCTCAGATACATACTAGTTATTG
>NW_012267220.1:27744778-27794075 GCF_000151885.1 Dipodomys ordii | reverse complement strand
TTTCACAAAAAAAAAAAAAAGAATCCACTACATATCCTACAAAATGAAAAAGAGGGAGGGAATGGGGGGAGGGGTGTGAGAATGTTGAAAGATGTGATACTGCTCAAGATATAGTGTATTCCTGGAATGCTTTGTTAAATGGCATATTCTTGTGCATAATTACTTAAAGATAGTTATTTTTTAAGTGCTACCTGCTCTCAAGAGATGAAGCTATGTGGGGACAATTTCCGCAAAAAGGAAAGAGCCAGCAGGTTCAAGGTAGAGTCACAGTGCAGGTTTGGATTACCTTAGATACCTCCATCCAGAGACTACAAAGTAGATGTCATTTTTCTATGGTTATCCTTTGCCTTCAGTTTTGAGGCAAATTATCAGCATTTTTTCATTAGTATCACAGATATTTTCAAATATTTATAAGAATGCTACACTAAGCCTCCATGTCTATCACACAGATTCATTAATTATCAATGCTTTGTAAAGCTCCACACAGGATCTTCAAATCACAGAGCACATGATTTCTAAGGTCTGTCTCATTTACAATAAGATAGAAGTTGTTTTTGCTCTCATTTGTCCCTGTATTAGCGCTTTCTCTATTGCAAAAAGGTACATGAATATTCAGATTGTAGTGGTAGACCTAAAGGGTGAGTTGTGTGTTTGTGTGTGGGGGGGCTATTTTATTCCCCCAAATTTTTATCAGAGTAAGATGCAATTTTATCAAACAAGATGCAATTTAAGTTAAAAAGTAATAGGATTGCCAAATGTACCTTTTGAACAGTAGTGTTGCACTTCAATTGTTTCTAGATAGGAACTTTGTCTTTGTCACAAATAGTAGGTGATCTTCATGCTGAGCTGCTGGAAGCCAGATGTCACCTTCACTATAGCTTCAAGAACCAATCTCTCTCTCTCTCTCTCTCTCTCTCTCTCTCTCTCTCTCATTTTCCATTCTTGTTCTTTGCTTGGTTCCATAGAGGGATCTTTAGTCTTTTTTGACTCTGTTCCTACTCCATAAACTTTATTTCCTGACCCTTGCTTTCATTAAAAAGCAGCCACTGTCAGACATTTGTAACTTAAAATTAGACTACACAACAAGTTCTGTGAGGTCTCTGAAGTATTCAGAAATTGTCTTTTATTTGGCCTTTGATTTTTCCAGCCATCTGTAGAAGGAAAGGGGCCTCTGGGCAACTCCATAATTTTATATCCTTGTCATAGCTCGTAGTTTATTGTTAATAATATCAGTGTTAGTTAGGGAACTAAGCTATAAGAAAGGTGGATGTGAGGAGTATGTTGCATTAAGTATTTTTTTCCATTTGTAACTTTTGACTAGTCCTTGGAAACACTTTACATTAAGATATCATGGTGTGGCTCTGAAATGTGCAAAATGTGGTACAGTCATTATAACCTGTTTCTCTGATGGAAAATCTTGAGTCCTAGAAGGAAAAAAAAACCCAGCTTGGTTAGAATTATGAATTAGTAAGGACCAAGTTAAATATCAAAATCATTGCAAAAAGGCAGACTGTAGATATTTCATATTATATACCTCCCCATTTGACTAAATTCTATGCCACAGAATGACAACTAATATATGAAGGTAGAGGTAAATCCCTTCATTAATATAATTGAATATTTTCATTTCAAAATTACTAGTTTGGAAAGTTTTGCTTTACTACATTAATGAATTAATTAAAGCATGATTACATTTCTATAAGAAGTGTTCTATTTTGTCTCACTTATTGGTTTATTGAGCTTGGGGAAGTGACGAATCTTAATCCTTGTTTTGTATAAACAAAAGAGGATTAAAACCTCTCCTATGGCTTCCTGTATATTTTGTACTACCTGGAAATGAGGCTGAATCATTTTTGTCATGTGCTGATGGCAGTTAATAAAGACACATGCAGTAAAGTCAAGTGAGTTACTACAGTATTAATGGAACCATAAATAACGTATATGCTTGTTTCTCTCTTCTGCTGTGGCTCAACCTCCAGGTATTATTGTGTGTCACACACAACAGACTTTGGTGGTATGAACACAACCATAACTTGGCCTGTTACATAGAAGGCAAAAGTACTTTAGTATTAAGCTATAAAAACGTTGGAGAGTTTTTCCTTCTCACATCAGTGTTCTGGAAGTGGCACTGTGGCTCAAGTGGTAGAGGACTAGCTTTGAGCTGAAGAGCTGAGGGATAGTGCCCAGGCCCAGAGTTCAAGCCCCATGACTGACAAAAGAAAGAAAAGAAATTCTACTATTCAAATTAGTGTTCCTCAGGGAAGATATATGACACGCCAATTAATATGTGCCTTCACTTTTTCAACAGTTCTGTCTCGCCCGATATGAGTTCTGAGGCAAAATGTCGTGTCTTCTGCAGCCAGTCACTTCCCATAATTTTACTGCTTATTCCAATGAGAGCTGTAACCATGTTTTCAGCATAGGTGCATACCAGTGCACCATATGGCAGCCTCCTGTATCTGCCGTGACATCCAGCGTTTTGGGAATGTCATTGTATTGAAAGCATTGCATTGCTCTCAAAACACTCAAACAGAAACGCTTGCTCCACCTCCCTGTTAATGACTTCTAAACATCAAAGGATTAATAGAGGGGAGAATTGGGGAATATTATTGAGCTCACATTAGGAACACAGGCCATCATTCTTTAATGTGGGATTAGATAGATCCTGACTTTGTGCCAGGAACTGTTGTAGGTTAGGATAAACAAATATAAATTATAAAATAAAAATAAGTACAGAAATGATAAAGATAGAGCTGGGGGGCAAAGAACAGAAAGTAAGTAAGCTGATAAGAGACTGAGTGGCCCTTTCTGAGATTTGCTTGGGAATGGCTCCTTTGGAGGGCATATTGGAGTTGAGAAATGATTGTCAAGAAGGAAGCAGATGTGTGAAGATTGGGTAGTAGAGATTTCAAGCAGAGAACATGGCAAGTGCAAAGTTCCCAGGCAAGGCAGGAAGGTCACTGATGTGTTCAAAGAAAAGAAGGCAATGTGCCTGGAAGGAAAAGAAGGGATTTGAAAGCACAATCATGGTGGGCTTTAATAAGCTACAGTGTGAAGCTGTTGCTGATGGACTAATTGTGGGTGATAAAGAAAGGAATCTAGGATAAACTTCAAGAGTTGGAGGATAGGTACTTGCTGAAGCACAAGCAAAAACTACCAAACACCTCAATCTGTTAATTGTATGATTTGAGCGCTTCTTTTGAGAGCTCCTTATGATGGAATTACTTTGTAGAAAACCTGGACTGCAGAGCCTAAAGAGAGTCTTATCTCTAACCAGCAAAATGCCAAACATGGAGGTAGGGCTCAAGTGGTCATGTGCTACTCTTGAGCAAGATAGCTGAGTTCAAGCCCCAGTACCAACACAAACTATTTTTTTAAAAAAAGGAATTTTGTTTTTACATTTCATAAGTGAGCCAGAGATGAAAAAAATAATATATAATATATAAAATAATACATACCATTAAAGAAACATATCTGACCATTTATGTCCGTTGGCTACCTTTTGCTGTTTTAAAATTATTCCAAAACTTAATTTGCTTAATACCATAAGCATTTATTATCACTTAGTTTCTGTGTCCATTAAGAAGATACCATCTAGTATTGTAGTAATAGGATGGTTTGATAGGGGCTGGAGGGTTCACTTTCAAGATGACTGTCTCACATGATGAGAAGCTGTATACTCAATGGAGGGTTGCTTGCAAACATTCTCAATGTTATTCAAGAGAACAAAAAGAGCCCACTACAGTATCTTTTGTACCTAGTCTTAGAAGTCTAACACTCCCATTCTCACCATATCTTATACATTAGAAACCATTAGATTCAGCCCACACTCCAGGATAAGGGAATCCAGATCCCACTTTTAAAAGGAGGCATAGAAAAGCATATGTAGATTTCTTTTTTAAACATCATGCTGGGCAAAGTAATGTGTTTTGTAACATCAGCCTGATTTTAAAAAAAAGTAACAGAGCAGGTATTTGGGATATAGTATCAGGATTATAAGTTCTGAATTAATGAGATGGTCAGCAAAATATTGAGAACAACAGTGGAGAGAAAAGAAATCTGGAGGTATGAATGAACAGGACTGATTTTGCAGGACAGAAGATTGATCTTATTCTCTGCTCTGTCAGAAGCAAACCCAAAAAGGCCTCTTATTGATAAGAAAGAGAACATTGTGTTTTCTCCCAAACACAAGCTTGTTCAAAAAAAAAAAGTCTTTGCCCTAGAGAGCACGCTATGTCCAGGCAATGGTGGAAATTAGCAGACTGACAAGATTAAAATATGGTCAATTATAATAAAAGTTAGCTAGAGGAAGCCCAGAATTTGAACTCTGTAGCAAATATGCAGTTATAATCCTTCCCTTCTCCTCCTCCCTTCACAATTTAATACTTGGCAAGAGAAAGGTCACTTGACAATATTTATTAGCTCATTAACTGTAAGTGTCTTTGCTGCCTTGGGGGATATTTCTTATAACGATTCTGTGCTGCAAGCTACACTGCAGGTGTTTTTCCATTGTGTAAATGAGATGGTGAGAACAAGCTCTCTATTGGCACCCCAAATCCATAACTAAATACTACTTTGTTGCTCAGCTGATGAAAAGGAACATGACCAGACTGAGTCAGGGTTAGCTAACTTACATGAGGCCAACTACACTAATATCTGTGTTGCTAGAACATGAGCAGGTTTTAGGAGGACTGAATCTTTCCTTAGATCTCCACCTAGCCTCAGAAAAGAGAAAAGAATTAACAAGTACTCCGTTGGATACTAGATAGAATATTTCTACATACTCTTCATTTAGACCCTCCTAACAATTCTGTTAAATGTGAGAGGGATTTTTCCCCTACCACTAAACTAGATGAGGAAACTGTCAAAGGAAAAAATAATATGCACAGTCACAAATCTGTTACATGGGGAAGCTAGGATTCAAACGTAAATCTTTTTAGACACACAATACCCTACTTAAAATAGTATTTAATCCCCAGTTACTGAATGCATTTTCATTTGCTTTCTGTAATAACCAGAGTTTGGGCTTATGCAATTTAGGAGTAGTAACAGAATGTCACTGGCCCTCCAGTGAAAAAAAGATTTATCTCCTTGTAATTAGGAATATCGATCTTTAACCAAAACTGTTAATGGATGGCTTTCAAATATAAGCCTGACCAAGTTTTGTTCTGATGAATGGTTTCTCTATCTATGCTCATCAGTTCTAATTAGCAGTAATATTGATAAAATAGTGGGAGACATCATTCATTCATTCGTCCATCCTTTTCTCTCTGTCACACCTTATCCTTGGTATAACTCCTAAATTTTCAAAACTCAATTGCCAACTTTCCCGAGGAAGTTACAATCTGTCTTGTAGTACCATATTTAGTCTTAGTTCTGTTTTGATCAGCCTGTATTTTTTATTTTCATGGGTATATTAGTCTAGCTGCAAGTCTAGCTGCAAAAGTATAAATTCTTTGAGGGTAGGGATTCCTCCTCTCTCTCGGCACCTACCTCAATAGCTAACACTAAATAGATTGTCTCGTGAACTGTCGAGTAAAATTATAAATCATTAGCTAAGAAGATATTTACTGGGTACCCATATAGCTTGTAACAACATTTTACATCTCATCTAATATTGTATTCTCCTGTTTTGGTGGGATTTGAGTCCAGGACTCATTGCACAAAAAATAATAGAACACTAGGTGATGGGTAAACATCAAAGACCACATTAATCTCTCTCTCTCTGCTAACCTCCTTCCTGACTTGATTGCAGCTTTTTTCTCTCTTATATCCATACGCTACTGCATCCCCTTTTTTCCCACAGATGAATGGATTAATGAAATATCTCATTGATTTGCTATGAGATGTTAGATGTTGAGATTAATTTAATCCGTAGATTTGGAATGGGCATTGTCTCTATATGACATCTGTAAATTTTTGAAGAAAATGCTTTGGGGGCTGGGAAGGTGGCTCAGTTGTAGAGTGCTTGCCTTGCATGCATGAGCCCCTGAGTTTGATTCCTTAGCACCACATAAGCAAAAAGAAAGCCAGAAGTGGAGCTGTGGCTCAAGTGGTAGAGCGCTAGCCTTGAGCTGAAGAGCTGAGGGACAGTGCCCAGGCCCAGAGTTCAGGCCCCATGACTGGACCCAAAAAAAATGCTGTGTACTAGAATTGACTTGTGCTAGACTTTGGGAGCTATGTCATAGGACAGGGAGCCTATAGCTCATATTCTTGTAAACTGAACAGAACATATTGATAGGAGAGTATAATTAAGCATGACAGCCATTACTTTAACTTTTCATCATTTTTGAGCTTAAAGTTAATGCCCGTTTAGGATGGATTTAGTCATTATATAAGGTGCGAATACAATATATTTAAACAGAATTACCACAGAATGTTAAAACAGTCTTTCCAGGGCTTTGAAATCACTTGATTTTATATATAACTGAATCCCCCACTTCCCCTATTCATTTGATTTGAAGGCTCTGACTCACTTTTAAAAAGAATCATTTATCTAATGTCTCTGCACTAATAGGGGCTCAGTAAAAGGATGTTTGTGCTTTGCTTTCTTCTGCATCTTTGATCAAAGAGTATTTATTGAGCCCAGATGAACAGAAAGGAAGATGGTTGTTATTTAGAACCAGCCCCGAGGTTGGTGGGGATGGTAGAAAAGAAGAGAGGAAACGGGGTGATAATGGCATTAGGGAAAGTGGGTCTTCAGGGGAAAGCATTTATTTTACAGGTTTCAGGAGAATTATGGAGATAATTAATATTGGCAGTAGCACAAATTTTGTGCAGGGAAAACTTTAAACAGAAACTGACTGGATGCCAACAGATGTGAAAATAATAGTCCTTGGATTTCAAATGCTGTCTCCATTTACACGAGGGAAAATCAAGAGCTCTTCTTGCTCTGTGGATGCTCACTACCAGCAGCTACAGTTTTATAAATTACCAACCATTGCTTTTTTCCTCAGAGTTCCTTCGATTGTCTGTTAGAATTTCCTTTCCTTTCCTTTCCTTCTGCCTTTTTTTTTTTTGCAGAAACAATGTGCCCTGTAGCCAGACAAGTATGTGTCCTAGAATTTTGAAAACATTTCTGATTTAAAGTAATCTGTCTTATCCCCCCCTCATCCCCGCTTCTCTGTTTGTTGGATCATGTGACCAATTTGGGGTTCAACACGCATGGTCACCACAGATTCAGCCATTCCAGATGAGCACTTGCATTCCATCAGCTCTCAGACGATTTGATCATCTGGTACTTGCTTCAGCAACCCCTCTGGCATGGACCCATGCACTGTTATTCCCAAGCAGAAGAAAGAAGAATGGCATTGCTCCCTTACAATATTACAGGAATACTTCTGTATAATTTTGAAAGGACAGACAAATATTTTTTCAGTTATATAGTGCATATTGCCAAAAAAGTTAGAAATCATAAACAAGCAAACAAACAAAAATCCAGATCCTCACAGCCAGAATTATTGTTTAACACTATGATAAACATACATAGGCATAATTCTGATATTTCTTTCTTTCTTGATACAACATGTGGCTCTTAATAGAACATGTGACTATAATGTCTATATATTGATTTATCACCATAGTTCTCATTTAGCCATACATTGTGAACACATCATTAACTATACATTCAGATCTCTATGTTGTAAGTCTTGCCTGCTAATTTACAGTAAAAAATTGCAATAAGTTGCTCAGAGCCCTTGGACGTTATTTTGCTATTATAAACAATTTGCTGAGAAAAGTCACAATTTTCTTTATATAAGACATTTGGGTGGTAACAGAAGACTTTGTCCTGTAGAAGTCTGTAGATCTTTCCAGAAGTCTGTAGAAGGCTTCCAGGAGTGGCAGCTAGTTCTATAATGCACCATTACCCAGGCCTTCTATGCTGAAGCAGAGGAATGACACACCAGTGAATCTCACAGTACCTTCGCTGTCATTTGCCATGGGTTCCTTTTTGGTTTCCAAGACTTCAGTGGTATCCAGAATCACTTTGTGGATTGTCTGATTGCCATTCTTCTGTTGGATATGCCAGTCATTTTTCTGAGGTCAGTGGATGGTAGAGTCTGTCTGGATCACATTTTTGGGTTGTGCATCACACACCATGTCTGCTCCCTGGCTCCAACCAAGACTTTAAAGAGACTAAAAAAAAAAGTCTCCGAAACTTTCTTGGATATCAAACAGCTCTCATAAAAAAAAGCATTTTTATGACTTAAAATGTAAATGAATAAGAAACATATGGATTGAATTTCCTTTGAAATACCCAAGGGTTTAAAAACCGAAGGGAAGAGTATTTCAAAATGAGTTAAATTGAATTTTGCCAAAAAAATGATACACTTGAAAAATTGTTTGGGATATTTTGCTGATCCCTAGGTGTTCATGGCTTTTCCAGTCTGTACTTTGGAAGTTATTTCAGTTTAAATATTTAGGTCATCTGATTCAAAGCACCAAAGACTGATTCAATGAGCATTTTGGCTCTTTGCTTAAAGAACTGATACCAAAATGTCAATTTGAGATCAAGGGTATGTGAAACATGCCAATCTGCAGTACCTCACAATTTCCTTCTCTAGTGAAGATCTTGCTCTTCCTGTGTGAAGGGGATCCAGAGAATTCAGACCATGTTGGGAAAGATTGATAATAGCCATCAGACAAGGCCAACTTCATCCTCCTCTCTTGCTTTCCTTATACCCTCATTGGATCCAGCAATTCTCTGCTTTTCTATCTGAGGTCAGTTTCCATAGAGGCCAAGAGAAAGGCGAGGACACTTGTATAAGTGATTTATTGAGGATGGGTTCTCCAGAGACATCTGGAAGGAAGTGAAGGAAACAGATAAGACAGGAGCAGAAGCTAAGCAAAGATGTGGTTTCAGCTGAAGTCTGGCCTCCTCTGGATGCCGCAGGGAGCTGTGGACCTGGAGTGGCTCCTTTGCAGAATTGGCTCACCTTGAAGTCTAGCCCAGGACAGATCTGTCAGTCAACTCCCCAGAAGGAAAGGCCTCATCTCCCTGGCACTTGCAAGAGGAACAGTTCAATCTCTGTGCTCCAGACAATTCTGGAGACTGCTTTTCCAGACAAGAGTATAACTGTGAGTCTCAGCATGTACACAGCAGGGAGACAGATTCACATCTGTTTTAACAGTGGGCACATGAAGGTGAACTGGACAGGGTGAAGACAGAGTCCACAGTATCTCTTCCTCCCTCCCTCCCTCTCCCCCTTCCCACCCTTCCCCTGCCTCTCAGCCCTAGAGTGAATGACTGCAACTACAGGTCTAGTCTGCTTCCTTCTCAACATCAGAAAGTCTTAATTCTTCTTCCTTTTCCATATTTGTCATGGACTAAGAAAGTTTGTGAAGATGGTTAATAACTCAATCCAAAAGGGCTATAGCGTAGGAGAAAAATAAAACCATAAAACACATTCAAAACTTGGACATCCCTTTCTTATGTTTCTTATAGTCTACACTAACAGTCTAGACCTTACATTTTAGGTCTAGTTTCCACGCTGATCTGATGCTTGTACAGGGTGACAGGGGTCAAGTTTCGGATTCCTATGTATGAGCATCCAGTCTTCCTAGCATGGTTTTTTGAAGAGTCTTTCTCCAATGTATGGTGTGGGTCCCTTTGCTGAGAATCAGTTGGCTATAAACAAGTGTGTTTATTTCTATGCCGCTCCATTGTCTATGTGCCTTTTTATGTAAATATATTCTTTTTGTTACTGTGGTCAGCAATAAGTCTTCAAACTAAGTATTGTGATACCTCCAGTTTTTGTCCTTTATGCTTTAATTTACTTTGGCTATTCAGAATCTTTTGTGCCATAAGTTTTTATGCTCTCCCCCGCCCCTGATTAGTTCTGTTTTAAAAAATCTTGTTGCTATTAAAAGGCTGATTTTTTAGAATACGTTTTTTTTTATTGTAAAGATACTGTACAGAGGGGTTACAGTTACATGAGTAAGGTAATGAGTACATTTCCTATTGAGCATTGTTTCCTCCTTGTTTTTCCCCTACCATCCCTTCTGAGTTTTGTATGTTGATTGTATTTTTCCCTATGATACTAAGAGATACAAAGTGGGTGCTCTACCACTTGAGCCATGCCTCCAGCACCCTTTTGAATTGATTATCTTTGAGAGAGGGATTTGCTTTATGCTTGAGCTATAATCCTTCCTCTTGTGCTTCCTCATAGGGTTGAGGAAGACAGCCATGTCCCACTCACTATTCCCAGCCATTGCGCTCTCTCCATTGCTGGGATAACAGGTTCACACCATTGCTCCTTGCTATTGGTTTAACTGGCATCACAATAACTTTTATTCCTCGGCTGGTCTCAAGCTACAGTTCCCCAATCTCCACCTCTCAAGTAGCTAGGGTTATAGGCTTGAACCACCACACCCAGTTTGTATGTTGATTTTTGTATCAGGTCCTTTTACAGAGTTAATTAGTTCAAATAATCTTTGGAGTCTTTCAGTTTCTCTACAGATAGAAATAATGTAAAGCAGGGATAGTTTGACTTTTATTTGTATGCCTTTCATTTCTTTTGACTAATTGCTCCCGTTCAAGCTCCTAATATTATCTTAAGAAGGTAAGAGTGGGCACTTTTGTCTCCATCCCAATCTTAGGAGACTTTTTGCTTTCTCCCATTTGCCTGATAATTGTCATGACATGACAAGGTCAAGGTATGACTTTAATTTGTCTAGGGTTTTTATCTCTAGGAATATGAATGACTTTTCTATACTTGGAAATGATCACCGGAGTGATCATTCTGCTGATTCACAGTTTGCATATGTTGAAACATCCTTGCATAAACTGGATGAATTCAACTTGATCTTGTTACATTTTTTTTTTTTGTTGTTTTTATGTCAAAGAGGCCTTGCTCTTGCTTGGCAAGTGTTATAGCAGTTGGTCTGTGCACCTAGCCTTTTCTCTATATTTTGGGTAGGTTCTCCACTTTTCCCTGGTTGGCTTTAGAAGGGCAATCCTATAGTCTGCCACTTACCTTGGTTTATTGACATGTAAATAAACCATCAGATCTGGTTTATTTGTTAAGATGAGTTCTCACATTCTTTTTTTCCCCTGAGCTGGCCTGGATTCTCCCAGTCAGTACTTCCCATGTGGCTGGGATTACAGACACTTATCATCATGCCCAATTGTGGGGGGTCTTTTTGACATTCTGTTATGTTAGGTTTGTTAGAGTTTTATTGAGAATTTTTGCATCTGTGTTTATTTGGGATATATTGGTCTGGGTTCTCATCTAGCTTTGGTAACAGGGTAGTACTCACTGCATAGAATGGGATTGGAAGAGTTTCCTCCCTGTTCATTTTATGAAATAATTTGAGAGGAAGTGGTATTAGCTTTTTTTTAAAGTCTCGTAAAATACAGCAGTGATGCTATCGCTCCTGGGCTTTTTCCCTGATATTCATTTAATCTTATTTGTTATTGGTCTTTTCAAGTTTTTCATGTCTTCATTGTTCAAGTTATCTGTGTCTAAAATTTTTCATTAGGGTAGTTTCTCCCTCGTGATCCTTTGCATTTTGGTATTGCTTGCAATATCCCTTATTCATCTCTAATTTTACTTATATAGGTTTTACCTCCTGTTTTCTTTTCTGAGTCTAAAGAGATATCTGTGAAATTTGGCTTTTCAAAACCAACTCTTTTTCTATTGCTCTGATTTTTCTTTCCTGTTAGTTTGGGTTTGGTTTGTTCTTGCTTTTCTCAGTCCTTGGGATGAATTATTAGGTTTACCAATATTACTCTCCTCCCTCCTCTTACCCTGCTCCTCCTTTGCTTCGCTGCTGCTTCTCTGCAGTACTAGTATCAGAACTCTGGGTTTTATCCTTTTTATTGATTTATTTTTTTTATCAGTGGTGGGGCCTGAACTCTGGGCCTCCCTGAACTCTTCAGCTCAAGGCTAGTGCTCTACCACTTGAGCCACAGTGCCACTCCTGCTCTGCTCATGTGGTGCTGAGGAATCGAACCCAGGGCCTCATACATGAAAGGCAAGCACTCTACCTTCCCAGTCACCTTCCCAGTCCCTTAAAAATTTTTTTTGGGTATCCTTTTTAAGCTGGTGCTCTACCATTTGAGTTACAACTCCAGCTCAGCTTTTTTCTGGTTTTGGAGATGTAGTCTACTGAATTTTTCTGTGGGCTTGCCTCAAACCCATAATGCTTCAGATTTCAGCCACCTGAGTAACTCAGTTAGCATGATATCCATTAACTCAAGTCTTTTTAATTGAATATAGGTATTCATTGCTATTGCCTTTCCTCTTATTCTACAAGTTTAGATATAGTGTGTTTCCATGTATCTACATTATTTATATTGTTGTTCTAGTTTTATTTCATTGTGACTTCAATTTTTTGAACATATTTTGTGGCCTGACGTATGTTTTATTCTAGAAAAAGCACAATATGCTGGCATAAAGAAAGTATACCATGCAAACAGTCCACCTGTTTGGCCAATGTCTATAAAATCTATCTGATATGTAGTGTAACTGATGTTTCTTTGCTAATATTTGATATGGATGATCTGTCCTTTGATGAAAGCAGATATTAAAAATCTTCTACTCTTTATTTTATGAAGTGTCTCAACATTAGATACATATAGTTATATTTTCTTATTGAATTTATCCCTTTATCACTAGGGAGTGACTTTTTGTCTCTCTTTATAGTCCCCCCTAGTTTGTCAGATATTAGGATAATGATTCCTGCTAACTTTAAGTTTCTGTTTAAGTGTGTCTTTATTAGGCCCTTTTAGCATCATTTGTTATAGAAAGGGGCTTCATTTCAATATATACATTTATGGATACAATGCATCTTAATCAGATTCATCCCTCCATTACTCTTGTACATCTCCCTTACTCCTTAATCTCAACAAGCTTCATTGTTCCATTCTCACATGTGTACATAAAATAATTTGACCATACTTTCCATCTGGCACTCTTTCCACTGTCACTAGTACCTATAACCTAGAAAAGCAGGTTGTACCTTCCTAACATTCATTTTTGTTAAAGTGCATGTTAATTGCTCAAAAGGACTTCACCAAGGTATTATACACAAACACACAAAATCATGTATTTGTCTATATGTTTATCTTTTAGGTCTAGCGTCCATATATAGAATGAAACAGGTGCCCTCTGTCCTTCTGAAACTGAATTACTTTGCTTTATATGATAGTCTCCAGATTCTACAGATAAACTACATTTTCATGATACATTCATCAGTTATAGGGGATCTGTTGAAACAGCTTGTCTATTTTGAATAGTACCACAATAATACAGGCATTCAGGTGCCTTTGTTATATACTGACTTAAAGTCCTTTCAATAAATGCTCAAGCACAGTAGTCATATTTTTTTTTACTGATTCCCATAGAGGTTACACTAATTTACATTCCCAGAAAGTGAATAAGGAATTTTTTCTCCCACATCCTCACCAGAACTTGTTTTCTTTGGTGATAGGTATTCTGACTATCTGAGGTTTCATCTCAGTGTCATTTTGATTGACATTTCCTTTGTGGCCAGGGATATTGATAATTTCTTCAAGCATTATTGGTAGTTTGTACTTCTCTTGAGAATTGTCTATATTCTGCTTGTTTGTTTAATTATTATTTAAGCTGTTGGCTCTTGCCTTTTGATTCAGTTTGCCATTCTTTTGTCTTTTGAATGGAGAACTGAGGCCATACCATGGAGGGTTAAAATAAAGTAGATAGTAATTCCTGGTATTTAAATTTTTTTTCTTTTAGTGTTACTCATAGGAGAATTAGGAAATAATCTTATCTACTCATCTGGTAGGCTTTGTTTCAGCACCTATCTCTTGTGTATAGATTCCTTCCAATTTCTTCTATAGAGCCAAATTGCTTTAGATTTTGTTTATCTTGGCATGTTTTTATTTGTCCTTCAGCTATGAATGAAAACTTCACAAGCTAAGATATTCTGGGTTAATAGTCGTTACCTTGTGGTGTTTGAAATACATCATTCAAAACCTGAAATGTGCTGATAGTTTCCCACTGTAATTAATATGACCTTTTTCTTTTGAGGCTTTCAAAGTTCTTTTCCTCTGCAATGTTTTGACTGAAAGATGTGGAAAGTTGTGTGAAAATACTGTATAGCGGGGTTACAACTACATGGGCAAGATAATGAGCACATTTCTCATCAAGCATTGTTGCTTCCTCCTTTGTTTCCCCTTCCCAATGCCCCCCCCTTCCCACACCAAAGTTGTAAAGTTCGTTTTTCAACATAACGTCTTGTACATCTCATTGTTGCAATGGGAAAAACAAATTCTTTAAGTAGGAAAAGTTCTAGGTGGATCTGTTCTATTGGGTATTTTAAAAGCCTCCTATACCTAGATGTTTTTTCTTTACAAGATTTGGGAAGTTTTGTCCATAATTCACATAAGCTTGGTCTCTTAATAGATTCCCAAAGCTTTTCCCTTTCTCATTTGTTTTCTTTTCTTTTGCCATATTTTCTTCTGTCTACCTTATCTTTTAGCCCTGAAATTCTGGCTTCCATTTCTTCTCCAGGGTCTCAGGATCTTTATTGATTTTTCACATCTTGTATTGACTTATTAATATGCCTGTTTTGAAATTACTTTTCCATGTCAAAAAGTAATTGAGTTTGTTTTGCTGTTTATCTTTGTTTAGTTGTTATTCATTTAGTTTTTCTTTGAATTCTCCATTTAGTTGTTTGCATGTGTTCTCTTTGATTTCATTGAATTTTCCCTAAATGTTGTCTGTTGTACTGATCATTCTCACAGTTATTCCTTTGAGCTCAGTATTTGGAATATTTTCTAACTTTGCCATCATTCTAAGCCATTGTGAAGCTGTTGTATTTTTAGGTTGAGTTTTACTTATTTGAAGATAGTTTGTGACTGGGGTGTTGCCAGAAGTCTTTTCATTGGATTGACTATGTACTAACAGATCGATGCACCATTTCTCAACAGTCACAAATTCACTGATTCAGTCTCAACCGGCTATTTACAAATAGTTAAAACTACCATTGCTAACATTATATGACCAATCACATTATACATGCAGGGGCTGTTGGGAAAATGGAAGAGAACGGAAAAGGAATAGCCCGGACTGGATCATCCACAGGCACAGACTGTTTATTGAGGAACAGCGAAGGGTACAGACTTTCCAGCAGTTTTGGAGGTTGTGCCAGAGAGTTGGGACAGGAGCTGGGTTTCTATACGAGGTCTGAGCAAGGAAGCAGAGTTAATGAAAAAGCCCCTAGGTCAAGGGAGATGGGGGCTTTTCAGTTGGGCCCACAGTGGGATGTTTACAGCTGGGCTCAGGTGGATTGTCCTGCCGGCACTTCAAACAAGTTTGAATCCTTCGGTGGCTACATATAGCATAGTTTTTGTTCTTGTTTTTGTTTTCGTTTTTTGATATTTTAATTGTGAGAATACCGTACAGAGGAGTTACAATTACATGGGCAAGATAACGAGTACATTTCTTATCAAGCATTGTTGCCTCCTCTTTATTTCCCCTTCCCATCCCTTCCCATACTCCCCCCCTCCCCCCACCCGAGCCTCTTCCCACCCCCCACCAAAGTTGTAAAGTTCGTTTTTCGACATAACGACTTGTAATCTCATTGTTGCAATGGGTCCACCTGTATCCCTAGTTAAACGATTTGTTTTTTCCCTTCCCCTCCACAGATTATACCAACATCAAATACAGTGAAAGCAGGAGTTATAACGTGGGGGAGGGACGTACAAAGAAACAAAGAAATCATCTTATAAATATGTTAGAAACAATTGCATGAAAGGAAAAAAAATTTGAATACTTATCTTGGGGTTCATTTCACCTAACATCAACTTATCTGACCTTTTCTGCTTGACTCAGACATATATTAGTTATTACAAATAAGGGAAACCATGGGATCTATGTTTCTTTGGGCCTGGCTTACTTCACTTAATATAATTTTTTCCAGCCTTTCCATTTCCTAACAAATGGGGCAATGTCATTCTTTCTGATGGAGGCATATAATTCCATAGTGTATATATACCACATTTTCTTGATCCACTCATCTACTGAGGGGCATCTGGGTTCGTTCCCTATCTTAGCTATGGTAAATAATGCTGTGATAAACATAGTTGTGCTGGTAGCTTTAGTGTAGTCATTTGTTTAACCACTTTGGAAAGCAGTATGGAGGTTCCTCAAAAGACTCCATATAAAGCTCCCCTATGACCCAGCAATCCCAGTTTTGGGCATTTACCCAAATGATCACAAACAAGACCACACTAAAGCATAGTTTTTATATGTGTAGGAGGAGGCTACAAGAATAAGAATAATTTGTATAGGGTTTAGCAATTAGATGTCATGGGTAAGGGATGATATAAGGACGTTGAAAGATGGAGAAAGAAGAGGATTTGAGTATGGGGACCACTGGTTCATAAAATACTTGTGTGTTGGTATATAATTCAGTTGTTCTGAGAAAGTTAGTATCATCAAAGATTGATAGTGGGGATAGATAAGTATAAGGAAAGGAGGTGGAACAAAGCTATCAATGTGACAATATGTGAGAAAGAACTTGAAAAGAGGAAGTAAGGAGTATATAGAATATAAAAGATAAGGCTAAAAAATATGAAGAAAACCTTTTCTTTGTCCTTTTGAGAGTCTTTCTTCCAATCTCTGTATCTCTTTGAGGTCCAGGTTTGAATAATTATAGCATAATTTGTGGTATAGGAAGCACTTTTCCATTCTTGTAGCTCTTTGAATGGTCGTGCCCCAGAATAGATATAATGTGGATGTCTCTGGGTGCTCTTTCTCTCCTATCCAAGTCCTTTGTGTTGGGGGAGGATGAAGTAGCAGCTGCCAAGTGGTTTAAGTCATTGACCCGGAGCTAGGCAGGTGGAACTTTACTCAGTTTCTGAATTCCCCTTGTGAGCCAACACACACGTAGATTCTGGATCATACTAGGTAGCCCTCCCAGGGATTTAAATACATTATAGAGAAGTTTGAACCAGGTACAGTTTGTCCCAAGCCTCTACCGTTTGTATTGTGAGGTGGGAAATCCTCTGGCTGAGACTGGCTTCAGTACCATGCCTAGAGCTGGAGGAGCGGATCTTTACTCTGTTGCTGATTTCCTCTCAGAGGATTCATACGTAATGGGTTGAGCTGGATGACACTCGTAGGGATAAAGCAGATTACAGGAAAGAGAAGCAGTGTTTGTTTCTCAAACCATGTCTTTTGTGTTGAGAGAGGAGTCAGTCTCATTTATGTGCTGGGAGGTAAGCACACAGATTGGGTTTCTTTCATGGAATAGTACCTTTACATCTTCCCTCTGGGTTGACCTGGGTGGCACAGGACTCACAGGTTCTCCCTGACATGCCTATTTTGTCCTGGGCAGAGAGACATAGACATGGGCCTTCCTGTTGCTGCCTTTCCCCCTGTCCACGCTTGATGAGCTTTGTCCAACCAGGAAGTGGGGTAGAGAAGAAAAAATCACCAGAAATAGTTTAGTAGAAGGAAGGAACTGTTTGTTTTTCTACTATGGGGTACTTTCAGCCTCCATCTGATAGATGCAAGTTTTCCCTTCTCTTCATTTTAGAGATTTGACATTCTGTATATTTTTTTTATTTCTCCTGGCGTTTATCTGCCTACATGTTTGCTGGTGTCTATCTGAGTTGGCCTCTTGGTAAAGACACAGGAAAGGTGGCTGTCAACAATTTTCTTCTCGGAAGTAAGACTCATGGCAACAGAATAAACCTGTTATTGCCATTGTTTTGGCATTGTCAGTCTGTATTTTTTTTAGTTGAAGGATTTAGTCTATTTACATTTAAGGATAAAGAGTTATTCTAAGGCAGTACATTGGAAAAAATCTATGGAGTCTGAGAGATGGAAATAAGAAGTCTCAGCTAAGATAATAGGAAGTGGTGCTGTGGCTCAAGTTACAAGATGCTAGCCTTGAGCACAAAAAAGTTCAGGGACAGTGTCCCAGCCCTGAGTTCAAGCCCCATAGCTGAAAAACAAACAAACCCCTCCAAAAAACCCCACTAATTGACTAAGATAATAGTTCAGTTTTCAAAATGGCTACATCCTTCTGACTGTTCAATAGGAGATATGACATCTTTTCCAAAGCAACTCTTCTGTACTGATTGTAGGTTGCTGGGTAGGTATAACTGGTCATCACGCCTATCAGGGTAATGAAACTTTCTGGTAACTAGGATTGACAGTAAATTCAATGGTAAAGGTTGCAGGACTTTATCTTTTATGCTTATTTTCTGTAAAGGAGGAGACACTGTCCTTTTAGCAGTGGAGCTAGGGTAGCTAGTGAAATGGTATGTGGTTTCTAAATTGTGAATGTCTGTTTGGTTCTTTGTATCTGTATTTTTCATTTCTTTCAAGCATGCTTGAGGTAGCGTTTTCATCATGGCTGCATTAAAATGTTTAGCAGGCACTTCTAACATTTGTGTTGTCTCTGTGTTGTTTTCTGTCGCTGTCTTATTTATTTTGCCAGTCCCGGTGCTTGAACTCAAGGCCTAGGCACTGTACCTGAGCTCCTTTTGCCCAACAGTAGCACTCTGCCACTTGAGCCACAGTGCCATTTCGGGCTTTTCTGTAGTACTGAGGAATCAAACCCAGGGCTTCATGCATGTTAGGAAAGCACTCTACCACTAAGCCACATTCCCAGCCTATTGATGCTTTTTTTCCCCCAAATATTTATTTTTTTAAATTTTTTTATTGTAAAGATACCATACAGAGGGGTTACAGTTACATGAGTAAGGTATGAATACATTTCCTACCGAGCATTTTTACCCCTCCTTTGTTTTTCCCCTACCATCTCTTGCCCCCCCCAACTACTTCTCCGTGCCCCCAAACCCTGCCCCGCACCTGAAGTTATAAAGTTTGTTTTCAACATGGTGTCTTGTACATCTCATTGTTACAATGGGTCAACTTGTATCCCTATTTAAGCCTTCTGTTTTTTCCCCTTCCCCTCCCCCATTGATGCTTTTTTGAAGTCATTTTTTTTAAATTTAATTTTATTTTATTTGTGAACATACTGTACAGAGGGGTTACAATTGCATGGGCAGGATAATGCGTACATTGAAGTCATTTTTGTCATGCAGTTTAAAGTCTTCATTGTATAACAAGGACTTTTTTCATTTAATCTTGGCCATTTTGTATGATGACACTGGTTATTATTTAAACCTCCTCTTTCAGTTCAGCAGAAGATGAAGCACTGCTTTACTACCAGGTAGAGGTTGAAGTTCAAGGCCCCACACCTCCTTGTTTGTACCTGAAAGGAGGGTTCCTCAGTGCTGCTGGGGTTTAAAGTCCTATTCCTCACATGACTTCTCTGACACCCTAGTGTCCCCTAGTGAGGGTGATGGTGTATATTCTCACCTTGTACTAACCTTCTCCGGACTCCAACCTGTAAGCAAGATGGGGAGAAATAGCTTACTAATGCCCGATAGGTGCTGAAGTCCAGGCCTTTCCAAGTGGTCTTTCCCAATACTGCAATTTCTTTACCTGACTATGGCAATGGGACTATGGCTCCATCCTTGGTGTCAGTCTCTTGGGGGTGTAAATCTAGATGTTGCAGTTTTTCTTTTCCCCCTCCTTGGTGGTGGTTTGTGCAGATTGCCTAAAAGATTTTTTTTGTATCACTTGGTTGCCATTATGTAGTCCTTTGCCTAGTGACAGCAGACATTTTGTGGACTGTTTTAAGTGTATTAACATTGCATATTACTTTGCATATTGGTATTTCTGGGTTATCAGTTTCTTTAGCTTCAAGAGTGGGGTAAAAGAGGGAAAACAACTAATGTATCCTGTAAGTCCTAACTTCCCCAGCATGTGTGCTTTTTCTCTCCATCTTTCTGTCTTCATAAATTAAAATATACACCTATTTTACATATAATATATACAAACACACTCAAATATATAATATATATATACCCCAAACAATGTAAGCTTTATTACTTGTAATTTCCAGGTGGCTTCTTAGTAATTAAGGGAGTAACAGCAAGAAATGTTCTACTTAATATCCTCTGAAGTGGAAGTCCTTTTTTTTTTTTTTTGGCGGTTGTGAATGCAGGGCTTGGGTGCTGTCCCAGAGATCTTGTTGCTCAAGGCTAGCACTCTACTTCTTTGAGCAACAACACTTTTGGTTTTCTGGGGATTAATTGGAGACAAAAGTCTCAGACTTTCCTGCCTGTCTAGCTTTGAACCATCACCCTCAGATCTCAGCCTCCTGAGTTGCTAGGATTGCAAGTATGAGCTACCAAGCTGGAGTGGAAATTCTAAAAGCATCCTTTTACTTTTTTCCTCAGTTGGTCTGTAGGTACTTTAATGTCATTTTACAGGTGTCATGTTGTTCTTGTTATGCTCATTCATAAGTTTATAAATAGATATATAGTTATTTTTGTGTGTGGTGTTCAGGATCAAACCCAGAGCCTTGCACATGCTAGGTAAGCCCTCTATCAATGAGCTATATCCCCAGCTCTATAGTTCCTATTTTTAAATCTTTTACATATTCTCAACTTGCTTAAAACTGCAGGGAGAGTTCCAATAAACACATATATGTATGAAAATTTTCAAGAAAGAATTATATTTGGTTACTACCTGGGAGCTTTGGGCCTGAATGTATGATATTATAAATTGTGGTTACCTAATAATGGGCACATTCTCCTAAGAAAGGAGAAGGCAATGCCATTTATGATATTATAAATTGTGGTTACCTAATAATGGGCACATTCTCCTAAGAAAGGAGAAGTCAATGCCATTTTCCTTCCTTTGGCTTTCAAATTGTATAAGATATGTCTTGGTGTGGCTGCTTTTTTGTTTTATTCTGTTTGTTGCACTCATCTTCTTGACACTCTTGGTTTTAGTCTACAGTAGGCTGAAAAATAATAAAGTTTGGCTATTTTTATAATGTAGATGACTATTCCTTGTTTTTTCCACTTTGAAAAACAAAGGCAAAGAGAAGGTATAATATTTGGACACTTTGTGATTTAGCCAGGACATGGCTTATAATCAAAATAATCAGGCTGATGGCAGTGAGACAAACTATTATAGCTATTTTTCCAATAATAAGGGCTTCAATTTGGATTAGGGAAACATTCTGGGGGAGGGTTAGAGTAGTGAATACATCCACTAAAATTATTTTTATGCACTTAGGATATGAACAATTTTCATGATTGTGTCTGTTTGATAACAAAATCTGTATTTTGAATTCCCATTACATGAAGAATCATAGAACAATATATTTGTCATGTAGCTGTTAATTTTTCAAGTGATATCTCAAGTTATTACAATTCTAAATGTTTCCCAGTAATCTGATTAAAATCTGCTAATTTACATTTTTGAATATTCAAGGTTTTTTTACATGCTTTGTGGGAAATCAAAATTTATTTTGACTCCATTATAATAAAATAATTTTTAACCCAAAACTCTATATGTAATTTATAGCAAAAGCTAATCATGATCACATCATGTATATTTTTTTCTCTCCCTGTTTTTTTATTTGCCAGTCCTGGAGCTTGAACTCAGCGCCTGGGCACTGTCCCTGAGCCTCAAGGCTAGCACTCTACCACTTGAGCCACAGTGCCATTTCTGTCTTTTTTGAGTAGTTAATTGGAGATAAAATTCTCACTGGGACTTTTCTGTCTGGGCTGGCTTCAAACCTTGATCCTCAGATTTCAGCTTCCCGAGTAAGTAGGAGTACAGGCATGAGCCACTGGTGCCTGATTGTGTAAACTTCTAAACATGGACTTTATTTAGGTTTACTTCACTTTTTATTTCTTAGACAGTACTGCGGTTTAAACTAGTGGCCTCTCACTTGCTTCCATCTGAGCCATGTCTCTCAGCTGTTTTTATTTTTTAAAAATAAAGTGGGAAAAGTAAAATACAAATTAAATACATATGCGATCACATTTATAGTTTACAATAAACATTTTCTTATGTTACTTAAATTTAATAATCACCATTTTAAGTGCTGTAAACTATTAAATGAGTTGTTAAATCATGATTTACTGTTATTAATCTATTGGATATTTTGAGGTTTTCCCAGGGATATTTTACTCATCTACAGCCAGTTCCAAAAGAAATACCCAAATTCACTAATTTGTTCTGTCTTTGTGTTCATTGTAACTATAACATTCTTATATGTGTAAATACAGAAGTTTAAACCAGAGGTCTAAATATAAAATTCATTTGCTTTTAGACAGGAACTCACAATCCTCTGGTCAAAACCTCCTACATGATAGGATTATGGGCATGAGTCACTGTGACAAGCTAAAGACATTTTATTTGCCATAGTCATTCAAATCCATTCATCTTAATCAATATTTCAAAGATTATCAACCTATGTTCTCCACAGTTACGTAATAAGTGACAAACACTACATCATAGACCTCAGGGAACAATGACCAATAAGACTAGGCTTCTGCAGGCCCAAAGAAACATAGGCCCCATGGTTTCCCTTATTTGCAATAGCTAGTATATGTATGAGTCAAGCGGAAAAGGTCAGATAATGTGATGTTAGGAAAATAAACCCTTAGATATGTATTTTAATGTTTTTTTTCTTTCATGCATGTTTCTAATGCATTTATAAGATTATTTCTTTGTTGCTTTGTATGTCCCTCCCCCACAGTATAACCCCTGCTTTCACTATATTTGATGTCAGTATAACTTGTGGAGGAGATGGGGGAAAACCAGTTGTTTAAGGATACAGGTGGACCTGTTGCAACAATGAGAAGTACAAGTTGTCATGTCCAAAACGAGCTTTACAACGTCGGTGGGGGGGGGAGGAGAAGGATTGGGACTGGGGAGGGGGAGGGGGAAGGCTGGGAAGGGATGTGAAGGGTAAACAAAGGAGGAGGCTGCAATGCTTGGTAAGAAATGTACGCATTATCCTGCCCATGTAATTGTAACCCCTCTGTACAGTATGTTCACAAATAAAAATAAAAAAAGAAGACTAGGCTTCTGACTTTAGCTTCATTCTCTCACAGGGAATCATTTTCATCAGAACAGTATAGGAGCAGTGACTCATGCTCACTGAGCTTTTATGTTTTTTTAGGTGACATTTTGGTTTGTACTCAGGGCCTTGAGCTAGCTCAGCTGGTCAATGGAATCACCCACTGTATTTAACATACTTGTCTCTGACTATCTTTCCCCACCTAGTATTAGCACTCTACCACTTCAACCATGTCTCCAACCCTACATTTTTGGTTTGCCAGTCCTGGGGCTTGAATTCTGGTTCCTGGATGCTGTTCTTGAACTTGTTTTGCTCAAGGTGAGTACTACTTGAGCCACAGCATTACTTCTGGCTTTTTTTTGTAGGTTATTAGAGATGAGTCCCACAGAGTTTCCTGCCTGGGCTGGCTTTGAACCATAATCCTCAGATCTCAGCTTCCTGAGCACCTAAAATTATAGGCATGAGCCACTGGCACCTGGCTTCTAGCTCTATTTTTTGTTGGTTATTTTTGAGATGGAGTCTAAAAGATTTTTCTGCTCAGGCTACTCTCAAACTGCAGTCCTCCAGATCTCAGCATCCTCAGTAGGTACAACTACAGATGAGAATCACTAGCATCTGGCTCACTGAGCTTTTAAAGAGGTTTCCAAAGAGCAGATGACAAATTCCCAGGTCATTTCCTAGCAAGCCAGTGGAAGGCCCTTTTAGTTGTAGGGTTTTTTTTTTTTTTGGCAAAATTGATATAGTATTAGATTCTTTTTTCATTGGATGACCGCAGACTTCGCTTTAGTTTACTGTCATTTAATATATCTATATACATTAAATTAACAAACAATAAAATGGGAATTTTTCACATGCTCTATTCCAGTGAAGTGTATAGTTATGACTCTTGATATAACCTCAAATACCATTATCAATTCCAGTGAAGTGCATAGTTACGACTCTTGATCTGACCTCAAATGTCATTATGTACACCAGACTTGATTACAAAAGCCATCCTATAGGCTACCAAATATGATTTTACCTATACTGTTATTACCAAACCTAAGCAAAACTTAGGTTTTTTTCTTGGGTGTGATAATGGTCATAGGATGGCTCTTCCCAAAGTGCCTATTTCTCACTTAATGTAGCCCATAGCCATGGGTTTTTCAGTAATCTCACAAAATGGCAATACTTAGGTGCTTGAATTGCTAACTGTGTGAGCATGAAATACCTTGAGTTATTTTCCTGATACAACTTAAACATGATAACCTGTTATTTGAAAAGTTTTTCAATTCATACATTGAAACCTATAATCATATTCACTATTTTACAAAATATTATTAAGAACCTACTCTGAGCCTGGGATTGTCCTAAGGGCTATGAGCACAACAAATAAAAATGCTTGAGTTTTTGGAACATACTCTTCTCATGGGCCAGAACTGATGAGCCTTTTGTTTGGGAAGGCCAGGAAGATCCCCAGTGCTGGAAGAGAAATTGTGACAAGATCATGGAAATTCTTTACATCATACTCTGGGTTCATTTCCACTTGCATAAAATGATCAGATCCTGAGATACCAAAAAAGGGAATCAAGATGTTCTAAGATGATAATGAGCCTATGGGACACAGTGAGCAAGTTTAAAAATAAGAGAGGTAGAACTTACTGGCCACAGGGAAGAAAGGGCAAAACTGAACTGTGCAGACACTACAAGAAACACTACAAGATAAGAAAACAGAGCTTCATCTTAAAATCTGAAACAGACCAGAGCTTTAAATCAGAGCAAGAGCCAAGTACTACCAAAGTAGAAGAAAAAAAATCAAATTGCTTGGTCTTGAGATTAGTTTATAAGGATGAAGTTGCTTAGGCTTTTCAAAATATGTGTGTCTGTGTTCAGGAATGGTAATTAACACAGAAATAAAAAAAAGGTCACTGGGAGCAAGGAAGGTTCCTGAGAAGCTAGGATCCACAGTATCAATTTAGATGTATCAGTCTAACAGGAGTATTCACTAAATTTAGAGAGTGATTCCTATATTTTATGCTAACAGATCAAGAAAGAGAAAAGGCGCAGAGCCACAACTCTGGAATTACTCTATATTTTGTCTGAGTGAAAATCGGGAAGTCCTTTGAGAGCTATTAAATGTTTCATGGGGATTACAACAGAAAAGGGATTAAATTTTTACCCAAGAAAGACAACTCAGAGGAAGAAACAAGAGTATATGAGGGAGAGACCATATTAACTTGCATCTTTTGCATACTGTCTTCTCACATCTTTGAAGATAAGGACAGTTTTTTGCAGTTTGCTGAAAGAAGACAAATGATAGGACTAATTAGAAAAAATACAAGCTTTCATATGCTCTCATGTTATTGAACATTAGAGTTCCATTATGACCATACAAGATTTGGTTAAATGAAGTGAAAGGCAGGGTGCCTTTAGATTTTAGTCAAAACACACATCAATATATTTCTCCTCTATCAGAAATCCAGTGACTCTTTGTGAATATGTTCTTGCTGTAACATGGCTTGGCTTTCCTATTTTAATCCTTGCATTAACACAGCCAGAGCTCTTTTCATCATATGCTAAAGGGATTTTTACTCTTAGATGAGGTCTATTTCAAATAAAGTTTTGGTGGAAAATTGTGAGACATGAATAATCTCTTCCAAGAATAAGTTTGAGTGAGAAAGCTGAACAAAAACTGTCTTATTCCTATAAAAGGGTGACTCTTTTTTTAAAAAACAAACAGTGATCTGAAACTAAAAAGTAGGGATGGATGCTGGCTCACAGTAGATATTATCTGAGTTTTTTCTTTTTCTTTCCTTTTTTTCTTGAAGGCCTTACTATATCCTAAATTAACCTATCAGCTTTTCTCTAGCCCTTGTTCCTTTCCTCCCTCTCTCCCTCCCTCCCTCCCCCCTCTCTCCCTCCCTCCCTTCTTCCTTCTCTCTCTTTCTTTCACACATACTTCCTAATGACATCAGTTGAAATTTCCTGTGAACAACTGAGAAAGGAACTTGGCCCTAAATTCCTAGAAACCCAACCTGAGGTCTTAAGCCATATTCATTCCCAGTGCTTCTCAACAGATTCAATTTCCAACAAAATTATCGTTGTCTCTGGTCCCAAACTGAAGGAAGAATTGAATTAGGAAGGGAAAACATGTTGTTGGAAAGAAAAAAAAAACATTTGACATGACTCAGTGGGAACATTTCAGAGGGGCCCCAAAGAGATGTAGTCCTAAGGTGCTATTCCCATGGTCTGTCAGGTTACCTGGAAACAGATGTTCCGTGTCACTGTGGTCATGGCTAAAAGCGAGTAGGAGTTGCAAGGTAAGAGTAAAGAAATTCTAACACTCCCTTTCTCCTTCTTTCCCTCTTTTCTTCCTGAAACTAAAGTTCAATTTGCTATTTGGCTCAGGGAGCAGAAGAGGACACAGGACTCTGAATGCATTTGCATTTCTTGTCCAGTTTCCAGTCCTGTGTCAGTAGAGCTGAACCTTGGATGGCCCAGTATCCCCACAGAGTTCTGCTTGGCAGAAGGAAAGAAGATGCTTATGTTAAGGACATCCTTCTGCAGTGCTCAGTCACAAGCTATCCATCCCCTCTGACCCTCAGCACTGCAGTGGTGACCAGAGAGTGGAGACAATGCTTCTCCTTGGCTAGCAGCCATGCTAGCTGTAGGAAATTTGTCCAAAACAAGGCAAATGCAAACTGCCCATGATTCAGATGGTGTATGGACTAAATTCTCATGCACAGCAGTCCCTTTTTGACTTAGTGTGGATTATTGGTGTTCAGCGGAAATATCCTTAACACATAACTAATACATTGTATAAGCCACCATCAATGATACCAGAACGCTTGTCTCTATGAAGTTTGGCGTTGCACTGTAAAATGAAATCATTGAGCAGCAAAGCTATATCTATGTTTTGAAAACAGGGTTCCGAATCACAGGAATGTGGAAGAGAAGGGCCTGTGGTATAAAGTAGGCAAGAAGGGAATGCAGGTGTCCTGCTGGTGATCCCAGACTTAATGACTCTGCTGCACTGGATACAGTGCTTGTGCTGGTTGGGTACACAGGTTGGCATGAATACAAAAAGGCTTTTAAATGGATTGGCCTCAGGGCCCATTTGTTCTAAAGTAGGATCATAAGTAGAGGCCATTGGGTAGCTAGAAATACATATAAGGAGTAAATTCCTGATTCCAGATTCTCTGGAATCTTCTTCAGAAAACTCAACTTCTTTCTGAGATGGTCCTAGGTTTCTGATATAAGGTAATGCCTAAGAAACTCACTATTTCTTGATAATCCTGGTGCTTTCAAATAGTATTCACAGTGGTATGGAATCTGTGTTTTCTGACTAGAGTTGTGAAAGTTCCTAGAGTTATTTTTTAAAGACTTATTATTTAAGCCTTATTTTTAAATAGCAAAAAGGAAAGTGCATAATTTATGTGTGTATATGTGTTTTTCTTTTGGTTTCAAACCCAGGGTTTTGAGAATGTTAGGCAAACACTATACAACTGAGTTGCATCCCTAGGCCCACAGTCTGTTTATAAGGGAAAGAAAATGAAGGGGGAGAAGTTATAAAAAATTGAAAATGAAAAATTTAAATAGTTCAAAAGAAATATTTAGAATAAATGATATATATATATAAATGATATATATACCTAATAAATAAATGTAGATGAAGGAGGGCATAATTTAGTGGTTGCCACCACAGGTTTTAAAGCCAGACCGACATAGAATTGAAGCCTATCATTTCTTAAGTGTTTCGTTTTACTAATGTTATGTAAGAACTTTTAACTCATCTGCTTCATTTTAAAATCAGATAATCCAGATGCTGGTGTCTCACTCCTATGATCTTAGCTACTTAGTAGGCTGAAATCTGGAGGATGGTTGTTCAAAGCCATCTTAAGCAGAAAAGTATATGAGATCTCCAATTAACTAAAAAAAAGCCAGACTGTAGGCATGGCTCACATGGTAGAGGACCAGCCAATGAAGACCATGAGGCACTAAGTTCAGGCCCTGGTACCAGTACAAAAGAAGTGAAGGAAAGAATGGAAAAGTGTAAAAGAATGATAGCCATGTTGCCTGAAAAATGAAACCAATACTTAGTATAATTTGACAGTTGGAGATAATGGTATCCGTTCTCAAAGGAAATCCAATTGTAAACTACAAAGGAGAAAATTGCTCTGCTGGAAACTAGGGCATCTTTCCTTAGAAACAATGGAATAGTGACTTTAAAAAAATCTAAATTCTATAAGTGGGCTAAAGACTTAAAGAGAAACTTCTCTGAAGAGGAAAGAAGGATGGTCAATAGACACATGAAGAAATGCTCAACCTCCCTAGCCATAAAAGAAATGCAAATCAAAACAACATTGAGATACCACCTCACCCAGTTAGCAGGGCTATAATCAAGAACTCTAATAACAACAGTTGCTGGAGGGGATATTGACAGAAGGGAAACTTACTGCATTGTTGGTGGGAGTGTAAACTTGTTCAACTACTTTGGAAAGCAGTATGGAGGTTCCTCAAAAGACTCCACATAGAGCTCCTCTATGACCCAGCAATCCTACTTTTGGGCTTTTACCCAAATGATCACAAACAAAACCTTACTAAAGCTACCAGCACAACTATGTTTATTGCAGCATTATTTACCATAGCTAAGATATGGAACCAACCCAGATGCCCCTCAGTAGATGAATGGATCAAGAAAATGTGGTATATATACACAATGGAATTCTATGCCTCCATCAGAAAGGATGACATTGCCCCATTTGTTGGGAAATGGAAAGACTTGGAAAAAATTATATTAAGTGAAGTAAGCCAAGCACAAAGAAACTAGTTATTTGCAATAACTATTATATGTCTGAGTCAAGCAGAAAGGTCAGATGAGTTGATGTGAGGTGAAATGAATCCCAAGATAAGTATTCAAATGTTTTTTTTCTCTCATGCAATTGTTTCTAACATATTTATAAGATGATTTCTTTGTTGCTTTGTATGTCCCTCCCCCAAGGTATAACCACTGTTTTCACTGTATTTGATGTTGTGGAGTGGAATTTGAATTTGTGGAGGGGAAGGGAAAAACCAATTGTTTAAATAGGGATACAGGTGGACCCATTGCAACAATGAGATGTACAAGTCTTTGACTGAGGGGTGTGGCGGGGAAACCAAGGAGGAGGCAACAATGTACTCATTATCTTGCCCATGTAATTGTAACCCCTCTGTATGGTATTTTCACAATTAAAAAAAAATCTAAGTTCTAAGTACACGTAGGCACATACTGTGTTTGAGCATTAGAAAACTCAAAAATGTCAATTTTCCCTCAACAATAATTACATATTTATTGCAATATTCCAGTAAGATTTTTGTATAGACAAAGAAGCTAACATAATTTTAAGAAATGATAAGAATCTGCAATTTCAAAATTAATCAATTTATTTTTGTTGGTCATGGGGCTTGAACTCAGAGTCTGGATGCTGTCCCTGAGCTCTTTTTGCTCAAGGCTAGCGGTCTACATCTTTGAGCCACATTTCCGCTTCCAGTTTTCTGGTGGTTATTTGGAGGTAAGATTCTCACAGACTTTTTTGTCCAAGCTTGCATTGAACCGTAATCCTCAGATCTCAGCATCTCAAGTACTTAGGATTACAGGTGTGAGCCACCAGTACCTGGTGCAATTTCATAGCAGCTATCATGAAGCCTGCATGATATTGTCAGAATGAAAACCACAGACCAAGAAACAGACAAGACTGCTGTGTGACCACACTTTCTTCTTAGGTCTGAAGTAAACTTTCATTGTAGGTATATGTTACTTTTTGGATAGGATGTCCAAACCTTGATACAGGTGGAAAGAGGCTGAATATTTTCCTTGCTACTGATTTTAGATGAAGACACTTGCAGTTTCTCACCAGTGACATGATGTTATTTATGGGCTTTTCATAAATGATATTTATTATGTTGGAGTAGGTTCTATTTATTCTTAGATTGTTGAATGTTTATCTCCAATTGAGTCTAAGTCTGATTTATATATTTAGGAGCTCTGCAATTTGGTATGTAAGTATTTACAATTGTTATATCTTTTTGGTGAATTGGACCTTCCTTGTTGCATATCTTTGTTCTTGTGACAAATGATGCTAAGGTCTATTTTATCAGATGTCACCAACTCTGCTTTTATCTGTTTATCAATTGTATGGAATATCTTTCGCCATCGTTGGTAGTATCCTTAGATTTAGAGCGAGTTTCTTGTACCAGAATAGTTAGATTTAGTGTGAATCTCTATAACCAAAATAAAGTTGTAGCTTAGTTTGTAAATCCATATGCCAATGATGTTCTATCGATTACATTTAAAGTAATGACCAATAGGACATGGTTTGGTATTGCAAAACATTGTTGTTTTCTGAATCCTCATGGAACATCTTTGCCTTTGTTTTTCCAACTGCCTGCCATTATGTTTCAATGATTTTTTTGTAGTGACATGATGCTATTAGCTTCTTTTAATTTCCCTTTTTACACAAAAATATTTTCTATAGATATGTTTTTAGTAATTGCAATGGTAACCAAAAAGAAATACCAAGCTTAGCACTGGTGGCTCACACTTGTAATCTTAGCTACTCAGGAGGCTGAGATTCGATGATTTCAGTTTGAAGCCAGCTCTAGCAGGAATGTCTGTGGGACTCTTATAATTAACCATAAAAAAGCTGGAATCAGAGCTGTAGCACAAGTAGTAGAATGAACACAAAAGCTCAGAGACAGTGCCAACATCCTGAGTCCAAGCCCCAGCACACAAAAAAATACTGAAACTGTAAAGTTCTATTAAAACCTATCACAACTTAATTTCATTACATAAACTCTATAAACACAAATTACATCTTTATAATATGCCAGCTAACATATTTATAGCTTATTTTTGTTTTGTCATTCAAATTTAATACACTAAGATGACTCTTCTACCAGAGTTACAAATTTGCTTCCTATGTTTATCGTTATTACAGAACTCTATACTGCTGTTTACCATTGTTTCATTTCAACTTGAAGGATTTCTTTTAGTAGTTTTGTAGACTAGGCCTAGTGGTCATGAATGCCCTCTGATTTTGCTTATTTGACTTTAATTTGTCTTTCATTTCTTGAAGGATAATTTAGCCAAATGCAGCTCCAGGATTCATGGTTGACATTTTTTTCTTCTAGCATTTTGAATAGCTTATTCTGTTCTATCTCTTCTGAGAAATCTACAGATATTCCTAGGGGAGCTCTCTCTTAGATGTTACAAATTATCTTTCCCCTGCTGCTTTAAAGAGTTCTTCTGCTGTCACTGACTTCAGATATTTTGACTATATTGTCTCTGGGTGTCTTTCTTTGAGCTTCATACATCTGTATCATCTTTGCTATCCTTAAATTTGTGTACTTTTTAGTCATTATTTCTTCAAATGCACTCTTCTCTCTCTCAAAGTGCCATAATAAGTACATGGATTCACTTGAAAATATCCCTTAAGTACTTTAGGCTCTTCTTTCTTTTCTCATATGTTTTTTGTCTTTTGCTCCTATGGCAACAATTTTGAAAGTGTTTGTCTCAAAGTTTGTAGATTCTTCCTTCTGCTTGATCAAGTGTGTTGTTCAACTATTGTATTTTTCAGCTACAGTGTTGTTTGGTCCCTTTTTATATATAGTCCTTTGTTAATGAACTGTTTTTAGTTGAACGTCTTTTGTGGTGATTTTTTCAAATTCTTTTATTAGGCAGCTCACATTCTGATTTAATATTAATACATTTTATTTCTTTGATCTGTGCTATTATTGCTCTATTGTTTTTGAAGTACATATGTGTTTGTCTGGAATTTGGTCACTTGAGAAAACTACCACATGCTTGTGTACTGATTTTGTGCAGGGTAAGACCTTCAGCAACCACTGCTGTGCCACTGAGACATTTTCTGATCTCTCCTTGGCATTTTCCTCTGGCACTGTAGCTCTAGGATTCATATTGCCGCTGTTTTCAGCAGCTTCCAAATTGTAGAGCAGGTCTCCTGGGTACTGAGTCAGGGGAGAGAAATCGTTCGTTTGGGTGGCTCCAGACAAGTCAGAATTTGAGACTGACAGACAATTCCTTTGTTTCTGCCCCAGGGATCTCAACATGGTTCCAGTTTACAATTACCAAGTTACAGCTTTTTAACTGGTCTCCAAATTTCCATAGTGATTCTGGTTCAGACATTATTAAACCAGCATCTCCCTCTGTATGTGGTGGTCGGTGGATGTAGCTTCTTAGTCCTCCATCTTTTTAATGACATTTAATCAATTAACTTTTGTCCAAGTTTCCAAGGGAATTTAATAGAGAAGGGATAGTCTTGCCAAGAGATAATCCATCAAAGATCCCAGATTTTATAAAAGGAAGCTTGACTCACATCTTTTATTATATGAAATTTAAAATATCAGTCATAAACATAAGAACCCCAAAATTCAAATAACTCATTTCTATAATTTAAGAGCTTTTATGAGGGAATAAAATGGTTCCAGAAAGATCAAAATAATTTTAAGAGATAACTTATTCTGTAATTTAATACAATACTACTATATAAATGTATATTCTGGTATAAGTACAGAGAATTAGGCCACAGGAAGAAAGGCAAGTGCTAGACACATGCTACATACACTCTCAAATGCCTTTTTGATAATATTGCCATTGCAATTCAGTGTAGAAAGAAGTCTTTTCATTACTGTTCCAACTGGATATATTTTCTGAAAAAAGTACACCTTGACCTAAATTTCATACTATATAAGAAATTCAAGTCAAGATTGATTAAAACTTAAATGGAAAAGCTAAAAATATAAAGCTCTTTGCTGCCTGGAGAGTACTTTTGCTACATCAGAGGAGATAGATTTCTTAGAACATAAGTATCACTAACATTACAGAGAAAACTTGATAAAGCAGGCATCATCCTCAGAATTAAAAACATGTTCCCATGAAAAGAAGCTGTGAAGAAAATTAAAATCAAGGTACCAACATAAAGGAGAATCTTGACACATATGCAAAGAATATAAAGATATTTATAAATCAATAACAAAAAGCAAGAAACTCATATGGATATGGAAATACTTGAATAGACACTACAAGTGACTTATACATGGTTAATAAATATTAAAATATAAATCTTTAGCCACTATAGAAATGCAAATTAAAATGACAGTGAGTTACCACTACTTATTAGAATTTCTAGATTTAAATCTGGAACAATTTCCAAATATTGAAGGAAAGTGCAAAGAAGGTGTTGTTCTCATATAGCATAGCTCAAAATATAAAGTAGGACTACTAGAGAAATCACTGGTATATTTTCATTGGGTTAAGTTTATTTCATAAGCCAGTTATTTGACTTCTAGAAAATTCTCACTCCAAAGAAATAAAAACATGTCTACCGCAAAACTTGCAACAAATGCTTCTTGAATCTTCACCTTTTTTAAAAATCATGAGTAAAGAATCCAAATGTCCATCAACAGGAGACTGTACTAACAGATTGTGGTACATTTGCACAGGGATTAGTATTCACTGGTAAATGTGCCAGATACATGCAGCTGTGTAACTCAGACCCCCAAACAGCATGCTAGTTGGGCACTAGTGGCTCACATCTGTAATCCTAGCTAATGGGGAGGCTAAGACTGGGAGAATAGTGGTCTGAGGCCAGATTGGACAGAAAACTTGAGATTACTCTCAACAAAGACCACAATGCAATGGCAATCATCTGTTATTCTCGTTTCTCAGGAAACCTAACAGGCAGATTGTACCCTGGCATGGGCAGAAAGCAGGACCGTGGCAACAGCCAGCAAAAATTCAGTGCTGAACATCTGGCTCAGTGGAGATGTGGCTTGTAAGACACCTGCCTAGCAAGCTCAAGGAGTTCAAACCTTGGTACCAACAAAAAATACTACCATGCTGTGCACAGGAAGTCAGACATAAAGTACTTATACTGTGACAGTCCATTTTTGTGAATTGTGTCTTTGGCAGTAGAAATCCAAGCAGTAGCTTCCTGGAGGTGGGGATGGTAGATAGAAAGGGGGTAATGGCAGTGCTGTGTACTTTGGCTGGTTGGTTACATGGACACTTCCAAAAACATACCAAATTGTTTACTAAAATCTTGTACCTTGAAAAATGGACATGTTAGTTTACCACCACATTATTTACACAGCCAAGTTGTGAATGAATTAAACAATGGGTATATGTAGAGTGAAAGAAAAAATGAAATCAAATACTTTTATAGAGAAATGAATATAATTGGAGGACATTATATTAAGCAAAGTAAGCCAGATTCACAAAGACAAGTATCATGTTTTCTCTCAGAGGTGGAATTTAGGGGAAAAGAAAGGACATGAAAGTAAAAAGGGAGAAGCAAGAGCAGAGAATAATAAGAGTGTGGGTGAATATCATCAAATTATTTTATATGCACATATGAAAATGTCATAGTGAAACCAAAATTAATATAATTGATTTTTAAATAAAACTGTAAATGTGCATATACGTTTACCTTGAATTTTTTATTTTATTTATTTTTTATTTTTTTGGGTCTGGTCATGGGGCCTGAATTCTGGGCCTGGGCGCTGTCCCTCATCTCTTCAGCTCAAGGCTAGCACTCTACCACTTGAGCCACAGTGCCACTTCCAGCTTTTTTCTTTTTGTTTATGTGGTGCTGAGGAATCGAACCCAGGGCCTCATGCATGCAAGGTAAGTGCTCTACCATGGAGCCACCTTCCCAGCCCTACCTTGAATTTTCTAAAACAAGGAAGATAAAGTAAAAATGTTTTTGTTAGACAAAAATCTAGCAGTTTATTCCTAGTAAATGAGCCCTAGTAGAAGTACTAAAGGCTATTTTTCAGGTTGAAATTACAAGTGCTGATTAGGATGTACTTGGAACACTCATAAGATGCAGGGCAGGCATTGTAAATTGTAAAAACTGTTTGGCCTATTTGCAAACCCTATAGACCCACTGTGGATGACAGTTTGTATATCGTAAGTTCTTCTGCCATTTTTGGTAGAAAATAAGAACATAAATATAAAAGTCTCTTCTGAGAAGATGAATCAACATCCTGTACAAACTGAGCTCTGCATTGGGCTGGGAAATCAGAGGAAGAACCACAGACCCCAAACCAGCACTGTGTGACACCACTTAATGTCCCCTCATTACGCTAGCAGCTCTGCCAGCATCCACATAGCCACTGCCCTAGCCTTCCCACTAACCTATCTCTGCCAATCTAAGGCTGCAGAAATGCCTCCGTTGTTTTATTTTAATTAAAACTTAAGTCTGCTCCCGGATGGTTTCCTTTTTGAAAAAAAAAAATCACTTTGTAAGTGGCCACTTTCCACTTGCAATTTTTCTACCCAAATATTTGCCTTTTATTTCAAAAGCACTTAATCGGCATTCACTGTGCTCCTTCTTGCTTTTCTGGTTGTGAAGCCTGCAAAGCAGACAGAGCCACAAAGCACCTAGATGACTGGGAACTTGGAGTAATGCAGGCTTGCTGGACTGTTGTTGGCAAAGGGAGACAAGGTAAAAGGTGAGGCTGGAAAGGTGGTGACTCCAGATTGTGATGGTTCCCACCGATTAGCTCTGATTTCTAACTTTAAAACAGTAATAACAACAACAACAACAACAAAAAACCTACCACAAGTTTGATCCTTTTTCTCATGGGTGTAGCAACCACTTTTGTCTACCTAAGATTTTAAGGATTATTTCTCTCTGTATCTGCTCATGTGAGGAACAGATAATTGCGTTGTGGAAAATAATGGTTTGCTTTGTTTTAATAGACACAAAATAGTGAGAAACATTCTAAATCCCTTCCACTTGTCCTGGTCCCCATACCATAAGCACTGACCTACTTATAACTAAGACCTCTCTCCACAGATTGGTGGGCTTATGTTGGCATGTTTAAAAAACTCCATCTAGGATTGCTTGAATGAAATGAGGGATTAAGTTGATGTAAAAGCTGAAAAGAGCACTCCCGACCACCTTATTCAAATACTTCTTTAATATCCTTAGAGATGTGGGTATCATTTACACTGATTGTCCTTGTTTATGTTTGTTTGATTGGCTGTTTTTTTTGTTTTCTGCAATTAAGATAATACCTATGTATCATCCTTTCAAACTTTCTCTTGGCCTTATCTCTTAGCTTCTTAACACCCTTGTATTGCTATAATAAAATCCAAATGAACATCTTCAGATTCAGTGTAGAGTAAAGGGAGGAAAAAAATGATTAAATAAGGTCTAGACCAGAAATAGGAAATCCACCATACGCTACAAAGAGAAGTCTAAACTATGGCATTGGGACGTAGAGCACAGATCAGACTTGAGAAATCTAGAAGAGAAAATTGTAAGGCTTTCTTAGTGGTTTGTACAGTTGGGAGAGTAGCCAGCCAGTCAGGAAGATAAGTAATACAGAAAAAAGTCTTAAAGAATAAATTCTACTTCAGGTAACAATTTGAGACCTAAAACCAGGCCTTTTCAGAGGCTTGGGAAGAAATTCTGGGATGCATGTACATATAAGTGATAATTAGAGCCTTGGGATTCAATTAACTTACGAAAAGCAAAATGTACTGAGAAAGAGCAGACTAGAGCAGGAGGATCCAGTAGAAGAAAGTGTTGTCTGGAAGCCAAGAAAAAGTGTGAATCAAACTAAGCAATAAGACCTGGAGACAGGCTCAGTGGTAGAGCACCTGCCTAGCAAGAACGCAGTGTCCAAACCCCAGTACCAAAAAATAAAAAAAGCTAATGAGAAAATTTAAGCATTCCAGCAGCTGGTAACTCACACCTGTAATCCTAGCTGCTCAGGAACCTGAGACCTGAGGATCATAGTTCAAAGCCAGACAGGAAAGTCCATGAGACACTTCCAATTAACTACTACTAAAAAAAAGCCAGAAAGTGGAGCTGTAGTTTAAGTGGTAGAGTGATAGCCTTAAGTAAAAAGAAACTCAGGGACAGCACCCAGACCCCGAGTTCAAGCCCAGGACCACACACATGCACACAAAGCCTTATTCATGCGCAGAAAGAATATCAAACACTCTAATGAGTATGTGGAAAATTGCAAAGTACAAAGAATTTATGATATGTAGGTCTAGTAAAGACTCATGCTCTAAACAAAAAGATAAAGCATAAAAATACTCCTTACTTACTCTTTAGCAATAAAAAAATAGTAACTGATTCATGGGGAATATTTAATCATCTGGAGGAATAGTAACCAGAGTTCAGTTTAAGATGAACGCCGCAAGAGACTGCTACTCAGAAAGCTTGAGTATAAAGAAGAGGTTCTTATGTGGACCAGGTATGGATGAGACAGTATTGGAAAGGTAGCAGGAATTTGTTCCTGATTAGATATTGGTGGCAAAGAACTCTAAGATGAGAGAGAAAAGATTAGGAAGATGAAGAAAATTGATGGAAGAGATTCAGAAGTAGCTGTGTCAGGGAGAAGAGCACCAGCAGGGAGGTTAGTTGTTGGACCAAGAAAGATTAGGGATGAAACAGATAATGGGAAGTGAGGTCTGGGACTGGAAGCAAGGAATAGCTAGACTATCTTTTCTGTGGTATCCAGTCCTTATGTGAGTTATTTAAAGGAAGTAGAGGAGGAAGTCATAGTCAAGCACTTACAATAAAGGTAAGTGAAGGTTTTAAGAACCAATCTAAGATGGTAGCCATAGATGAATAATTTGACATTTCCAGCCTTGCCTTCATAATAGTATAACTTGGGGGAATATACTCATTCCTACTTTACAACTCCAAAGAGGTTGATTTGTTATGAGCAGAATGTGTTTTGCAAGCTTCCAGGGTAATTTTCAGTAGTAGGGATGAAACCCTGTACCTTGAATATGCCAGGAAAGTGCTATACCCCTAGCCCCATCTCTGGGTAACTTTAACCTATGGTTAGAGTTCTATTACTATGATCCCTTGGACTATGTAAATTGTCCCTAACAGGACTACATACTCTAGGGAAAGAAATCTGAAGAGGAAGAAAGTTACACTGATTTAGAGATTGTCTTTCATCAAAACCTGCAGAACAAAAGTGAAGGGATGTCCTAGAAACTCCAGGCTGGCATAAGAAAATGGACACAAATAGAGGAAAACTGATGCAGGATGGAGTAGCCAAAGAGTGGTAAGCACATTCAGAAAAAAACCCCAAAAATTATGATCATCTAAATATCCCCCTTAATATTATATCCTTGAAAACAATTTTTAAAACATCAATGGGGCAGTGAGGATACACTACATGATTAGCAAGTGTGGGGTCCTAGCTTTGACCTCTACTACTGCACAATAGTTTTTCTTTTCAAATCAGTACAAACCTGTAAGAGGAAAGAGTTTGTAGAAAAGAATTAGTGGCTGAAACAATGCTTAAAGTAAGGTGGAGAGCATGGTACCATATTGAAGAAAAGCATTATTCATTAAAAATCTATATACTGATACCAGGTATAGTGGCACACACCTGTAATCCCCAAATCCTTAGGAAGTGGAGGAAGGAGACCCATCATCTAAGGCCAGCCCAGGCAAAAAGTTCAAAACCATATGTATAAATAATATGGCTCAGGTGTATCTTAGTGAGAGAGCACTTATCTAGCATGAGTAAGGCCCTTAGTTCAATCCTTAGCGCTTTCAGAAAAAGCAAACTATATGTGTGCATACATACATGAATGTATGTCCATATAGATCGCATATATACATTTATACGTGTAGCTTCTTACTTTTCATGTACCTTTGTTACAGGACAAGTCTATAAGTACAGTTAGCACTCCAGCAAATAATGTGAGCCTTCACATTTAGTGGTTAGGTGGTATAATTTTGAGACCATCTCTGCCCTGCAAGTACAGATGTGATTTAACAGAACTTAAGAGACTCTGTCTATATTATTAATAGAATTATCTCAATCAAGTCATCTACATATAATATGTGGTTTTAAATACTGGAGACCCCACTATGAGATGAATGATACACAGGCACACATTGATGCCAACACAAAATCTATTTTACTCTGTAGTTCTGTAAGGGCCTAGGAGAAAATGCAAAGGATTATTAACAGATAATGTGACAGAGTAGGGAAAGGAGCAACAGCCTTCTGATCCTGCAGTGATACAAAATGAAGTCTTGATAACTGCTCAGGAAGACAAGAGGAAAAATGAGTTCTAAGATCTCCCCCCCTTAATTCCCCACTCAGAGTCTTAGAATCAGGATGGAACAGAATTCATTGTATTTTTCTCCATTGTTCTCACTCTTGAAGACTGGCCTTGTTTTATCTTTCTCAGAGACTGTTTGAATTGTGGATTCCAACATCCTTTGAACTTTATTCTTTCATAGTAGCAGGGCAGCAAACACATGCTGCCACATGCAACTGTGAACCTGTGATTTGGGACTTGTGATAGCTCCTGGGATAACTTCTTGACCTATGCCTAAAAAGACAACTGTTCAAACTTACCAGGAGGCAAAACAGTTCCAGAGTTAATAATCACTGTTTATGAAAAGACATCAATCAATTACAAGCTTCTTGGGTTAAAGGAGCTTAAAAAAATCCTGTTGACAATCCTTATCAGAATGCCAAGAGCAGAAAGGAGCAGGTCCACAATTGGTCTCCATTGAAGGCACTTCCTCTCATGTGGTTTCCAGAGAAAGCACAGTCTCTGTTGTATGTACTTCCCCTAAAGATGGTGCCTTTTGAGTAGCCTGGAGGTGTACCTGTCAAAGGTGAGGGAGAATTGATGGAGATGTGCTTTCAACTGCCTTTCTACTCTAGATTTCTCTCTCATTTTTTCATCTTCCTTGCAACTGAGTGACTATAAAATGCAGACATTTGTGATTTAGAGCTGTCTTTGATTTACACACTTTGATAAGGGTGATAGTTTAAAATTATGGAGGGGTGCTGTTCTCTGCCGTCCCCTCCCCTAACACAGGCTGTTTCTTGGTGTCTTGGAAAATTAATAATTCTGCTCTATTCCAGCTGGCTGTTTGGTGTGGTGTGCCTGTTGTCCAGATTACTCCTCACTAAAATATGCCTCAAGGAAGCTCAGACCTCCAATACTTGATGGGAATTTTTGCGCACAGAATTGAAAGCCTATCATAGTCTCAGGGACCAGTGATAGGAAAATAGAAGTAGGTGTAATCATAATACTTCTGATGTTACAGAAACGGTGATGCTGATGACAGAAGTTTCATTATGGAGGAGGACAGATAGTTAGGACCCAGGCTAATGTACCACACTCCATCTCTCAACCCAGGAAGTGAAAAACCATAAGGTCATGTGTAATAGTTCCAAGTCAGAGTGCAATCTGCATAGCTAGCTCTCCACAGGGAAGTGGATAGAGCCCTCTCCTACAGACTTTCCTGTCATATAGCACACTGAGAAAAGACATACTGCACTGCCTATTAACACACCTAAAAGCAAACAAGGTTTAGTTTCTATCTAGCTCCTAGAAATACTTTTCTACTCTAGTCAATGCAATGAATCTAATAATTGCCAGGTGTGCTGGCGTGGCAGGGGGGAAAAATGAATTTAAGAAGAAACTCAAAAACTCCAGTTAAACTTTGTTTCCAAATTTATACAATAAGACTATTATTGTTGTATTTAGCTAAATTGGTGAATCACCTGGAGATCAGGGCATAAACTATACAACTGTGCTGATATAGTCTATAGAGTTAAAAATCACTGTTTTTCTCTTGGTGCAACTACTTTTGATGTTAAAGACTAGGTGGCATTCTGTTATAGGACTCAAATGGTTTTTCTTTCTTGCTGTTGTTTCTAACATATTTATAAGATGATTTCTTTGTTACTTTGTATATCCCTCCCCCACGGTATAACCCCTGTTTTCACAGTATTTGGTGTTGGTATAATTTGGGGAATGGAAGGAAAAAAACAAATTGTTTAAATAAGGATACAGGTGGACCCATTGCAACAATGAGATGTACAAGACATTATGTCAAAAAATGAACTTTACAACTTTGGTGTGGGGGGAGGATCAGGTAGGGGAGAGGTGGGAGAGTATGGAAAGGGATGGGAAGGGGAAACAAAGGAGGAGGCAACAATGTTTGATAAGAAATGTACTCATTACCTTGCTCATGTAATTATAATCCCTCTGTACGGTATTTTCACAATAAAAAACTTATTAATAATAAAAATTAAAGTGGAGATGTAAGTTAGGCATGGTGGTACATTTCTGTAATCTAGTACATAGAAAGCTGCAGAGCTCAAGTTTGAGGCCAGATTAGGCTACCCCATGAGATCCAGTCTGGAAAAAGTAAATGAGTAAAATAAAAAAGTAAAAATTGGGATAGCTGCACACTTATTAGAGCAGTTAAAGTGAAATATTGTGAGAATAACAACTAGTGGCAAAACATGGAAAAAATCAATATGTATAACACTTGTGCTGAGAAATAATTTGGCAATTTCTTTTTCTTTTTTTTTTTTTAATTTGTTTTAGCTGGGTGTGGTGGCTCACACCTGTAATCCTAGCTGAGATCTGAGGATCGTGGTTCAAAGCCAGCCTGGGCAGGAAACTCAATGAGACTCTTATCTCCAATAAACCACCAGAAAACTAGAAGTGGCTCTGTGGCTCAAGTGGTAGAATGCTTGCCTTGAGCTGAAGAGCTGAAGGACAGTGCCAGGCCCAGAGTTCAAGACCCATGACTGACAAAAAAAAGACATACAAATATATGTATATATATATATATATATACATATATTTGTGTGTGTATAAATATACATACATACATACATATATATATATATATAGAGAGAGAGAGAGGTTACAGTTATATGAGTAAGGTAATGAGTACATTTCTTGTTGAGCATTGTTACACCCCTCCTTTGTTATTCTCCCACTATCCTTTCCCTCCCCCGCCTCCTTCTAGCAATTTCTTAAAAATTTAAACATATACAAATCATGTGATCCAAATGCCACATTTCTGGGAATTTATCTCAAAGAAAGGAATACTTATATCCACACAAATAAGTTAACCCAGACACCTATTCACAAATATTTACAGCCATTTTATTAGTAATGGACCAAATTAGAAATAATTGGATGTTATTCAGGGGAAGAAAGATTAAACTATGGCATACTATTTGGCAATAAGAATGAATGATGAATATACATGACCACTTTGATATCTTTCATGGAAAATATATTGGGTAAAGGAAATTGTGCTGAGTAAAATCTCCATCTCCAAAAAATTACATAACTGCATTATTCCCTGTGTATAATAGTCTCAAAATGAAAAACTTACAGGGATTGAGATGAGTGACTGCCAGGGGTTAGGATGGGGTATTGTGGGGAAGGTACAGGGGATGATAAAGGGCACTGTGAGAGAGATCTTTGGTCAGGACAATATTTATTCTCAGAAATGATGTCACTGTTGCCCATGTTGGTCTTGCCCCCTCCTCTAAGGATTGGAGAATGCTGAATTCTAGGATTATAGGTGTGCATGACCAAGCCTGCTCACAAGAGTTCTCGTACTAGTGGGTACATGATCAAATTGCATAAAACTAAAAATACCTACACACACAAAACTATTTTAGATAAAAATGTGAGTGACAACAATATCAGTTTCTTGATTTTGAGAATGGTCTAAGTAGCTTAATTTACATACACTGTAACATGAGGGGAAGTTGGATGGATGGTATGTAAAACCACTCTAGTATTTCTGTAACTTTCTGTGAATCTAGAATACTTTGGAATCAAATAGTTTTTCAAAATGGGCCTATGATGCAAAAATGGGCCACTCTTTGAGAAACAATCTTGAAAATAGAGCCAATGTTTTGTGGAAATAACATAACCAAAGTGGCCATCTGTGGCTATATGATGGTTAGAGAAATAGAAATTGTCAAGCATAAATGTATGCCTTTGTGAGAAAAGCCATTTTTATATTTCTGGGAGCTAGAGAACCTGACTTAATGTGTCTGGTAACACTTTCTTCCACTTGTGAAATTCTGTTTTTCCTAGCAGGAAAACAGTTCCAGAAAATCTAGCAATGACACATACTGCTGTACAACATCAAGATGCCATTCTCTTGTTTGCTTCACACCCTTGTCATATGGAGTTTCCAAAGATACACAGCAGTTGCTAATAGGTATTGGGGTCAGACTTCAACACAGACTTACCTACCTTGATATCACACCTAGTCTAACACCAGAGGTCCAGTCTTACAAACAAATCAACTTCAAACCTTTTTTTCCTGCTTGTAAGACCTCATCAAAGCACATGGAAATATTTATATTTATTTTAGCCAGTTAAGAACACAAACACATCTGGGCATGGTGAGTTGGATATCCCAGTAGTTTTGCAAAAATCTTGGATCAACACAATGTAGTTGATGAGGAATTGAGTGGCAGGGTGGTTTGTTGCTAGCCCTGTGCTCTGTGCAAGCTCATTTTAGACCTTTACTGTGGGAACTCACTGTAGAAATGCTGCACTGGTTCCTATACAGTCTTACGCTTCAGCAGGGACAAGAATCCAAATTCTCTTACAAAAGTGTTAGCTTTCTTTCCATGTTTCAGATACACAAAGTATCATTTTAACCAATAGTGAGCAGAATATAATTTTAAAAAGGAATTGATAATAGGGCAGATTTTCAAAGGGGGACCACAGACAAAAGAGAAGTAAATTAGGATCAGTACTGCTGGCTTCAAAAAGTTGCTTTTGAATCTTCCTACTAGACAAAATGTTCCTCAATGTGATTGGAAAGGCATGGCATGTAAGCACCATAACTAAGCTTCCGCACCCAATATAATGACAGGGCAGAAACTCAAATATAACAGGCTGATACAGAAGCATGCCAATAATCATGGCCTTTTGGATTAAGGCATTCAATGATTACATCTCTACTTCTAAATGTTATTCAGAACTATGAGTAGCTGAAATAATTCAAGAGACAAATATCAGCTCCCTTTGAGAGTCTAATGATTTAATTTGTACCAATTGATTTCCAAGATCCCTAGTGATCTTCTTGTCTAATTCTTTGAAAAGTGAGTTGTGACATAAGATCACAAAGCTAATAGTTTAGCATGGCTTAAAAGAATTTTCTTGAGATCATCACCTTGGAAATGTAGCAGGGCAGACAGCTTACATCAAATGTCAATAGATATAGTCATGCTGTAAGCAAAGCAATAACAATTAAACCCATCAACTTTCACTGAGGTTGAGAAAACAAAAGATGTTCCAGTTTACAGTGGCTCCATGCCAGGAGACTGGCGAATAATCAGGCTGCAGACTGTAGAATGCTATCTTCCGAGAATGAGCTAATGAAAAATTTCAGGAAAAGTAGTTTCCTCAAGGAGTAGTTTCCTACCAGAGTGTTAACCAGCCAGTACCTCAAAAGTATCACTGGTAAGGTAAATATTCTCTGGCAGGCCCATCTTCTAAGAGAGAATGCAGAAGGAACAAGTTTGGATCATATTTGCCAGCTATTAAGTTTGATCAATAACTGTAAATAAGCTTGGTATTGATGAAAGATTAAAATATCACCCAAACCTTTGAGGATATAACTTATGAGAGACAGGACAAAAAGGAAGAGAAATGCTGCCCTGAGAATGAACTTGAGGTTTTCTGGCCTTCTACAGATTAAATAAATGTTCCTTCCCTTTGACAATTTTTTTTAAAGTTAAATTTAAGTCTCAGCTCCTATGAGATCCTATCAATCTCTTGTCTTTTTTTTTTTTTTTTTGCTGCTGCTGCTGTTCAAATTCAAGCTCTGAAGTTCAAATTCAAGTTCTTTGGAGAAATCAGGTAAAAGATTATGAATCCCAATCATATTTACCCAGCTATGATAAATTTTCAAAAGTTCTGAACTGTTTAACTCTGTATAATGGAATCAAACTCACAAACAGCAATAAGAGCAAAAGCCAATGTGTCTAAAGTCAAACATGAAGTTATAACGGTCAAAGTCTCAAGTTTACATTTCCCTGCATTTGGAGAGGGCATTATCTCAGTTTCTAGACAAAGTCTTCTCTCCTCTGTGATATAGTGTTTCTACCTTTGAAACAGAACTTCCATACAGAAGAACCACCAGGGTGGTTCTGTCACTTGACAGCACACACAAGTCACTCAAACTTTCTGACCTTCACTTCCTTATCTGTAAATGGAAAGATCCACATCTTTTCCCTTGGGTTGTTATGAGAACTAGGAAAGAGGTACCCCCCCGCCCCGCCCCATGGTTAAGTGGGAATTATTAGAAAGCAGATACTATAGAAAATGTAAACTGAAATTGAATTCACAGGGGGTTCTTTGATGTAAAGAGCTTGCAATGTTCATTCATTTTTAAACTACTCAAACTACATATCTCTACTGCAACAGGTCTTCTTGTTATCTGCTGTTTCTTAGCTCAACTTTTCTTCTCTTCCTCCTCCACACCACGGTGGAAACTAATGTGAACCTCAACCATTTCTGTGCCATTTCCCTTCTTGTTAGTGGTGGAGAACTGGAGGTTACTCCAATTTATTTTCATTTCTTACTTTTTGCCTGATAACTGTTTCCTTCCTCAGAAAGATAACATTCCACCATCTCTACTCCCACAAAACTTCGTTCTACTTTGTTTTAAGCAGTGAACTACCTCATTACTATTCTCCACATGCTACTCTACATTCGATTTCCTTTGCTTCTATTTGGTCATATGGATAAGAGGATTAAAATATGAGCTAGAATATTATAAAGACTATTTTTATCAAAATGAACAAGGCCCCAAAATGTTCTAATTAAGGTTGCAGAGTCAGACTGGGAAAGAGAAATGGTGTAGGGCTAATAGGAGGTCACAGGGTTCTGCCATAGTCTTGTATTCTATGTGTTCATTAAGATGCTCTAAACAAGACATCAGATCTGTTGATGAACCAAAATATGGAGAGACAACTGGGAGACAAACCATATTATTTCCTTGTTAGTCATGAGATGAAATGAATTAAGAATAAATGGACTTAGAATATGCAAAACCTATTTTTAGTTATTAAAAAGTGTATAAGAAAGTAATACAGCATTGAACAACAATGAAAACATCCCAAATACCAAACTAACAGGGATATGTTCAAGGGGACTGGAAGAGCTCCCAATTGCCAAAGCTAGACAATTATAATAAAATGAATACATTATTGCATCAACCCAAATTATAAAAGGTCTATGAGTCTATGTTGATTTAAGCCAGTAAATTATAAGAGAAACCCATTTTATAGAATTATAAATGATGCTTAAGGTAAGACATAACTCCTTACCTGTGAGCTGTTCACTTATGCAGGAACTCTTTCTTACAATGAGTTAAGTATGGGAAAGAGGAAACACAAAGGCTACTTTGCAAAAGATCCTTGACACTACCTCAACCAGGTGATCAAAGTCAACTTCACCACTGATAGATCAGGTCCAAATGTGTCCCAACATGAGGATGCCTTTTTCCCCGCTTTGGTGTCATTCCTGAGCACTGTCCCTGGGCTTCTTTTGCTTAAGTGCTCTACCACCCACTCCTGGCTTTTTTTTTGGTAGTTTTAGTGGAGATAATAGTCTCACAGACTTTCCTACTTGAGCTGGCTTTAAACAGCGATCCTCAGTTGTCAGCTCCCTTAGTAGCTAGGATTATAGGCATGAGCCACTGGCATCCAGTTATGAGAAAGCCATTTTAACTCTGTGGTCTTTCTTCCCAGCAGACATCATCCTGGTCTAGCTATGAGAAGAACACCATAGGAATCCCAGTACAGCACATTCTGAAAGACACTTAGTGTCCCTCCAAATGGAACCAAAGAAAGTCAGAGCTGCCCTTACAGTCAGAGGTGTCTAAAGAGACCCTGAAATTAAAGGTACCTGGTGCTCTGGATGAGATCCTAAACAGGACAAGACAATTAGGCTAAATCTAAATGAACCCAAATAAAGTATGGGCTTTAGTTAATAACCAACAATATTGAGTCATTCCTTGTGACAAATACACTGTACTAATGTAAGAAATCTACTGTAACTGTAGGTTTCCTGTAAATCTAAAGTAAAAAGGCATTTTAAGTCAACATCAAAAAGATTTTATACATTTTATATTGTAGGAAAATACAAAGAAGGTTTGAAAGCATTAACTAGTGTAAAATACCTGACAAATCAAAAATTCTGTCCCCACAAGAAACCACTCCATCCTATTGGGTGTTCCTTTATGAGACAAAATCTAGTGTTAAATTCACCCTAGAAATTTTAGGGTTCTGATATTAAAATGTAGGCCACCTAAATGAGCTTAGGAAGAAATGAAAACATATCCAAAACTTTACCTCAGAGATATAGCATCTTAGCTTGGGTTCTCCCTGTAAGAGCCAAGAGCTTAAGAAAAGACAAGTCTTTGAGAAATTCATCTAGTAATAGGCATCGAAAGCCTAAGAAAATGAAGCAGGAAATGCCTGACATAACAGCTAGAATTTACTTCAACAGAATCCAACAGGATTTACCATAACCCATTGAGGGATAGAAGTTGGAACATGTATGGATATGCTTGCATCTCCCATTGGCTAAGTACTGCTGAATGAAGTACTACTTCATCCTTCCAGGCTATACATGGGAACGTAGGTCCTGTGCTGTGGAAGCACTGGGGCAGGGAAAAAGGTGGTGGGAAGAGGTGAGTTGCTGTCATACACACGTGGAGTTGATTACAGAAGCAATAGAGCAAAAAGAAAGGTGGCCCCAAGGGATATGAAACTTGACTATGAGAATCTCAAATGGAAGTGTGAGGACTTCAATCTCATCTTTCTAAGAGGAATAGACTTAAACTTTTGATGGAAGTGGGAGAGAGACAGCTTTTAACTCAATCTCCTGGCCCAGTCCGTATTAGCAATAGAAAGCAAACAAGCAAACAAAAAAAAGAAAGCAAATGGGAAAGTTAGGATAAACAGAACAAACTTGACATGATGCCAAACTCTAGTAAATCAGCTTTTACAATAAATGCAACCATCTTAAGTTTATCGGTTAAAAGAGATTGGCATTAAGAAATTTTAAATGGAACCATAAACAGAAGAAATACTAACAAAAACAATACCAAAAGCTGGAACATCTATTAATATGATAAAAACCAGATTCTTAAATAAAAAATATTATTAATTCAGTTATATATAGTTTTAACTGCAAAGCCCAAAATAACAGTACCACATAACTGATAAATTGCATCTCTCCATGTCATATAATGAAGAATGGGCCTAGGGTGGAGGAATCCAAGTTTTACCAGCTCAAACCATATTAAGAACTGGCCAGCCTCAAAATCCCAGTAAGAATCTGGGTGCCAGTGGCTCATGATTGTAATCCTAGCTATTCATTCAGGAAGCTGAAATCTGAGTATCATGGTTTGATGGAAGTCCAAGCAGGAAACTCTGAGACTCTTATATCCAATCAGCTACCAAAAGCTGTAAGTGGAGTTGTGTCTCAAATGGTAAAGCATCAACCTTAAGCAGAAAAAGCTAATGGGCAGTTCCCAGACCTTGAGTTCAAGTATCAGTACTAGAAAGGGAAAACAAAGCCCAGTAAGATTGTGAAGCCCTGAGTCCAAGCCCCACTACTGGCACACATTAAAATGAAAATATTTCTCATGTTGTGACAAAACAAAAATCCAAACCATTACATGTAGCCAAAGAAGAAAAATGGTCAGGTTTAAACTTCCTAGAGGGCAAAGGTAGAAGAAAAAGGCAAGGGTAAAGAACAGAGTCTAACAAATTACCTTTACCACATAGAGTAGGAGGCTAGCCCCATGCCTGTCCAGCAGATCTTCAAAACTGCTATTGATCACTTAGTGCCATGTCTTACCTATTACCTTTCAGAATGGAAGATTCTATTGAGGTTTAACTGTTGCTACTCCATCAGTATATATTAGACACATGTGAATGAGAAATACAGTGTTCTATTTAGTTCATAAACTTTAAAAATACAAAGTCAGCTCTGAAGGAAAAGATGATGCATGAAACAAAGGTCATGGACTTAGGGCTCACGCAGTGGATATGATTTTGAGGTGTCTGCCTCAGAGGGGGTGGTTTTCTGTTTAGGAGAAAAGGGTGGGCTCTAGCAGAGATTAATTATTTGTTAACTCAAACTCCTTTCCCGCCCCTGGACACATAACTAAATTCTATTTCCCATCTTTCCTGGCAATTCAAGTAAAGAAATGTAAATCACAGTGATATGCAAATATGGACCATTTTCAAGCATAAACCAGAAGACCTTGCAATCCATAATTTCCATCCTCTTTCATCTTTAGCTAGCCTGATGGACTGGCACACAATGAGTACAGAAGCCAACTGTTAAAAATGGGAAGAGTCTGGGGCTGGGAAGGTGGCTCAGTGGTAGAGCACTTGCCTTGCATGCATGAGGCCCCGGGTTCTATTCCTCAGCACCACACAAGCAAAAAGAAAAAAGCTGGATGTGGTGCTGTGGCTCAAGTGGTAGAGCGCTAGCCTTGAGCTGAAGAGCTGAGGGACAGCGCCCAGGCCCAGACAAGCAAAAAGAAAAAAG